>NC_139224.1:84380884-85580884 GCF_055691185.1 Crinia signifera | reverse complement strand
GAGAGCAAATAAATTCCTTATGCAAATTAGTTTGGAAATTAGACCATCTGATTGGTTGATGCAATTCTCATTAGGGATGGCCATCGACCATCGATGTTTATAAACCATCGATGGGTTCTGGTCGATGTTCAATAGTTTTTACATCAATGTTTAGTAAAAACGACTAGTTTTGTTTTACTATTTCCTGGTACACATAGCAAAGCTCAACCCACGACACCAGTGAAGCCCCACACCCATATTGTGATTGGCCCACAGGCCAGTCAGTCAAATACAATGGATGACCACTGATATTTAACATCGATGGCAAAGGCAACAATGGCCATCATTAATACTCATTCAAAACAATCCATTCCGATTGGTTTATGTACTGTCAGTCAACAGTTTTCTATTTTACTACTTTTGATGGGACCATCATGCAATAGTCTTCAACCAGGAAGCCAATTGGTCAAGAATGTTCTTGTTATCAACCATCTTTGGCTGGTTTTGTAGGTTTTCAATCAGACTAGGGTGAGGAAGGACCTAAGTAAGTTATGGAGAGCAAATCAATTCCTTATGCAAATTAGTTTGGAAATTAGACCATCTGATTGGTTGATGCAATTCTCATTAGGGATGGCCATCGAACATCGATGTTTTTAAACCATCGATGGGTTATGGTCGAGGTTCAATAGTTTTTACATCAATGTTTAGTTAAAACGACTAGTTTCGTTTTGCTATTTCCTGGTACACAGAGCAAAGCTCCACCCACAACACCAGTGAAGCCCCGCCCCCATATTCTGATTGGCCCACAGGCCAGTCAGTCAAATACAATGGATGACCACTGATATTTAACAACATCGATGGCAAAGGCAACAATGGCCATCATTAATACTCGTTCAAAACAATCCATTCCGATTGGTTTATGTTCTGTCAGTCAACAGTTTTCTATTTTACTACTTTTGATGGGACCATCATGCAATAGTCTTCAACCAGGAAGCCAATTGGTCAAGAATGTTCTTGTTATCAACCATCTTTGGCTGGTTTTGTAGGTTTTCAATCAGACTAGGGTGAGGAAGGACCTAAGTAAGTTATGGAGAGCAAATAAATTCCTTATGCAAATTAGTTTGGAAATTAGACCATCTGATTGGTTGATGCAATTCTCATTAGGGATGGCCATCGGCCATCGATGTTTATAAACCATCGATGGGTTATGGTCGATGTTCAATAGTTTTTACATCAATGTTTAGCTAAAACGACTAGTTTTGTTTTACTATTTCCTGGTACACATAGCAAAGCTCCACCCACGACACCAGTGAAGCCCCGCACCCATATTGTGATTGGCCCACAGGCCAGTCAGTCAAATACAATGGATAACCACTGATATGTAACATCGATGGCAAAGGCAACAATGGCCATCATTAATACTCATTCAAAACAATCCATTCTGATTGGTTTATGTACTGTCAGTCAACAGTTTTCTATTTTACTACTTTTGATGGGACCATCATGCAATAGTCTTCAACCAGGAAACCAATTGGTCAAGAATGTTCTTGTTATCAACCATCTTTGGCTGGTTTTGTAGGTTTTCAATCAGACTAGGGTGAGGAAGGACCTAAGTAAGTTATGGAGAGCAAATAAATTCCTTATGCAAATTAGTTTGGAAATTAGACCATCTGATTGGTTGATGCAATTCTCATTAGGGATGGCCATCGGCCATCGATGTTTATAAACCATCGATGGGTTATGGTCGATGTTCAATAGTTTTTACATCAATGTTTAGTTAAAACGACTAGTTTTGTTTTGCTATTTCCTGGTACACAGAGCAAAGCTCCACCCACGACACCAGTGAAGCTCCGCCCCCATTTTCTGATTGGCCCACAGGCCAGTCAGTCAAATACAATGGATGACCACTGATATGTAACAACATCGATGGCAAAGGCAACAATGGCAATCATTAATACTCATTCAAAACAATCCATTCCGATTTGTTTATGTGCTGTCAGCCAACAGTTTTTTATTTTACTACTTTTGATGGGACCATCATGCAATAGTCTTCAACCAGGAAGCCAATTGGTCAAGAATGTTCTTGTTATCAACCATCTTTGGCTGGTTTTGTAGGTTTTCAATCAGACTAGGGTGAGGAAGGACCTAAGTAAGTTATGGAGAGCAAATAAATGCCTTATGCAAATTAGTTTGGAAATTAGACCATCTGATTGGTTGATGCAATTCTCATTAGGGATGGCCATCGGCCATCGATGTTTATAAACCATCGATGGGTTATGGTCGATGTTCAATAGTTTTTACATCAATGTTTAGTTAAAACGACTAGTTTCGTTTTGCTATTTCCTGGTACACAGAGCAAAGCTCCACCCACGACACCAGTGAAGCCCCGCCGCCATATTCTGATTGGCCCACAGGCCAGTCAGTCAAATACAATGGATGACCACTGATATGTAACAACATCGATGGCAAAGGCAACAATGGCCATCATTAATACTCATTCAAAACAATCCATTCCGATTTGTTTATGTACTGTCAGCCACCAGTTTTCTATTTTACTACTTTTGATGGGACCATCATGCAATAGTCTTCAACCAGGTTGCCAATTGGTCAAGAATGTTCTTGTTATCAACCATCTTTGGCTGGTTTTGTAGGTTTTCAATCAGACTAGGGTGAGGAAGGACCTAAGTAAGTTATGGAGAGCAAATAAATTCCTTATGCAAATTAGTTTGGAAATTAGACCATCTGATTGGTTGATGCAATTCTCATTAGGGATGGCCATCGGCCATCGATGTTTATAAACCATCGATGGGTTCTGGTCGATGTTCAATAGTTTTTACATCAATGTTTAGTAAAAACGACTAGTTTTGTTTTACTATTTCCTGGTACACATAGCAAAGCTCCACCCACGAAGCCCCGCACCCATATTGTGATTGGCCCACAGGCCAGTCAGTCAAATACAATGGATAACCACTGATATGTAACATCGATGGCAAAGGCAACAATGGCCATCATTAATACTCATTCAAAACAATCCATTCTGATTGGTTTATGTACTGTCAGTCAACAGTTTTCTATTTTACTACTTTTGATGGGACCATCATGCAATAGTCTTCAACCAGGAAGCCAATTGGTCAAGAATGTTCTTGTTATCAACCATCTTTGGCTGGTTTTGTAGGTTTTCAATCAGACTAGGGTGAGGAAGGACCTAAGTAAGTTATGGAGAGCAAATAAATTCCTTATGCAAATTAGTTTGGAAATTAGACCATCTGATTGGTTGATGCAATTCTCATTAGGGACGGCCATCGGCCATCGATGTTTATAAACCATCGATGGGTTATGGTCGATGTTCAATAGTTTTTACATCAATGTTTTGTTAAAACGACTAGTTTCGTTTTGCTATTTCCTGGTACACAGAGCAAAGCTCCACCCACGACACCAGTGAAGCCCCGCCGCCATATTCTGATTGGCCCACAGGCCAGTCAGTCAAATACAATGGATGACCACTGATATGTAACAACATTGATGGCAAAGGCAACAATGGCCATCATTAATACTCATTCAAAACAATCCATTCCGATTTGTTTATGTACTGTCAGTCACCAGTTTTCTATTTTACTACTTTTGATGGGACCATCATGCAATAGTCTTCAACCAGGTTGCCAATTGGTCAAGAATGTTCTTGTTATCAACCATCTTTGGCTTGTTTTGTAGGTTTTCAATCAGACTAGGGTGAGGAAGGACCTAAGTAAGTTATGGAGAGCAAATAAATGCCTTATGCAAATTAGTTTGGAAATTAGACCATCTGATTGGTTTATGCAATTCTCATTAGGGATGGCCATCGATGGGTTATGGTCGATGTTCAATAGTTTTTACATCAATGTTTTGTTAAAACGACTAGTTTCGTTTTGCTATTTCCTGGTACACAGAGCAAAGCTCCACCCACGACACCAGTGAAGCCCCGCCCCCATATTCTGATTGGCCCACAGGCCAGTCAGTCAAATACAATGGATGACCACTGATATGTAACAACATCGATGGCAAAGGCAACAATGGCCATCATTAATACTCATTCAAAACAATCCATTCCGATTTGTTTATGTACTGTCAGCCAACAGTTTTCTATTTTACTACTTTTGATGGGACCATCATGCAATAGTCTTCAACCAGGAAGCCAATTGGTCAAGAATGTTCTTGTTATCAACCATCTTTGGCTGGTTTTGTAGGTTTTCAATCAGACTAGGGTGAGGAAGGACCTAAGTAAGTTATGGAGAGCAAATAAATTCCTTATGCAAATTAGTTTGGAAATTAGACCATCTGATTGGTTGATGCAATTCTCATTAGGGATGGCCATCGGCCATCGATGTTTATAAACCATCGATGGGTTCTGGTCGAGGTTCAATAGTTTTTACATCAATGTTTAGTTAAAACGACTAGTTTCGTTTTGCTATTTCCTGGTACACAGAGCAAAGCTCCACCCACGACACCAGTGAAGCCCCGCCCCCATATTCTGATTGGCCCACAGGCCAGTCAGTCAAATACAATGGATGACCACTGATATGTAACAAAATCGATGGCAAAGGCAACAATGGCCATCATTAATACTCATTCAAAACAATCCATTCCGATTTGTTTATGTACTGTCAGCCAACAGTTTTCTATTTTACTACTTTTGATGGGACCATCATGCAATAGTCTTTAACCAGGAAGCCAATTTGTCAAGAATGTTCTTGTTATCAACCATCTTTGGCTGGTTTTGTAGGTTTTCAATCAGACTAGGGTTAGGAAGGACCTAAGTAAGTTATGGAGAGCAAATAAATTCCTTATGCAAATTAGTTTGGAAATTAGACCATCTGATTGGTTGATGCAATTCTCATTAGGGATGGCCATCGACCATCGATGTTTATAAACCATCGATGGGTTCTGGTCGATGTTCAATAGTTTTTACATCAATGTTTATTAAAAACGACTAGTTTTGTTTTACTATTTCCTGGTACACATAGCAAAGCTCAACCCACGACACCAGTGAAGCCCCACACCCATATTGTGATTGGCCCACAGGCCAGTCAGTCAAATACAATGGATGACCACTGATATTTAACATCGATGGCAAAGGCAACAATGGCCATCATTAATACTCATTCAAAACAATCCATTCCGATTGGTTTATGTACTGTCAGTCAACAGTTTTCTATTTTACTACTTTTGATGGGACCATCATGCAATAGTCTTCAACCAGGAAGCCCATTGGTCAAGAATGTTCTTGTTATCAACCATCTTTGGCTGGTTTTGTAGGTTTTCAATCAGACTAGGGTGAGGAAGGACCTAAGTAAGTTATGGAGAGCAAATCAATTCCTTATGCAAATTAGTTTGGAAATTAGACCATCTGATTGGTTGATGCAATTCTCATTAGGGATGGCCATCGAACATCGATGTTTTTAAACCATCGATGGGTTATGGTCGAGGTTCAATAGTTTTTACATCAATGTTTAGTTAAAACGACTAGTTTCGTTTTGCTATTTCCTGGTACACAGAGCAAAGCTCCACCCACAACACCAGTGAAGCCCCGCCCCCATATTCTGATTGGCCCACAGGCCAGTCAGTCAAATACAATGGATGACCACTGATATGTAACAACATCGATGGCAAAGGCAACAATGGCCATCATTAATACTCGTTCAAAACAATCCATTCCGATTTGTTTATGTACTGTCAGCCAACAGTTTTCTATTTTACTACTTTTGATGGGACCATCATGCAATAGTCTTCAACCAGGAAGCCAATTGGTCAAGAATGTTCTTGTTATCAACCATCTTTGGCTGGTTTTGTAGGTTTTCAATCAGACTAGGGTGAGGAAGGACCTAAGTAAGTTATGGAGAGCAAATAAATGCCTTATGCAAATTAGTTTGGAAATTAGACCATCTGATTGGTTGATGCAATTCTCATTAGGGATGGCCATCGGCCATCGATGTTTATAAACCATCGATGGGTTATGGTCGATGTTCAATAGTTTTTACATCAATGTTTAGTTAAAACAACTAGTTTCGTTTTGCTATTTCCTGGTACACAGAGCAAAGCTCCACCCACAACACCAGTGAAGCCCCGCCCCCATATTCTGATTGGCCCACAGACCAGTCAGTCAAATACAATGGATGACCACTGATATGTAACAAAATCGATGGCAAAGGCAACAATGGCCATCATTAATACTCATTCAAAACAATCCATTCCGATTTGTTTATGTACTGTCAGCCAACAGTTTTCTATTTTACTACTTTTGATGGGACCATCATGCAATAGTCTTCAACCAGGAAGCCAATTTGTCAAGAATGTTCTTGTTATCAACCATCTTTGGCTGGTTTTGTAGGTTTTCAATCAGACTAGGGTGAGGAAGGACCTAAGTAAGTTATGGAGAGCAAATAAATTCCTTATGCAAATTAGTTTGGAAATTAGACCATCTGATTGGTTGATGCAATTCTCATTAGGGATGGCCATCGACCATCGATGTTTATAAACCATCGATGGGTTCTGGTCGATGTTCAATAGTTTTTACATCAATGTTTAGTAAAAACGACTAGTTTTGTTTTACTATTTCCTGGTACACATAGCAAAGCTCAACCCACGACACCAGTGAAGCCCCACACCCATATTGTGATTGGCCCACAGGCCAGTCAGTCAAATACAATGGATGACCACTGATATTTAACATCGATGGCAAAGGCAACAATGGCCATCATTAATACTCATTCAAAACAATCCATTCCGATTGGTTTATGTACTGTCAGTCAACAGTTTTCTATTTTACTACTTTTGATGGGACCATCATGCAATAGTCTTCAACCAGGAAGCCAATTGGTCAAGAATGTTCTTGTTATCAACCATCTTTGGCTGGTTTTGTAGGTTTTCAATCAGACTAGGGTGAGGAAGGACCTAAGTAAGTTATGGAGAGCAAATCAATTCCTTATGCAAATTAGTTTGGAAATTAGACCATCTGATTGGTTGATGCAATTCTCATTAGGGATGGCCATCGAACATCGATGTTTTTAAACCATCGATGGGTTATGGTCGAGGTTCAATAGTTTTTACATCAATGTTTAGTTAAAACGACTAGTTTCGTTTTGCTATTTCCTGGTACACAGAGCAAAGCTCCACCCACAACACCAGTGAAGCCCCGCCCCCATATTCTGATTGGCCCACAGGCCAGTCAGTCAAATACAATGGATGACCACTGATATGTAACAACATCGATGGCAAAGGCAACAATGGCCATCATTAATACTCGTTCAAAACAATCCATTCCGATTTGTTTATGTACTGTCAGCCAACAGTTTTCTATTTTACTACTTTTGATGGGACCATCATGCAATAGTCTTCAACCAGGAAGCCAATTGGTCAAGAATGTTCTTGTTATCAACCATCTTTGGCTGGTTTTGTAGGTTTTCAATCAGACTAGGGTGAGGAAGGACCTAAGTAAGTTATGGAGAGCAAATAAATGCCTTATGCAAATTAGTTTGGAAATTAGACCATCTGATTGGTTGATGCAATTCTCATTAGGGATGGCCATCGGCCATCGATGTTTATAAACCATCGATGGGTTCTGGTCGATGTTCAATAGTTTTTACATCAATGTTTAGTAAAAACGACTAGTTTTGTTTTACTATTTCCTGGTACACATAGCAAAGCTCAACCCACGACACCAGTGAAGCCCCACACCCATATTGTGATTGGCCCACAGGCCAGTCAGTCAAATACAATGGATGACCACTGATATTTAACATCGATGGCAAAGGCAACAATGGCCATCATTAATACTCATTCAAAACAATCCATTCCGATTGGTTTATGTACTGTCAGTCAACAGTTTTCTATTTTACTACTTTTGATGGGACCATCATGCAATAGTCTTCAACCAGGAAGCCAATTGGTCAAGAATGTTCTTGTTATCAACCATCTTTGGCTGGTTTTGTAGGTTTTCAATCAGACTAGGGTGAGGAAGGACCTAAGTAAGTTATGGAGAGCAAATCAATTCCTTATGCAAATTAGTTTGGAAATTAGACCATCTGATTGGTTGATGCAATTCTCATTAGGGATGGCCATCGAACATCGATGTTTTTAAACCATCGATGGGTTATGGTCGAGGTTCAATAGTTTTTACATCAATGTTTAGTTAAAACGACTAGTTTCGTTTTGCTATTTCCTGGTACACAGAGCAAAGCTCCACCCACAACACCAGTGAAGCCCCGCCCCCATATTCTGATTGGCCCACAGGCCAGTCAGTCAAATACAATGGATGACCACTGATATTTAACAACATCGATGGCAAAGGCAACAATGGCCATCATTAATACTCGTTCAAAACAATCCATTCCGATTGGTTTATGTTCTGTCAGTCAACAGTTTTCTATTTTACTACTTTTGATGGGACCATCATGCAATAGTCTTCAACCAGGAAGCCAATTGGTCAAGAATGTTCTTGTTATCAACCATCTTTGGCTGGTTTTGTAGGTTTTCAATCAGACTAGGGTGAGGAAGGACCTAAGTAAGTTATGGAGAGCAAATAAATTCCTTATGCAAATTAGTTTGGAAATTAGACCATCTGATTGGTTGATGCAATTCTCATTAGGGATGGCCATCGGCCATCGATGTTTATAAACCATCGATGGGTTATGGTCGATGTTCAATAGTTTTTACATCAATGTTTAGCTAAAACGACTAGTTTTGTTTTGCTATTTCCTGGTACACAGAGCAAAGCTCCACCCACGACACCAGTGAAGCCCCGCCCCATATTCTGATTGGCCCACAGGCCAGTTAGTCAAATACAATGGATGACCACTGATATGTAACATCGATGGCAAAGGCAACAATGGCCAGCATTAATACTCATTCAAAACAATCCATTCCAATTGGTTTATGTACTGTCAGTCAACAGTTTTCTATTTTACTACTTTTGATGGGACCATCATGCAATAGACTTCAACCAGGAAGCCAATTGGTCAAGAATGTTCTTGTTATCAACCATCTTTGGCTGGTTTTGTAGGTTTTCAATCAGACTAGGGTGAGGAAGGACCTAAGTAAGTTATGGAGAGCAAATAAATGCCTTATGCAAATTAGTTTGGAAATTAGACCATCTGATTGGTTGATGCAATTCTCATTAGGGATGGCCATCGGCCATCGATGTTTATAAACCATCGATGGGTTATGGTCGATGTTCAATAGTTTTTACATCAATGTTTAGTTAAAACGACTAGTTTTGTTTTGCTATTTCCTGGTACACAGAGCAAAGCTCCACCCACGACACCAGTGAAGCTCCGCCCCCATTTTCTGATTGGCCCACAGGCCAGTCAGTCAAATACAATGGATGACCACTGATATGTAACAACATCGATGGCAAAGGCAACAATGGCAATCATTAATACTCATTCAAAACAATCCATTCCGATTTGTTTATGTGCTGTCAGCCAACAGTTTTTTATTTTACTACTTTTGATGGGACCATCATGCAATAGTCTTCAACCAGGAAGCCAATTGGTCAAGAATGTTCTTGTTATCAACCATCTTTGGCTGGTTTTGTAGGTTTTCAATCAGACTAGGGTGAGGAAGGACCTAAGTAAGTTATGGAGAGCAAATAAATGCCTTATGCAAATTAGTTTGGAAATTAGACCATCTGATTGGTTGATGCAATTCTCATTAGGGATGGCCATCGGCCATCGATGTTTATAAACCATCGATGGGTTATGGTCGATGTTCAATAGTTTTTACATCAATGTTTAGTTAAAACGACTAGTTTCGTTTTGCTATTTCCTGGTACACAGAGCAAAGCTCCACCCACGACACCAGTGAAGCCCCGCCGCCATATTCTGATTGGCCCACAGGCCAGTCAGTCAAATACAATGGATGACCACTGATATGTAACAACATCGATGGCAAAGGCAACAATGGCCATCATTAATACTCATTCAAAACAATCCATTCCGATTTGTTTATGTACTGTCAGCCACCAGTTTTCTATTTTACTACTTTTGATGGGACCATCATGCAATAGTCTTCAACCAGGTTGCCAATTGGTCAAGAATGTTCTTGTTATCAACCATCTTTGGCTGGTTTTGTAGGTTTTCAATCAGACTAGGGTGAGGAAGGACCTAAGTAAGTTATGGAGAGCAAATAAATTCCTTATGCAAATTAGTTTGGAAATTAGACCATCTGATTGGTTGATGCAATTCTCATTAGGGATGGCCATCGGCCATCGATGTTTATAAACCATCGATGGGTTCTGGTCGATGTTCAATAGTTTTTACATCAATGTTTAGTAAAAACGACTAGTTTTGTTTTACTATTTCCTGGTACACATAGCAAAGCTCCACCCACGACACCAGTGAAGCCCCGCACCCATATTGTGATTGGCCCACAGGCCAGTCAGTCAAATACAATGGATAACCACTGATATGTAACATCGATGGCAAAGGCAACAATGGCCATCATTAATACTCATTCAAAACAATCCATTCTGATTGGTTTATGTACTGTCAGTCAACAGTTTTCTATTTTACTACTTTTGATGGGACCATCATGCAATAGTCTTCAACCAGGAAACCAATTGGTCAAGAATGTTCTTGTTATCAACCATCTTTGGCTGGTTTTGTAGGTTTTCAATCAGACTAGGGTGAGGAAGGACCTAAGTAAGTTATGGAGAGCAAATAAATGCCTTATGCAAATTAGTTTGGAAATTAGACCATCTGATTGGTTGATGCAATTCTCATTAGGGATGGCCATCGGCCATCGATGTTTATAAACCATCGATGGGTTATGGTCGATGTTCAATAGTTTTTACATCAATGTTTAGTTAAAACGACTAGTTTTGTTTTGCTATTTCCTGGTACACAGAGCAAAGCTCCACCCACGACACCAGTGAAGCTCCGCCCCCATTTTCTGATTGGCCCACAGGCCAGTCAGTCAAATACAATGGATGACCACTGATATGTAACAACATCGATGGCAAAGGCAACAATGGCAATCATTAATACTCATTCAAAACAATCCATTCCGATTTGTTTATGTGCTGTCAGCCAACAGTTTTTTATTTTACTACTTTTGATGGGACCATCATGCAATAGTCTTCAACCAGGAAGCCAATTGGTCAAGAATGTTCTTGTTATCAACCATCTTTGGCTGGTTTTGTAGGTTTTCAATCAGACTAGGGTGAGGAAGGACCTAAGTAAGTTATGGAGAGCAAATAAATGCCTTATGCAAATTAGTTTGGAAATTAGACCATCTGATTGGTTGATGCAATTCTCATTAGGGATGGCCATCGGCCATCGATGTTTATAAACCATCGATGGGTTATGGTCGATGTTCAATAGTTTTTACATCAATGTTTAGTTAAAACGACTAGTTTCGTTTTGCTATTTCCTGGTACACAGAGCAAAGCTCCACCCACGACACCAGTGAAGCCCCGCCGCCATATTCTGATTGGCCCACAGGCCAGTCAGTCAAATACAATGGATGACCACTGATATGTAACAACATCGATGGCAAAGGCAACAATGGCCATCATTAATACTCATTCAAAACAATCCATTCCGATTTGTTTATGTACTGTCAGCCACCAGTTTTCTATTTTACTACTTTTGATGGGACCATCATGCAATAGTCTTCAACCAGGTTGCCAATTGGTCAAGAATGTTCTTGTTATCAACCATCTTTGGCTGGTTTTGTAGGTTTTCAATCAGACTAGGGTGAGGAAGGACCTAAGTAAGTTATGGAGAGCAAATAAATTCCTTATGCAAATTAGTTTGGAAATTAGACCATCTGATTGGTTGATGCAATTCTCATTAGGGATGGCCATCGGCCATCGATGTTTATAAACCATCGATGGGTTCTGGTCGATGTTCAATAGTTTTTACATCAATGTTTAGTAAAAACGACTAGTTTTGTTTTACTATTTCCTGGTACACATAGCAAAGCTCCACCCACGACACCAGTGAAGCCCCGCACCCATATTGTGATTGGCCCACAGGCCAGTCAGTCAAATACAATGGATAACCACTGATATGTAACATCGATGGCAAAGGCAACAATGGCCATCATTAATACTCATTCAAAACAATCCATTCTGATTGGTTTATGTACTGTCAGTCAACAGTTTTCTATTTTACTACTTTTGATGGGACCATCATGCAATAGTCTTCAACCAGGAAACCAATTGGTCAAGAATGTTCTTGTTATCAACCATCTTTGGCTGGTTTTGTAGGTTTTCAATCAGACTAGGGTGAGGAAGGACCTAAGTAAGTTATGGAGAGCAAATAAATTCCTTATGCAAATTAGTTTGGAAATTAGACCATCTGATTGGTTGATGCAATTCTCATTAGGGATGGCCATCGGCCATCGATGTTTATAAACCATCGATGGGTTATGGTCGATGTTCAATAGTTTTTACATCAATGTTTAGTTAAAACGACTAGTTTTGTTTTGCTATTTCCTGGTACACAGAGCAAAGCTCCACCCACGACACCAGTGAAGCTCCGCCCCCATTTTCTGATTGGCCCACAGGCCAGTCAGTCAAATACAATGGATGACCACTGATATGTAACAACGTCGATGGCAAAGGCAACAATGGCAATCATTAATACTCATTCAAAACAATCCATTCCGATTTGTTTATGTGCTGTCAGCCAACAGTTTTTTATTTTACTACTTTTGATGGGACCATCATGCAATAGTCTTCAACCAGGAAGCCAATTGGTCAAGAATGTTCTTGTTATCAACCATCTTTGGCTGGTTTTGTAGGTTTTCAATCAGACTAGGGTGAGGAAGGACCTAAGTAAGTTATGGAGAGCAAATAAATGCCTTATGCAAATTAGTTTGGAAATTAGACCATCTGATTGGTTGATGCAATTCTCATTAGGGATGGCCATCGATGGGTTATGGTCGATGTTCAATAGTTTTTACATCAATGTTTTGCTATTTCCTGGTACACAGAGCAAAGCTCCACCCACGACACCAGTGAAGCCCCGCCCCCATATTCTGATTGGCCCACAGGCCAGTCAGTCAAATACAATGGATGACCACTGATATGTAACAACATCGATGGCAAAGGCAACAATGGCCATCATTAATACTCATTCAAAACAATCCATTCCGATTTGTTTATGTACTGTCAGCCAACAGTTTTCTATTTTACTACTTTTGATGGGACCATCATGCAATAGTCTTCAACCAGGAAGCCAATTGGTCAAGAATGTTCTTGTTATCAACCATCTTTGGCTGGTTTTGTAGGTTTTCAATCAGACTAGGGTGAGGAAGGACCTAAGTAAGTTATGGAGAGCAAATAAATTCCTTATGCAAATTAGTTTGGAAATTAGACCATCTGATTGGTTGATGCAATTCTCATTAGGGATGGCCATCGGCCATCGATGTTTATAAACCATCGATGGGTTCTGGTCGAGGTTCAATAGTTTTACATCAATGTTTAGTTAAAACGACTAGTTTCGTTTTGCTATTTCCTGGTACACAGAGCAAAGCTCCACCCACGACACCAGTGAAGCCCCGCCCCCATATTCTGATTGGCACACAGGCCAGTCAGTCAAATACAATGGATGACCACTGATATGTAACAACATCGATGGCAAAGGCAACAATGGCCATCATTAATACTCGTTCAAAACAATCCATTCCGATTTGTTTATGTACTGTCAGCCAACAGTTTTCTATTTTACTACTTTTGATGGGACCATCATGCAATAGTCTTCAACCAGGAAGCCAATTGGTCAAGAATGTTCTTGTTATCAACCATCTTTGGCTGGTTTTGTAGGTTTTCAATCAGACTAGGGTGAGGAAGGACCTAAGTAAGTTATGGAGAGCAAATAAATGCCTTATGCAAATTAGTTTGGAAATTAGACCATCTGATTGGTTGATGCAATTCTCATTAGGGATGGCCATCGGCCATCGATGTTTATAAGCCATCGATGTTTATAAACCATCGATGGGTTATGGTCGATGTTCAATAGTTTTTACATCAATGTTTAGTTAAAACAACTAGTTTCGTTTTGCTATTTCCTGGTACACAGAGCAAAGCTCCACCCACGACACCAGTGAAGCCCCGCCCCCATATTCTGATTGGCCCACAGACCAGTCAGTCAAATACAATGGATGACCACTGATATGTAACAAAATCGATGGCAAAGGCAACAATGGCCATCATTAATACTCATTCAAAACAATCCATTCCGATTTGTTTATGTACTGTCAGCCAACAGTTTTCTATTTTACTACTTTTGATGGGACCATCATGCAATAGTCTTCAACCAGGAAGCCAATTTGTCAAGAATGTTCTTGTTATCAACCATCTTTGGCTGGTTTTGTAGGTTTTCAATCAGACTAGGGTGAGGAAGGACCTAAGTAAGTTATGGAGAGCAAATAAATTCCTTAAGCAAATTAGTTTGGAAATTAGACCATCTGATTGGTTGATGCAATTCTCATTAGGGATGGCCATCGAGCATCGATGTTTATAAACCATCGATGGGTTCTGGTCGATGTTCAATAGTTTTTACATCAATGTTTAGTAAAAACGACTAGTTTTGTTTTACTATTTCCTGGTACACATAGCAAAGCTCAACCCACGACACCAGTGAAGCCCCGCCCCCATATTGTGATTGGCCCACAGGCCAGTCAGTCAAATACAATGGATGACCACTGATATGTAACATCGATGGCAAAGGCAACAATGGCCATCATTAATACTCATTCAAAACAATCCATTCCGATTGGTTTATGTACTGTCAGTCGACAGTTTTCTATTTTACTACTTTTGATGGGACCATCATGCAATAGTCTTCAACCAGGAAGCCAATTGGTCAAGAATGTTCTTGTTATCAACCATCTTTGGCTGGTTTTGTAGGTTTTCAATCAGACTAGGGTGAGGAAGGACCTAAGTAAGTTATGGAGAGCAAATCAATTCCTTATGCAAATTAGTTTGGAAATTAGACCATCTGATTGGTTGATGCAATTCTCATTAGGGATGGCCATCGAACATCGATGTTTTTAAACCATCGATGGGTTATGGTCGAGGTTCAATAGTTTTTACATCAATGTTTAGTTAAAACGACTAGTTTCGTTTTGCTATTTCCTGGTACACAGAGCAAAGCTCCACCCACAACACCAGTGAAGCCCCGCCCCCATATTCTGATTGGCCCACAGGCCAGTCAGTCAAATACAATGGATGACCACTGATATTTAACAACATCGATGGCAAAGGCAACAATGGCCATCATTAATACTCGTTCAAAACAATCCATTCCGATTGGTTTATGTTCTGTCAGTCAACAGTTTTCTATTTTACTACTTTTGATGGGACCATCATGCAATAGTCTTCAACCAGGAAGCCAATTGGTCAAGAATGTTCTTGTTATCAACCATCTTTGGCTGGTTTTGTAGGTTTTCAATCAGACTAGGGTGAGGAAGGACCTAAGTAAGTTATGGAGAGCAAATAAATTCCTTATGCAAATTAGTTTGGAAATTAGACCATCTGATTGGTTGATGCAATTCTCATTAGGGATGGCCATCGGCCATCGATGTTTATAAACCATCGATGGGTTATGGTCGATGTTCAATAGTTTTTACATCAATGTTTAGTTAAAACGACTAGTTTTGTTTTGCTATTTCCTGGTACACAGAGCAAAGCTCCACCCACGACACCAGTGAAGCCCCGCCCCCATATTCTGATTGGCCCACAGGCCAGTTAGTCAAATACAATGGATGACCACTGATATGTAACATCGATGGCAAAGGCAACAATGGCCAGCATTAATACTCATTCAAAACAATCCATTCCAATTGGTTTATGTACTGTCAGTCAACAGTTTTCTATTTTACTACTTTTGATGGGACCATCATGCAATAGACTTCAACCAGGAAGCCAATTGGTCAAGAATGTTCTTGTTATCAACCATCTTTGGCTGGTTTTGTAGGTTTTCAATCAGACTAGGGTGAGGAAGGACCTAAGTAAGTTATGGAGAGCAAATAAATGCCTTATGCAAATTAGTTTGGAAATTAGACCATCTGATTGGTTGATGCAATTCTCATTAGGGATGGCCATCGGCCATCGATGTTTATAAACCATCGATGGGTTATGGTCGATGTTCAATAGTTTTTACATCAATGTTTAGTTAAAACGACTAGTTTTGTTTTGCTATTTCCTGGTACACAGAGCAAAGCTCCACCCACGACACCAGTGAAGCTCCGCCCCCATTTTCTGATTGGCCCACAGGCCAGTCAGTCAAATACAATGGATGACCACTGATATGTAACAACGTCGATGGCAAAGGCAACAATGGCAATCATTAATACTCATTCAAAACAATCCATTCCGATTTGTTTATGTGCTGTCAGCCAACAGTTTTTTATTTTACTACTTTTGATGGGACCATCATGCAATAGTCTTCAACCAGGAAGCCAATTGGTCAAGAATGTTCTTGTTATCAACCATCTTTGGCTGGTTTTGTAGGTTTTCAATCAGACTAGGGTGAGGAAGGACCTAAGTAAGTTATGGAGAGCAAATAAATGCCTTATGCAAATTAGTTTGGAAATTAGACCATCTGATTGGTTGATGCAATTCTCATTAGGGATGGCCATCGATGGGTTATGGTCGATGTTCAATAGTTTTTACATCAATGTTTTGCTATTTCCTGGTACACAGAGCAAAGCTCCACCCACGACACCAGTGAAGCCCCGCCCCCATATTCTGATTGGCCCACAGGCCAGTCAGTCAAATACAATGGATGACCACTGATATGTAACAACATCGATGGCAAAGGCAACAATGGCCATCATTAATACTCATTCAAAACAATCCATTCCGATTTGTTTATGTACTGTCAGCCAACAGTTTTCTATTTTACTACTTTTGATGGGACCATCATGCAATAGTCTTCAACCAGGAAGCCAATTGGTCAAGAATGTTCTTGTTATCAACCATCTTTGGCTGGTTTTGTAGGTTTTCAATCAGACTAGGGTGAGGAAGGACCTAAGTAAGTTATGGAGAGCAAATAAATTCCTTATGCAAATTAGTTTGGAAATTAGACCATCTGATTGGTTGATGCAATTCTCATTAGGGATGGCCATCGGCCATCGATGTTTATAAACCATCGATGGGTTCTGGTCGAGGTTCAATAGTTTTTACATCAATGTTTAGTTAAAACGACTAGTTTCGTTTTGCTATTTCCTGGTACACAGAGCAAAGCTCCACCCACGACACCAGTGAAGCCCCGCCCCCATATTCTGATTGGCACACAGGCCAGTCAGTCAAATACAATGGATGACCACTGATATGTAACAACATCGATGGCAAAGGCAACAATGGCCATCATTAATACTCGTTCAAAACAATCCATTCCGATTTGTTTATGTACTGTCAGCCAACAGTTTTCTATTTTACTACTTTTGATGGGACCATCATGCAATAGTCTTCAACCAGGAAGCCAATTGGTCAAGAATGTTCTTGTTATCAACCATCTTTGGCTGGTTTTGTAGGTTTTCAATCAGACTAGGGTGAGGAAGGACCTAAGTAAGTTATGGAGAGCAAATAAATGCCTTATGCAAATTAGTTTGGAAATTAGACCATCTGATTGGTTGATGCAATTCTCATTAGGGATGGCCATCGGCCATCGATGTTTATAAGCCATCGATGTTTATAAACCATCGATGGGTTATGGTCGATGTTCAATAGTTTTTACATCAATGTTTAGTTAAAACAACTAGTTTCGTTTTGCTATTTCCTGGTACACAGAGCAAAGCTCCACCCACGACACCAGTGAAGCCCCGCCCCCATATTCTGATTGGCCCACAGACCAGTCAGTCAAATACAATGGATGACCACTGATATGTAACAAAATCGATGGCAAAGGCAACAATGGCCATCATTAATACTCATTCAAAACAATCCATTCCGATTTGTTTATGTACTGTCAGCCAACAGTTTTCTATTTTACTACTTTTGATGGGACCATCATGCAATAGTCTTCAACCAGGAAGCCAATTTGTCAAGAATGTTCTTGTTATCAACCATCTTTGGCTGGTTTTGTAGGTTTTCAATCAGACTAGGGTGAGGAAGGACCTAAGTAAGTTATGGAGAGCAAATCAATTCCTTAAGCAAATTAGTTTGGAAATTAGACCATCTGATTGGTTGATGCAATTCTCATTAGGGATGGCCATCGAGCATCGATGTTTATAAACCATCGATGGGTTCTGGTCGATGTTCAATAGTTTTTACATCAATGTTTAGTAAAAACGACTAGTTTTGTTTTACTATTTCCTGGTACACATAGCAAAGCTCAACCCACGACACCAGTGAAGCCCCGCCCCCATATTGTGATTGGCCCACAGGCCAGTCAGTCAAATACAATGGATGACCACTGATATGTAACATCGATGGCAAAGGCAACAATGGCCATCATTAATACTCATTCAAAACAATCCATTCCGATTGGTTTATGTACTGTCAGTCGACAGTTTTCTATTTTACTACTTTTGATGGGACCATCATGCAATAGTCTTCAACCAGGAAGCCAATTGGTCAAGAATGTTCTTGTTATCAACCATCTTTGGCTGGTTTTGTAGGTTTTCAATCAGACTAGGGTGAGGAAGGACCTAAGTAAGTTATGGAGAGCAAATCAATTCCTTATGCAAATTAGTTTGGAAATTAGACCATCTGATTGGTTGATGCAATTCTCATTAGGGATGGCCATCGAACATCGATGTTTTTAAACCATCGATGGGTTATGGTCGAGGTTCAATAGTTTTTACATCAATGTTTAGTTAAAACGACTAGTTTCGTTTTGCTATTTCCTGGTACACAGAGCAAAGCTCCACCCACAACACCAGTGAAGCCCCGCCCCCATATTCTGATTGGCCCACAGGCCAGTCAGTCAAATACAATGGATGACCACTGATATTTAACAACATCGATGGCAAAGGCAACAATGGCCATCATTAATACTCGTTCAAAACAATCCATTCCGATTGGTTTATGTTCTGTCAGTCAACAGTTTTCTATTTTACTACTTTTGATGGGACCATCATGCAATAGTCTTCAACCAGGAAGCCAATTGGTCAAGAATGTTCTTGTTATCAACCATCTTTGGCTGGTTTTGTAGGTTTTCAATCAGACTAGGGTGAGGAAGGACCTAAGTAAGTTATGGAGAGCAAATAAATTCCTTATGCAAATTAGTTTGGAAATTAGACCATCTGATTGGTTGATGCAATTCTCATTAGGGATGGCCATCGGCCATCGATGTTTATAAACCATCGATGGGTTATGGTCGATGTTCAATAGTTTTTACATCAATGTTTAGTTAAAACGACTAGTTTTGTTTTGCTATTTCCTGGTACACAGAGCAAAGCTCCACCCACGACACCAGTGAAGCCCCGCCCCCATATTCTGATTGGCCCACAGGCCAGTTAGTCAAATACAATGGATGACCACTGATATGTAACATCGATGGCAAAGGCAACAATGGCCAGCATTAATACTCATTCAAAACAATCCATTCCAATTGGTTTATGTACTGTCAGTCAACAGTTTTCTATTTTACTACTTTTGATGGGACCATCATGCAATAGACTTCAACCAGGAAGCCAATTGGTCAAGAATGTTCTTGTTATCAACCATCTTTGGCTGGTTTTGTAGGTTTTCAATCAGACTAGGGTGAGGAAGGACCTAAGTAAGTTATGGAGAGCAAATAAATGCCTTATGCAAATTAGTTTGGAAATTAGACCATCTGATTGGTTGATGCAATTCTCATTAGGGATGGCCATCGGCCATCGATGTTTATAAACCATCGATGGGTTATGGTCGATGTTCAATAGTTTTTACATCAATGTTTAGTTAAAACGACTAGTTTTGTTTTGCTATTTCCTGGTACACAGAGCAAAGCTCCACCCACGACACCAGTGAAGCTCCGCCCCCATTTTCTGATTGGCCCACAGGCCAGTCAGTCAAATACAATGGATGACCACTGATATGTAACAACATCGATGGCAAAGGCAACAATGGCAATCATTAATACTCATTCAAAACAACCCATTCCGATTTGTTTATGTGCTGTCAGCCAACAGTTTTTTATTTTACTACTTTTGATGGGACCATCATGCAATAGTCTTCAACCAGGAAGCCAATTGGTCAAGAATGTTCTTGTTATCAACCATCTTTGGCTGGTTTTGTAGGTTTTCAATCAGACTAGGGTGAGGAAGGACCTAAGTAAGTTATGGAGAGCAAATAAATGCCTTATGCAAATTAGTTTGGAAATTAGACCATCTGATTGGTTGATGCAATTCTCATTAGGGATGGCCATCGGCCATCGATGTTTATAAACCATCGATGGGTTATGGTCGATGTTCAATAGTTTTTACATCAATGTTTAGTTAAAACGACTAGTTTCGTTTTGCTATTTCCTGGTACACAGAGCAAAGCTCCACCCACGACACCAGTGAAGCCCCGCCCCCATATTCTGATTGGCCCACAGACCAGTCAGTCAAATACAATGGATGACCACTGATATGTAACAACATTGATGGCAAAGGCAACAATGGCCATCATTAATACTCATTCAAAACAATCCATTCCGATTTGTTTATGTACTGTCAGCCAACAGTTTTCTATTTTACTACTTTTGATGGGACCATCATGCAATAGTCTTCAACCAGGAAGCCAATTGGTCAAGAATGTTCTTGTTATCAACCATCTTTGGCTGGTTTTGTAGGTTTTCAATCAGACTAGGGTGAGGAAGGACCTAAGTAAGTTATGGAGAGCAAATAAATTCCTTATGCAAATTAGTTTGGAAATTAGACCATCTGATTGGTTGATGCAATTCTCATTAGGGATGGCCATCGGCCATCGATGTTTATAAACCATCGATGGGTTATGGTCGATGTTCAATAGTTTTTACATCAATGTTTAGTTAAAACGACTAGTTTCGTTTTGCTATTTCCTGGTACACAGAGCAAAGCTCCACCCACGACACCAGTGAAGCCCCGCCCCCATATTCTGATTGGCCCACAGACCAGTCAGTCAAATACAATGGATGACCACTGATATGTAACAACATCGATGGCAAAGGCAACAATGGCAATCATTAATACTCATTCAAAACAACCCATTCCGATTTGTTTATGTGCTGTCAGCCAACAGTTTTTTATTTTACTACTTTTGATGGGACCATCATGCAATAGTCTTCAACCAGGAAGCCAATTGGTCAAGAATGTTCTTGTTATCAACCATCTTTGGCTGGTTTTGTAGGTTTTCAATCAGACTAGGGTGAGGAAGGACCTAAGTAAGTTATGGAGAGCAAATAAATGCCTTATGCAAATTAGTTTGGAAATTAGACCATCTGATTGGTTGATGCAATTCTCATTAGGGATGGCCATCGGCCATCGATGTTTATAAACCATCGATGGGTTATGGTCGATGTTCAATAGTTTTTACATCAATGTTTAGTTAAAACGACTAGTTTCGTTTTGCTATTTCCTGGTACACAGAGCAAAGCTCCACCCACGACACCAGTGAAGCCCCGCCCCCATATTCTGATTGGCCCACAGACCAGTCAGTCAAATACAATGGATGACCACTGATATGTAACAACATTGATGGCAAAGGCAACAATGGCCATCATTAATACTCATTCAAAACAATCCATTCCGATTTGTTTATGTACTGTCAGCCAACAGTTTTCTATTTTACTACTTTTGATGGGACCATCATGCAATAGTCTTCAACCAGGAAGCCAATTGGTCAAGAATGTTCTTGTTATCAACCATCTTTGGCTGGTTTTGTAGGTTTTCAATCAGACTAGGGTGAGGAAGGACCTAAGTAAGTTATGGAGAGCAAATAAATTCCTTATGCAAATTAGTTTGGAAATTAGACCATCTGATTGGTTGATGCAATTCTCATTAGGGATGGCCATCGGCCATCGATGTTTATAAACCATCGATGGGTTATGGTCGATGTTCAATAGTTTTTACATCAATGTTTAGTTAAAACGACTAGTTTCGTTTTGCTATTTCCTGGTACACAGAGCAAAGCTCCACCCACGACACCAGTGAAGCCCCGCCCCCATATTCTGATTGGCCCACAGACCAGTCAGTCAAATACAATGGATGACCACTGATATGTAACAACATCGATGGCAAAGGCAACAATGGCCATCATTAATACTCATTCAAAACAATCCACTCCGATTGGTTTATGTACTGTCAGTCAACAGTTTTCTATTTTACTACTTTTGATGGGACCATCATGCAATAGTCTTCAACCAGGAAGCCAATTGGTCAAGAATGTTCTTGTTATCAACCATCTTTGGCTGGTTTTGTAGGTTTTCAATCAGACTAGAGTGAGGAAGGACCTAAGTAAGTTATGGAGAGCAAATAAATTCCTTATGCAAATTAGTTTGGAAATTAGACCATCTGTTTGGTTGATGCAATTCTCATTAGGGATGGCCATCGGCCATCGATGTTTATAAACCATCGATGGGTTATGGTCGATGTTCAATAGTTTTTACATCAATGTTTAGTTAAAACGACTAGTTTTGTTTTGCTATTTCCTGGTACACAGAGCAAAGCTCCACCCACGACACCAGTGAAGCCCCGCCCCCATATTCTGATTGGCCCACAGGCCAGTCAGTCAAATACAATGGATGACCACTGATATGTAACAACATTGATGGCAAAGGCAACAATGGCCATCATTAATACTCATTCAAAACAATCCATTCCGATTTGTTTATGTGCTGTCAGCCAACAGTTTTTTATTTTACTACTTTTGATGGGACCATCATGCAATAGTCTTCAACCAGGAAACCAATTGGTCAAGAATGTTCTTGTTATCAACCATCTTTGGCTGGTTTTGTAGGTTTTCAATCAGACTAGGGTGAGGAAGGACCTAAGTAAGTTATGGAGAGCAAATAAATGCCTTATGCAAATTAGTTTGGAAATTAGACCATCTGATTGGTTGATGCAATTCTCATTAGGGATGGCCATCGGCCATCGATGTTTATAAACCATCGATGGGTTATGGTCGATGTTCAAAAGTTTTTACATCAATGTTTAGTTAAAACGACTAGTTTCGTATTGCTATTTCCTGGTACACAGAGCAAAGCTCCACCCACGACACCAGTGAAGCCCCGCCCCCATATTGTGATTGGCCCACAGGCCAGTCAGTCAAATACAATGGATGACCACTGATATGTAACAACATCGATGGCAAAGGCAACAATGGCAATCATTAATACTCATTCAAAACAATCCATTCCGATTTGTTTATGTACTGTCAGCCAACAGTTTTCTATTTTACTACTTTTGATGGGACCATCATGCAATAGTCTTCAACCAGGAAGCCAATTGGTCAAGAATGTTCTTGTTATCAACCATCTTTGGCTGGTTTTGTAGGTTTTCAATCAGACTATGGTGAGGAAGGACCTAAATAAGTTATGGAGAGCAAATAAATTCCTTATGCAAATTAGTTTGGAAATTAGACCATCTGATTGGTTGATGCAATTCTCATTAGGGATGGTCATCGGCCATCGATGTTTATAAACCATCAATGTGTAATGGTCGATGTTCAATAGTTTTGACATCGATGGGGGAGAACCAGATGGTTCACACCATCAATGTCAAACTCAAACTACTAGTTTTGTTTTGCTATTTCCTGGTACACAGAGCAAAGCTCCACCCACGACACCAGTGAAGCCCCGCCCCCATATTCTGATTGGCCCACAGGCCAGTCAGTCAAATACAATGATATGATATGTAACAACATTGATGGCAAAGGCAACAATGGCCATCATTAATACTCATTCAAAACAATCCATTCCGATTGGTTTATGTACTGTCAGTCAACAGTTTTCTATTTTACTACTTTTAATGGGACCATCATGCAATAGTCTTCAACCAGGAAGCCAATTGGTCAAGAATGTTCTTGTTATCAACCATCTTTGGCTGGTTTTATAGGTTTTCAATCAGACTAGGGTGAGGAAGGACCTAAGTAAGTTATGGAAAGCAAATAAATGCCTTATGCAAATTAGTTTGGAAATTAGACCATCTGATTGGTTGATGCAATTCTCATTAGGGATGGCCATCGGCCATCGATGTTTATAAACCATCGATGGGTTATGGTCGATGTTCAATAGTTTTTACATCAATGTTTAGTTAAAACGACTAGTTTCGTTTTGCTATTTCCTGGTACACAGAGCAAAGCTCCACCCACGACACCAGTGAAGCCCCGTCCCCATATTGTGATTGGCCCACAGGCCAATCAGTCAAATACAATGGATGACCACTGATATGTAACAACATCGATGGCAAAGGCAACAATGGCAATCATTAATACTCATTCAAAACAATCCATTCCGATTTGTTTATGTACTGTCAGCCAACAGTTTTCTATTTTACTACTTTTTATGGGACCATCATGCAATAATCTTCAACCAGGAAGCCAATTGGTCAAGAATGTTCTTGTTATCAACCATCTTTGGCTGGTTTTGTAGGTTTTCAATCAGACTAGGGTGAGGAAGGACCTAAGTAAGTTATGGAGAGCAAATAAATTCCTTCTGCAAATTAGTTTGGAAATTAGACCATCTGATTGGTTGATGCAATTCTCATTAGGGATGGCCATCGACCATCGATGTTTATAAACCATCGATGGGTTATGGTCGATGTTCAATAGTTTTTACATCAATGTTTAGTTAAAACGACTAGTTTTGTTTTACTATTTCCTGGTACACAGAGCAAAGCTCCACTCACGACACCAGTGAAGCCCCGCCCCCATATTCTGATTGGCCCACAGGCCAGTCAGTCAAATACAATGGATGACCACTGATATGTAACAACATCGATGGCAAAGGCAACAATGGCAATCATTAATACTCATTCAAAACAATCCATTCCGACTTGTTTATGTGCTGTCAGCCAACAGTTTTCTATTTTACTACTTTTGATGGGACCATCATGCAATAGTCTTCAACCAGGAAGCCAATTGGTCAAGAAAGTTCTTGTTATCAACCATATTTGGCTGGTTCTGTAGGTTTTCAATCAGACTAGGGTGAGGAAGGACCTAAGTAAGTTATGGAGAGCAAATAAATTCCTTATGCAAATTAGTTTGGAAATTAGACCATCTGATTGGTTGATGCAATTCTCATTAGGGATGGCCATCGGCCATCGATGTTTATAAACCATCGATGGGTTATGGTCGATGTTCAATAGTTTTTACATCAATGTTTAGTTAAAACGACTAGTTTTGTTTTGCTATTTCCTGGTACACAGAGCAAAGCTCCACCCACGACACCAGTGAAGCCCCGCCCCCATATTCTGATTGGCCCACAGGCCAGTCAGTCAAATACAATGGATGACCACTGATATGTAACAACATCGATGGCAAAGGAAACAATGGCCATCATTAATACTCATTCAAAACAATCCATTCCGATTGGTTTATGTACTGTCAGTCAACAGTTTTCTATTTTACTACTTTTAATGGGACCATCATGCAATAGTCTTCAACCAGGAAGCCAATTGGTTAAGAATGTTCTTGTTATCAACCATCTTTGGCTGGTTTTGTAGGTTTTCAATCAGACTAGGGTGAGGAAGGACCTAAGTAAGTTATGGAGAGCAAATAAATTCCTTATGCAAATTAGTTTGTAAATTAGACCATCTGATTGGTTGATTCAATTCTCATTAGGGATGGCCATCGGCCATCAATGTTTATAAACCATCGATGGGTTATGGTCGATGTTCAATAGTTTTGACATCGATGGGGGAGAACCAGATGGTTCACACCATCAATGTCAAACTCAAACTACTAGTTTTGTTTTGCTATTTCCTGGGACACGGAGCATAGCTCCACCCATGACACCAGTGAAGCCCCGCCCCCATATTCTGATTGGCCCACAGGCCAGTCAGTCAAATACAATGGATGACCACTGATATGTAACAACATAGATGGCAAAGGCAACAATGGCCATCATTAATACTCATTCAAAACAATCCATTCCGATTGGTTTATGTACTGTCAGTAAACAGTTTTCTATTTTACTACTTTTGATGGGACCATCATGCAATAGTATTCAACCAGGAAGCCAATTGGTCAAGAATGTTCTTGTTATCAACCATCTTTGGCTGGTTTTGTAGGTTTTTAATCAGACTAGGGTGAGGAAGGACCTAAGTAAGTTATGGAGAGCAAATAAATTCCTTATGCAAATTAGTTTGGAAATTAGACCATCTGATTTGTTGATGCAATTCTCATTAGGGATGGCCATCGATGTTTATAAACCATCGATGGGTTATGGTCGATGTTCAATAGTTTTTACATCAATGTTTAGTTAAAACGACTAGTTTCGTTTTGCTATTTCCTGGTACACAGAGCATAGCTCCACCCACGACACCAGTGAAGCCCCGCCCCCATATTCTGATTGGCCCACAGGCCAGTCAGTCAAATACAATGGATGACCACTGATATGTAACAACATCGATGGCAAAGGCAACAATGGCCATCATTAATACTCATTCAAAACAATCCATTCCGATTGGTTTATGTACTGTCAGTAAACAGTTTTCTATTTTACTACTTTTGATGGGACCATCATGCAATAGTATTCAACCAGGAAGCCAATTGGTCAAGAATGTTCTTGTTATCAACCATCTTTGGCTGGTTTTGTAGGTTTTTAATCAGACTAGGGTGAGGAAGGACCTAAGTAAGTTATGGAGAGCAAATAAATTCCTTATGCAAATTAGTTTGGAAATTAGACCATCTGATTTGTTGATGCAATTCTCATTAGGGATGGCCATCGATGTTTATAAACCATCGATGGGTTATGGTCGATGTTCAATAGTTTTTACATCAATGTTTAGTTAAAACGACTAGTTTCGTTTTGCTATTTCCTGGTACACAGAGCATAGCTCCACCCACGACACCAGTGAAGCCCCGCCCCCATATTCTGATTGGCCCACAGGCCAGTTAGTCAAATACAATGGATGACCACTGATATGTAACATCGATGGCAAAGGCAACAATGGCCAGCATTAATACTCATTCAAAACAATCCATTCCAATTGGTTTATGTACTGTCAGTCAACAGTTTTCTATTTTACTACTTTTGATGGGACCATCATGCAATAGACTTCAACCAGGAAGCCAATTGGTCAAGAATGTTCTTGTTATCAACCATCTTTGGCTGGTTTTGTAGGTTTTCAATCAGACTAGGGTGAGGAAGGACCTAAGTAAGTTATGGAGAGCAAATAAATGCCTTATGCAAATTAGTTTGGAAATTAGACCATCTGATTGGTTGATGCAATTCTCATTAGGGATGGCCATCGGCCATCGATGTTTATAAACCATCGATGGGTTATGGTCGATGTTCAATAGTTTTTACATCAATGTTTAGTTAAAACGACTAGTTTTGTTTTGCTATTTCCTGGTACACAGAGCAAAGCTCCACCCACGACACCAGTGAAGCCCCGCCCCCATATTCTGATTGGCCCACAGGCCAGTCAGTCAAATACAATGGATGACCACTGATATGTAACAACATCGATGGCAAAGGAAACAATGGCCATCATTAATACTCATTCAAAACAATCCATTCCGATTGGTTTATGTACTGTCAGTCAACAGTTTTCTATTTTACTACTTTTAATGGGACCATCATGCAATAGTCTTCAACCAGGAAGCCAATTGGTTAAGAATGTTCTTGTTATCAACCATCTTTGGCTGGTTTTGTAGGTTTTCAATCAGACTAGGGTGAGGAAGGACCTAAGTAAGTTATGGAGAGCAAATAAATTCCTTATGCAAATTAGTTTGTAAATTAGACCATCTGATTGGTTGATTCAATTCTCATTAGGGATGGCCATCGGCCATCAATGTTTATAAACCATCGATGGGTTATGGTCGATGTTCAATAGTTTTGACATCGATGGGGGAGAACCAGATGGTTCACACCATCAATGTCAAACTCAAACTACTAGTTTTGTTTTGCTATTTCCTGGGACACGGAGCATAGCTCCACCCATGACACCAGTGAAGCCCCGCCCCCATATTCTGATTGGCCCACAGGCCAGTCAGTCAAATACAATGGATGACCACTGATATGTAACAACATAGATGGCAAAGGCAACAATGGCCATCATTAATACTCATTCAAAACAATCCATTCCGATTGGTTTATGTACTGTCAGTCAACAGTTTTCTATTTTACTACTTTTGATGGGACCATCATGCAATAGTCTTCAACCAGGAAGCCAATTGGTCAAAAATGTTCTTGTTATCAACCATCTTTGGCTGGTTTTGTAGGTTTTCAATCAGACTAGGTTGAGGAAGGACCTAAGTAAGTTATGGAGAGCAAATAAATTCCTTATGCAAATTAGTTTGGAAATTAGACAATCTGATTGGTTGATGCAATTCTCATTAGGGATGGCCATCGGTCATCGATGTTTATAAACCATCGATGGGTTATGGTCGATGTTCAATAGTTTTTACATCAATGTTTAGTTAAAACGACTAGTTTTGTTTTGCTATTTCCTGGTACACAGAGCAAAGCTCCACCCACGACACCAGTGAAGCCCCGCCCCCATATTCTGATTGGCCCACAGGCCAGTCAGTCAAATACAATGGATGGCCACTGATATGTAACAACATCGATGGCAAAGGCAACAATGGCCATCATTAATACTCATCCAAAACAATCCATTCCGATTGGTTTATGTACTGTCAGTAAACAGTTTTCTATTTTACTACTTTTGATGGGACCATCATGCAATAGTATTCAACCAGGAAGCCAATTGGTCAAGAATGTTCTTGTTATCAACCATCTTTGGCTGGTTTTGTAGGTTTTTAATCAGACTAGGGTGAGGAAGGACCTAAGTAAGTTATGGAGAGCAAATAAATTCCTTATGCAAATTAGTTTGGAAATTAGACCATCTGATTGGTTGATGCAATTCTCATTAGGGATGGCCATCGATGTTTATAAACCATCGATGGGTTATGGTCGATGTTCAATAGTTTTTACATCAATGTTTAGTTAAAACGACTAGTTTCGTTTTGCTATTTCCTGGTACACAGAGCATAGCTCCACCCACGACACCAGTGAAGCCCCGCCCCCATATTCTGATTGGCCCACAGGCCAGTCAGTCAAATACAATGGATGACCACTGATATGTAACAACATCGATGGCAAAGGCAACAATGGCCATCATTAATACTCATTCAAAACAATCCATTCCGATTTGTTTATGTGCTGTCAGCCAACAGTTTTCTATTTTACTACTTTTGATGGGACCATCATGCAATAGTCTTCAACAAGAAAGCCAATTGGTCAAGAATGTTCTTGTTATCAACCATCTTTGGCTGGTTTTGTAGGTTTTCAATCAGACTAGGGTGAGGAAGGACCTAAGTAAGTTATGGAGAGCAAATAAATTCCTTATGCAAATTAGTTTGGAAATTAGACCATCTGATTGGTTGATTCAATTCTCATTAGGGATGGCCATCGACCATCGATGTTTTTAAACCATCGATGGGTTATGGTCGAGGTTCAATAGTTTTTACATCAATGTTTAGTTAAAACGACTAGTTTCGTTTTGCTATTTCCTGGTACACAGAGCAAAGCTCCACCCACGACACCAGTGAAGCCCCGCCCCCATATTCTGATTGGCCCACAGGCCAGTCAGTCAAATACAATGGATAACCACTGATATGTAACATCGATGGCAAAGGCAACAATGGCCATCATTAATACTCATTCAAAACAATCCATTCCGATTTGTTTATGTGCTGTCAGCCAACAGTTTTCTATTTTACTACTTTTGATGGGACCATCATGCAATAGTCTTCAACCAGGTAAGACAATTGGTCAAGAATGTTCTTGTTATCAACCATCTTTGGCTGGTTTTGTAGGTTTTCAATCAGACTAGGGTGAGGAAGGACCTAAGTAAGTTATGGAGAGCAAATAAATGCCTTATGCAAATTAGTTTGGAAATTAGACCATCTGATTGGTTGATGCAATTCTCGTTAGGGATGGCCATCGGCCATCGATGTTTATAAACCATCGATGGGTTATGGTCGATGTTCAATAGTTTTTACATCAATGTTTAGTTAAAACGACTAGTTTCGTTTTGCTATTTCCTGGTACACAGAGCAAAGCTCCACCCACGACACCAGTGAAGCCCCGCCCCCATATTCTGATTGGCCCACAGGCCAGTCAGTCAAATACAATGGATGACCACTGATATGTAACAACATTGATGGCAAAGGCAACAATGGCCATAATTAATACTCATTCAAAACAATCCATTCCGATTTGTTTATGTACTGTCAGCCAACAGTTTTCTATTTTACTACTTTTGATGGGACCATCATGCAATAGTCTTCAACCAGGAAGCCAATTGGTCAAGAATGTTCTTGTTATCAACCATCTTTGGCTGGTTTTGTAGGTTTTCAATCAGACTAGGGTGAGGAAGGAGCTAAGTAAGTTATGGAGAGCAAATGAATGCCTTATGCAAATTAGTTTGGAAATTAGACCATCTGATTGGTTGATGCAATTCTCATTAGGGATGGCCATCGGCCATCGATGTTTATAAACCATCGATGGGTTATGGTCGATGTTCAATAGTTTTTACATCAATGTTTAGTTAAAACGACTAGTTTCGTTTTGCTATTTCCTGGTACACAGAGCAAAGCTCCACCCACGACACCAGTGAAGCCCCGCCCCCATATTCTGATTGGCCCACAGGCCAGTCAGTCAAATACAATGGATGACCACTGATATGTAACAACATCGATGGCAAAGGCAACAATGGCCATCATTAATACTCATTCAAAACAATCCATTCCGATTTGTTTATGTACTGTCAGCCAACAGTTTTCTATTTTACTACTTTTGATGGGACCATCATGCAATAGTCTTCAACCAGGAAGCCAATTGGTCAAGAATGTTCTTGTTATCAACCATCTTTGGCTGGTTTTGTAGGTTTTCAATCAGACTAGGGTGAGGAAGGACCTAAGTAAGTTATGGAGAGCAAATAAATTCCTTATGCAAATTAGTTTGGAAATTGGTCCATCTGATTGGTTGATGCAATTCTCATTAGGGATGGCCATCGGCCATCGATGTTTATAAACCATCGATGGGCTATGGTCGATGTTCAATAGTTTTTACATCAATGTTTAGTTAAAACGACTAGTTTTGTTTTGCTATTTCCTGGTACACAGAGCAAAGCTCCACCCACGACACCAGTGAAGCCCCGCCCCCATATTCTGATTGGCCCACAGGCCAGTCAGTCAAATACAATGGATGACCACTGATATGTAACAACATCGATGGCAAAGGCAACAATGGCAATCATTAATACTCATTCAAAACAATCCATTCCGACTTGTTTATGTGCTGTCAGCCAACAGTTTTCTATTTTACTACTTTTGATGGGACCATCATGCAATAGTCTTCAACCAGGAAGCCAATTGGTCAAGAATGTTCTTGTTATCAACCATCTTTGACTGGTTTTGTAGGTTTTCAATCAGACTAGGGTGAGGAAGGACCTAAGTAAGTTATGGAGAGCAAATAAATTCCTTATGCAAATTAGTTTGGAAATTAGACCATCTGATTGGTTGATGCAATTCTCATTAGGGATGGCCATCGACCATCGATGTTTTTAAACCATCGATGGGTTATGGTCGAGGTTCGATAGTTTTTACATCAATGTTTAGTTAAAACGACTAGTTTCATTTTGCTATTTCCTGGTACACAGAGCAAAGCTCCACCCACGACACCAGTGAAGCCCCGCCCCATATTCTGATTGGCCCACAGGCCAGTCAGTCAAATACAATGGATGACCACTGATATGTAACAACATCGATGGCAAAGGCAACAATGGCCATCATTAATACTCATTCAAAACAATCCATTCCGATTTGTTTATGTACTGTCAGCCAACAGTTTCCTATTTTACTACTTTTGATGGGACCATCATGCAATAGTCTTCAACAGGAAGCCAATTTGTCTAGAATGTTCTTGTTATCAACTATCTTTGGCTGGTTTTGTAGGTTTTCAATCAGACTAGGGTGAGGAAGGACCTAAGTAAGTTATGGAGAGCAAATAAATTCCTTATGCAAATTAGTTTGGAAATTAGACCATCTGATTGGTTGATGCAATTCTCATTATGGATGGCCATCGGCCATCGATGTTTATAAACCATCGATGGGCTATGGTCGATGTTCAATAGTTTTTACATCAATGTTTAGTTAAAACGACTAGTTTTGTTTTGCTATTTCCTGGTACACAGAGCAAAGCTCCACCCACGACACCAGTGAAGCCCCGCCCCCATATTCTGATTGGCCCACAGGCCAGTCAGTCAAATACAATGGATGACCACTGATATGTAACAACATCGATGGCAAAGGCAACAATGGCAATCATTAATACGCATTCAAAACAATCCATTCCGACTTGTTTATGTGCTGTCAGCCAACAGTTTTCTATTTTACTACTTTTGATGGGACCATCATGCAATAGTCTTCAACCAGGAAGCCAATTGGTCAAGAATGTTCTTGTTATCAACCATCTTTGGCTGGTTTTGTAGGTTTTCAATAAGACTAGGGTGAGGAAGGACCTAAGTAAGTTATGGAGAGCAAATAAATGCCTTATGCAAATTAGTTTGGAAATTAGACCATCAGATTGGTTGATGCAATTCTCATTAGGGACGGCCATAGGCCATCGATGTTTATAAACCATCGATGGGTTATGGTCGATGTTCAATAGTTTTTACATCAATGTTTAGTTAAAACGACTAGTTTCGTTTTGCTATTTCCTGATACACAGAGCAAAGCTCCACCCACGACACCAGTGAAGCCCCGCCCCCATATTGTGATTGGCCCACAGGCCAGTCAGTCAAATACAATGGATGACCACTGATATGTAACATCGATGGCAAAGGCAACAATGGCCATCATTAATACTCATTCAAAACAATCCATTCCGATTGGTTTATGTACTGTCAGTCAACAGTTTTCTATTTTACTACTTTTGATGGGACCATCATGCAATAGTCTTCAACCAGGAAGCCAATTGGTCAAGAATGTTCTTGTTATCAACCATCTTTGACTGGTTTTGTAGGTTTTCAATCAGACTAGGGTGAGGAAGGACCTAAGTAAGTTATGGAGAGCAAATAAATTCCTTATGCAAATTAGTTTGGAAATTAGACCATCTGATTGGTTGATGCAATTCTCATTAGGGATGGCCATCGACCATCGATGTTTTTAAACCATCGATGGGTTATGGTCGAGGTTCGATAGTTTTTACATCAATGTTTAGTTAAAACGACTAGTTTCATTTTGCTATTTCCTGGTACACAGAGCAAAGCTCCACCCACGACACCAGTGAAGCCCCGCCCCATATTCTGATTGGCCCACAGGCCAGTCAGTCAAATACAATGGATGACCACTGATATGTAACAACATCGATGGCAAAGGCAACAATGGCCATCATTAATACTCATTCAAAACAATCCATTCCGATTTGTTTATGTACTGTCAGCCAACAGTTTCCTATTTTACTACTTTTGATGGGACCATCATGCAATAGTCTTCAACAGGAAGCCAATTTGTCTAGAATGTTCTTGTTATCAACTATCTTTGGCTGGTTTTGTAGGTTTTCAATCAGACTAGGGTGAGGAAGGACCTAAGTAAGTTATGGAGAGCAAATAAATTCCTTATGCAAATTAGTTTGGAAATTAGACCATCTGATTGGTTGATGCAATTCTCATTATGGATGGCCATCGGCCATCGATGTTTATAAACCATCGATGGGTTCTAGTCGATGTTCAATAGTTTTTACATCAATGTTTAGTTAAAACGACTAGTTTTGTTTTACTATTTCCTGGTACACAGAGCAAAGCTCCACCCACGACACCAGTGAAGCCCCGCCCCCATATTGTGATTGGCCCACAGGCCAGTCAGTCAAATACAATGGATGACCACTGATAAGTAACATCGATGGCAAAGGCAACAATGGCCATCATTAATACTCATTCAAAACAATCCATTCCGATTGGTTTATGTACTGCCAGTCAACAGTTTTCTATTTTACTACTTTTGATGGGACCATCATGCAATAGTCTTCAACCAGGAAGCCAATTGGTCAAGAATGTTCTTGTTATCAACCATCTTTGGCTGGTTTTGTAGGTTTTCAATCAGACTAGGGTGAGGAAGGACCTAAGTAAGTTATGGAGAGCAAATAAATTCATTATGCAAATTAGTTTTTAAAAATTAGACCATCTGATTGGTTGATGCAATTCTCATTAGGGATGGCCATCGGCCATCGATGTTTATAAACCATCGATGGGTTATGGTCGATGTTCAATAGTTTTTACATCAATGTTTAGTTAAAACGACTAGTTTTGTTTTGCTATTTCCTGGTACACAGAGCAAAGCTCCACCCACGACACCAGTGAAGCCCCGCCCCCATATTCTGATTGGCCCACAGGCCAGTCAGTCAAATACAATGGATGACCACTGATATGTAACAACATCGATGGCAAAGGCAACAATGGCAATCATTAATACTCATTCAAAACAATCCATTCCGATTTGTTTATGTGCTGTCAGCCAACAGTTTTCTATTTTACTACTTTTGATGGGACCATCATGCAATAGTCTTCAACCAGGAAGCCAATTGGTCAAGAATGTTCTTGTTATCAACCATCTTTGGCTGGTTTTGTAGGTTTTCAATCAGACTAGGGTGAGGAAGGAGCTAAGTAAGTTATGGAGAGCAAATGAATGCCTTATGCAAATTAGTTTGGAAATTAGACCATCTGATTGGTTGATGCAATTCTCATTAGGGATGGCCATCGGCCATCGATGTTTATAAACCATCGATGGGTTATGGTCGATGTTCAATAGTTTTTACATCAATGTTTAGTTAAAACGACTAGTTTCGTTTTGCTATTTCCTGGTACACAGAGCAAAGCTCCACCCACGACACCAGTGAAGCCCCGCCCCCATATTCTGATTGGCCCACAGGCCAGTCAGTCAAATACAATGGATGACCACTGATATGTAACAACATCGATGGCAAAGGCAACAATGGCAATCATTAATACTCATTCAAAACAACCCATTCCGATTTGTTTATGTACTGTCAGTCAACAGTTTTCTATTTTACTACTTTTGATGGGACCATCATGCAATAGTCTTCAACCAGGAAGCCAATTGGTCAAGAATGTTCTTGTTATCAACCATCTTTGACTGGTTTTGTAGGTTTTCAATCAGACTAGGGTGAGGAAGGACCTAAGTAAGTTATGGAGAGCAAATAAATTCCTTATGCAAATTAGTTTGGAAATTAGACCATCTGATTGGTTGATGCAATTCTCATTAGGGATGGCCATCGATGTTTATAAACCATCGATGGGTTCTGGTCGATGTTCAATAGTTTTTACATCAATGTTTAGTTAAAACGACTAGTTTTGTTTTACTATTTCCTGGTACACAGAGCAAAGCTCCACCCACGACACCAGTGAAGCCCCGCCCCCATATTGTGATTGGCGCACAGGCCAGTCAGTCAAATACAATGGATAACCACTGATATGTAACATCGATGGCAAAGGCAACAATGGCCATCATTAATACTCATTCAAAACAATCCACTCCGATTGGTTTATGTACTGTCAGTCAACAGTTTTCTATTTTACTACTTTTGATGGGACCATCATGCAATAGTCTTCAACCAGGAAGCCAATTGGTCAAGAATGTTCTTGTTATCAAACATCTTTGGCTGGTTTTGTAGGTTTTCAATCAGACTAGAGTGAGGAAGGACCTAAGTAAGTTATGGAGAGCAAATAAATTCCTTATGCAAATTAGTTTGGAAATTAGACCATCTGATTGGTTGATGCAATTCTCATTAGGGATGGCCATCGATGTTTATAAACCATCGATGGGTTCTGGTCGATGTTCAATAGTTTTTACATCAATGTTTAGTTAAAACGACTAGTTTTGTTTTACTATTTCCTGGTACACAGAGCAAAGCTCCACCCACGACACCAGTGAAGCCCCGCCCCCATATTGTGATTGGCGCACAGGCCAGTCAGTCAAATACAATGGATAACCACTGATATGTAACATCGATGGCAAAGGCAACAATGGCCATCATTAATACTCATTCAAAACAATCCACTCCGATTGGTTTATGTACTGTCAGTCAACAGTTTTCTATTTTACTACTTTTGATGGGACCATCATGCAATAGTCTTCAACCAGGAATCCAAATGGTCAAGAATGTTCTTGTTATCAACCATCTTTGGCTGGTTTTGTAGGTTTTCAATCAGACTAGAGTGAGGAAGGACCTAAGTAAGTTATGGAGAGCAAATAAATTCCTTATGCAAATTAGTTTGGAAATTAGACCATCTGTTTGGTTGATGCAATTCTCATTAGGGATGGCCATCGGCCATCGATGTTTATAAACCATCGATGGGTTATGGTCGATGTTCAATAGTTTTTACATCAATGTTTAGTTAAAACGACTAGTTTTGTTTTGCTATTTCCTGGTACACAGAGCAAAGCTCCACCCACGACACCAGTGAAGCCCCGCCCCCATATTCTGATTGGCCCACAGGCCAGTCAGTCAAATACAATGGATGACCACTGATATGTAACAACATTGATGGCAAAGGCAACAATGGCCATCATTAATACTCATTCAAAACAATCCATTCCGATTTGTTTATATGCTGTCACCCAACAGTTTTTTATTTTACTACTTTTGATGGGACCATCATGCAATAGTCTTCAACCAGGAAACCAATTGGTCAAGAATGTTCTTGTTATCAACCATCTTTGGCTGGTTTTGTAGGTTTTCAATCAGACTAGGGTGAGGAAGGACCTAAGTAAGTTATGGAGAGCAAATAAATGCCTTATGCAAATTAGTTTGGAAATTAGACCATCTGATTGGTTGATGCAATTCTCATTAGGGATGGCCATCGGCCATCGATGTTTATAAACCATCGATGGGTTATGGTCGATGTTCAAAAGTTTTTACATCAATGTTTAGTTAAAACGACTAGTTTCGTATTGCTATTTCCTGGTACACAGAGCAAAGCTCCACCCACGACACCAGTGAAGCCCCGCCCCCATATTGTGATTGGCCCACAGGCCAGTCAGTCAAATACAATGGATAACCACTGATATGTAACATCGATGGCAAAGGCAACAATGGCCATCATTAATACTCATTCAAAACAATCCATTTCGATTGGTTTATGTACTGTCAGTCAACAGTTTTCTATTTTACTACTTTTGATGGGACCATCATGCAATAGTATTCAACCAGGAAGCCAATTGGTCAAGAATGTTCTTGTTATCAACCATCTTTGGCTGGTTTTGTAGGTTTTTAATCAGACTAGGGTGAGGAAGGACCTAAGTAAGTTATGGAGAGCAAATAAATTCCTTATGCAAATTAGTTTGGAAATTAGACCATCTGATTGGTTGATGCAATTCTCATTAGGGATGGCCATCGATGTTTATAAACCATCGATGGGTTATGGTCGATGTTCAATAGTTTTTACATCAATGTTTAGTTAAAACGACTAGTTTCGTTTTGCTATTTCCTGGTACACAGAGCATAGCTCCACCCACGACACCAGTGAAGCCCCGCCCCCATATTCTGATTGGCCCACAGGCCAGTCAGTCAAATACAATGGATGACCACTGATATGTAACAACATCGATGGCAAAGGCAACAATGGCCATCATTAATACTCATTCAAAACAATCCATTCCGATTTGTTTATGTGCTGTCAGCCAACAGTTTTCTATTTTACTACTTTTGATGGGACCATCATGCAATAGTCTTCAACCAGGAAGCCAATTGGTCAAGAATGTTCTTGTTATCAACCATCTTTGGCTGGTTTTGTAGGTTTTCAATCAGACTAGGGTGAGGAAGGACCTAAGTAAGTTATGGAGAGCAAATAAATGCCTTATGCAAATTAGTTTGGAAATTAGACCATCTGATTGGTTGATGCAATTCTCGTTAGGGATGGCCATCGGCCATCGATGTTTATAAACCATCGATGGGTTATGGTCGATGTTCAATAGTTTTTACATCAATGTTTAGTTAAAACGACTAGTTTCGTTTTGCTATTTCCTGGTACACAGAGCAAAGCTCCACCCACGACACCAGTGAAGCCCCGCCCCCATATTCTGATTGGCCCACAGGCCAGTCAGTCAAATACAATGGATGACCACTGATATGTAACAACATTGATGGCAAAGGCAACTATGGCCATAATTAATACTCATTCAAAACAATCCATTCCGATTTGTTTATGTACTGTCAGCCAACAGTTTTCTATTTTACTACTTTTGATGGGACCATCATGCAATAGTCTTCAACCAGGAAGCCAATTGGTCAAGAATGTTCTTGTTATAAACCATCTTTGGCTGGTTTTGTAGGTTTTCAATCAGACTAGGGTGAGGAAGGAGCTAAGTAAGTTAAGGAGAGCAAATGAATGCCTTATGCAAATTAGTTTGGAAATTAGACCATCTGATTGGTTGATGCAATTCTCATTAGGGATGGCCATCGGCCATCGGCCATCGATGTTTATAAACCATCGATGGGTTATGGTCGATGTTCAATAGTTTTTACATCAATGTTTAGTTAAAACGACTAGTTTCGTTTTGCTATTTCCTGGTACACAGAGCAAAGCTCCACCCACGACACCAGTGAAGCCCCGCCCCCATATTCTGATTGGCCCACAGGCCAGTCAGTCAAATACAATGGATGACCACTGATATGTAACAACATCGATGGCAAAGGCAACAATGGCCATCATTAATACTCATTCAAAACAATCCATTCCGATTTGTTTATGTACTGTCAGCCAACAGTTTTCTATTTTACTACTTTTGATGGGACCATCATGCAATAATCTTCAACCAGGAAGCCAATTGGTCAAGAATGTTCTTGTTATCAACCATCTTTGGCTGGTTTTGTAGGTTTTCAATCAGACTAGGGTGAGGAAGGACCTAAGTAAGTTATGGAGAGCAAATAAATTCCTTATGCAAATTAGTTTGGAAATTAGACCATCTGATTGGTTGATGCAATTCTCATTAGGGATGGCCATCGGCCATCGATGTTTATAAACCATCGATGGGCTATGGTCGATGTTCAATAGTTTTTACATCAATGTTTAGTTAAAACGACTAGTTTTGTTTTGCTATTTCCTGGTACACAGAGCAAAGCTCCACCCACGACACCAGTGAAGCCCCGCCCCCATATTCTGATTGGCCCACAGGCCAGTCAGTCAAATACAATGGATGACCACTGATATGTAACAACATCGATGGCAAAGGCAACAATGGCAATCATTAATACTCATTCAAAACAATCCATTCCGACTTGTTTATGTGCTGTCAGCCAACAGTTTTCTATTTTACTACTTTTGATGGGACCATCATGCAATAGTCTTCAACCAGGAAGCCAATTGGTCAAGAATGTTCTTGTTATCAACCATCTTTGGCTGGTTTTGTAGGTTTTCAATAAGACTAGGGTGAGGAAGGACCTAAGTAAGTTATGGAGAGCAAATAAATGCCTTATGCAAATTAGTTTGGAAATTAGACCATCTGATTGGTTGATGCAATTCTCATTAGGGACGGCCATAGGCCATCGATGTTTATAAACCATCGATGGGTTATGGTCGATGTTCAATAGTTTTTACATCAATGTTTAGTTAAAACGACTAGTTTCGTTTTGCTATTTCCTGATACACAGAGCAAAGCTCCACCCACGACACCAGTGAAGCCCCGCCCCCATATTCTGATTGGCCCACAGGCCAGTCAGTCAAATACAATGGATGACCACTGATATGTAACAACATCGATGGCAAAGGCAACAATGGCCATCATTAATACTCATTCAAAACAATCCATTCCGATTTGTTTATGTACTGTCAGCCAACAGTTTTCTATTTTACTACTTTTGATGGGACCATCATGCAATAGTCTTCCACCAGGAAGCCACTTGGTCAAGAATGTTCTTGTTATCAACCATCTTTGGCTGGTTTTGTAGGTTTTCAATCAGACTAGGGTGAGGAAGGACCTAAGTAAGTTATGGAGAGCAAATAAATTTCTTATGCAAATTAGTTTGGAAATTAGACTATCTGATTGGTTGATGCAATTCTCATTAGGGATGGCCATCGGCCATCGATGTTTATAAACCATCGATGGGTTCTAGTCGATGTTCAATAGTTTTTACATCAATGTTTAGTTAAAACGACTAGTTTTGTTTTACTATTTCCTGGTACACAAAGCAAAGCTCCACCCACGACACCAGTGAAGCCCCGCCCCCATATTGTGATTGGCCCACAGGCCAGTCAGTCAAATACAATGGATGACCACTGATATGTAACATCGATGGCAAAGGCAACAATGGCCATCATTAATACTCATTCAAAACAATCCATTCCGATTGGTTTATGTACTGTCAGTCAACAGTTTTCTATTTTACTACTTTTGATGGGACCATCATGCAATAGTCTTCAACCAGGAAGCCAATTGGTCAAGAATGTTCTTGTTATCAACCATCTTTGACTGGTTTTGTAGGTTTTCAATCAGACTAGGGTGAGGAAGGACCTAAGTAAGTTATGGAGAGCAAATAAATTCCTTATGCAAATTAGTTTGGAAATTAGACCATCTGATTGGTTGATGCAATTCTCATTAGGGATGGCCATCGACCATCGATGTTTTTAAACCATCGATGGGTTATGGTCGAGGTTCGATAGTTTTTACATCAATGTTTAGTTAAAACGACTAGTTTCATTTTGCTATTTCCTGGTACACAGAGCAAAGCTCCACCCACGACACCAGTGAAGCCCCGCCCCATATTCTGATTGGCCCACAGGCCAGTCAGTCAAATACAATGGATGACCACTGATATGTAACAACATCGATGGCAAAGGCAACAATGGCCATCATTAATACTCATTCAAAACAATCCTTTCCGATTTGTTTATGTACTGTCAGCCAACAGTTTCCTATTTTACTACTTTTGATGGGACCATCATGCAATAGTCTTCAACAGGAAGCCAATTTGTCTAGAATGTTCTTGTTATCAACTATCTTTGGCTGGTTTTGTAGGTTTTTAATCAGACTAGGGTGAGGAAGGACCTAAGTAAGTTATGGAGAGCAAATAAATTCCTTATGCAAATTAGTTTGGAAATTAGACCATCTGATTGGTTGATGCAATTCTCATTATGGATGGCCATCGGCCATCGATGTTTATAAACCATCGATGGGTTATGGTCGAGGTTCGATAGTTTTTACATCAATGTTTAGTTAAAACGACTAGTTTCATTTTGCTATTTCCTGGTACACAGAGCAAAGCTCCACCCACGACACCAGTGAAGCCCCGCCCCCATATTGTGATTGGCCCACAGGCCAGTCAGTCAAATACAATGGATGACCACTGATATGTAACAACATCGATGGCAAAGGCAACAATGGCAATCATTAATACTCATTCAAAACAATCCATTCCGATTTGTTTATGTGCTGTCAGCCAACAGTTTTCTATTTTACTACTTTTGATGGGACCATCATGCAATAGTCTTCAACCAGGAAGCCAATTGGTCAAGAATGTTCTTGTTATCAACCATCTTTGGCTGGTTTTGTAGGTTTTCAATCAGACTAGGGTGAGGAAGGAGCTAAGTAAGTTATGGAGAGCAAATGAATGCCTTATGCAAATTAGTTTGGAAATTAGACCATCTGATTGGTTGATGCAATTCTCATTAGGGATGGCCATCGGCCATCGATGTTTATAAACCATCGATGGGTTATGGTCGATGTTCAATAGTTTTTACATCAATGTTTAGTTAAAACGACTAGTTTCGTTTTGCTATTTCCTGGTACACAGAGCAAAGCTCCACCCACGACACCAGTGAAGCCCCGCCCCCATATTCTGATTGGCCCACAGGCCAGTCAGTCAAATACAATGGATGACCACTGATATGTAACAACATCGATGGCAAAGGCAACAATGGCAATCATTAATACTCATTCAAAACAATACATTCCGACTTGTTTATGTGCTGTCAGACAACAGTTTTCTATTTTACTACTTTTGATGGGACCATCATGCAATAGTCTTCAACCAGGAAGCCAATTGGTCAAGAATGTTCTTGTTATCAACCATCTTTGGCTGGTTTTGTAGGTTTTCAATAAGACTAGGGTGAGGAAGGACCTAAGTAAGTTATGGAGAGCAAATAAATGCCTTATGCAAATTAGTTTGGAAATTAGACCATCTGATTGGTTGATGCAATTCTCATTAGGGATGGCCATCGGCCATCGATGTTTATAAACCATCGATGGGTTATGGTCGATGTTCAATAGTTTTTACATCAATGTTTAGTTAAAACGACTAGTTTCGTTTTGCTATTTCCTGATACACAGAGCAAAGCTCCACCCACGACACCAGTGAAGCCCCGCCCCCATATTCTGATTGGCCCACAGGCCAGTCAGTCAAATACAATGGATGACCACTGATATGTAACAACATCGATGGCAAAGGCAACAATGGCCATCATTAATACTCATTCAAAACAATCCATTCCGATTTGTTTATGTACTGTCAGCCAACAGTTTTCTATTTTACTACTTTTGATGGGACCATCATGCAATAGTCTTCCACCAGGAAGCCAATTGGTCAAGAATGTTCTTGTTATCAACCATCTTTGGCTGGTTTTGTAGGTTTTCAATCAGACTAGGGTGAGGAAGGACCTAAGTAAGTTATGGAGAGCAAATAAATTCCTTATGCAAATTAGTTTGGAAATTAGACCATGTGATTGGTTGATGCAATTCTCATTAGGGATGGCCATCGGCCATCGATGTTTATAAACCATCGATGGGTTCTAGTCGATGTTCAATAGTTTTTACATCAATGTTTAGTTAAAACGACTAGTTTTGTTTTACTATTTCCTGGTACACAAAGCAAAGCTCCACAAACGACACCAGTGAAGCCCCGCCCCCATATTGTGATTGGCCCACAGGCCAGTCAGTCAAATACAATGGATGACCACTGATATGTAACATCGATGGCAAAGGCAACAATGGCCATCATTAATACTCATTCAAAACAATCCATTCCGATTGGTTTATGTACTGTCAGTCAACAGTTTTCTATTTTACTACTTTTGATGGGACCATCATGCAATAGTCTTCAACCAGGAAGCCAATTGGTCAAGAATGTTCTTGTTATCAACCATCTTTGACTGGTTTTGTAGGTTTTCAATCAGACTAGGGTGAGGAAGGACCTAAGTAAGTTATGGAGAGCAAATAAATTCCTTATGCAAATTAGTTTGGAAATTAGACCATCTGATTGGTTGATGCAATTCTCATTAGGGATGGCCATCGACCATCGATGTTTTTAAACCATCGATGGGTTATGGTCGAGGTTCGATAGTTTTTACATCAATGTTTAGTTAAAACGACTAGTTTCATTTTGCTATTTCCTGGTACAAAGAGCAAAGCTCCACCCACGACACCAGTGAAGCCCCGCCCCATATTCTGATTGGCCCACAGGCCAGTCAGTCAAATACAATGGATGACCACTGATATGTAACAACATCGATGGCAAAGGCAACAATGGCCATCATTAATACTCATTCAAAACAATCCATTCCGATTTGTTTATGTACTGTCAGCCAACAGTTTCCTATTTTACTACTTTTGATGGGACCATCATGCAATAGTCTTCAACAGGAAGCCAATTTGTCTAGAATGTTCTTGTTATCAACCATCTTTGGCTGGTTTTGTTGGTTTTCAATCAGACTAGGGTGAGGAAGGACCTAAGTAAGTTATGGAGAGCAAATAAATTCCTTATGCAAATTAGTTTGGAAATTAGACCATCTGATTGGTTGATGCAATTCTCATTATGGATGGCCATCGGCCATCGATGTTTATAAACCATCGATGGGTTCTAGTCGATGTTCAATAGTTTTTACATCAATGTTTAGTTAAAACGACTAGTTTTGTTTTACTATTTCCTGGTACACAGAGCAAAGCTCCACCCACGACACCAGTGAAACCCCGCCCCCATATTGTGATTGGCCCACAGGCCAGTCAGTCAAATACAATGGATGACCACTGATAAGTAACATCGATGGCAAAGGCAACAATGGCCATCATTAATACTCATTCAAAACAATCCATTCCGATTGGTTTATGTACTGCCAGTCAACAGTTTTCTATTTTACTACTTTTGATGGGACCATCATGCAATAGTCTTCAACCAGGAAGCCAATTGGTCAAGAATGTTCTTGTTATCAATCATCTTTGGCTGGTTTTGTAGGTTTTCAATCAGACTAGGGTGAGGAAGGACCTAAGTAAGTTATGGAGAGCAAATAAATTCATTATGCAAATTAGTTTTTGAAATTAGACCATCTGATTGGTTGATGCAATTCTCATTAGGGATGGCCATCGGCCATCGATGTTTATAAACCATCGATGGGTTATGGTCGATGTTCAATAGTTTTTACATCAATGTTTAGTTAAAACGACTAGTTTTGTTTTGCTATTTCCTGGTACACAGAGCAAAGCTCCACCCACGACACCAGTGAAGCCCCGCCCCCATATTCTGATTGGCCCACAGGCCAGTCAGTCAAATACAATGGATGACCACTGATATGTAACAACATCGATGGCAAAGGCAACAATGGCAATCATTAATACTCATTCAAAACAATCCATTCCGATTTGTTTATGTGCTGTCAGCCAACAGTTTTCTATTTTACTACTTTTGATGGGACCATCATGCAATAGTCTTCAACCAGGAAGCCATTTGGTCAAGAATGTTCTTGTTATCAACCATCTTTGGCTGGTTTTGTAGGTTTTCAATCAGACTAGGGTGAGGAAGGAGCTAAGTAAGTTATGGAGAGCAAATGAATGCCTTATGCAAATTAGTTTGGAAATTAGACCATCTGATTGGTTGATGCAATTCTCATTAGGGATGGCCATCGGCCATCGATGTTTATAAACCATCGATGGGCTATGGTCGATGTTCAATAGTTTTTACATCAATGTTTAGTTAAAACGACTAGTTTTGTTTTGCTATTTCCTGGTACACAGAGCAAAGCTCCACCCACGACACCAGTGAAGCCCCGCCCCCATATTCTGATTGGCCCACAGGCCAGTCAGTCAAATACAATGGATGACCACTGATATGTAACAACATCGATGGCAAAGGCAACAATGGCAATCATTAATACTCATTCAAAACAATCCATTCCGACTTGTTTATGTGCTGTCAGCCAACAGTTTTCTATTTTACTACTTTTGATGGGACCATCATGCAATAGTCTTCAACCAGGAAGCCAATTGGTCAAGAATGTTCTTGTTATCAACCATCTTTGGCTGGTTTTGTAGGTTTTCAATAAGACTAGGGTGAGGAAGGACCGAAGTAAGTTATGGAGAGCAAATAAATGCCTTATGCAAATTAGTTTGGAAATTAGACCATCTGATTGGTTGATGCAATTCTCATTAGGGACGGCCATAGGTCATCGATGTTTATAAACCATCGATGGGTTATGGTCGATGTTCAATAGTTTTTACATCAATGTTTAGTTAAAACGACTAGTTTCGTTTTGCTATTTCCTGATACACAGAGCAAAGCTCCACCCACGACACCAGTGAAGCCCCGCCCCCATATTCTGATTGGCCCACAGGCCAGTCAGTCAAATACAATGGATGACCACTGATATGTAACAACATCGATGGCAAAGGCAACAATGGCCATCATTAATACTCATTCAAAACAATCCATTCCGATTTGTTTATGTACTGTCAGCCAACAGTTTTCTATTTTACTACTTTTGATGGGACCATCATGCAATAGTCTTCCACCAGGAAGCCACTTGGTCAAGAATGTTCTTGTTATCAACCATCTTTGGCTGGTTTTGTAGGTTTTCAATCAGACTAGGGTGAGGAAGGACCTAAGTAAGTTATGGAGAGCAAATAAATTACTTATGCAAATTAGTTTGGAAATTAGACTATCTGATTGGTTGATGCAATTCTCATTAGGGATGGCCATCGGCCATCGATGTTTATAAACCATCGATGGGTTCTAGTCGATGTTCAATAGTTTTTACATCAATGTTTAGTTAAAACGACTAGTTTTGTTTTACTATTTCCTGGTACACAAAGCAAAGCTCCACCCACGACACCAGTGAAGCCCCGCCCCCATATTGTGATTGGCCCACAGGCCAGTCAGTCAAATACAATGGATGACCACTGATATGTAACATCGATGGCAAAGGCAACAATGGCCATCATTAATACTCATTCAAAACAATCCATTCCGATTGGTTTATGTACTGTCAGTCAACAGTTTTCTATTTTACTACTTTTGATGGGACCATCATGCAATAGTCTTCAACCAGGAAGCCAATTGGTCAAGAATGTTCTTGTTATCAACCATCTTTGACTGGTTTTGTAGGTTTTCAATCAGACTAGGGTGAGGAAGGACCTAAGTAAGTTATGGAGAGCAAATAAATTCCTTATGCAAATTAGTTTGGAAATTAGACCATCTGATTGGTTGATGCAATTCTCATTAGGGATGGCCATCGACCATCGATGTTTTTAAACCATCGATGGGTTATGGTCGAGGTTCGATAGTTTTTACATCAATGTTTAGTTAAAACGACTAGTTTCATTTTGCTATTTCCTGGTACACAGAGCAAAGCTCCACCCACGACACCAGTGAAGCCCCGCCCCATATTCTGATTGGCCCACAGGCCAGTCAGTCAAATACAATGGATGACCACTGATATGTAACAACATCGATGGCAAAGGCAACAATGGCCATCATTAATACTCATTCAAAACAATCCATTCCGATTTGTTTATGTACTGTCAGCCAACAGTTTCCTATTTTACTACTTTTGATGGGACCATCATGCAATAGTCTTCAACAGGAAGCCAATTTGTCTAGAATGTTCTTGTTATCAACTATCTTTGGCTGGTTTTGTAGGTTTTTAATCAGACTAGGGTGAGGAAGGACCTAAGTAAGTTATGGAGAGCAAATAAATTCCTTATGCAAATTAGTTTGGAAATTAGACCATCTGATTGGTTGATGCAATTCTCATTATGGATGGCCATCGGCCATCGATGTTTATAAACCATCGATGGGTTCTAGTCGATGTTCAATAGTTTTTACATCAATGTTTAGTTAAAACGACTAGTTTTGTTTTACTATTTCCTGGTACACAGAGCAAAGCTCCACCCACGACACCAGTGAAGCCCCGCCCCCATATTGTGATTGGCCCACAGGCCAGTCAGTCAAATACAATGGATGACCACTGATAAGTAACATCGATGGCAAAGGCAACAATGGCCATCATTAATACTCATTCAAAACAATCCATTCCGATTGGTTTATGTACTGCCAGTCAACAGTTTTCTATTTTACTACTTTTGATGGGACCATCATGCAATAGTCTTCAACCAGGAAGCCAATTGGTCAAGAATGTTCTTGTTATCAACCATCTTTGGCTGGTTTTGTAGGTTTTCAATCAGACTAGGGTGAGGAAGGACCTAAGTAAGTTATGGAGAGCAAATAAATTCATTATGCAAATTAGTTTTTAAAATTAGACCATCTGATTGGTTGATGCAATTCTCATTAGGGATGGCCATCGGCCATCGATGTTTATAAACCATCGATGGGTTATGGTCGATGTTCAATAGTTTTTACATCAATGTTTAGTTAAAACGACTAGTTTTGTTTTGCTATTTCCTGGTACACAGAGCAAAGCTCCACCCACGACACCAGTGAAGCCCCGCCCCCATATTCTGATTGGCCCACAGGCCAGTCAGTCAAATACAATGGATGACCACTGATATGTAACAACATCGATGGCAAAGGCAACAATGGCAATCATTAATACTCATTCAAAACAATCCATTCCGATTTGTTTATGTGCTGTCAGCCAACAGTTTTCTATTTTACTACTTTTGATGGGACCATCATGCAATAGTCTTCAACCAGGAAGCCAATTGGTCAAGAATGTTCTTGTTATCAACCATCTTTGGCTGGTTTTGTAGGTTTTCAATCAGACTAGGGTGAGGAAGGAGCTAAGTAAGTTATGGAGAGCAAATGAATGCCTTATGCAAATTAGTTTGGAAATTAGACCATCTGATTGGTTGATGCAATTCTCATTAGGGATGGCCATCGGCCATCGATGTTTATAAACCATCGATGGGTTATGGTCGATGTTCAATAGTTTTTACATCAATGTTTAGTTAAAATGACTAGTTTCGTTTTGCTATTTCCTGATACACAGAGCAAAGCTCCACCCACGACACCAGTGAAGCCCCGCCCCCATATTCTGATTGGCCCACAGGCCAGTCAGTCAAATACAATGGATGACCACTGATATGTAACAACATCGATGGCAAAGGCAACAATGGCCATCATTAATACTCATTCAAAACAATCCATTCCGATTTGTTTATGTACTGTCAGCCAACAGTTTTCTATTTTACTACTTTTGATGGGACCATCATGCAATAGTCTTCCACCAGGAAGCCAATTGGTCAAGAATGTTCTTGTTATCAACCATCTTTGGCTGGTTTTGTAGGTTTTCAATCAGACTAGGGTGAGGAAGGACCTAAGTAAGTTATGGAGAGCAAATAAATTCCTTATGCAAATTAGTTCGGAAATTAGACCATGTGATTGGTTGATGCAATTCTCATTAGGGATGGCCATCGGCCATCGATGTTTATAAACCATCGATGGGTTCTAGTCGATGTTCAATAGTTTTTACATCAATGTTTAGTTAAAACGACTAGTTTTGTTTTACTATTTCCTGGTACACAAAGCAAAGCTCCACAAACGACACCAGTGAAGCCCCGCCCCCATATTGTGATTGGCCCACAGGCCAGTCAGTCAAATACAATGGATGACCACTGATATGTAACATCGATGGCAAAGGCAACAATGGCCATCATTAATACTCATTCAAAACAATCCATTCCGATTGGTTTATGTACTGTCAGTCAACAGTTTTTTATTTTACTACTTTTGATGGGACCATCATGCAATAGTCTTCAACCAGGAAGCCAATTGGTCAAGAATGTTCTTGTTATCAACCATCTTTGACTGGTTTTGTAGGTTTTCAATCAGACTAGGGTGAGGAAGGACCTAAGTAAGTTATGGAGAGCAAATAAATTCCTTATGCAAATTAGTTTGGAAATTAGACCATCTGATTGGTTGATGCAATTCTCATTAGGGATGGCCATCGACCATCGATGTTTTTAAACCATCGATGGGTTATGGTCGAGGTTCGATAGTTTTTACATCAATGTTTAGTTAAAACGACTAGTTTCATTTTGCTATTTCCTGGTACAAAGAGCAAAGCTCCACCCACGACACCAGTGAAGCCCCGCCCCATATTCTGATTGGCCCACAGGCCAGTCAGTCAAATACAATGGATGACCACTGATATGTAACAACATCGATGGCAAAGGCAACAATGGCCATCATTAATACTCATTCAAAACAATCCATTCCGATTTGTTTATGTACTGTCAGCCAACAGTTTCCTATTTTACTACTTTTGATGGGACCATCATGCAATAGTCTTCAACAGGAAGCCAATTTGTCTAGAATGTTCTTGTTATCAACCATCTTTGGCTGGTTTTGTTGGTTTTCAATCAGACTAGGGTGAGGAAGGACCTAAGTAAGTTATGGAGAGCAAATAAATTCCTTATGCAAATTAGTTTGGAAATTAGACCATCTGATTGGTTGATGCAATTCTCATTATGGATGGCCATCGGCCATCGATGTTTATAAACCATCGATGGGTTCTAGTCGATGTTCAATAGTTTTTACATCAATGTTTAGTTAAAACGACTAGTTTTGTTTTACTATTTCCTGGTACACAGAGCAAAGCTCCACCCACGACACCAGTGAAACCCCGCCCCCATATTGTGATTGGCCCACAGGCCAGTCAGTCAAATACAATGGATGACCACTGATAAGTAACATCGATGGCAAAGGCAACAATGGCCATCATTAATACTCATTCAAAACAATCCATTCCGATTGGTTTATGTACTGCCAGTCAACAGTTTTCTATTTTACTACTTTTGATGGGACCATCATGCAATAGTCTTCAACCAGGAAGCCAATTGGTCAAGAATGTTCTTGTTATCAATCATCTTTGGCTGGTTTTGTAGGTTTTCAATCAGACTAGGGTGAGGAAGGACCTAAGTAAGTTATGGAGAGCAAATAAATTCATTATGCAAATTAGTTTTTGAAATTAGACCATCTGATTGGTTGATGCAATTCTCATTAGGGATGGCCATCGGCCATCGATGTTTATAAACCATCGATGGGTTATGGTCGATGTTCAATAGTTTTTACATCAATGTTTAGTTAAAACGACTAGTTTTGTTTTGCTATTTCCTGGTACACAGAGCAAAGCTCCACCCACGACACCAGTGAAGCCCCGCCCCCATATTCTGATTGGCCCACAGGCCAGTCAGTCAAATACAATGGATGACCACTGATATGTAACAACATCGATGGCAAAGGCAACAATGGCAATCATTAATACTCATTCAAAACAATCCATTCCGATTTGTTTATGTGCTGTCAGCCAACAGTTTTCTATTTTACTACTTTTGATGGGACCATCATGCAATAGTCTTCAACCAGGAAGCCATTTGGTCAAGAATGTTCTTGTTATCAACCATCTTTGGCTGGTTTTGTAGGTTTTCAATCAGACTAGGGTGAGGAAGGAGCTAAGTAAGTTATGGAGAGCAAATGAATGCCTTATGCAAATTAGTTTGGAAATTAGACCATCTGATTGGTTGATGCAATTCTCATTAGGGATGGCCATCGGCCATCGATGTTTATAAACCATCGATGGGTTATGGTCGATGTTCAATAGTTTTTACATCAATGTTTAGTTAAAACGACTAGTTTCGTTTTGCTATTTCCTGGTACACAGAGAAAAGCTCTACCCAAGACACCAGTGAAGCCCCGCCCCCATATTCTGATTGGCCCACAGGCCAGTCAGTCAAATACAATGGATGACCACTGATATGTAACAACATCGATGGCAAAGGCAACAATGGCCATCATTAATACTCATTCAAAACAATCCATTCCGATTTGTTTATGTACTGTCAGCCAACAGTTTTCTATTTTACTACTTTTGATGGGACCATCATGCAATAGTCTTCAACCAGGAAGCCAATTGGTCAAGAATGTTCTTGTTATCAACCATCTTTGGCTGGTTTTGTAGGTTTTCAATCAGACTAGGGTGAGGAAGGACCTAAGTAAGTTATGGAGAGCAAATAAATTCCTTATGCAAATTAGTTTGGAAATTAGACCATCTGATTGGTTGATGCAATTCTCATTAGGGATGGCCATCGGCCATCGGCCATCGGCCATCGGCCATCGATGTTTATAAACCATCGATGGGTTATGGTCGATGTTCAATAGTTTTTACATCAATGTTTAGTTCAAACGACTAGTTTTGTTTTGCTATTTCCTGGTACACAGAGCAAAGCTCCACCCACGACACCAGTGAAGCCCCGCCCCCATATTCTGATTGGCCCACAGGCCAGTCAGTCAAATACAATGGATGACCACTGATTTGTAACAACATCGATGGCAAATGCAACAATGGCCATCATTAATACTCATTCAAAACAATCCATTCCGATTTGTTTATGTACTGTCAGTCAACATTTTTCTATTTTACTACTTTTGATGGGACCATCATGCATTAGTCTTCAACCAGGAAGCCAATAGGTCAAGAATGTTCTTGTTATCAACCATCTTTGGCTGGTTTTGTAGGTTTTCAATCAGACTAGGGTGAGGAAGGACCTAAGTAAGTTATGGAGAGCAAATAAATTCCTTATGCAAATTAGTTTGGAAATTAGACCATCTGATTGGTTGATGCAATTCTCATTAGGGATGGCCATCGGCCATCGATGTTTATAAACCATCGATGGGTTATGGTCGATGTTCAATAGTTTTTACATCAATGTTTAGTTAAAACGACTAGTTTCGTTTTGCTATTTCCTGGTACACAGAGCAAAGCTCCACCCACAACACCAGTGAAGCCCCGCCCCCATATTCTGATTGGCCCACAGGCCAGTCAGTCAAATACAATGGATGACCACTGATATGTAACAACATCGATGGCAAAGGCAACAATGGCCATCATTAATACTCATTCAAAACAATCCATTCCGATTGGTTTATGTACTGTCAGTCCACAGTTTTCTATTTTACTACTTTTAATGGGACCATCATGCAATAGTCTTCAACCAGGAAGCCAATTGGTTAAGAATGTTCTTGTTATCAACCATCTTTGGCTGGTTTTGTAGGTTTTCAATCAGACTAGGGTGAGGAAGGACCTAAGTAAGTTATGGAGAGCAAATAAATTCCTTATGCAAATTAGTTTGGAAATTAGACCATCTGATTGGTTGATGCAATTCTCATTAGGGATGGCCATCGGCCATCGATGTTTATAAACCATCGATGGGTTATGGTCGATGTTCAATAGTTTTTACATCAATGTTTAGTTAAAACGACTAGTTTTGTTTTACTATTTCCTGGTACACAGAGCAAAGCTCCACCCACGACACCAGTGAAGCCCCGCCCCCATATTGTGATTGGCCCACAGGCCAGTCAGTCAAATACAATGGATGACCACTGATATGTAACATCGATGGCAAAGGCAACAATGGCCATCATTAATACTCATTCAAAACAATCCATTCCGATTGGTTTATGTACTGTCAGTCAACAGTTTTCTATTTTACTACTTTTGATGGGACCATCATGCAATAGTCTTCAACCAGGAAGCCAATTGGTCAAGAATGTTCTTGTTATCAACCATCTTTGGCTGGTTTTGTAGGCTTTCAATCAGACTAGGGTGAGGAAGGACCTAAGTAAGTTATGGAGAGCAAATAAATGCCTTATGCAAATTAGTTTGGAAATTAGACCATCTGATTGGTTGATGCAATTCTCATTAGGGATGGCCATCGGCCATCGGCCATCGATGTTTATAAACCATCGATGGGTTATGGTCGATGTTCAATAGTTTTTACATCAATGTTTAGTTAAAACGACTAGTTTTGTTTTGCTATTTCCTGGTACACAGAGCAAAGTTCCACCCACGACACCAGTGAAGCCCCGCCCCCATATTCTGATTGGCCCACAGGCCAGTCAGTCAAATACAATGGATGACCACTGATATGTAACAACATCGATGGCAAAGGCAACAATGGCCATCATTAATACTCATTCAAAACAATCCATTACGATTGGTTTATGTACTGTCAGTCAACAGTTTTCTATTTTACTACTTTTGATGGGACCATCATGCAATAGTCTTCAACTAGAAAGCCAATTGGTCAAGAATGTTCTTGTTATCAACCATCTTTGGCTGGTTTTGTAGGTTTTCAATCAGACTAGGGTGAGGAAGGACCTAAGTAAGTTATGGAGAGCAAATAAATTCCTTATGCAAATCAGTTTGGAAATTAGACCATCTGATTGGTTGATGCAATTCTCATTAGGGATGGCCATCGGCCATCGATGTTTATAAACCATCGATGGGTTATGGTCGATGTTCAATAGTTTTTACATCAATGTTTAGTTAAAACGACTAGTTTTGTTTTGCTATTTCCTGGTACACAGAGCAAAGCTCCACCCACGACACCAGTGAAGCCCCGCCCCCATATTCTGATTGGCCCACAGGCCAGTCAGGCAAATACAATGGATGACCACTGATATGTAACAACATCGATGGCAAAGGCAACAATGGCCATCATTAATACTCATTCAAAACAATCCATTCCGATTGGTTTATGTACTGTCAGTCAACAGTTTTCTATTTTACTACTTTTGATGGGACCATCATCCAATAGTTTTCAACCAGGAAGCCAATTGGTCAAGAATGTTCTTGTTATCTACCGTCTTTGGCTGGTTTTGTAGGTTTTCAATCAGACTAGGGTGAGGAAGGACCTAAGTTATGGAGAGCAAATAAATTCCTTATGCAAATTAGTTTGGAAATTAGACCATCTGATTGGTTGATGCAATTCTCATTAGGGATGGCCATCGGCCATCGATGTTTATAAACCATCGATGGGTTATGGTCGATGTTCAATAGTTTTTACATCAATGTTTAGTTAAAACGACTATTTTTTTTTTGCTATTTCCTGGTACACAGAGCAAAGCCCCGCCCCCATATTCTGATTGGCCCACAGGCCAGTCAGTCAAATACAATGGATGACCACTGATATGTAACAACATTGACGGCAAAGGCAACAATGGCCATCATTAATACTCATTCAAAACAATCCATTCCGATTTGTTTATGTACTGTAAGCCAACAGTTTTCTATTTTACTACTTTTGATGGGACCATCATGCAATAGTCTTCAACCAGGAAGCCAATTGGTCAAGAATGTTCTTGTTATCAACCATCTTTGGCTGGTTTTGTAGGTTTTCAATCAGACTAGGGTGAGGAAGGACCTAAGTAAGTTATGGAGAGCAAATAAATTCCTTATGCAAATTAGTTTGGAAATTAGACCATCTGATTGGTTGATGCAATTCTCATTAGGGATGGCCATCGGCCATCGGCCATCGATGTTTATAAACCATCGATGGGTTATGGTCGATGTTCAATAGTTTTTACATCAATGTTTAGTTAAAACGACTAGTTTTGTTTTGCTATTTCCTGGTACACAGAGCAAAGTTCCACCCACGACACCAGTGAAGCCCCGCCCCCATATTGTGATTGGCCCACAGGCCAGTCAGTCAAATACAATGGATGACCACTGATATGTAACATCGATGGCAAAGGCAACAATGGCCATCATTAATACTCATTCAAAACAATCCATTCCGATTGGTTTATGTACTGTCAGTCAACAGTTTTCTATTTTACTACTTTTGATGGGACCATCATCCAATAGTTTTCAACCAGGAAGCCAATTGGTCAAGAATGTTCTTGTTATCTACCGTCTTTGGCTGGTTTTGTAGGTTTTCAATCAGACTAGGGTGAGGAAGGACCTAAGTAAGTTATGGAGAGCAAATAAATGCCTTATGCAAATTAGTTTGGAAATTAGACCATCTGATTGGTTGATGCAATTCTCATTAGGGATGGCCATCGGCCATCGATGTTTATAAACCATCGATGGGTTATGGTCGATGTTCAATAGTTTTTACATCAATGTTTAGTTAAAACGACTAGTTTCGTTTTGCTATTTCCTGATACACAGAGCAAAGCTCCACCCACGACACCAGTGAAGCCCCGCCCCCATATTCTGATTGGCCCACAGGCCAGTCAGTCAAATACAATGGATGACCACTGATATGTAACAACATCGATGGCAAAGGCAACAATGGCCATCATTAATACTCATTCAAAACAATCCATTCCGATTTGTTTATGTACTGTCAGCCAACAGTTTTCTATTTTACTACTTTTGATGGGACCATCATGCAATAGTCTTCCACCAGGAAGCCAATTGGTCAAGAATGTTCTTGTTATCAACCATCTTTGGCTGGTTTTGTAGGTTTTCAATCAGACTAGGGTGAGGAAGGACCTAAGTAAGTTATGGAGAGCAAATAAATTCCTTATGCAAATTAGTTTGGAAATTAGACCATGTGATTGGTTGATGCAATTCTCATTAGGGATGGCCATCGGCCATCGATGTTTATAAACCATCGATGGGTTCTAGTCGATGTTCAATAGTTTTTACATCAATGTTTAGTTAAAACGACTAGTTTCGTTTTGCTATTTCCTGATACACAGAGCAAAGCTCCACCCACGACACCAGTGAAGCCCCGCCCCCATATTCTGATTGGCCCACAGGCCAGTCAGTCAAATACAATGGATGACCACTGATATGTAACAACATCGATGGCAAAGGCAACAATGGCCATCATTAATACTCATTCAAAACAATCCATTCCGATTTGTTTATGTACTGTCAGCCAACAGTTTTCTATTTTACTACTTTTGATGGGACCATCATGCAATAGTCTTCCACCAGGAAGCCAATTGGTCAAGAATGTTCTTGTTATCAACCATCTTTGGCTGGTTTTGTAGGTTTTCAATCAGACTAGGGTGAGGAAGGACCTAAGTAAGTTATGGAGAGCAAATAAATTCCTTATGCAAATTAGTTTGGAAATTAGACCATCTGATTGGTTGATGCAATTCTCATTAGGGATGGCCATCGACCATCGATGTTTTTAAACCATCGATGGGTTATGGTCGAGGTTCGATAGTTTTTACATCAATGTTTAGTTAAAACGACTAGTTTCATTTTGCTATTTCCTGGTACAAAGAGCAAAGCTCCACCCACGACACCAGTGAAGCCCCGCCCCATATTCTGATTGGCCCACAGGCCAGTCAGTCAAATACAATGGATGACCACTGATATGTAACAACATCGATGGCAAAGGCAACAATGGCCATCATTAATACTCATTCAAAACAATCCATTCCGATTTGTTTATGTACTGTCAGCCAACAGTGTCCTATTTTACTACTTTTGATGGGACCATCATGCAATAGTCTTCAACAGGAAGCCAATTTGTCTAGAATGTTCTTGTTATCAACCATCTTTGGCTGGTTTTGTTGGTTTTCAATCAGACTAGGGTGAGGAAGGACCTAAGTAAGTTATGGAGAGCAAATAAATTCCTTATGCAAATTAGTTTGGAAATTAGACCATCTGATTGGTTGATGCAATTCTCATTATGGATGGCCATCGGCCATCGATGTTTATAAACCATCGATGGGTTCTAGTCGATGTTCAATAGTTTTTACATCAATGTTTAGTTAAAACGACTAGTTTTGTTTTACTATTTCCTGGTACACAGAGCAAAGCTCCACCCACGACACCAGTGAAACCCCGCCCCCATATTGTGATTGGCCCACAGGCCAGTCAGTCAAATACAATGGATGACCACTGATAAGTAACATCGATGGCAAAGGCAACAATGGCCATCATTAATACTCATTCAAAACAATCCATTCCGATTGGTTTATGTACTGCCAGTCAACAGTTTTCTATTTTACTACTTTTGATGGGACCATCATGCAATAGTCTTCAACCAGGAAGCCAATTGGTCAAGAATGTTCTTGTTATCAATCATCTTTGGCTGGTTTTGTAGGTTTTCAATCAGACTAGGGTGAGGAAGGACCTAAGTAAGTTATGGAGAGCAAATAAATTCATTATGCAAATTAGTTTTTGAAATTAGACCATCTGATTGGTTGATGCAATTCTCATTAGGGATGGCCATCGGCCATCGATGTTTATAAACCATCGATGGGTTATGGTCGATGTTCAATAGTTTTTACATCAATGTTTAGTTAAAACGACTAGTTTTGTTTTGCTATTTCCTGGTACACAGAGCAAAGCTCCACCCACGACACCAGTGAAGCCCCGCCCCCATATTCTGATTGGCCCACAGGCCAGTCAGTCAAATACAATGGATGACCACTGATATGTAACAACATCGATGGCAAAGGCAACAATGGCAATCATTAATACTCATTCAAAACAATCCATTCCGATTTGTTTATGTGCTGTCAGCCAACAGTTTTCTATTTTACTACTTTTGATGGGACCATCATGCAATAGTCTTCAACCAGGAAGCCAATTGGTCAAGAATGTTCTTGTTATCAACCATCTTTGGGTGGTTTTGTAGGTTTTCAATCAGACTAGGGTGAGGAAGGAGCTAAGTAAGTTATGGAGAGCAAATGAATGCCTTATGCAAATTAGTTTGGAAATTAGACCATCTGATTGGTTGATGCAATTCTCATTAGGGATGGCCATCGGCCATCGATGTTTATAAACCATCGATGGGTTATGGTCGATGTTCAATAGTTTTTACATCAATGTTTAGTTAAAACGACTAGTTTCGTTTTGCTATTTCCTGGTACACAGAGAAAAGCTCTACCCAAGACACCAGTGAAGCCCCGCCCCCATATTCTGATTGGCCCACAGGCCAGTCAGTCAAATACAATGGATGACCACTGATATGTAACAACATCGATGGCAAAGGCAACAATGGCCATCATTAATACTCATTCAAAACAATCCATTCCGATTTGTTTATGTACTGTCAGCCAACAGTTTTCTATTTTACTACTTTTGATGGGACCATCATGCAATAGTCTTCAACCAGGAAGCCAATTGGTCAAGAATGTTCTTGTTATCAACCATCTTTGGCTGGTTTTGTAGGTTTTCAATCAGACTAGGGTGAGGAAGGACCTAAGTAAGTTATGGAGAGCAAATAAATTCCTTATGCAAATTAGTTTGGAAATTAGACCATCTGATTGGTTGATGCAATTCTCATTAGGGATGGCCATCGGCCATCGGCCATCGATGTTTATAAACCATCGATGGGTTATGGTCGATGTTCAATAGTTTTTACATCAATGTTTAGTTCAAACGACTAGTTTTGTTTTGCTATTTCCTGGTACACAGAGCAAAGCTCCACCCACGACACCAGTGAAGCCCCGCCCCCATATTCTGATTGGCCCACAGGCCAGTCAGTCAAATACAATGGATGACCACTGATTTGTAACAACATCGATGGCAAATGCAACAATGGCCATCATTAATACTCATTCAAAACAATCCATTCCGATTTGTTTATGTACTGTCAGTCAACATTTTTCTATTTTACTACTTTTGATGGGACCATCATGCATTAGTCTTCAACCAGGAAGCCAATTGGTCAAGAATGTTCTTGTTATCAACCATCTTTGGCTGGTTTTGTAGGTTTTCAATCAGACTAGGGTGAGGAAGGACCTAAGTAAGTTATGGAGAGCAAATAAATTCCTTATGCAAATTAGTTTGGAAATTAGACCATCTGATTGGTTGATGCAATTCTCATTAGGGATGGCCATCGGCCATCGATGTTTATAAACCATCGATGGGTTATGGTCGATGTTCAATAGTTTTTACATCAATGTTTAGTTAAAACGACTAGTTTCGTTTTGCTATTTCCTGGTACACAGAGCAAAGCTCCACCCACAACACCAGTGAAGCCCCGCCCCCATATTCTGATTGGCCCACAGGCCAGTCAGTCAAATACAATGGATGACCACTGATATGTAACAACATCGATGGCAAAGGCAACAATGGCCATCATTAATACTCATTCAAAACAATCCATTCCGATTGGTTTATGTACTGTCAGTCAACAGTTTTCTATTTTACTACTTTTAATGGGACCATCATGCAATAGTCTTCAACCAGGAAGCCAATTGGTTAAGAATGTTCTTGTTATCAACCATCTTTGGCTGGTTTTGTAGGTTTTCAATCAGACTAGGGTGAGGAAGGACCTAAGTAAGTTATGGAGAGCAAATAAATTCCTTATGCAAATTAGTTTGGAAATTAGACCATCTGATTGGTTGATGCAATTCTCATTAGGGATGGCCATCGGCCATCGATGTTTATAAACCATCGATGGGTTATGGTCGATGTTCAATAGTTTTTACATCAATGTTTAGTTAAAACGACTAGTTTTGTTTTACTATTTCCTGGTACACAGAGCAAAGCTCCACCCACGACACCAGTGAAGCCCCGCCCCCATATTGTGATTGGCCCACAGGCCAGTCAGTCAAATACAATGGATGACCACTGATATGTAACATCGATGGCAAAGGCAACAATGGCCATCATTAATACTCATTCAAAACAATCCATTCCGATTGGTTTATGTACTGTCAGTCAACAGTTTTCTATTTTACTACTTTTGATGGGACCATCATGCAATAGTCTTCAACCAGGAAGCCAATTGGTCAAGAATGTTCTTGTTATCAACCATCTTTGGCTGGTTTTGTAGGCTTTCAATCAGACTAGGGTGAGGAAGGACCTAAGTAAGTTATGGAGAGCAAATAAATGCCTTATGCAAATTAGTTTGGAAATTAGACCATCTGATTGGTTGATGCAATTCTCATTAGGGATGGCCATCGGCCATCGGCCATCGATGTTTATAAACCATCGATGGGTTATGGTCGATGTTCAATAGTTTTTACATCAATGTTTAGTTAAAACGACTAGTTTTGTTTTGCTATTTCCTGGTACACAGAGCAAAGTTCCACCCACGACACCAGTGAAGCCCCGCCCCCATATTCTGATTGGCCCACAGGCCAGTCAGTCAAATACAATGGATGACCACTGATATGTAACAACATCGATGGCAAAGGCAACAATGGCCATCATTAATACTCATTCAAAACAATCCATTACGATTGGTTTATGTACTGTCAGTCAACAGTTTTCTATTTTACTACTTTTGATGGGACCATCATGCAATAGTCTTCAACTAGAAAGCCAATTGGTCAAGAATGTTCTTGTTATCAACCATCTTTGGCTGGTTTTGTAGGTTTTCAATCAGACTAGGGTGAGGAAGGACCTAAGTAAGTTATGGAGAGCAAATAAATTCCTTATGCAAATCAGTTTGGAAATTAGACCATCTGATTGGTTGATGCAATTCTCATTAGGGATGGCCATCGGCCATCGATGTTTATAAACCATCGATGGGTTATGGTCGATGTTCAATAGTTTTTACATCAATGTTTAGTTAAAACGACTAGTTTTGTTTTGCTATTTCCTGGTACACAGAGCAAAGCCCCGCCCCCATATTCTGATTGGCCCACAGGCCAGTCAGGCAAATACAATGGATGACCACTGATATGTAACAACATCGATGGCAAAGGCAACAATGGCCATCATTAATACTCATTCAAAACAATCCATTCCGATTGGTTTATGTACTGTCAGTCAACAGTTTTCTATTTTACTACTTTTGATGGGACCATCATCCAATAGTTTTCAACCAGGAAGCCAATTGGTCAAGAATGTTCTTGTTATCTACCGTCTTTGGCTGGTTTTGTAGGTTTTCAATCAGACTAGGGTGAGGAAGGACCTAAGTTATGGAGAGCAAATACAGTAAATTCCTTATGCAAATTAGTTTGGAAATTAGACCATCTGATTGGTTGATGCAATTCTCATTAGGGATGGCCATCGGCCATCGATGTTTATAAACCATCGATGGGTTATGGTCGATGTTCAATAGTTTTTACATCAATGTTTAGTTAAAACGACTATTTTTTTTTGCTATTTCCTGGTACACAGAGCAAAGCCCCGCCCCCATATTCTGATTGGCCCACAGGCCAGTCAGTCAAATACAATGGATGACCACTGATATGTAACAACATCGACGGCAAAGGCAACAATGGCCATCATTAATACTCATTCAAAACAATCCATTCCGATTTGTTTATGTACTGTAAGCCAACAGTTTTCTATTTTACTACTTTTGATGGGACCATCATGCAATAGTCTTCAACCAGGAAGCCAATTGGTCAAGAATGTTCTTGTTATCAACCATCTTTGGCTGGTTTTGTAGGTTTTCAATCAGACTAGGGTGAGGAAGGACCTAAGTAAGTTATGGAGAGCAAATAAATTCCTTATGCAAATTAGTTTGGAAATTAGACCATCTGATTGGTTGATGCAATTCTCATTAGGGATGGCCATCGGCCATCGGCCATCGATGTTTATAAACCATCGATGGGTTATGGTCGATGTTCAATAGTTTTTACATCAATGTTTAGTTAAAACGACTAGTTTTGTTTTGCTATTTCCTGGTACACAGAGCAAAGTTCCACCCACGACACCAGTGAAGCCCCGCCCCCATATTGTGATTGGCCCACAGGCCAGTCAGTCAAATACAATGGATGACCACTGATATGTAACATCGATGGCAAAGGCAACAATGGCCATCATTAATACTCATTCAAAACAATCCATTCCGATTGATTTATGTACTGTCAGTCAACAGTTTTCTATTTTACTACTTTTGATGGGACCATCATCCAATAGTTTTCAACCAGGAAGCCAATTGGTCAAGAATGTTCTTGTTATCTACCGTCTTTGGCTGGTTTTGTAGGTTTTCAATCAGACTAGGGTGAGGAAGGACCTAAGTTATGGAGAGCAAATAAATTCCTTATGCAAATTAGTTTGGAAATTAGACCATCTGATTGGTTGATGCAATTCTCATTAGGGATGGCCATCGGCCATCGATGTTTATAAACCATCGATGGGTTATGGTCGATGTTCAATAGTTTTTACATCAATGTTTAGTTAAAACGACTATTTTTTTTTGCTATTTCCTGGTACACAGAGCAAAGCCCCGCCCCCATATTCTGATTGGCCCACAGGCCAGTCAGTCAAATACAATGGATAACCACTGATATGTAACAACATCGATGGCAAAGGCAACATTGGCCATCATTAATACTCATTCAAAACAATCCATTCCGATTGGTTTATGTACTGTCAGTCAACAGTTTTCTATTTTACTACTTTTGATGGGACCATCATGCAATAGTCTTCAACCAGGAAGCCAATTGGTCACGAATGTTCTTGTTATCAACCATCTTTGGCTGGTTTTATAGGTTTTCAATCAGACTAGGGTGAGGAAGGACCTAAGTAAGTTATGGAGAGCAAATAAATTCCTTATGCAAATTAGTTTGGAAATTAGACCATCTGATAGGTTGATGCAATTCTCATTAGGGATGGCCATCGGCCATCGATGTTTATAAACCATCGATGGGTTATGGTCGATGTTCAATAGTTTTTACATCAATGTTTAGTTAAAACAACTAGTTTTGTTTTGCTATTTCCTGGTACACAGAGCAAAGCTCCACCCATGACACCAGTGAAGCCCCGCCCCCATATTCTGATTGACCCACAGGCCAGTCAGTCAAATACAATGGATGACCACTAATATGTAACAACATCGATGGCAAAGGCAACAATGGCCATCATTAATACTCATTCAAAACAATCCATTACGATTGGTTTATGTACTGTCAGTCAACAGTTTTCTATTTTACTACTTTTGATGGGACCATCATGCAATAGTCTTCAACTAGAAAGCCAATTGGTCAAGAATGTTCTTGTTATCAACCATCTTTGGCTGGTTTTGTAGGTTTTCAATCAGACTAGGGTGAGGAAGGACCTAAGTAAGTTATGGAGAGCAAATAAATTCCTTATGCAAATTAGTTTGGAAATTAGACCATCTGATTGGTTGATGCAATTCTCATTAGGGATGGCCATCGGCCATCGGCCATCGATGTTTATAAACCATCGATGGGTTATGGTCGATGTTCAATAGTTTTTACATCAATGTTTAGTTAAAACGACTAGTTTTGTTTTGCTATTTCCTGGTACACAGAGCAAAGTTCCACCCACGACACCAGTGAAGCCCTGCCCCCATATTCTGATTGGCCCACAGGCCAGTCAGTCAAATACAATGGATGACCACTGATATGTAACAACATCGATGGCAAAGGCAACAATGGCCATCATTAATACTCATTCAAAACAATCCATTACGATTGGTTTATGTACTGTCAGTCAACAGTTTTCTATTTTATTACTTTTGATGGGACCATCATGCAATAGACTTCAACTAGAAAGCCAATTGGTCAAGAATGTTCTTGTTATCAACCATCTTTGACTGATTTTGTAGGTTTTCAATCAGACTAGGGTGAGGAAGGACCTAAGTAAGTTATGGAGAGCAAATAAATTCCTTATGCAAATTAGTTTGGAAATTAGACCATCTGATTGGTTGATGCAATTCTCATTAGTGATGGCCATCGGCCATCGGCCATCGATGTTTATAAACCATCGATGGGTTATGGTCAATGTTTAATAGTTTTTACATCAATGTTTAGTTAAACCGACTAGTTTTGTTTTGCTATTTCCTGGTACACAGAGCAAAGTTCCACCCACGACACCAGTGAAGCCCCGCCCCCATATTCTGATTGGCCCACAGGCCAGTCAGTCAAATACAATGGATGACCACTGATATGTAACAACATCGATGGCAAAGGCAACATTGGCCATCATTAATACTCATTCAAAACAATCCATTCCGATTGGTTTATGTACTGTCAGTCAACAGTTTTCTATATTACTACTTTTGATGGGACCATCATGCAATAGTCTTCAACCAGAAAGCCAATTGGTCACGAATGTTCTTGTTATCAACCATCTTTGGCTGGTTTTATAGGTTTTCAATCAGACTAGGGTGAGGAAGGACCTAAGTAAGTTATGGAGAGCAAATAAATTCCTTATGCAAATTAGTTTGGAAATTAGACCATCTGATTGGTTGATGCAATTCTCATTAGGGATGGCCATCGGCCATCGATGTTTATAAACCATCGATGGGTTATGGTCGATGTTCAATAGTTTTTACATCAATGTTTAGTTAAAACGACTAGTTTTTTTTGCTATTTCCTGGTACACAGAGCAAAGCCCCGGCCCCATATTCTGATTAGCCCACAGGCCAGTCAGTCAAATACAATGGATGACCACTGATATGTAACAACATCGACGGCAAAGGCAACAATGGCCATCATTAATACTCATTCAAAACAATCCATTCCGATTTGTTTATGTACTGTAAGCCAACAGTTTTCTATTTTACTACTTTTGATGGGACCATCATGCAATAGTCTTCAACCAGGAAGCCAATTGGTCAAGAATGTTCTTGTTATCAACCATCTTTGGCTGGTTTTGTAGGTTTTCAATCAGACTAGGGTGAGGAAGGACCTAAGTAAGTTATGGAGAGCAAATAAATTCCTTATGCAAATTAGTTTGGAAATTAGACCATCTGATAGGTTGATGCAATTCTCATTAGGGATGGCCATCGGCCATCGATGTTTATAAACCATCGATGGGTTATGGTCGATGTTCAATAGTTTTTACATCAATGTTTAGTTAAAACGACTAGTTTTTTTTTTGCTATTTCCTGGTACACAGAGCAAAGCTCCACCCACAACAACAGTGAAGCCCCGCCCCCATATTCTGATTGGCCCACAGGCCAGTCAGTCAAATACAATGGATGACCACTGATATGTAACAACATCGATGGCAAAGGCAACAATGGCCATCATTAATACTCATTCAAAACAATCCATTCCGATTTGTTTATGTACTGCCAGCCAACAGTTTTCTATTTTACTACTTTTGATGGGACCATCATGCAATAGTCTTCAACCAGGAAGCCAATTGGTCAAGAATGTTCTTGTTATCAACCATCTTTGGCTGGTTTTGTAGGTTTTCAATCAGACTAGGGTGAGGAAGGACCTAAGTAAGTTATGGAGAGCAAATAAATTCCTTATGCAAATCAGTTTGGAAATTAGACCATCTGATTGGTTGATGCAATTCTCATTAGGGATGGCCATCGGCCATCGATGTTTATAAACCATCGATGGGTTATGGTCGATGTTCAATAGTTTTTACATCAATGTTTAGTTAAAACGACTAGTTTTGTTTTGCTATTTCCTGGTACACAGAGCAAAGCTCCACCCACGACACCAGTGAAGCCCCGCCCCCATATTCTGATTGGCCCACAGGCCAGTCAGGCAAATACAATGGATGACCACTGATATGTAACAACATCGATGGCAAAGGCAACAATGGCCATCATTAATACTCATTCAAAACAATCCATTCCAATTGGTTTATGTACTGTCAGTCAACAGTTTTCTATTTTACTACTTTTGATGGGACCATCATCCAATAGTTTTCAACCAGGAAGCCAATTGGTCAAGAATGTTCTTGTTATCTACCGTCTTTGGCTGGTTTTGTAGGTTTTCAATCAGACTAGGGTGAGGAAGGACCTAAGTAAGTTATGGAGAGCAAATAAATTCCTTATGCAAATTAGTTTGGAAATTAGACCATCTGATTGGTTGATGCAATTCTCATTAGGGATGGCCATCGGCCATCGATGTTTATAAACCATCGATGGGTTATGGTCGATGTTCAATAGTTTTTACATCAATGTTTAGTTAAAACGACTAGTTTTTTTTTGCTATTTCCTGGTACACAGAGCAAAGCCCCGCCCCCATATTCTGATTGGCCCACAGGCCAGTCAGTCAAATACAATGGATAACCACTGATATGTAACAACATCGATGGCAAAGGCAACATTGGCCATCATTAATACTCATTCAAAACAATCCATTCCGATTGGTTTATGTACTGTCAGTCAACAGTTTTCTATTTTACTACTTTTGATGGGACCATCATGCAATAGTCTTCAACCAGGAAGCCAATTGGTCAAGAATGTTCTTGTTATCAACCATCTTTGGCTGGTTTTATAGGTTTTCAATCAGACTAGGGTGAGGAAGGACCTAAGTAAGTTATGGAGAGCAATTGAATTCCTTATGCAAATTAGTTTGGAAATTAGACCATCTGATAGGTTGATGCAATTCTCATTAGGGATGGCCATCGGCCATCGATGTTTATAAACCATCGATGGGTTATGGTCGATGTTCAATAGTTTTTACATCAATGTTTAGTTAAAACGACTAGTTTTGTTTTGCTATTTCCTGGTACACAGAGCAAAGTTCCACCCACGACACCAGTGAAGCCCCGCCCCCATATTCTGATTGGCCCACAGGCCAGTCAGTCAAATACAATGGATGACCACTGATATGTAACAACATCGATGGCAAAGGCAACAATGGCCATCATTAATACTCATTCAAAACAATCCATTACGATTGGTTTATGTACTGTCAGTCAACAGTTTTCTATTTTACTACTTTTGATGGGACCATCATGCAATAGTCTTCAACTAGAAAGCCAATTGGTCAAGAATGTTCTTGTTATCAACCATCTTTGGCTGGTTTTGTAGGTTTTCAATCAGACTAGGGTGAGGAAGGACCTAAGTAAGTTATGGAGAGCAAATAAATTCCTTATGCAAATTAGTTTGGAAATTAGACCATCTGATTGGTTGATGCAATTCTCATTAGGGATGGCCATCGGCCATCGGCCATCGATGTTTATAAACCATCGATGGGTTATGGTCGATGTTCAATAGTTTTACATCAATGTTTAGTTAAAACGACTAGTTTTGTTTTGCTATTTCCTGGTACACAGAGCAAAGTTCCACCCACGACACCAGTGAAGCCCCGCCCCCATATTCTGATTGGCCCACAGGCCAGTCAGTCAAATACAATGGATGACCACTGATATGTAACAACATCGATGGCAAAGGCAACAATGGCCATCATTAATACTCATTCAAAACAATCCATTCCAATTGGTTTATGTACTGTCAGTCAACAGTTTTCTATTTTACTACTTTTGATGGGACCATCATCCAACAGTTTTCAACCAGGAAGCCAATTGGTCAAGAATGTTCTTGTTATCTACCGTCTTTGGCTGGTTTTGTAGGTTTTCAATCAGACTAGGGTGAGGAAGGACCTAAGTAAGTTATGGAGAGCAAATAAATTCCTTATGCAAATTAGTTTGGAAATTAGACCATCTGATTGGTTGATGCAATTCTCATTAGGGATGGCCATCGGCCATCGATGTTTATAAACCATCGATGGGTTATGGTCGATGTTCAATAGTTTTTACATCAATGTTTAGTTAAAACGACTAGTTTTTTTTTGCTATTTCCTGGTACACAGAGCAAAGCCCCGCCCCCATATTCTGATTGGCCCACAGGCCAGTCAGTCAAATACAATGGATAACCACTGATATGTAACAACATCGATGGCAAAGGCAACATTGGCCATCATTAATACTCATTCAAAACAATCCATTCCGATTGGTTTATGTACTGTCAGTCAACAGTTTTCTATTTTACTACTTTTGATGGGACCATCATGCAATAGTCTTTAACCAGGAAGCCAATTGGTCAAGAATGTTCTTGTTATCAACCATCTTTGGCTGGTTTTATAGGTTTTCAATCAGACTAGGGTGAGGAAGGACCTAAGTAAGTTATGGAGAGCAATTGAATTCCTTATGCAAATTAGTTTGGAAATTAGACCATCTGATAGGTTGATGCAATTCTCATTAGGGATGGCCATCGGCCATCGATGTTTATAAACCATCGATGGGTTATGGTCGATGTTCAATAGTTTTTACATCAATGTTTAGTTAAAACGACTAGTTTTGTTTTGCTATTTCCTGGTACACAGAGCAAAGTTCCACCCACGACACCAGTGAAGCCCCGCCCCCATATTCTGATTGGCCCACAGGCCAGTCAGTCAAATACAATGGATGACCACTGATATGTAACAACATCGATGGCAAAGGCAACAATGGCCATCATTAATACTCATTCAAAACAATCCATTACGATTGGTTTATGTACTGTCAGTCAACAGTTTTCTATTTTACTACTTTTGATGGGACCATCATGCAATAGTCTTCAACTAGAAAGCCAATTGGTCAAGAATGTTCTTGTTATCAACCATCTTTGGCTGGTTTTGTAGGTTTTCAATCAGACTAGGGTGAGGAAGGACCTAAGTAAGTTATGGAGAGCAAATAAATTCCTTATGCAAATTAGTTTGGAAATTAGACCATCTGATTGGTTGATGCAATTCTCATTAGGGATGGCCATCGGCCATCGGCCATCGATGTTTATAAACCATCGATGGGTTATGGTCGATGTTCAATAGTTTTTACATCAATGTTTAGTTAAAACGACTAGTTTTTTTTGCTATTTCCTGGTACACAGAGCAAAGCCCCGGCCCCATATTCTGATTAGCCCACAGGCCAGTCAGTCAAATACAATGGATGACCACTGATATGTAACAACATCGACGGCAAAGGCAACAATGGCCATCATTAATACTCATTCAAAACAATCCATTCCGATTTGTTTATGTACTGTAAGCCAACAGTTTTCTATTTTACTACTTTTGATGGGACCATCATGCAATAGTCTTCAACCAGGAAGCCAATTGGTCAAGAATGTTCTTGTTATCAACCATCTTTGGCTGGTTTTGTAGGTTTTCAATCAGACTAGGGTGAGGAAGGACCTAAGTAAGTTATGGAGAGCAAATAAATTCCTTATGCAAATTAGTTTGGAAATTAGACCATCTGATAGGTTGATGCAATTCTCATTAGGGATGGCCATCGGCCATCGATGTTTATAAACCATCGATGGGTTATGGTCGATGTTCAATAGTTTTTACATCAATGTTTAGTTAAAACGACTAGTTTTGTTTTGCTATTTCCTGGTACACAGAGCAAAGCTCCACCCACGACACCAGTGAAGCCCCGCCCCCATATTCTGATTGGCCCACAGGCCAGTCAGGCAAATACAATGGATGACCACTGATATGTAACAACATCGATGGCAAAGGCAACAATGGCCATCATTAATACTCATTCAAAACAATCCATTCCAATTGGTTTATGTACTGTCAGTCAACAGTTTTCTATTTTACTACTTTTGATGGGACCATCATCCAATAGTTTTCAACCAGGAAGCCAATTGGTCAAGAATGTTCTTGTTATCTACCGTCTTTGGCTGGTTTTGTAGGTTTTCAATCAGACTAGGGTGAGGAAGGACCTAAGTAAGTTATGGAGAGCAAATAAATTCCTTATGCAAATTAGTTTGGAAATTAGACCATCTGATTGGTTGATGCAATTCTCATTAGGGATGGCCATCGGCCATCGATGTTTATAAACCATCGATGGGTTATGGTCGATGTTCAATAGTTTTTACATCAATGTTTAGTTAAAACGACTAGTTTTTTTTTGCTATTTCCTGGTACACAGAGCAAAGCCCCGCCCCCATATTCTGATTGGCCCACAGGCCAGTCAGTCAAATACAATGGATAACCACTGATATGTAACAACATCGATGGCAAAGGCAACATTGGCCATCATTAATACTCATTCAAAACAATCCATTCCGATTGGTTTATGTACTGTCAGTCAACAGTTTTCTATTTTACTACTTTTGATGGGACCATCATGCAATAGTCTTCAACCAGGAAGCCAATTGGTCAAGAATGTTCTTGTTATCAACCATCTTTGGCTGGTTTTATAGGTTTTCAATCAGACTAGGGTGAGGAAGGACCTAAGTAAGTTATGGAGAGCAATTGAATTCCTTATGCAAATTAGTTTGGAAATTAGACCATCTGATAGGTTGATGCAATTCTCATTAGGGATGGCCATCGGCCATCGATGTTTATAAACCATCGATGGGTTATGGTCGATGTTCAATAGTTTTTACATCAATGTTTAGTTAAAACGACTAGTTTTGTTTTGCTATTTCCTGGTACACAGAGCAAAGTTCCACCCACGACACCAGTGAAGCCCCGCCCCCATATTCTGATTGGCCCACAGGCCAGTCAGTCAAATACAATGGATGACCACTGATATGTAACAACATCGATGGCAAAGGCAACAATGGCCATCATTAATACTCATTCAAAACAATCCATTACGATTGGTTTATGTACTGTCAGTCAACAGTTTTCTATTTTACTACTTTTGATGGGACCATCATGCAATAGTCTTCAACTAGAAAGCCAATTGGTCAAGAATGTTCTTGTTATCAACCATCTTTGGCTGGTTTTGTAGGTTTTCAATCAGACTAGGGTGAGGAAGGACCTAAGTAAGTTATGGAGAGCAAATAAATTCCTTATGCAAATTAGTTTGGAAATTAGACCATCTGATTGGTTGATGCAATTCTCATTAGTGATGGCCATCGGCCATCGATGTTTATAAACCATCGATGGGTTATGGTCGATGTTCAATAGTTTTTACATCAATGTTTAGTTAAAACGACTAGTTTTGTTTTGCTATTTCCTGGTACACAGAGCAAAGTTCCACCCACGACACCAGTGAAGCCCCGCCCCCATATTCTGATTGGCCCACAGGCCAGTCAGTTAAATACAATGGATGACCACTGATATGTAACAACATCGATGGCAAAGGCAACATTGGCCATCATTAATACTCATTCAAAACAATCCATTCCGATTGGTTTATGTACTGTCAGTCAACAGTTTTCTATTTTACTACTTTTGATGGGACCATCATGCATTAGTCTTCAACCAGAAAGCCAATTGGTCAAGAATGTTCTTGTTATCAACCATCTTTGGCTGGTTTTGTAGGTTTTCAATCAGACTAGGGTGAGGAAGGACCTAAGTAAGTTATGGAGAGCAAATAAATTCCTTATGCAAATTAGTTTGGAAATTAGACCATCTGATTGGTTGATGCAATTCTCATTAGGGATGGCCATCGGCCATCGATGTTTATAAACCATCGATGGGTTATGGTCGATGTTCAATAGTTTTTACATCAATGTTTAGTTAAAACGACTATTTTTTTTTGCTATTTCCTGGTACACAGAGCAAAGCCCCGCCCCCATATTCTGATTGGCCCACAGGCCAGTCAGTCAAATACAATGGATGACCACTGATATGTAACAACATCGACGGCAAAGGCAACAATGGCCATCATTAATACTCATTCAAAACAATCCATTCCGATTTGTTTATGTACTGTAAGCCAACAGTTTTCTATTTTACTACTTTTGATGGGACCATCATGCAATAGTCTTCAACCAGGAAGCCAATTGGTCAAGAATGTTCTTGTTATCAACCATCTTTGGCTGGTTTTGTAGGTTTTCAATCAGACTAGGGTGAGGAAGGACCTAAGTAAGTTATGGAGAGCAAATAAATTCCTTATGCAAATTAGTTTGGAAATTAGACCATCTGATTGGTTGATGCAATTCTCATTAGGGATGGCCATCGGCCATCGATGTTTATAAACCATCGATGGGTTATGGTCGATGTTCAATAGTTTTTACATCAATGTTTAGTTAAAACGACTAGTTTTGTTTTGCTATTTCCTGGTAAACAGAGCAAAGCTCCACCCATGACACCAGTGAAGCCCCGCCCCCATATTCTGATTGACCCACAGGCCAGTCAGTTAAATACAATGGATGACCACTGATATGTAACAACATCGATGGCAAAGGCAACAATGGCCATCATTAATACTCATTCAAAACAATCCATTACGATTGGTTTATGTACTGTCAGTCAACAGTTTTCTATTTTACTACTTTTGATGGGACCATCATGCAATAGTCTTCAACTAGAAAGCCAATTGGTCAAGAATGTTCTTGTTATCAACCATCTTTGGCTGGTTTTGTAGGTTTTCAATCAGACTAGGGTGAGGAAGGACCTAAGTAAGTTATGGAGAGCAAATAAATTCCTTATGCAAATTAGTTTGGAAATTAGACCATCTGATTGGTTGATGCAATTCTCATTAGGGATGGCCATCGGCCATCGGCCATCGGCCATCGATGTTTATAAACCATCGATGGGTTATGGTCGATGTTCAATAGTTTTTACATCAATGTTTAGTTAAAACGACTAGTTTTGTTTTGCTATTTCCTGGTACACAGAGCAAAGTTCCACCCACGACACCAGTGAAAACCCGCCCCCATATTCTGATTGGCCCACAGGCCAGTCAGTCAAATACAATGGATGACCACTGATATGTAACAACATCGATGGCAAAGGCAACAATGGCCATCATTAATACTCATTCAAAACAATCCATTACGATTGGTTTATGTACTGTCAGTCAACAGTTTTCTATTTTACTACTTTTGATGGGACCATCATGCAATAGTCTTCAACTAGAAAGCCAATTGGTCAAGAATGTTCTTGTTATCAACCATCTTTGGCTGGTTTTGTAGGTTTTCAATCAGACTAGGGTGAGGAAGGACCTAAGTAAGTTATGGAGAGCAAATAAATTCCTTATGCAAATTAGTTTGGAAATTAGACCATCTGATTGGTTGATGCAATTCTCATTAGGGATGGCCATCGGCCATCGATGTTTATAAACCATCGATGGGTTATGGTCGATGTTCAATAGTTTTACATCAATGTTTAGTTAAAACGACTAGTTTTGTTTTGCTATTTCCTGGTACACAGAGCAAAGTTCCACCCACGACACCAGTGAAGCCCCACCCCCATATTCTGATTGGCCCACAGGCCAGTCAGTCAAATACAATGGATGACCACTGATATGTAACAACATCGATGGCAAAGGCAACAATGGCCATCATTAATACTCATTCAAAACAATCCATTACGATTGGTTTATGTACTGTCAGTCAACAGTTTTCTATTTTACTACTTTTGATGGGACCATCATGCAATAGTCTTCAACTAGAAAGCCAATTGGTCAAGAATGTTCTTGTTATCAACCATCTTTGGCTGGTTTTGTATGTTTTCAATCAGACTAGGGTGAGGAAGGACCTAAGTAAGTTATGGAGAGCAAATAAATTCCTTATGCAAATTAGTTTGGAAATTAGACCATCTGATTGGTTGATGCAATTCTCATTAGTGATGGCCATCGGCCATCGATGTTTATAAACCATCGATGGGTTATGGTCGATGTTCAATAGTTTTTACATCAATGTTTAGTTAAAACGACTAGTTTTGTTTTGCTATTTCCTGGTACACAGAGCAAAGTTCCACCCACGACACCAGTGAAGCCCCGCCCCCATATTCTGATTGGCCCACAGGCCAGTCAGTCAAATACAATGGATGACCACTGATATGTAACAACATCGATGGCAAAGGCAACATTGGCCATCATTAATACTCATTCAAAACAATCCATTCCGATTGGTTTATGTACTGTCAGTCAACAGTTTTCTATTTTACTACTTTTGATGGGACCATCATGCATTAGTCTTCAACCAGAAAGCCAATTGGTCAAGAATGTTCTTGTTATCAACCATCTTTGGCTGGTTTTGTAGGTTTTCAATCAGACTAGGGTGAGGAAGGACCTAAGTAAGTTATGGAGAGCAAATAAATTCCTTATGCAAATTAGTTTGGAAATTAGACCATCTGATTGGTTGATGCAATTCTCATTAGGGATGGCCATCGGCCATCGATGTTTATAAACCATCGATGGGTTATGGTCGATGTTCAATAGTTTTTACATCAATGTTTAGTTAAAACGACTAGTTTTTTTTGCTATTTCCTGGTACACAGAGCAAAGCCCCGCCCCCATATTCTGATTGGCCCACAGGCCAGTCAGTCAAATACAATGGATGACCACTGATATGTAACAACATCGACGGCAAAGGCAACAATGGCCATCATTAATACTCATTCAAAACAATCCATTCCGATTTGTTTATGTACTGTAAGCCAACAGTTTTCTATTTTACTACTTTTGATGGGACCATCATGCAATAGTCTTCAACCAGGAAGCCAATTGGTCAAGAATGTTCTTGTTATCAACCATCTTTGGCTGGTTTTGTAGGTTTTCAATCAGACTAGGGTGAGGAAGGACCTAAGTAAGTTATGGAGAGCAAATAAATTCCTTATGCAAATTAGTTTGGAAATTAGACCATCTGATAGGTTGATGCAATTCTCATTAGGGATGGCCATCGGCCATCGATGTTTATAAACCATCGATGGGTTATGGTCGATGTTCAATAGTTTTTACATCAATGTTTAGTTAAAACGACTAGTTTTGTTTTGCTATTTCCTGGTACACAGAGCAAAGCTCCACCCATGACACCAGTGAAGCCCCGCCCCCATATTCTGATTGACCCACAGGCCAGTCAGTCAAATACAATGGATGACCACTGATATGTAACAACATCGATGGCAAAGGCAACAATGGCCATCATTAATACTCATTCAAAACAATCCATTACGATTGGTTTATGTACTGTCAGTCAACAGTTTTCTATTTTACTACTTTTGATGGGACCATCATGCAATAGTCTTCAACTAGAAAGCCAATTGGTCAAGAATGTTCTTGTTATCAACCATCTTTGGCTGGTTTTGTAGGTTTTCAATCAGACTAGGGTGAGGAAGGACCTAAGTAAGTTATGGAGAGCAAATAAATTCCTTATGCAAATTAGTTTGGAAATTAGACCATCTGATTGGTTGATGCAATTCTCATTAGGGATGGCCATCGGCCATCGGCCATCGGCCATCGATGTTTATAAACCATCGATGGGTTATGGTCGATGTTCAATAGTTTTTACATCAATGTTTAGTTAAAACGACTAGTTTTGTTTTGCTATTTCCTGGTACACAGAGCAAAGTTCCACCCACGACACCAGTGAAAACCCGCCCCCATATTCTGATTGGCCCACAGGCCAGTCAGTCAAATACAATGGATGACCACTGATATGTAACAACATCGATGGCAAAGGCAACAATGGCCATCATTAATACTCATTCAAAACAATCCATTACGATTGGTTTATGTACTGTCAGTCAACAGTTTTCTATTTTACTACTTTTGATGGGACCATCATGCAATAGTCTTCAACTAGAAAGCCAATTGGTCAAGAATGTTCTTGTTATCAACCATCTTTGGCTGGTTTTGTAGGTTTTCAATCAGACTAGGGTGAGGAAGGACCTAAGTAAGTTATGGAGAGCAAATAAATTCCTTATGCAAATTAGTTTGGAAATTAGACCATCTGATTGGTTGATGCAATTCTCATTAGGGATGGCCATCGGCCATCGGCCATCGGCCATCGATGTTTATAAACCATCGATGGGTTATGGTCGATGTTCAATAGTTTTAGATCAATGTTTAGTTAAAACGACTAGTTTTGTTGGTACTTATGTAGTAACTGGGCTGCCGATTTTTTGATTGTATGCCTTAAGTTAAGGCATACAATCAGATGCGATGCGATGCGATATCGCATCGCATCGCATCCGATATCGCATCCGATATCGGATGCGATGACCCGATTTTTCCATAGGAATCAATGTTAAAATGATTCCTATGGAAAAATGGGTCCTTTTCATACCCCTACTATCCAAGTGGGCATGGTGTTGGATATAAACCTGTGGCGAGCGTAGCGAGCCACCGAGCCCGAAGCGTGGCGAGCGAAGCGAGCCCCGCGAGGGGACGGTATTCGTCCCCTCGCGGGGCTCGCTTCGCTCGCCACGCTTCGGGCTCGGTGGCTCGCTACGCTCGCCACAGGTTTATATCCAACTCCATGCCCACTTGGATAGTAGGGGTATGAAAAGGACCCATTTTTCCCATTGAATTCCATGTTAAAATGGACTCAGTCCATTTTAACATTGATTCCTATGGAAAAATCGGGTCATCGCATCGCATCGCATCGCATCGAATCGCATGGTCGCATGCGATGCGATGCGATCTCCCGATCCGACCCGATTTAGAAATCGGCAGCCCAGTTACTACATAAGTACCGTTTTGTTTTGCTATTTCCTGGTACACAGAGCAAAGTTCCACCCACGACACCAGTGAAGCCCCGCCCCCATATTCTGATTGGCCCACAGGCCAGTCAGTCAAATACAATGGATGACCACTGATATGTAACAACATCGATGGCAAAGGCAACAATGGCCATCATTAATACTCATTCAAAACAATCCATTACGATTGGTTTATGTACTGTCAGTCAACAGTTTTCTATTTTACTACTTTTGATGGGACCATCATGCAATAGTCTTCAACTAGAAAGCCAATTGGTCAAGAATGTTCTTGTTATCAACCATCTTTGGCTGGTTTTGTATGTTTTCAATCAGACTAGGGTGAGGAAGGACCTAAGTAAGTTATGGAGAGCAAATAAATTCCTTATGCAAATTAGTTTGGAAATTAGACCATCTGATTGGTTGATGCAATTCTCATTAGTGATGGCCATCGGCCATCGATGTTTATAAACCATTGATGGGTTATGGTCGATGTTCAATAGTTTTTACATCAATGTTTAGTTAAAACGACTAGTTTTGTTTTGCTATTTCCTGGTACACAGAGCAAAGTTCCACCCACGACACCAGTGAAGCCCCGCCCCCATATTCTGATTGGCCCACAGGCCAGTCAGTCAAATACAATGGATGACCACTGATATGTAACAACATCGATGGCAAAGGCAACATTGGCCATCATTAATACTCATTCAAAACAATCCATTCCGATTGGTTTATGTACTGTCAGTCAACAGTTTTCTATTTTACTACTTTTGATGGGACCATCATGCATTAGTCTTCAACCAGAAAGCCAATTGGTCAAGAATGTTCTTGTTATCAACCATCTTTGGCTGGTTTTGTAGGTTTTCAATCAGACTAGGGTGAGGAAGGACCTAAGTAAGTTATGGAGAGCAAATAAATTCCTTATGCAAATTAGTTTGGAAATTAGACCATCTGATTGGTTGATGCAATTCTCATTAGGGATGGCCATCGGCCATCGATGTTTATAAACCATCGATGGGTTATGGTCGATGTTCAATAGTTTTTACATCAATGTTTAGTTAAAACGACTAGTTTTTTTTGCTATTTCCTGGTACACAGAGCAAAGCCCCGCCCCCATATTCTGATTGGCCCACAGGCCAGTCAGTCAAATACAATGGATGACCACTGATATGTAACAACATCGACGGCAAAGGCAACAATGGCCATCATTAATACTCATTCAAAACAATCCATTCCGATTTGTTTATGTACTGTAAGCCAACAGTTTTCTATTTTACTACTTTTGATGGGACCATCATGCAATAGTCTTCAACCAGGAAGCCAATTGGTCAAGAATGTTCTTGTTATCAACCATCTTTGGCTGGTTTTGTAGGTTTTCAATCAGACTAGGGTGAGGAAGGACCTAAGTAAGTTATGGAGAGCAAATAAATTCCTTATGCAAATTAGTTTGGAAATTAGACCATCTGATAGGTTGATGCAATTCTCATTAGGGATGGCCATCGGCCATCGATGTTTATAAACCATCGATGGGTTATGGTCGATGTTCAATAGTTTTTACATCAATGTTTAGTTAAAACGACTAGTTTTGTTTTGCTATTTCCTGGTACACAGAGCAAAGCTCCACCCATGACACCAGTGAAGCCCCGCCCCCATATTCTGATTGACCCACAGGCCAGTCAGTCAAATACAATGGATGACCACTGATATGTAACAACATCGATGGCAAAGGCAACAATGGCCATCATTAATACTCATTCAAAACAATCCATTACGATTGGTTTATGTACTGTCAGTCAACAGTTTTCTATTTTACTACTTTTGATGGGACCATCATGCAATAGTCTTCAACTAGAAAGCCAATTGGTCAAGAATGTTCTTGTTATCAACCATCTTTGGCTGGTTTTGTAGGTTTTCAATCAGACTAGGGTGAGGAAGGACCTAAGTAAGTTATGGAGAGCAAATAAATTCCTTATGCAAATTAGTTTGGAAATTAGACCATCTGATTGGTTGATGCAATTCTCATTAGGGATGGCCATCGGCCATCGGCCATCGATGTTTATAAACCATCGATGGGTTATGGTCGATGTTCAATAGTTTTTACATCAATGTTTAGTTAAAACGACTAGTTTTGTTTTGCTATTTCCTGGTACACAGAGCAAAGTTCCACCCACGACACCAGTGAAGCCCCGCCCCCATATTCTGATTGGCCCACAGGCCAGTCAGTCAAATACAATGGATGACCACTGATATGTAACAACATCGATGGCAAAGGCAACAATGGCCATCATTAATACTCATTCAAAACAATCCATTACGATTGGTTAATGTACTGTCAGTCAACAGTTTTCTATTTTACTACTTTTGATGGGACCATCATGCAATAGTCTTCAACTAGAAAGCCAATTGGTCAAGAATGTTCTTGTTATCAACCATCTTTGGCTGGTTTTGTAGGTTTTCAATCAGACTAGGGTGAGGAAGGACCTAAGTAAGTTATGGAGAGCAAATAAATTCCTTATGCAAATCAGTTTGGAAATTAGACCATCTGATTGGTTGATGCAATTCTCATTAGGGATGGCCATCGGCCATCGATGTTTATAAACCATCGATGGGTTATGGTCGATGTTCAATAGTTTTTACATCAATGTTTAGTTAAAACGACTAGTTTTGTTTTGCTATTTCCTGGTACACAGAGCAAAGCTCCACCCACGACACCAGTGAAGCCCCGCCCCCATATTCTGATTGGCCCACAGGCCAGTCAGGCAAATACAATGGATGACCACTGATATGTAACAACATCGATGGCAAAGGCAACAATGGCCATCATTAATACTCATTCAAAACAATCCATTCCGATTGGTTTATGTACTGTCAGTCAACAGTTTTCTATTTTACTACTTTTGATGGGACCATCATCCAATAGTTTTCAACCAGGAAGCCAATTGGTCAAGAATGTTCTTGTTATCTACCGTCTTTGGCTGGTTTTGTAGGTTTTCAATCAGACTAGGGTGAGGAAGGACCTAAGTTATGGAGAGCAAATAAATTCCTTATGCAAATTAGTTTGGAAATTAGACCATCTGATTGGTTGATGCAATTCTCATTAGGGATGGCCATCGGCCATCGATGTTTATAAACCATCGATGGGTTATGGTCGATGTTCAATAGTTTTTACATCAATGTTTAGTTAAAACGACTATTTTTTTTTGCTATTTCCTGGTACACAGAGCAAAGCCCCGCCCCCATATTCTGATTGGCCCACAGGCCAGTCAGTCAAATACAATGGATGACCACTGATATGTAACAACATCGACGGCAAAGGCAACAATGGCCATCATTAATACTCATTCAAAACAATCCATTCCGATTTGTTTATGTACTGTAAGCCAACAGTTTTCTATTTTACTACTTTTGATGGGACCATCATGCAATAGTCTTCAACCAGGAAGCCAATTGGTCAAGAATGTTCTTGTTATCAACCATCTTTGGCTGGTTTTGTAGGTTTTCAATCAGACTAGGGTGAGGAAGGACCTAAGTAAGTTATGGAGAGCAAATAAATTCCTTATGCAAATTAGTTTGGAAATTAGACCATCTGATTGGTTGATGCAATTCTCATTAGGGATGGCCATCGGCCATCGGCCATCGATGTTTATAAACCATCGATGGGTTATGGTCGATGTTCAATAGTTTTTACATCAATGTTTAGTTAAAACGACTAGTTTTGTTTTGCTATTTCCTGGTACACAGAGCAAAGCTCCACCCATGACACCAGTGAAGCCCCGCCCCCATATTCTGATTGACCCACAGGCCAGTCAGTCAAATACAATGGATGACCACTGATATGTAACAACATCGATGGCAAAGGCAACAATGGCCATCATTAATACTCATTCAAAACAATCCATTACGATTGGTTTATGTACTGTCAGTCAACAGTTTTCTATTTTACTACTTTTGATGGGACCATCATGCAATAGTCTTCAACTAGAAAGCCAATTGGTCAAGAGTGTTCTTGTTATCAACCATCTTTGGCTGGTTTTGTAGGTTTTCAATCAGACTAGGGTGAGGAAGGACCTAAGTAAGTTATGGAGAGCAAATAAATTCCTTATGCAAATTAGTTTGGAAATTAGACCATCTGATTGGTTGATGCAATTCTCATTAGGGATGGCCATCGGCCATCGGCCATCGATGTTTATAAACCATCGATGGGTTATGGTCGATGTTCAATAGTTTTTACATCAATGTTTAGTTAAAACGACTAGTTTTGTTTTGCTATTTCCTGGTACACAGAGCAAAGTTCCACCCACGACACCAGTGAAGCCCCGCCCCCATATTCTGATTGGCCCACAGGCCAGTCAGTCAAATACAATGGATGACCACTGATATGTAACAACATCGATGGCAAAGGCAACAATGGCCATCATTAATACTCATTCAAAACAATCCATTACGATTGGTTTATGTACTGTCAGTCAACAGTTTTCTATTTTACTACTTTTGATGGGACCATCATACAATAGTCTTCAACTAGAAAGCCAATTGGTCAAGAATGTTCTTGTTATCAACCATCTTTGGCTGGTTTTGTAGGTTTTCAATCAGACTAGGGTGAGGAAGGACCTAAGTAAGTTATGGAGAGCAAATAAATTCCTTATGCAAATCAGTTTGGAAATTAGACCATCTGATTGGTTGATGCAATTCTCATTAGGGATGGCCATCGGCCATCGATGTTTATAAACCATCGATGGGTTATGGTCGATGTTCAATAGTTTTTACATCAATGTTTAGTTAAAACGACTAGTTTTGTTTTGCTATTTCCTGGTACACAGAGCAAAGCTCCACCCACGACACCAGTGAAGCCCCGCCCCCATATTCTGATTGGCCCACAGGCCAGTCAGGCAAATACAATGGATGACCACTGATATGTAACAACATCGATGGCAAAGGCAACAATGGCCATCATTAATACTCATTCAAAACAATCAATTCCGATTGGTTTATGTACTGTCAGTCAACAGTTTTCTATTTTACTACTTTTGATGGGACCATCATCCAATAGTTTTCAACCAGGAAGCCAATTGGTCAAGAATGTTCTTGTTATCTACCGTCTTTGGCTGGTTTTGTAGGTTTTCAATCAGACTAGGGTGAGGAAGGACCTAAGTTATGGAGAGCAAATAAATTCCTTATGCAAATTAGTTTGGAAATTAGACCATCTGATTGGTTGATGCAATTCTCATTAAGGATGGCCATCGGCCATCGATGTTTATAAACCATCGATGGGTTATGGTCGATGTTCAATAGTTTTTACATCAATGTTTAGTTAAAACGACTATTTTTTTTTTGCTATTTCCTGGTACACAGAGCAAAGCCCCGCCCCCATATTCTGATTGGCCCACAGGCCAGTCAGTCAAATACAATGGATGACCACTGATATGTAACAACATCGACGGCAAAGGCAACAATGGCCATCATTAATACTCATTCAAAACAATCCATTCCGATTTGTTTATGTACTGTAAGCCAACAGTTTTCTATTTTACTACTTTTGATGGGACCATCATGCAATAGTCTTCAACCAGGAAGCCAATTGGTCAAGAATGTTCTTGTTATCAACCATCTTTGGCTGGTTTTGTAGGTTTTCAATCAGACTAGGGTGAGGAAGGACCTAAGTAAGTTATGGAGAGCAAATAAATTCCTTATGCAAATTAGTTTGGAAATTAGACCATCTGATTGGTTGATGCAATTCTCATTAGGGATGGCCATCGGCCATCGGCCATCGATGTTTATAAACCATCGATGGGTTATGGTCGATGTTCAATAGTTTTTACATCAATGTTTAGTTAAAACGACTAGTTTTGTTTTGCTATTTCCTGGTACACAGAGCAAAGCTCCACCCATGACACCAGTGAAGCCCCGCCCCCATATTCTGATTGACCCACAGGCCAGTCAGTCAAATACAATGGATGACCACTGATATGTAACAACATCGATGGCAAAGGCAACAATGGCCATCATTAATACTCATTCAAAACAATCCATTACGATTGGTTTATGTACTGTCAGTCAACAGTTTTCTATTTTACTACTTTTGATGGGACCATCATGCAATAGTCTTCAACTAGAAAGCCAATTGGTCAAGAATGTTCTTGTTATCAACCATCTTTGGCTGGTTTTGTAGGTTTTCAATCAGACTAGGGTGAGGAAGGACCTAAGTAAGTTATGGAGAGCAAATAAATTCCTTATGCAAATTAGTTTGGAAATTAGACCATCTGATTGGTTGATGCAATTCTCATTAGGGATGGCCATCGGCCATCGGCCATCGGCCATCGGCCATCGATGTTTATAAACCATCGATGGGTTATGGTCGATGTTCAATAGTTTTTACATCAATGTTTAGTTAAAACGACTAGTTTTGTTTTGCTATTTCCTGGTACACAGAGCAAAGTTCCACCCACGACACCAGTGAAGCCCCGCCCCCATATTCTGATTGGCCCACAGGCCAGTCAGTCAAATACAATGGATGACCACTGATATGTAACAACATCGATGGCAAAGGCAACAATGGCCATCATTAATACTCATTCAAAACAATCCATTACGATTGGTTTATGTACTGTCAGTCAACAGTTTTCTATTTTACTACTTTTGATGGGACCATCATACAATAGTCTTCAACTAGAAAGCCAATTGGTCAAGAATGTTCTTGTTATCAACCATCTTTGGCTGGTTTTGTAGGTTTTCAATCAGACTAGGGTGAGGAAGGACCTAAGTAAGTTATGGAGAGCAAATAAATTCCTTATGCAAATCAGTTTGGAAATTAGACCATCTGATTGGTTGATGCAATTCTCATTAGGGATGGCCATCGGCCATCGATGTTTATAAACCATCGATGGGTTATGGTCGATGTTCAATAGTTTTTACATCAATGTTTAGTTAAAACGACTAGTTTTGTTTTGCTATTTCCTGGTACACAGAGCAAAGCTCCACCCACGACACCAGTGAAGCCCCGCCCCCATATTCTGATTGGCCCACAGGCCAGTCAGGCAAATACAATGGATGACCACTGATATGTAACAACATCGATGGCAAAGGCAACAATGGCCATCATTAATACTCATTCAAAACAATCCATTCCGATTGGTTTATGTACTGTCAGTCAACAGTTTTCTATTTTACTACTTTTGATGGGACCATCATCCAATAGTTTTCAACCAGGAAGCCAATTGGTCAAGAATGTTCTTGTTATCTACCGTCTTTGGCTGGTTTTGTAGGTTTTCAATCAGACTAGGGTGAGGAAGGACCTAAGTTATGGAGAGCAAATAAATTCCTTATGCAAATTAGTTTGGAAATTAGACCATCTGATTGGTTGATGCAATTCTCATTATGGATGGCCATCGGCCATCGATGTTTATAAACCATCGATGGGTTATGGTCGATGTTCAATAGTTTTTACATCAATGTTTAGTTAAAACGACTATTTTTTTTTGCTATTTCCTGGTACACAGAGCAAAGCCCCGCCCCCATATTCTGATTGGCCCACAGGCCAGTCAGTCAAATACAATGGATGACCACTGATATGTAACAACATCGACGGAAAAGGCAACAATGCCCATCATTAATACTCATTCAAAACAATCCATTCTGATTTGTTTATGTACTGTAAGCCAACAGTTTTCTATTTTACTACTTTTGATGGGACCATCATGCAATAGTCTTCAACCAGGAAGCCAATTGGTCAAGAATGTTCTTGTTATCAACCATCTTTGGCTGGTTTTGTAGGTTTTCAATCAGACTAGGGTGAGGAAGGACCTAAGTAAGTTATGGAGAGCAAATAAATTCCTTATGCAAATTAGTTTGGAAATTAGACCATCTGATTGGTTGATGCAATTCTCATTAGGGATGGCCATCGGCCATCGGCCATCGATGTTTATAAACCATCGATGGGTTATGGTCGATGTTCAATAGTTTTTACATCAATGTTTAGTTAAAACGACTAGTTTTGTTTTGCTATTTCCTGGTACACAGAGCAAAGCTCCACCCATGACACCAGTGAAGCCCCGCCCCCATATTCTGATTGACCCACAGGCCAGTCAGTCAAATACAATGGATGACCACTGATATGTAACAACATCGATGGCAAAGGCAACAATGGCCATCATTAATACTCATTCAAAACAATCCATTACGATTGGTTTATGTACTGTCAGTCAACAGTTTTCTATTTTACTACTTTTGATGGGACCATCATGCAATAGTCTTCAACTAGAAAGCCAATTGGTCAAGAATGTTCTTGTTATCAACCATCTTTGGCTGGTTTTGTAGGTTTTCAATCAGACTAGGGTGAGGAAGGACCTAAGTAAGTTATGGAGAGCAAATAAATTCCTTATGCAAATTAGTTTGGAAATTAGACCATCTGATTGGTTGATGCAATTCTCATTAGGGATGGCCATCGGCCATCGGCCATCGATGTTTATAAACCATCGATGGGTTATGGTCGATGTTCAATAGTTTTTACATCAATGTTTAGTTAAAACGACTAGTTTTGTTTTGCTATTTCCTGGTACACAGAGCAAAGTTCCACCCACGACATCAGTGAAGCCCCGCCCCCATATTCTGATTGGCCCACAGGCCAGTCAGTCCAGTCAGTCAAATACAATGGATGACCACTGATATGTAACAACATCGATGGCAAAGGCAACAATGGCCATCATTAATACTCATTCAAAACAATCCATTACGATTGGTTTATGTACTGTCAGTCAACAGTTTTCTATTTTACTACTTTTGATGGGACCATCATACAATAGTCTTCAACTAGAAAGCCAATTGGTCAAGAATGTTCTTGTTATCAACCATCTTTGGCTGGTTTTGTAGGTTTTCAATCGGACTAGGGTGAGGAAGGACCTAAGTAAGTTATGGAGAGCAAATAAATGCCTTATGCAAATTAGTTTGGAAATTAGACCATCTGATTGGTTGATGCAATTCTCATTAGGGATGGCCATCGGCCATCGATGTTTATAAACCATCGATGGGTTATGGTCGATGTTCAATAGTTTTTACATCAATGTTTAGTTAAAACGACTAGTTTTGTTTTGCTATTTCCTGGTACACAGAGCAAAGCTCCACCCACGACACCAGTGAAGCCCCGCCCCCATATTCTGATTGGCCCACAGGCCAGTCAGGCAAATACAATGGATGACCACTGATATGTAACAACATCGATGGCAAAGGCAACAATGGCCATCATTAATACTCATTCAAAACAATCCATTCCGATTGGTTTATGTACTGTCAGTCAACAGTTTTCTATTTTACTACTTTTGATGGGACCATCATCCAATAGTTTTCAACCAGGAAGCCAATTGGCCAAGAATGTTCTTGTTATCTACCGTCTTTGGCTGGTTTTGTAGGTTTTCAATCAGACTAGGGTGAGGAAGGACCTAAGTTATGGAGAGCAAATAAATTCCTTATGCAAATTAGTTTGGAAATTAGACCATCTGATTGGTTGATGCAATTCTCATTAGGGATGGCCATCGGCCATCGATGTTTATAAACCATCGATGGGTTATGGTCGATGTTCAATAGTTTTTACATCAATGTTTAGTTAAAACGACTATTTTTTTTTGCTATTTCCTGGTACACAGAGCAAAGCCCCGCCCCCATATTCTGATTGGCCCACAGGCCAGTCAGTCAAATACAATGGATGACCACTGATATGTAACAACATCGACGGCAAAGGCAACAATGGCCATCATTAATACTCATTCAAAACAATCCATTCCAATTTGTTTATGTGCTGTAAGCCAACAGTTTTCTATTTTACTACTTTTGATGGGACCATCATGCAATAGTCTTCAACCAGGAAGCCAATTGGTCAAGAATGTTCTTGTTATCAACCATCTTTGGCTGGTTTTGTAGGTTTTCAATCAGACTAGGGTGAGGAAGGACCTAAGTAAGTTATGGAGAGCAAATAAATTCCTTATGCAAATTAGTTTGGAAATTAGACCATCTGATTGGTTGATGCAATTCTCATTAGGGATGGCCATCGGCCATCGGCCATCGATGTTTATAAACCATCGATGGGTTATGGTCGATGTTCAATAGTTTTTACATCAATGTTTAGTTAAAACGACTAGTTTTGTTTTGCTATTTCCTGGTACACAGAGCAAAGTTCCACCCACGACACCAGTGAAGCCCCGCCCCCATATTCTGATTGGCCCACAGGCCAGTCAGTCAAATACAATGGATAACCACTGATATGTAACAACATTGATGGCAAAGGCAACATTGGCCATCATTAATACTCATTCAAAACAATCCATTACGATTGGTTTATGTACTGTAAGCCAACAGTTTTCTATTTTACTACTTTTGATGGGACCATCATGCAATAGTCTTCAACCAGGAAGCCAATTGGTCACGAATGTTCTTGTTATCAACCATCTTTGGCTGGTTTTATAGGTTTTCAATCAGACTAGGGTGAGGAAGGACCTAAGTAAGTTATGGAGAGCAAATAAATTCCTTATGCAAATTAGTTTGGAAATTAGACCATCTGATAGGTTGATGCAATTCTCATTAGGGATGGCCATCGGCCATCGATGTTTATAAACCATCGATGGGTTATGGTCGATGTTCAATAGTTTTTACATCAATGTTTAGTGAAAACGACTAGTTTTGTTTTGCTATTTCCTGTTACACAGAGCAAAGCTCCACCCATGACACCAGTGAAGCCCCGCCCCCATATTCTGATTGACCCACAGGCCAGTCAGTCAAATACAATGGATGACCACTGATATGTAACAACATCGATGGCAAAGGCAACAATGGCCATCATTAATACTCATTCAAAACAATCCATTACGATTGGTTTATGTACTGTCAGTCAACAGTTTTCTATTTTACTACTTTTGATGGGACCATCATGCAATAGTCTTCAACTAGAAAGCCAATTGGTCAAGAATGTTCTTGTTATCAACCATCTTTGGCTGGTTTTGTAGGTTTTCAATCAGACTAGGGTGAGGAAGGACCTAAGTAAGTTATGGAGAGCAAATAAATTCCTTATGCAAATTAGTTTGGAAATTAGACCATCTGATTGGTTGATGCAATTCTCATTAGGGATGGCCATCGGCCATCGGCCATCGATGTTTATAAACCATCGATGGGTTATGGTCGATGTTCAATAGTTTTTACATCAATGTTTAGTTAAAACGACTAGTTTTGTTTTGCTATTTCCTGGTACACAGAGCAAAGTTCCACCCACGACACCAGTGAAGCCCCGCCCCCATATTCTGATTGGCCCACAGGCCAGTCAGTCAAATACAATGGATGACCACTGATATGTAACAACATCGATGGCAAAGGCAACAATGGCCATCATTAATACTCATTCAAAACAATCCATTACGATTGGTTTATGTACTGTCAGTCAACAGTTTTCTATTTTACTACTTTTGATGGGACCATCATGCAATAGTCTTCAACTAGAAAGCCAATTGGTCAAGAATGTTCTTGTTATCAACCATCTTTGGCTGATTTTGTAGGTTTTCAATCAGACTAGGGTGAGGAAGGACCTAAGTAAGTTATGGAGAGCAAATAAATTCCTTATGCAAATTAGTTTGGAAATTAGACCATCTGATTGGTTGATGCAATTCTCATTAGTGATGGCCATCGGCCATCGGCCATCGATGTTTATAAACCATCGATGGGTTATGGTCAATGTTCAATAGTTTTTACATCAATGTTTAGTTAAACCGACTAGTTTTGTTTTGCTATTTCCTGGTACACAGAGCAAAGTTCCACCCACGACACCAGTGAAGCCCCGCCCCCATATTCTGATTGGCCCACAGGCCAGTCAGTCAAATACAATGGATGACCACTGATATGTAACAACATCGATGGCAAAGGCAACATTGGCCATCATTAATACTCATTCAAAACAATCCATTCCGATTGGTTTATGTACTGTCAGTCAACAGTTTTCTATATTACTACTTTTGATGGGACCATCATGCAATAGTCTTCAACCAGGAAGCCAATTGGTCACGAATGTTCTAGTTATCAACCATCTTTGGCTGGTTTTATAGGTTTTCAATCAGACTAGGGTGAGGAAGGACCTAAGTAAGTTATGGAGAGCAAATAAATTCCTTATGCAAATTAGTTTGGAAATTAGACCATCTGATTGGTTGATGCAATTCTCATTAGGGATGGCCATCGGCCATCGATGTTTATAAACCATCGATGGGTTATGGTCGATGTTCAATAGTTTTTACATCAATGTTTAGTTAAAACGACTAGTTTTTTTTGCTATTTCCTGGTACACAGAGCAAAGCCCCGGCCCCATATTCTGATTAGCCCACAGGCCAGTCAGTCAAATACAATGGATGACCACTGATATGTAACAACATCGACGGCAAAGGCAACAATGGCCATCATTAATACTCATTCAAAACAATCCATTCCGATTTGTTTATGTACTGTAAGCCAACAGTTTTCTATTTTACTACTTTTGATGGGACCATCATGCAATAGTCTTCAACCAGGAAGCCAATTGGTCAAGAATGTTCTTGTTATCAACCATCTTTGGCTGGTTTTGTAGGTTTTCAATCAGACTAGGGTGAGGAAGGACCTAAGTAAGTTATGGAGAGCAAATAAATTCCTTATGCAAATTAGTTTGGAAATTAGACCATCTGATTGGTTGATGCAATTCTCATTAGGGATGGCCATCGGACATCGATGTTTATAAACCATCGATGGGTTATGGTCAACGTTCAATAGTTTTTACATCAATGTTTAGTTAAAACGACTAGTTTTGTTTTGCTATTTCCTGTTACACAGAGCAAAGCTCCACCCACGACACCAGTGAAGCCCCGCCCCCATATTCTGATTGGCCCACAGGCCAGTCAGTCAAATACAATGGATGACCACTGATATGTAACAACATCGATGGCAAAGGCAACAATGGCCATCATTAATACTCATTCAAAACAATCCATTACGATTGGTTTATGTACTGTCAGTCAACAGTTTTCTATTTTACTACTTTTGATGGGACCATCATGCAATAGTCTTCAACTAGGAAGCCAATTGGTCAAGAATGTTCTTGTTATCAACCATCTTTGGCTGGTTTTGTAGGTTTTCAATCAGACTAGGGTGAGGAAGGACCTAAGTAAGTTATGGAGAGCAAATAAATTCCTAATGCAAATTAGTTTGGAAATTAGACCATCTGATAGGTTGATGCAATTCTCATTAGGGATGGCCATCGGCCATCGGCCATCGATGTTTATAAACCATCGATGGGTTATGGTCGATGTTCAATAGTTTATACATCAATGTTTAGTTAAAACGACTAGTTTTGTTTTGCTATTTCCTGGTACACAGAGCAAAGCTCCACCCATGACACCAGTGAAGCCCCGCCCCCACATTCTGATTGGCCCACAGGCCAGTCAGTCAAATGCAATGGATGACCACTGATATGTAACAACATCGATGGCAAAGGCAACAATGGCCATCATTAATACTCATTTAAAACAATCCATTCCGATTGGTTTATGTACTGTCAGTCAACAGTTTTCTATTTTACTACTTTTGATGGGACCATCATGCAATAGTCTTCAACCAGGAAGCCAATTGGTCAAGAATGTTCTTGTTATCAACCATCTTTGGCTGGTTTTGTAGGTTTTCAATCAGACTAGGTTGAGGAAGGACCTAAGTAAGTTATGGAGAGCAAATAAATTCCTTATGCAAATTAGTTTGGAAATTAGACCATCTGATTGGTTGATGCAATTCTCATTAGGGATGGCCATCGGCCATCGATGTTTATAAACCATCGATGGGTTATGGTCGATGTTCAATAGTTTTTACATCAATGTTTAGTTAAAACGACTAGTTTTTTTTGCTATTTCCTGGTACACAGAGCAAATCTCCACCCACGACACCAGTGAAGCCCCGCCCCCATATTCTGATTGGCACACAGGCCAGTCAGTCAAATACAATGGATGACCACTGATATGTAACAACATCGATGGCAAAGGCAACAATGGCCATCATTAATACTCATTCAAAACAATCCATTCCAATTGGTTTATGTACTGTCAGCCAACAGTTTTCTATTTTACTACTTTTGATGGGACCATCATGCAATAGTCTTCAACCAGGAAGCCAATTGGTCGAGAATGTTCTTGTTATCAACCATCTTTGGCTGGTTTTGTAGGTTTTCAATCAGACTAGGGTGAGGAAGGACCTAAGTAAGTTATGGAGAGCAAATAAATTCCTTATGCAAATTAGTTTGGAAATTAGACCATCTGATTGGTTGATGCAATTCTCATTAGGGATGGCCATCGGCCATCGATGTTTATAAACCATCGATGGGTTATGGTCGATGTTCAATAGTTTTTACATCAATGTTTAGTTAAAACGACTAGTTTTGTTTTGCTATTTCCTGTTACACAGAGCAAAGCTCCACCCATGACACCAGTGAAGCCCCGTCCCCATATTCTGATTGGCCCACAGGCCAGTCAAATACAATGGATGACCACTGATATGTAACAACATCGATGGCAAAGGCAACAATGGCCATCATTAATACTCATTCAAAACAATCCATTACGATTGGTTTATGTACTGTCAGTCAACAGTTTTCTATTTTACTACTTTTGATGGGACCATCATGCAATAGTCTTCAACTAGGAAGCCAATTGGTCAAGAATGTTCTTGTTATCAACCATCTTTGGCTGGTTTTGTAGGTTTTCAATCAGACTAGGGTGAGGAAGGACCTAAGTAAGTTATGGAGAGCAAATAAATTCCTTATGCAAATTAGTTTGGAAATTAGACCATCTGATAGGTTGATGCAATTCTCATTAGGGATGGCCATCGGCCATCGATGTTTATAAACCATCGATGGGTTATGGTCGATGTTCAATAGTTTTTACATCAATGTTTAGTTAAAACGACTAGTTTTGTTTTGCTATTTCCTGGTACACAGAGCAAAGCTCCACCCACGACACCAGTGAAGCCCCGCCCCCACATTCTGATTGGCCCACAGGCCAGTCAGTCAAATGCAATGGATGACCACTGATATGTAACAACATCGATGGCAAAGGCAACAATGGCCATCATTAATACTCATTCAAAACAATCCATTCCGATTGGTTTATGTACTGTCAGTCAACAGTTTTCTATTTTACTACTTTTGATGGGACCATCATGCAATAGTCTTTAACCAGGAAGCCAATTGGTCAAGAATGTTCTTGTTATCAACCATCTTTGGCTGGTTTTGTAGGTTTTCAATCAGACTAGGTTGAGGAAGGACCTAAGTAAGTTATGGAGAGCAAATAAATTCCTTATGCAAATTAGTTTGGAAATTAGACCATCTGATTGGTTGATGCAATTCTCATTAGGGATGGCCATCGGCCATCGATGTTTATAAACCATCGATGGGTTATGGTCGATGTTCAATAGTTTTTACATCAATGTTTAGTTAAAACGACTATTTTTGTTTTGCTATTTCCTGGTACACAGAGCAAATCTCCACCCACGACACCAGTGAAGCCCCGCCCCCATATTCTGATTGGCACACAGGCCAGTCAGTCAAATACAATGGATGACCACTGATATGTAACAACATCGATGGCAAAGGCAACAATGGCCATCATTAATACTCATTCAAAACAATCCATTCCGATTGGTTTATGTACTGTCAGCCAACAGTTTTCTATTTTACTACTTTTGATGGGACCATCATGCAATAGTCTTCAACCAGGAAGCCAATTGGTCGAGAATGTTCTTGTTATCAACCATCTTTGGCTGGTTTTGTAGGTTTTCAATCAGACTAGGGTGAGGAAGGACCTAAGTAAGTTATGGAGAGCAAATAAATTCCTTATGCAAATTAGTTTGGAAATTAGACCATCTGATTGGTTGATGCAATTCTCATTAGGGATGGCCATCGGACATCGATGTTTATAAACCATCGATGGGTTATGGTCGATGTTCAATAGTTTTTACATCAATGTTTAGTTAAAACAACTAGTTTTGTTTTGCTATTTCCTGGTACACAGAGCAAAGCCCCGCCCCCATATTCTGATTGGCCCACAGGCCAGTCAGTCAAATACAATGGATGACCACTGATATGTAACAACATCGATGGCAAAGGCAACAATGGCCATCTAAATACTCATTCAAAACAATTCATTCCGATTGGTTTATGTACTGTCAGTCAACAGTTTTCTATTTTACTACTTTTGATGGGACCATCATGCAATAGTCTTCACCCAGGAAGCCAATTGGTCAAGAATGTTCTTGTTATCAACCATCTTTGGCTGGTTTTGTAGGTTTTCAATCAGACTAGGGTGAGGAAGGACCTAAGTAAGTTATGGAGAGCAAATAAATTCCTTATGCAAATTAGTTTGGAAATTAGACCATCTGATTGGTTGATGCAATTCTCATTAGGGATGGCCATCGGCCATCGGCCATCGATGTTTATAAACCATCGATGGGTTATGGTCGATGTTCAATAGTTTTTACATCAATGTTTAGTTAAAACGACTAGTTTTGTTTTACTATTTCCTGGTACACAGAGCAAAGCTCCACCCACGACATCAGTGAAGCCCCGCCCCCATATTCTGATTGGCCCACAGGCCAGTCAGTCAAATACAATGGATGACCACTGATATGTAACAACATCGATGGCAAAGGCAACATTGGCGATCATTAATACTCATTCAAAACAATCCATTCCGATTGGTTTATGTACTGTCAGTCAACAGTTTTCTATTTTACTACTTTTGATGGGACCATCATGCAATAGTCTTCAACCAGGAAGCCAATTGGTCAAGAATGTTCTTGTTATCAACCATCTTTGGCTGGTTTTGTAGGTTTTCAATCAGACTAGGGTGAGGAAGGACCTAAGTAAGTTATGGAGAGCAAATAAATTCCTTATGCAAATTAGTTTGGAAATTAGACCATCTGATTGGTTGATGCAATTCTCATTAGGGATGGCCATCGGCCATCGATGTTTATAAACCATCGATGGGTTATGGTCGATGTTCAATAGTTTTTACATCAATGTTTAGTTAAAACGACTAGTTTTGTTTTGCTATTTCCTGGTACACAGAACAAAGCTCCACCCACGACACCAGTGAAGCCACGCCCCCATATTCTGATTGGCCCACAGGCCAGTCAGTCAAATACAATGGATGACCACTGATATGTAACAACATCGATGGCAAAGGCAACAATGGCCATCATTAATACTCATTCAAAACAATCCATTCCGAATGGTTTATGTACTGTCAGCCAACAGTTTTCTATTTTACTACTTTTGATGGGACCATCATGCAATAGTCTTCAACCAGGAAGCCAATTGGTCAAGAATGTTCTTGTTATCAACCATCTTTGGCTGGTTTTGTAGGTTTTCAATCAGACTAGGGTGAGGAAGGACCTAAGTAAGTTATGGAGAGCAAATAAATTCCTTATGCAAATTAGTTTGGAAATTAGACCATCTGATTGGTTGATGCAATTCTCGTTAGGGATGGCCATCGGCCATCGATGTTTATAAACCATCGATGGTTTATGGTCGATGTTCAATAGTTTTTACATCAATGTTTAGTTAAAACGACTAGTTTTGTTTTGCTATTTCCTGTTACACAGAGCAAAGCTCCACCCATGACACCAGTGAAGCCCCGCCCCCATATTCTGATTGGCCCACAGGCCAGTCAATCAAATACAATGGATGACCACTGATATGTAACAACATCGATGGCAAAGGCAACAATGGCCATCATTAATACTCATTCAAAACAATCCATTACGATTGGTTTATGTACTGTCAGTCAACAGTTTTCTATTTTACTACTTTTGATGGGACCATCATGCAATAGTCTTCAACTAGGAAGCCAATTGGTCAAGAATGTTCTTGTTATCAACCATCTTTGGCTGGTTTTGTAGGTTTTCAATCAGACTAGGGTGAGGAAGGAGCTAAGTAAGTTATGGAGAGCAAATAAATTCCTTATGCAAATTAGTTTGGAAATTAGACCATCTGATAGGTTGATGCAATTCTCATTAGGGATGGCCATCGGCCATCGATGTTTATAAACCATCGATGGGTTATGGTCGATGTTCAATAGTTTTTACATCAATGTTTAGTTAAAACGACTAGTTTTGTTTTGCTATTTCCTGGTACACAGAACAAAGCTCCACCCACGACACCAGTGAAGCCACGCCCCCATATTCTGATTGGCCCACAGGCCAGTCAGTCAAATACAATGGATGACCACTGATATGTAACAACATCGATGGCAAAGGCAACAATGGCCATCATTAATACTCATTCAAAACAATCCATTCCGATTGGTTTATGTACTGTCAGCCAACAGTTTTCTATTTTACTACTTTTGATGGGACCATCATGCAATAGTCTTCAACCAGGAAGCCAATTGGTCAAGAATGTTCTTGTTATCAACCATCTTTGGCTGGTTTTGTATGTTTTCAATCAGACTAGGGTGAGGAAGGACCTAAGTAAGTTATGGAGAGCAAATAAATTCCTTATGCAAATTAGTTTGGAAATTAGACCATCTGATTGGTTGATGCAATTCTCATTAGGGATGGCCATCGGCCATCGATGTTTATAAACCATCGATGGGCTATGGTCGATGTTCAATAGTTTTTACATCAATGTTTAGTTAAAACGACTAGTTTTGTTTTGCTATTTCCTGGTACACAGAGCAAAGCTCCACCCATGACACCAGTGAAGCCCCGCCCCCATATTCTGATTGGCCCACAGGCCAGTCAGTCAAATACAATGGATGACCACTGATATGTAACAACATCGATGGCAAAGGCAACAATGGCAATCATTAATACTCATTCAAAACAATCCATTCCGACTTGTTTATGTGCTGTCAGCCAACAGTTTTCTATTTTACTACTTTTGATGGGACCATCATGCAATAGTCTTCAACCAGGAAGCCAATTGGTCAAGAATGTTCTTGTTATCAACCATCTTTGGCTGGTTTTGTAGGTTTTCAATAAGACTAGGGTGAGGAAGGACCTAAGTAAGTTATGGAGAGCAAATAAATGCCTTATGCAAATTAGTTTGGAAATTAGACCATCTGATTGGTTGATGCAATTCTCATTAGGGACGGCCATAGGCCATCGATGTTTATAATCCATCGATGGGTTATGGTCGATGTTCAATAGTTTTTACATCAATGTTTAGTTAAAACGACTAGTTTCGTTTTGCTATTTCCTGATACACAGAGCAAAGCTCCACCCACGACACCAGTGAAGCCCCGCCCCCATATTCTGATTGGCCCACAGGCCAGTCAGTCAAATACAATGGATGACCACTGATATGTAACAACATCGATGGCAAAGGCAACAATGGCCATCATTAATACTCATTCAAAACAATCCATTTCGATTTGTTTATGTACTGTCAGCCAACAGTTTTCTATTTTACTACTTTTGATGGGACCATCATGCAATAGTCTTCCACCAGGAAGCCAATTGGTCAAGAATGTTCTTGTTATCAACCATCTTTGGCTGGTTTTGTAGGTTTTCAATCAGACTAGGGTGAGGAAGGACCTAAGTAAGTTATGGAGAGCAAATAAATTCCTTATGCAAATTAGTTTGGAAATTAGACCATCTGATTGGTTGATGCAATTCTCATTAGGGATGGCCATCGGCCATCGATGTTTATAAACCATCGATGGGTTCTAGTCGATGTTCAATAGTTTTTACATCAATGTTTAGTTAAAACGACTAGTTTTGTTTTACTATTTCCTGGTACACAAAGCAAAGCTCCACCCACGACACCAGTGAAGCCCCGCCCCCATATTGTGATTGGCCCACAGGCCAGTCAGTCAAATACAATGGATGACCACTGATATGTAACATCGATGGCAAAGGCAACAATGGCCATCATTAATACTCATTCAAAACAATCCATTCTGATTGGTTTATGTACTGTCAGTCAACAGTTTTCTATTTTACTACTTTTGATGGGACCATCATGCAATAGTCTTCAACCAGGAAGCCAATTGGTCAAGAATGTTCTTGTTATCATCCATCTTTGACTGGTTTTGTAGGTTTTCAATCAGACTAGGGTGAGGAAGGACCTAAGTAAGTTATGGAGAGCAAATAAATTCCTTATGCAAATTAGTTTGGAAATTAGACCATCTGATTGGTTGATGCAATTCTCATTAGGGATGGCCATCGACCATCGATGTTTTTAAACCATCGATGGGTTATGGTCGAGGTTCGATAGTTTTTACATCAATGTTTAGTTAAAACGACTAGTTTCATTTTGCTATTTCCTGGTACACAGAGCAAAGCTCCACCCACGACACCAGTGAAGCCCCGCCCCATATTCTGATTGGCCCACAGGCCAGTCAGTCAAATACAATGGATGACCACTGATATGTAACAACATCGATGGCAAAGGCAACAATGGCCATCATTAATACTCATTCAAAACAATCCATTCCGATTTGTTTATGTACTGTCAGCCAACAGTTTCCTATTTTACTACTTGTGATGGGACCATCATGCAATAGTCTTCAACAGGAAGCCAATTTGTCTAGAATGTTCTTGTTATCAACTATCTTTGGCTGGTTTTGTAGGTTTTCAATCAGACTAGGGTGAGGAAGGACCTAAGTAAGTTATGGAGAGCAAATAAATTCCTTATGCAAATTAGTTTGGAAATTAGACCATCTGATTGGTTGATGCAATTCTCATTATGGATGGCCATCGGCCATCGATGTTTATAAACCATCGATGGGTTCTAGTCGATGTTCAATAGTTTTTACATCAATGTTTAGTTAAAACGACTAGTTTTGTTTTACTATTTCCTGGTACACAGAGCAAAGCTCCACCACGACACCAGTGAAGCCCCGCCCCCATATTGTGATTGGCCCACAGGCCAGTCAGTCAAATACAATGGATGACCACTGATAAGTAACATCGATGGCAAAGGCAACAATGGCCATCATTAATACTCATTCAAAACAATCCATTCCGATTGGTTTATGTACTGCCAGTCAACAGTTTTCTATTTTACTACTTTTGATGGGACCATCATACAATAGTCTTCAACCAGGAAGCCAATTGGTCAAGAATGTTCTTGTTATCAACCATCTTTGGCTGGTTTTGTAGGTTTTCAATCAGACTAGGGTGAGGAAGGACCTAAGTAAGTTATGGAGAGCAAATAAATTCATTATGCAAATTAGTTTTTGAAATTAGACCATCTGATTGGTTGATGCAATTCTCATTAGGGATGGCCATCGGCCATCGATGTTTATAAACCATCGATGGGTTATGGTCGATGTTCAATAGTTTTTACATCAATGTTTAGTTAAAACGACTAGTTTTGTTTTGCTATTTCCTGGTACACAGAGCAAAGCTCCACCCACGACACCAGTGAAGCCCCGCCCCCATATTCTGATTGGCCCACAGGCCAGTCAGTCAAATACAATGGATGACCACTGATATGTAACAACATCGATGGCAAAGGCAACAATGGCAATCATTAATACTCATTCAAAACAATACATTCCGACTTGTTTATGTGCTGTCAGACAACAGTTTTCTATTTTACTACTTTTGATGGGACCATCATGCAATAGTCTTCAACCAGGAAGCCAATTGGTCAAGAATGTTCTTGTTATCAACCATCTTTGGCTGGTTTTGTAGGTTTTCAATAAGACTAGGGTGAGGAAGGACCTAAGTAAGTTATGGAGAGCAAATAAATTCCTTATGCAAATTAGTTTGGAAATTAGACCATCTGATAGGTTGATGCAATTCTCATTAGGGATGGCCATCGGCCATCGATGTTTATAAACCATCGATGGGTTATGGTCGATGTTCAATAGTTTTTACATCAATGTTTAGTTAAAACGACTAGTTTTGTTTTGCTATTTCCTGGTACACAGAGCAAAGCTCCACCCACGACACCAGTGAAGCCCCGCCCCCACATTCTGATTGGCCCACAGGCCAGTCAGTCAAATGCAATGGATGACCACTGATATGTAACAACATCGATGGCAAAGGCAACAATGGCCATCATTAATACTCATTCAAAACAATCCATTCCGATTGGTTTATGTACTGTCAGTCAACAGTTTTCTATTTTACTACTTTTGATGGGACCATCATGCAATAGTCTTCAACCAGGAAGCCAATTGGTCAAGAATGTTCTTGTTATCAACCATCTTTGGCTGGTTTTGTAGGTTTTCAATCAGACTAGGTTGAGGAAGGACCTAAGTAAGTTATGGAGAGCAAATAAATTCCTTATGCAAATTAGTTTGGAAATTAGACCATCTGATTGGTTGATGCAATTCTCATTAGGGATGGCCATCGGCCATCGATGTTTATAAACCATCGATGGGTTATGGTCGATGTTCAATAGTTTTTACATCAATGTTTAGTTAAACGACTATTTTTGTTTTGCTATTTCCTGGTACACAGAGCAAATCTCCACCCACGACACCAGTGAAGCCCCGCCCCCATATTCTGATTGGCACACAGGCCAGTCAGTCAAATACAATGGATGACCACTGATATGTAACAACATCGATGGCAAAGGCAACAATGGCCATCATTAATACTCATTCAAAACAATCCATTCCGATTGGTTTATGTACTGTCAGCCAACAGTTTTCTATTTTACTACTTTTGATGGGACCATCATGCAATAGTCTTCAACCAGGAAGCCAATTGGTCGAGAATGTTCTTGTTATCAACCATCTTTGGCTAGTTTTGTAGGTTTTCAATCAGACTAGGGTGAGGAAGGACCTAAGTAAGTTATGGAGAGCAAATAAATTCCTTATGCAAATTAGTTTGGAAATTAGACCATCTGATTGGTTGATGCAATTCTCATTAGGGATGGCCATCGGCCATCGGCCATCGATGTTTATAAACCATCGATGGGTTATGGTCGATGTTCAATAGTTTTTACATCAATGTTTAGTTAAAACGACTATTTTTGTTTTGCTATTTCCTGGTACACAGAGCAAATCTCCACCCACGACACCAGTGAAGCCCCGCCCCCATATTCTGATTGGCACACAGGCCAGTCAGTCAAATACAATGGATGACCACTGATATGTAACAACATCGATGGCAAAGGCAACAATGGCCATCATTAATACTCATTCAAAACAATCCATTCCGATTGGTTTATGTACTGTCAGCCAACAGTTTTCTATTTTACTACTTTTGATGGGACCATCATGCAATAGTCTTCAACCAGGAAGCCAATTGGTCGAGAATGTTCTTGTTATCAACCATCTTTGGCTGGTTTTGTAGGTTTTCAATCAGACTAGGGTGAGGAAGGACCTAAGTAAGTTATGGAGAGCAAATAAATTCCTTATGCAAATTAGTTTGGAAATTAGACCATCTGATTGGTTGATGCAATTCTCATTAGGGATGGCCATCGGCCATCGATGTTTATAAACCATCGATGGGTTATGGTCGATGTTCAATAGTTTTTACATCAATGTTTAGTTAAAACAACTAGTTTTGTTTTGCTATTTCCTGGTACACAGAGCAAAGCCCCGCCCCCATATTCTGATTGGCCCACAGGCCAGTCAGTCAAATACAATGGATGACCACTGATATGTAAAAACATCGATGGCAAAGGCAACAATGGCCATCTAAATACTCATTCAAAACAATTCATTCCGATTGGTTTATGTACTGTCAGTCAACAGTTTTCTATTTTACTACTTTTGATGGGACCATCATGCAATAGTCTTCACCCAGGAAGCCAATTGGTCAAGAATGTTCTTGTTATCAACCATCTTTGGCTGGTTTTGTAGGTTTTCAATCAGACTAGGGTGAGGAAGGACCTAAGTAAGTTATGGAGAGCAAATAAATTCCTTATGCAAATTAGTTTGGAAATTAGACCATCTGATTGGTTGATGCAATTCTCATTAGGGATGGCCATCGGCCATCGGCCATCGGCCATCGATGTTTATAAACCATCGATGGGTTATGGTCGATGTTCAATAGTTTTTACATCAATGTTTAGTTAAAACGACTAGTTTTGTTTTACTATTTCCTGGTACACAGAGCAAAGCTCCACCCACGACATCAGTGAAGCCCCGCCCCCATATTCTGATTGGCCCACAGGCCAGTCAGTCAAATACAATGGATGACCACTGATATGTAACAACATCGATGGCAAAGGCAACATTGGCGATCATTAATACTCATTCAAAACAATCCATTCCGATTGGTTTATGTACTGTCAGTCAACAGTTTTCTATTTTACTACTTTTGATGGGACCATCATGCAATAGTCTTCAACCAGGAAGCCAATTGGTCAAGAATGTTCTTGTTATCAACCATCTTTGGCTGGTTTTGTAGGTTTTCAATCAGACTAGGGTGAGGAAGGACCTAAGTAAGTTATGGAGAGCAAATAAATTCCTTATGCAAATTAGTTTGGAAATTAGACCATCTGATTGGTTGATGCAATTCTCATTAGGGATGGCCATCGGCCATCGATGTTTATAAACCATCGATGGGTTATGGTCGATGTTCAATAGTTTTTACATCAATGTTTAGTTAAAACGACTAGTTTTGTTTTGCTATTTCCTGGTACACAGAACAAAGCTCCACCCACGACACCAGTGAAGCCACGCCCCCATATTCTGATTGGCCCACAGGCCAGTCAGTCAAATACAATGGATGACCACTGATATGTAACAACATCGATGGCAAAGGCAACAATGGCCATCATTAATACTCATTCAAAACAATCCATTCCGATTGGTTTATGTACTGTCAGCCAACAGTTTTCTATTTTACTACTTTTGATGGGACCATCATGCAATAGTCTTCAACCAGGAAGCCAATTGGTCAAGAATGTTCTTGTTATCAACCATCTTTGGCTGGTTTTGTAAGTTTTCAATCAGACTAGGGTGAGGAAGGACCTAAGTAAGTTATGGAGAGCAAATAAATTCCTTATGCAAATTAGTTTGGAAATTAGACCATCTGATTGGTTGATGCAATTCTCATTAGGGATGGCCATCGGCCATCGATGTTTATAAACCATCGATGGGCTATGGTCGATGTTCAATAGTTTTTACATCAATGTTTAGTTAAAACGACTAGTTTTGTTTTGCTATTTCCTGGTACACAGAGCAAAGCTCCACCCACGACACCAGTGAAGCCCCGCCCCCATATTCTGATTGGCCCACAGGCCAGTCAGTCAAATACAATGGATGACCACTGATATGTAACAACATCGATGGCAAAGGCAACAATGGCAATCATTAATACTCATTCAAAACAATCCATTCCGACTTGTTTATGTGCTGTCAGCCAACAGTTTTCTATTTTACTACTTTTGATGGGACCATCATGCAATAGTCTTCAACCAGGAAGCCAATTGGTCAAGAATGTTCTTGTTATCAACCATCTTTGGCTGGTTTTGTAGGTTTTCAATAAGACTAGGGTGAGGAAGGACCTAAGTAAGTTATGGAGAGCAAATAAATGCCTTATGCAAATTAGTTTGGAAATTAGACCATCTGATTGGTTGATGCAATTCTCATTAGGGACGGCCATAGGCCATCGATGTTTATAAACCATCGATGGGTTATGGTCGATGTTCAATAGTTTTTACATCAATGTTTAGTTAAAACGACTAGTTTCGTTTTGCTATTTCCTGATACACAGAGCAAAGCTCCACCCACGACACCAGTGAAGCCCCGCCCCCATATTCTGATTGGCCCACAGGCCAGTCAGTCAAATACAATGGATGACCACTGATATGTAACAACATCGATGGCAAAGGCAACAATGGCCATCATTAATACTCATTCAAAACAATCCATTCCGATTTGTTTATGTACTGTCAGCCAACAGTTTTCTATTTTACTACTTTTGATGGGACCATCATGCAATAGTCTTCCACCAGGAAGCCAATTGGTCAAGAATGTTCTTGTTATCAACCATCTTTGGCTGGTTTTGTAGGTTTTCAATCAGACTAGGGTGAGGAAGGACCTAAGTAAGTTATGGAGAGCAAATAAATTCCTTATGCAAATTAGTTTGGAAATTAGACCATCTGATTGGTTGATGCAATTCTCATTAGGGATGGCCATCGGCCATCGATGTTTATAAACCATCGATGGGTTCTAGTCGATGTTCAATAGTTTTTACATCAATGTTTAGTTAAAACGACTAGTTTTGTTTTACTATTTCCTGGTACACAAAGCAAAGCTCCACCCACGACACCAGTGAAGCCCCGCCCCCATATTGTGATTGGCCCACAGGCCAGTCAGTCAAATACAATGGATGACCACTGATATGTAACATCGATGGCAAAGGCAACAATGGCCATCATTAATACTCATTCAAAACAATCCATTCTGATTGGTTTATGTACTGTCAGTCAACAGTTTTCTATTTTACTACTTTTGATGGGACCATCATGCAATAGTCTTCAACCAGGAAGCCAATTGGTCGAGAATGTTCTTGTTATCAACCATCTTTGGCTGGTTTTGTAGGTTTTCAATCAGACTAGGGTGAGGAAGGACCTAAGTAAGTTATGGAGAGCAAATAAATTCCTTATGCAAATTAGTTTGGAAATTAGACCATCTGATTGGTTGATGCAATTCTCATTAGGGATGGCCATCGGCCATCGATGTTTATAAACCATCGATGGGTTATGGTCGATGTTCAATAGTTTTTACATCAATGTTTAGTTAAAACGACTAGTTTTGTTTTGCTATTTCCTGTTACACAGAGCAAAGCTCCACCCATGACACCAGTGAAGCCCCGTCCCCATATTCTGATTGGCCCACAGGCCAGTCAAATACAATGGATGACCACTGATATGTAACAACATCGATGGCAAAGGCAACAATGGCCATCATTAATACTCATTCAAAACAATCCATTCCGATTGGTTTATGTACTGTCAGTCAACAGTTTTCTATTTTACTACTTTTGATGGGACCATCATGCAATAGTCTTTAACCAGGAAGCCAATTGGTCAAGAATGTTCTTGTTATCAACCATCTTTGGCTGGTTTTGTAGGTTTTCAATCAGACTAGGTTGAGGAAGGACCTAAGTAAGTTATGGAGAGCAAATAAATTCCTTATGCAAATTAGTTTGGAAATTAGACCATCTGATTGGTTGATGCAATTCTCATTAGGGATGGCCATCGGCCATCGATGTTTATAAACCATCGATGGGTTATGGTCGATGTTCAATAGTTTTTACATCAATGTTTAGTTAAAACGACTATTTTTGTTTTGCTATTTCCTGGTACACAGAGCAAATCTCCACCCACGACACCAGTGAAGCCCCGCCCCCATATTCTGATTGGCACACAGGCCAGTCAGTCAAATACAATGGATGACCACTGATATGTAACAACATCGATGGCAAAGGCAACAATGGCCATCATTAATACTCATTCAAAACAATCCATTCCGATTGGTTTATGTACTGTCAGCCAACAGTTTTCTATTTTACTACTTTTGATGGGACCATCATGCAATAGTCTTCAACCAGGAAGCCAATTGGTCAAGAATGTTCTTGTTATCAACCATCTTTGGCTGGTTTTGTAGGTTTTCAATCAGACTAGGGTGAGGAAGGACCTAAGTAAGTTATGGAGAGCAAATAAATTCCTTATGCAAATTAGTTTGGAAATTAGACCATCTGATTGGTTGATGCAATTCTCATTAGGGATGGCCATCGGCCATCGATGTTTATAAACCATCGATGGGTTATGGTCGATGTTCAATAGTTTTTACATCAATGTTTAGTTAAAACGACTATTTTTGTTTTGCTATTTCCTGGTACACAGAGCAAATCTCCACCCACGACACCAGTGAAGCCCCGCCCCCATATTCTGATTGGCACACAGGCCAGTCAGTCAAATACAATGGATGACCACTGATATGTAACAACATCGATGGCAAAGGCAACAATGGCCATCATTAATACTCATTCAAAACAATCCATTCCGATTGGTTTATGTACTGTCAGCCAACAGTTTTCTATTTTACTACTTTTGATGGGACCATCATGCAATAGTCTTCAACCAGGAAGCCAATTGGTCAAGAATGTTCTTGTTATCAACCATCTTTGGCTGGTTTTGTAGGTTTTCAATCAGACTAGGGTGAGGAAGGACCTAAGTAAGTTATGGAGAGCAAATAAATTCCTTATGCAAATTAGTTTGGAAATTAGACCATCTGATTGGTTGATGCAATTCTCATTATGGATGGCCATCGGCCATCGATGTTTATAAACCATCGATGGGTTCTAGTCGATGTTCAATAGTTTTTACATCAATGTTTAGTTAAAACGACTAGTTTTGTTTTACTATTTCCTGGTACACAGAGCAAAGCTCCACCCACGACACCAGTGAAGCCCCGCCCCCATATTGTGATTGGCCCACAGGCCAGTCAGTCAAATACAATGGATGACCACTGATAAGTAACATCGATGGCAAAGGCAACAATGGCCATCATTAATACTCATTCAAAACAATCCATTCCGATTGGTTTATGTACTGCCAGTCAACAGTTTTCTATTTTACTACTTTTGATGGGAACATCATGCAATAGTCTTCAACCAGGAAGCCAATTGGTCAAGAATGTTCTTGTTATCAACCATCTTTGGCTGGTTTTGTAGGTTTTCAATCAGACTAGGGTGAGGAAGGACCTAAGTAAGTTATGGAGAGCAAATACATTCATTATGCAAATTAGTTTTTGAAATTAGACCATCTGATTGGTTGATGCAATTCTCATTAGGGATGGCCATCGGCCATCGATGTTTATAAACCATCGATGGGTTATGGTCGATGTTCAATAGTTTTTACATCAATGTTTAGTTAAAACGACTAGTTTTGTTTTGCTATTTCCTGGTACACAGAGCAAAGCTCCACCCACGACACCAGTGAAGCCCCGCCCCCATATTCTGATTGGCCCACAGGCCAGTCAGTCAAATACAATGGATGACCACTGATATGTAACAACATCGATGGCAAAGGCAACAATGGCAATCATTAATACTCATTCAAAACAATCCATTCCGATTTGTTTATGTGCTGTCAGCCAACAGTTTTCTATTTTACTACTTTTGATGGGACCATCATGCAATAGTCTTCAACCAGGAAGCCAATTGGTCAAGAATGTTCTTGTTATCAACCATCTTTGGCTGGTTTTGTAGGTTTTCAATCAGACTAGGGTGAGGAAGGAGCTAAGTAAGTTATGGAGAGCAAATGAATGCCTTATGCAAATTAGTTTGGAAATTAGACCATCTGATTGGTTGATGCAATTCTCATTAGGGATGGCCATCGGCCATCGATGTTTATAAACCATCGATGGGTTATGGTCGATGTTCAATAGTTTTTACATCAATGTTTAGTTAAAACGACTAGTTTCGTTTTGCTATTTCCTGATACACAGAGCAAAGCTCCACCCACGACACCAGTGAAGCCCCGCCCCCATATTCTGATTGGCCCACAGGCCAGTCAGTCAAATACAATGGATGACCACTGATATGTAACAACATCGATGGCAAAGGCAACAATGGCCATCATTAATACTCATTCAAAACAATCCATTCCGATTTGTTTATGTACTGTCAGCCAACAGTTTTCTATTTTACTACTTTTGATGGGACCATCATGCAATAGTCTTCCACCAGGAAGCCAATTGGTCAAGAATGTTCTTGTTCTCAACCATCTTTGGCTGGTTTTGTAGGTTTTCAATCAGACTAGGGTGAGGAAGGACCTAAGTAAGTTATGGAGAGCAAATAAATTCCTTATGCAAATTAGTTTGGAAATTAGACCATCTGATTGGTTGATGCAATTCTCATTAGGGATGGCCATCGACCATCGATGTTTATAAACCATCGATGGGTTCTAGTCGATGTTCAATAGTTTTTACATCAATGTTTAGTTAAAACGACTAGTTTTGTTTTACTATTTCCTGGTACACAAAGCAAAGCTCCACAAACGACACCAGTGAAGCCCCGCCCCCATATTGTGATTGGCCCACAGGCCAGTCAGTCAAATACAATGGATGACCACTGATATGTAACATCGATGGCAATGGCAACAATGGCCATCATTAATACTCATTCAAAACAATCCATTCCGATTGGTTTATGTACTGTCAGTCAACAGTTTTCTATTTTACTACTTTTGATGGGACCATCATGCAATAGTCTTCAACCAGGAAGCCAATTGGTCAAGAATGTTCTTGTTATCAACCATCTTTGACTGGTTTTGTAGGTTTTCAATCAGACTAGGGTGAGGAAGGACCTAAGTAAGTTATGAAGAGCAAATAAATTCCTTATGCAAATTAGTTTGGAAATTAGACCATCTGATTGGTTGATGCAATTCTCATTAGGGATGGCCATCGATGTTTATAAACCATCGATGGGTTCTGGTCGATGTTCAATAGTTTTTACATCAATGTTTAGTTAAAACGACTAGTTTTGTTTTACTATTTCCTGGTACACAGAGCAAAGCTCCACCCACGACACCAGTGAAGCCCCGCCCCCATATTGTGATTGGCGCACAGGCCAGTCAGTCAAATACAATGGATAACCACTGATATGTAACATCGATGGCAAAGGCAACAATGGCCATCATTAATACTCAATGAAAACAATCCATTCCGATTGGTTTATGTACTGTCAGTCAACAGTTTTCTATTTTACTACTTTTAATGGGACCATCATGCAATAGTCTTCAACCAGGAAGCCTATTGGTTAAGAATGTTCTTGTTATCAACCATCTTTGGCTGGTTTTGTTGGTTTTCAATCAGACTAGGGTGAGGAAGGACCTAAGTAAGTTATGGAGAGCAAATAAATTCCTTATGCAAATTAGTTTGGAAATTAGACCATCTGATTGGTTGATGCAATTCTCATTAGGGATGGCCATCGGCCATCGATGTTTATAAACCATCGATGGGTTATGGTCGATGTTCAATAGTTTTTACATCAATGTTTAGTTAAAACGACTATTTTTGTTTTGCTATTTCCTGGTACACAGAGCAAATCTCCACCCACGACACCAGTGAAGCCCCGCCCCCATATTCTGATTGGCACACAGGCCAGTCAGTCAAATACAATGGATGACCACTGATATGTAACAACATCGATGGCAAAGGCAACAATGGCCATCATTAATACTCATTCAAAACAATCCATTCCGATTGGTTTATGTACTGTCAGCCAACAGTTTTCTATTTTACTACTTTTGATGGGACCATCATGCAATAGTCTTCAACCAGGAAGCCAATTGGTCAAGAATGTTCTTGTTATCAACCATCTTTGGCTGGTTTTGTAGGTTTTCAATCAGACTAGGGTGAGGAAGGACCTAAGTAAGTTATGGAGAGCAAATAAATTCCTTATGCAAATTAGTTTGGAAATTAGACCATCTGATTGGTTGATGCAATTCTCATTATGGATGGCCATCGGCCATCGATGTTTATAAACCATCGATGGGTTCTAGTCGATGTTCAATAGTTTTTACATCAATGTTTAGTTAAAACGACTAGTTTTGTTTTACTATTTCCTGGTACACAGAGCAAAGCTCCACCCACGACACCAGTGAAGCCCCGCCCCCATATTGTGATTGGCCCACAGGCCAGTCAGTCAAATACAATGGATGACCACTGATAAGTAACATCGATGGCAAAGGCAACAATGGCCATCATTAATACTCATTCAAAACAATCCATTCCGATTGGTTTATGTACTGCCAGTCAACAGTTTTCTATTTTACTACTTTTGATGGGAACATCATGCAATAGTCTTCAACCAGGAAGCCAATTGGTCAAGAATGTTCTTGTTATCAACCATCTTTGGCTGGTTTTGTAGGTTTTCAATCAGACTAGGGTGAGGAAGGACCTAAGTAAGTTATGGAGAGCAAATACATTCATTATGCAAATTAGTTTTTGAAATTAGACCATCTGATTGGTTGATGCAATTCTCATTAGGGATGGCCATCGGCCATCGATGTTTATAAACCATCGATGGGTTATGGTCGATGTTCAATAGTTTTTACATCAATGTTTAGTTAAAACGACTAGTTTTGTTTTGCTATTTCCTGGTACACAGAGCAAAGCTCCACCCACGACACCAGTGAAGCCCCGCCCCCATATTCTGATTGGCCCACAGGCCAGTCAGTCAAATACAATGGATGACCACTGATATGTAACAACATCGATGGCAAAGGCAACAATGGCAATCATTAACACTCATTCAAAACAATCCATTCCGATTTGTTTATGTGCTGTCAGCCAACAGTTTTCTATTTTACTACTTTTGATGGGACCATCATGCAATAGTCTTCAACCAGGAAGCCAATTGGTCAAGAATGTTCTTGTTATCAACCATCTTTGGCTGGTTTTGTAGGTTTTCAATCAGACTAGGGTGAGGAAGGAGCTAAGTAAGTTATGGAGAGCAAATGAATGCCTTATGCAAATTAGTTTGGAAATTAGACCATCTGATTGGTTGATGCAATTCTCATTAGGGATGGCCATCGGCCATCGATGTTTATAAACCATCGATGGGTTATGGTCGATGTTCAATAGTTTTTACATCAATGTTTAGTTAAAACGACTAGTTTCGTTTTGCTATTTCCTGATACACAGAGCAAAGCTCCACCCACGACACCAGTGAAGCCCCGCCCCCATATTCTGATTGGCCCACAGGCCAGTCAGTCAAATACAATGGATGACCACTGATATGTAACAACATCGATGGCAAAGGCAACAATGGCCATCATTAATACTCATTCAAAACAATCCATTCCGATTTGTTTATGTACTGTCAGCCAACAGTTTTCTATTTTACTACTTTTGATGGGACCATCATGCAATAGTCTTCCACCAGGAAGCCAATTGGTCAAGAATGTTCTTGTTCTCAACCATCTTTGGCTGGTTTTGTAGGTTTTCAATCAGACTAGGGTGAGGAAGGACCTAAGTAAGTTATGGAGAGCAAATAAATTCCTTATGCAAATTAGTTTGGAAATTAGACCATCTGATTGGTTGATGCAATTCTCATTAGGGATGGCCATCGACCATCGATGTTTATAAACCATCGATGGGTTCTAGTCGATGTTCAATAGTTTTTACATCAATGTTTAGTTAAAACGACTAGTTTTGTTTTACTATTTCCTGGTACACAAAGCAAAGCTCCACAAACGACACCAGTGAAGCCCCGCCCCCATATTGTGATTGGCCCACAGGCCAGTCAGTCAAATACAATGGATGACCACTGATATGTAACATCGATGGCAATGGCAACAATGGCCATCATTAATACTCATTCAAAACAATCCATTCCGATTGGTTTATGTACTGTCAGTCAACAGTTTTCTATTTTACTACTTTTGATGGGACCATCATGCAATAGTCTTCAACCAGGAAGCCAATTGGTCAAGAATGTTCTTGTTATCAACCATCTTTGACTGGTTTTGTAGGTTTTCAATCAGACTAGGGTGAGGAAGGACCTAAGTAAGTTATGAAGAGCAAATAAATTCCTTATGCAAATTAGTTTGGAAATTAGACCATCTGATTGGTTGATGCAATTCTCATTAGGGATGGCCATCGATGTTTATAAACCATCGATGGGTTCTGGTCGATGTTCAATAGTTTTTACATCAATGTTTAGTTAAAACGACTAGTTTTGTTTTACTATTTCCTGGTACACAGAGCAAAGCTCCACCCACGACACCAGTGAAGCCCCGCCCCCATATTGTGATTGGCGCACAGGCCAGTCAGTCAAATACAATGGATAACCACTGATATGTAACATCGATGGCAAAGGCAACAATGGCCATCATTAATACTCAATGAAAACAATCCATTCCGATTGGTTTATGTACTGTCAGTCAACAGTTTTCTATTTTACTACTTTTAATGGGACCATCATGCAATAGTCTTCAACCAGGAAGCCTATTGGTTAAGAATGTTCTTGTTATCAACCATCTTTGGCTGGTTTTGTTGGTTTTCAATCAGACTAGGGTGAGGAAGGACCTAAGTAAGTTATGGAGAGCAAATAAATTCCTTATGCAAATTAGTTTGGAAATTAGACCATCTGATTGGTTGATGCAATTCTCATTATGGATGGCCATCGGCCATCGATGTTTATAAACCATCAATGGGTTCTAGTCGATGTTCAATAGTTTTTACATCAATGTTTAGTTAAAACGACTAGTTTTGTTTTACTATTTCCTGGTACACAGAGCAAAGCTCCACCCACGACACCAGTGAAACCCCGCCCCCATATTGTGATTGGCCCACAGGCCAGTCAGTCAAATACAATGGATGACCACCGATAAGTAACATCGATGGCAAAGGCAACAATGGCCATCATTAATACTCATTCAAAACAATTCATTCCGATTGGTTTATGTACTGCCAGTCAACAGTTTTCTATTTTACTACTTTTGATGGGACCATCATGCAATAGTCTTCAACCAGGAAGCCAATTGGTCAAGAATGTTCTTGTTATCAATCATCTTTGGCTGGTTTTGTAGGTTTTCAATCAGACTAGGGTGAGGAAGGACCTAAGTAAGTTATGGAGAGCAAATAAATTCATTATGCAAATTAGTTTTTGAAATTAGACCATCTGATTGGTTGATGCAATTCTCATTAGGGATGGCCATCGGCCATCGATGTTTATAAACCATCGATGGGTTATGGTCGATGTTCAATAGTTTTTACATCAATGTTTAGTTAAAACGACTAGTTTTGTTTTGCTATTTCCTGGTACACAGAGCAAAGCTCCACCCACGACACCAGTGAAGCCCCGCCCCCATATTCTGATTGGCCCACAGGCCAGTCAGTCAAATACAATGGATGACCACTGATATGTAACAACATCGATGGCAAAGGCAACAATGGCAATCATTAATACTCATTCAAAACAATCCATTCCGATTTGTTTATGTGCTGTCAGCCAACAGTTTTCTATTTTACTACTTTTGATGGGACCATCATGCAATAGTCTTCAACCAGGAAGCCAATTGGTCAAGAATGTTCTTGTTATCAACCATCTTTGGCTGGTTTTGTAGGTTTTCAATCAGACTAGGGTGAGGAAGGAGCTAAGTAAGTTATGGAGAGCAAATGAATGCCTTATGCAAATTAGTTTGGAAATTAGACCATCTGATTGGTTGATGCAATTCTCATTAGGGATGGCCATCGGCCATCGGCCATCGATGTTTATAAACCATCGATGGGTTATGGTCGATGTTCAATAGTTTTTACATCAATGTTTAGTTAAAACGACTAGTTTCGTTTTGCTATTTCCTGGTACACAGAGCAAAGCTCTACCCAAGACACCAGTGAAGCCCCGCCCCCATATTCTGATTGGCCCACAGGCCAGTCAGTCAAATACAATGGATGACCACTGATATGTAACAACATCGATGGCAAAGGCAACAATGGCAATCATTAATACTCATTCAAAACAATCCATTCCGACTTGTTTATGTGCTGTCAGACAACAGTTTTCTATTTTACTACTTTTGATGGGACCATCATGCAATAGTCTTCAACCAGGAAGCCAATTGGTCAAGAATGTTCTTGTTATCAACCATCTTTGGCTGGTTTTGTAGGTTTTCAATAAGACTAGGGTGAGGAAGGACCTAAGTAAGTTATGGAGAGCAAATAAATGCCTTATGCAAATTAGTTTGGAAATTAGACCATCTGATTGGTTGATTCAATTCTCATTAGGGATGGCCATCGACCATCGATGTTTTTAAACCATCGATGGGTTATGGTCGAGGTTCAATAGTTTTTACATCAATGTTTAGTTAAAACGACTAGTTTCGTTTTGCTATTTCCTGGTACACAGAGCAAAGCTCCACCCACGACACCAGTGAAGCCCCGCCCCCATATTCTGATTGGCCCACAGGCCAGTCAGTCAAATACAATGGATGACCACTGATATGTAACAACATCGATGGCAAAGGCAACAATGGCAATCATTAATACTCATTCAAAACAATCCATTCCGACTTGTTTATGTGCTGTCAGCCAACAGTTTTCTATTTTACTACTTTTGATGGGACCATCATGCAATAGTCTTCAACCAGGAAGCCAATTGGTCAAGAAAGTTCTTGTTATCAACCATCTTTGGCTGGTTCTGTAGGTTTTCAATCAGACTAGGGTGAGGAAGGACCTAAGTAAGTTATGGAGAGCAAATAAATTCCTTATGCAAATTAGTTTGGAAATTAGACCATCTGATTGGTTGATGCAATTCTCATTAGGGATGGCCATCGGCCATCGATGTTTATAAACCATCGATGGGTTATGGTCGATGTTCAATAGTTTTTACATCAATGTTTAGTTAAAACGACTAGTTTTGATTTGCTATTTCCTGGTACACAGAGCAAAGCTCCACCCACGACACCAGTGAAGCCCCGCCCCCATATTCTGATTGGCCCACAGGCCAGTCAGTCAAATACAATGGATGACCACTGATATGTAACAACATCGATGGCAAAGGAAACAATGGCCATCATTAATACTCATTCAAAACAATCCATTCCGATTGGTTTATGTACTGTCAGTCAACAGTTTTCTATTTTACTACTTTTAATGGGACCATCATGCAATAGTCTTCAACCAGGAAGCCAATTGGTTAAGAATGTTCTTGTTATCAACCATCTTTGGCTGGTTTTGTAGGTTTTCAATCAGACTAGGGTGAGGAAGGACCTAAGTAAGTTATGGAGAGCAAATAAATTCCTTATGCAAATTAGTTTGTAAATTAGACCATATGATTGGTTGATTCAATTCTCATTAGGGATGGCCATCGGCCATCAATGTTTATAAACCATCGATGGGTTATGGTCGATGTTCAATAGTTTTGACATCGATGGGGGAGAACCAGATGGTTCACACCATCAATGTCAAACTCAAACTACTAGTTTTGTTTTGCTATTTCCTGGGACACGGAGCATAGCTCCACCCATGACACCAGTGAAGCCCCGCCCCCATATTCTGATTGGCCCACAGGCCAGTCAGTCAAATACAATGGATGACCACTGATATGTAACAACATAGATGGCAAAGGCAAAAATGGCCATCATTAATACTCATTCAAAACAATCCATTCCGATTGGTTTATGTACTGTCAGTCAACAGTTTTCTATTTTACTACTTTTGATGGGACTATCATGCAATAGTCTTCAACCAGGAAGCCAATTGGTCAAAAATGTTCTTGTTATCAACCATCTTTGGCTGGTTTTGTAGGTTTTCAATCAGACTAGGTTGAGGAAGGACCTAAGTAAGTTATGGAGAGCAAATAAATTCCTTATGCAAATTAGTTTGGAAATTAGACAATCTGATTGGTTGATGCAATTCTCATTAGGGATGGCCATCGGTCATCGATGTTTATAAACCATCGATGGGTTATGGTCGATGTTCAATAGTTTTTACATCAATGTTTAGTTAAAACGACTAGTTTTGTTTTGCTATTTCCTGGTACACAGAGCAAAGCTCCACCCACGACACCAGTGAAGCCCCGCCCCCATATTCTGATTGGCCCACAGGCCAGTCAGTCAAATACAATGGATGGCCACTGATATGTAACAACATCGATGGCAAAGGCAACAATGGCCATCATTAATACTCATCCAAAACAATCCATTCCGATTAGTTTATGTACTGTCAGTTAACAGTTTTCTATTTTACTACTTTTGATGGGACCATCATGCAATAGTATTCAACCAGGAAGCCAATTGGTCAAGAATGTTCTTGTTATCAACCATCTTTGGCTGGTTTTGTAGGTTTTTAATCAGACTAGGGTGAGGAAGGACCTAAGTAAGTTATGGAGAGCAAATAAATTCCTTATGCAAATTAGTTTGGAAATTAGACCATCTGATTGGTTGATGCAATTCTCATTAGGGATGGCCATCGATGTTTATAAACCATCGATGGGTTATGGTCGATGTTCAATAGTTTTTACATCAATGTTTAGTTAAAACGACTAGTTTCGTTTTGCTATTTCCTGGTACACAGAGCATAGCTCCACCCACGACACCAGTGAAGCCCCTCCCCCATATTCTGATTGGCCCACAGGCCAGTCAGTCAAATACAATGGATGACCACTGATATGTAACAACATCGATGGCAAAGGCAACAATGGCCATCATTAATACTCATTCAAAACAATCCATTCCGATTTGTTTATGTGCTGTCAGCCAACAGTTTTCTATTTTACTACTTTTGATGGGACCATCATGCAATAGTCTTCAACCAGGAAGCCAATTGGTCAAGAATGTTCTTGTTATCAACCATCTTTGGCTGGTTTTGTAGGTTTTCAATCAGACTAGGGTGAGGAAGGACCTAAGTAAGTTATGGAGAGCAAATAAATTCCTTATGCAAATTAGTTTGGAAATTAGACCATCTGATTGGTTGATTCAATTCTCATTAGGGATGGCCATCGACCATCGATGTTTTTAAACCATCGATGGGTTATGGTCGAGGTTCAATAGTTTTTACATCAATGTTTAGTTAAAACGACTAGTTTCGTTTTGCTATTTCCTGGTACACAGAGCAAAGCTCCACCCACGACACCAGTGAAGCCCCGCCCCCATATTCTGATTGGCCCACAGGCCAGTCAGTCAAATACAATGGATAACCACTGATATGTAACATCGATGGCAAATGCAACAATGGCCATCATTAATACTCATTCAAAACAATCCATTCCGATTTGTTTATGTGCTGTCAGCCAACAGTTTTCTATTTTACTACTTTTGATGGGACCATCATGCAATAGTCTTCAACCAGGTAAGACAATTGGTCAAGAATGTTCTTGTTATCAACCATCTTTGGCTGGTTTTGTAGGTTTTCAATCAGACTAGGGTGAGGAAGGACCTAAGTAAGTTATGGAGAGCAAATAAATGCCTTATGCAAATTAGTTTGGAAATTAGACCATCTGATTGGTTGATGCAATTCTCGTTAGGGATGGCCATCGGCCATCGATGTTTATAAACCATCGATGGGTTATGGTCGATGTTCAATAGTTTTTACATCAATGTTTAGTTAAAACGACTAGTTTCGTTTTGCTATTTCCTGGTACACAGAGCAAAGCTCCACCCACGACACCAGTGAAGCCCCGCCCCCATATTCTGATTGGCCCACAGGCCAGTCAGTCAAATACAATGGATGACCACTGATATGTAACAACATTGATGGCAAAGGCAACAATGGCCATAATTAATACTCATTCAAAACAATCCATTCCGATTTGTTTATGTACTGTCAGCCAACAGTTTTCTATTTTACTACTTTTGATGGGACCATCATGCAATAGTCTTCAACCAGGAAGCCAATTGGTCAAGAATGTTCTTGTTATAAACCATCTTTGGCTGGTTTTGTAGGTTTTCAATCAGACTAGGGTGAGGAAGGAGCTAAGTAAGTTATGGAGAGCAAATGAATGCCTTATGCAAATTAGTTTGGAAATTAGACCATCTGATTGGTTGATGCAATTCTCATTAGGGATGGCCATCGGCCATCGATGTTTATAAACCATCGATGGGTTATGGTCGATGTTCAATAGTTTTTACATCAATGTTTAGTTAAAACGACTAGTTTCGTTTTGCTATTTCCTGGTACACAGAGCAAAGCTCCACCCACGACACCAGTGAAGCCCCGCCCCCATATTCTGATTGGCCCACAGGCCAGTCAGTCAAATACAATGGATGACCACTGATATGTAACAACATCGATGGCAAAGGCAACAATGGCCATCATTAATACTCATTCAAAACAATCCATTCCGATTTGTTTATGTACTGTCAGCCAACAGTTTTCTATTTTACTACTTTTGATGGGACCATCATGCAATAATCTTCAACCAGGAAGCCAATTGGTCAAGAATGTTCTTGTTATCAACCATCTTTGGCTGGTTTTGTAGGTTTTCAATCAGACTAGGGTGAGGAAGGACCTAAGTAAGTTATGGAGAGCAAATAAATTCCTTATGCAAATTAGTTTGGAAATTAGACCATCTGATTGGTTGATGCAATTCTCATTAGGGACGGCCATAGGCCATCGATGTTTATAAACCATCGATGGGTTATGGTCGATGTTCAATAGTTTTTACATCAATGTTTAGTTAAAACGACTAGTTTCGTTTTGCTATTTCCTGATACACAGAGCAAAGCTCCACCCACGACACCAGTGAAGCCCCGCCCCCATATTCTGATTGGCCCACAGGCCAGTCAGTCAAATACAATGGATGACCACTGATATGTAACAACATCGATGGCAAAGGCAACAATGGCCATCATTAATACTCATTCAAAACAATCCATTCCGATTTGTTTATGTACTGTCAGCCAACAGTTTTCTATTTTACTACTTTTGATGGGACCATCATGCAATAGTCTTCCACCAGGAAGCCACTTGGTCAAGAATGTTCTTGTTATCAACCATCTTTGGCTGGTTTTGTAGGTTTTCAATCAGACTAGGGTGAGGAAGGACCTAAGTAAGTTATGGAGAGCAAATAAATTACTTATGCAAATTAGTTTGGAAATTAGACCATCTGATTGGTTGATGCAATTCTCATTAGGGATGGCCATCGGCCATCGATGTTTATAAACCATCGATGGGTTCTAGTCGATGTTCAATAGTTTTTACATCAATGTTTAGTTAAAACGACTAGTTTTGTTTTACTATTTCCTGGTACACAAAGCAAAGCTCCACCCACGACACCAGTGAAGCCCCGCCCCCATATTGTGATTGGCCCACAGGCCAGTCAGTCAAATACAATGGATGACCACTGATATGTAACATCGATGGCAAAGGCAACAATGGCCATCATTAATACTCATTCAAAACAATCCATTCCGATTGGTTTATGTACTGTCAGTCAACAGTTTTCTATTTTACTACTTTTGATGGGACCATCATGCAATAGTCTTCAACCAGGAAGCCAATTGGTCAAGAATGTTCTTGTTATCAACCATCTTTGACTGGTTTTGTAGGTTTTCAATCAGACTAGGGTGAGGAAGGACCTAAGTAAGTTATGGAGAGCAAATAAATTCCTTATGCAAATTAGTTTGGAAATTAGACCATCTGATTGGTTGATGCAATTCTCATTAGGGATGGCCATCGACCATCGATGTTTTTAAACCATCGATGGGTTATGGTCGAGGTTCGATAGTTTTTACATCAATGTTTAGTTAAAACGACTAGTTTCATTTTGCTATTTCCTGGTACACAGAGCAAAGCTCCACCCACGACACCAGTGAAGCCCCGCCCCATATTCTGATTGGCCCACAGGCCAGTCAGTCAAATACAATGGATGACCACTGATATGTAACAACATCGATGGCAAAGGCAACAATGGCCATCATTAATACTCATTCAAAACAATCCATTCCGATTTGTTTATGTACTGTCAGCCAACAGTTTCCTATTTTACTACTTTTGATGGGACCATCATGCAATAGTCTTCAACAGGAAGCCAATTTGTCTAGAATGTTCTTGTTATCAACTATCTTTGGCTGGTTTTGTAGGTTTTCAATCAGACTAGGGTGAGGAAGGACCTAAGTAAGTTATGGAGAGCAAATAAATTCCTTATGCAAATTAGTTTGGAAATTAGACCATCTGATTGGTTGATGCAATTCTCATTATGGATGGCCATCGGCCATCGATGTTTATAAACCATCGATGGGTTCTAGTCGATGTTCAATAGTTTTTACATCAATGTTTAGTTAAAACGACTAGTTTTTTTTGCTATTTCCTGGTACACAGAGCAAAGCCCCGGCCCCATATTCTGATTAGCCCACAGGCCAGTCAGTCAAATACAATGGATGACCACTGATTTGTAACAACATTGACGGCAAAGGCAACAATGGCCATCATTAATACTCATTCAAAACAATCCATTCCGATTTGTTTATGTACTGTAAGCCAACAGTTTTCTATTTTACTACTTTTGATGGGACCATCATGCAATAGTCTTCAACCAGGAAGCCAATTGGTCAAGAATGTTCTTGTTATCAACCATCTTTGGCTGGTTTTGTAGGTTTTCAATCAGACTAGGGTGAGGAAGGACCTAAGTAAGTTATGGAGAGCAAATAAATTCCTTATGCAAATTAGTTTGGAAATTAGACCATCTGATAGGTTGATGCAATTCTCATTAGGGATGGCCATCGGCCATCGGCCATCGATGTTTATAAACCATCGATGGGTTATGGTCGATGTTCAATAGTTTTTACATCAATGTTTAGTTAAAACGACTAGTTTTTTTTTGCTATTTCCTGGTACACAGAGCAAAGCTCCACCCACGACAACAGTGAAGCCCCGCCCCCATATTCTGATTGGCCCACAGGCCAGTCAGTCAAATACAATGGATGACCACTGATATGTAACAACATCGATGGCAAAGGCAACAATGGCCATCATTAATACTCATTCAAAACAATCCATTCCGATTTGTTTATGTACTGCCAGCCAACAGTTTTCTATTTTACTACTTTTGATGGGACCATCATGCAATAGTCTTCAACCAGGAAGCCAATTGGTCAAGAATGTTCTTGTTATCAACCATCTTTGGCTGGTTTTGTAGGTTTTCAATCAGACTAGGGTGAGGAAGGACCTAAGTAAGTTATGGAGAGCAAATAAATTCCTTGTGCAAATCAGTTTGGAAATTAGACCATCTGATTGGTTGATGCAATTCTCATTAGGGATGGCCATCGGCCATCGATGTTTATAAACCATCGATGGGTTATGGTCGATGTTCAATAGTTTTTACATCAATGTTTAGTTAAAACGACTAGTTTTGTTTTGCTATTTCCTGGTACACAGAGCAAAGCTCCACCCACGACACCAGTGAAGCCCCGCCCCCATATTCTGATTGGCCCACAGGCCAGTCAGGCAAATACAATGGATGACCACTGATATGTAACAACATCGATGGCAAAGGCAACAATGGCCATCATTAATACTCATTCAAAACAATCCATTCCGATTGGTTTATGTACTGTCAGTCAACAGTTTTCTATTTTACTACTTTTGATGGGACCATCATCCAATAGTTTTCAACCAGGAAGCCAATTGGTCAAGAATGTTCTTGTTATCTACCATCTTTGGCTGGTTTTGTAGGTTTTCAATCAGACTAGGGTGAGGAATGACCTAAGTAAGTTATGGAGAGCAAATAAATTCCTTATGCAAATTAGTTTGGAAATTAGACCATCTGATTGGTTGATGCAATTCTCATTAGGGATGGCCATCGGCCATCGATGTTTATAAACCATCGATGGGTTATGGTCGATGTTCAATAGTTTTTACATCAATGTTTAGTTAAAACGACTAGTTTTTTTTTGCTATTTCCTGGTACACAGAGCAAAGCCCCGCCCCCATATTCTGATTGGCCCACAGGCCAGTCAGTCAAATACAATGGATGACCACTGATATGTAACAACATCGACGGCAAAGGCAACAATGGCCATCATTAATACTCATTCAAAACAATCCATTCCGATTTGTTTATGTACTGTAAGCCAACAGTTTTCTATTTTACTACTTTTGATGGGACCATCATGCAATAGTCTTCAACCAGGAAGCCAATTGGTCAAGAATGTTCTTGTTATCAACCATCTTTGGCTGGTTTTGTAGGTTTTCAATCAGACTAGGGTGAGGAAGGACCTAAGTAAGTTATGGAGAGCAAATAAATTCCTTATGCAAATTAGTTTGGAAATTAGACCATCTGATAGGTTGATGTAATTCTCATTAGGGATGGCCATCGGCCATCGATGTTTATAAACCATCGATGGGTTATGGTCGATGTTCAATAGTTTTTACATCAATGTTTAGTTAAAACGACTAGTTTTGTTTTGCTATTTCCTGGTACACAGAGCAAAGCTCCACCCATGACACCAGTGAAGCCCCGCCCCCATATTCTGATTGACCCACAGGCCAGTCAGTCAAATACAATGGATGACCACTGATATGTAACAACATCGATGGCAAAGGCAACAATGGCCATCATTAATACTCATTCAAAACAATCCATTACGATTGGTTTATGTACTGTCAGTCAACAGTTTTCTATTTTACTACTTTTGATGGGACCATCATGCAATAGTCTTCAACTAGAAAGCCAATTGGTCAAGAATGTTCTTGTTATCAACCATCTTTGGCTGATTTTGTAGGTTTTCAATCAGACTAGGGTGAGGAAGGACCTAAGTAAGTTATGGAGAGCAAATAAATTCCTTATGCAAATTAGTTTGGAAATTAGACCATCTGATTGGTTGATGCAATTCTCATTAGTGATGGCCATCGGCCATCGGCCATCGATGTTTATAAACCATCGATGGGTTATGGTCGATGTTCAATAGTTTTTACATCAATGTTTAGTTAAAACGACTAGTTTTGTTTTGCTATTTCCTGGTACACAGAGCAAAGCTCCACCCACGACACCAGTGAAGCCCCGCCCCCATATTCTGATTGGCCCACAGGCCAGTCAGGCAAATACAATGGATGACCACTGATATGTAACAACATCGATGGCAAAGGCAACAATGGCCATCATTAATACTCATTCAAAACAATCCATTCCGATTTGTTTATGTACTGTCAGTCAACATTTTTCTATTTTACTACTTTTGATGGGACCATCATGCATTAGTCTTCAACCAGGAAGCCAATTGGTCAAGAATGTTCTTGTTATCAACCATCTTTGGCTGGTTTTGTAGGTTTTCAATCAGACTAGGGTGAGGAAGGACCTAAGTAAGTTATGGAGAGCAAATAAATTCCTTATGCAAATTAGTTTGGAAATTAGACCATCTGATTGGTTGATGCAATTCTCATTAGGGATGGCCATTGGCCATCGATGTTTATAAACCATCGATGGGTTATGGTCGATGTTCAATAGTTTTTACATCAATGTTTAGTTAAAACGACTAGTTTCGTTTTGCTATTTCCTGGTACACAGAGCAAAGCTCCACCCCTGACACCAGTGAAGCCCCGCCCCCATATTCTGATTGGCCCACAGGCCAGTCAGTCAAATACAATGGATGACCACTGATATGTAACAACATCGATGGCAAAGGCAACAATGGCCATCATTAATACTCATTCAAAACAATCCATTCCGATTGGTTTATGTACTGTCAGTCAACAGTTTTCTATTTTACTACTTTTAATGGGACCATCATGCAATAGTCTTCAACCAGGAAGCCAATTGGTTAAGAATGTTCTTGTTATCAACCATCTTTGGCTGGTTTTGTAGGTTTTCAATCAGACTAGGGTGAGGAAGGACCTAAGTAAGTTATGGAGAGCAAATAAATTCCTTATGCAAATTAGTTTGGAAATTAGACCATCTGATAGGTTGATGCAATTCTCATTAGGGATGGCCATCGGCCATCGATGTTTATAAACCATCGATGGGTTATGGTCGATGTTCAATAGTTTTTACATCAATGTTTAGTTAAAACGACTAGTTTTGTTTTGCTATTTCCTGGTACACAGAGCAAAGTTCCACCCACGACACCAGTGAAGCCCTGCCCCCATATTCTGATTGAACCACAGGCCAGTCAGTCAAATACAATGGATGACCACTGATATGTAACAACATCGATGGCAAAGGCAACAATGGCCATCATTAATACTCATTCAAAACAATCCATTACGATTGGTTTATGTACTGTCAGTCAACAGTTTTCTATTTTACTACTTTTGATGGGACCATCATGCAATAGTCTTCAACTAGAAAGCCAATTGGTCAAGAATGTTCTTGTTATCAACCATCTTTGGCTGGTTTTGTAGGTTTTCAATCAGACTAGGGTGAGGAAGGACCTAAGTAAGTTATGGAGAGCAAATAAATTCCTTATGCAAATTAGTTTGGAAATTAGACCATCTGATTGGTTGATGCAATTCTCATTAGGGATGGCCATCGGCCATCGGCCATCGATGTTTATAAACCATCGATGGGTTATGGTCGATGTTCAATAGTTTTTACATCAATGTTTAGTTAAAACGACTAGTTTTGTTTTGCTATTTCCTGGTACACAGAGCAAAGTTCCACCCACGACACCAGTGAAGCCCCGCCCCCATATTCTGATTGGCCCACAGGCCAGTCAGTCAAATACAATGGATGACCACTGATATGTAACAACATCGATGGCAAAGGCAACAATGGCCATCATTAATACTCATTCAAAACAATCCATTATGATTGGTTTATGTACTGTCAGTCAACAGTTTTCTATTTTACTACTTTTAATGGGACCATCATGCAATAGACTTCAACTAGAAAGCCAATTGGTCAAGAATGTTCTTGTTATCAACCATCTTTGGCTGATTTTGTAGGTTTTCAATCAGACTAGGGTGAGGAAGGACCTAAGTAAGTTATGGAGAGCAAATAAATTCCTTATGCAAATTAGTTTGGAAATTAGACCATCTGATTGGTTGATGCAATTCTCATTAGTGATGGCCATCGGCCATTGGCCATCGATGTTTATAAACCATCGATGGGTTATGGTCAATGTTCAATAGTTTTTACATCAATGTTTAGTTAAACCGACTAGTTTTGTTTTGCTATTTCCTGGTACACAGAGCAAAGTTCCACCCACGACACCAGTGAAGCCCCGCCCCCATATTCTGATTGGCCCACAGGCCAGTCAGTCAAATACAATGGATGACCACTGATATGTAACAACATCGATGGCAAAGGCAACATTGGCCATCATTAATACTCATTCAAAACAATCCATTCCGATTGGTTTATGTACTGTCAGTCAACAGTTTTCTATATTACTACTTTTGATGGGACCATCATGCAATAGTCTTCAACCAGAAAGCCAATTGGTCACGAATGTTCTTGTTATCAACCATCTTTGGCTGGTTTTATAGGTTTTCAATCAGACTAGGGTGAGGAAGGACCTAAGTAAGTTATGGAGAGCAAATAAATTCCTTATGCAAATTAGTTTGGAAATTAGACCATCTGATTGGTTGATGCAATTCTCATTAGGGATGGCCATCGGCCATCGATGTTTATAAACCATCGATGGGTTATGGTCGATGTTCAATAGTTTTTACATCAATGTTTAGTTAAAACGACTAGTTTTTTTTGCTATTTCCTGGTACACAGAGCAAAGCCCCGGCCCCATATTCTGATTAGCCCACAGGCCAGTCAGTCAAATACAATGGATGACCACTGATTTGTAACAACATTGACGGCAAAGGCAACAATGGCCATCATTAATACTCATTCAAAACAATCCATTCCGATTTGTTTATGTACTGTAAGCCAACAGTTTTCTATTTTACTACTTTTGATGGGACCATCATGCAATAGTCTTCAACCAGGAAGCCAATTGGTCAAGAATGTTCTTGTTATCAACCATCTTTGGCTGGTTTTGTAGGTTTTCAATCAGACTAGGGTGAGGAAGGACCTAAGTAAGTTATGGAGAGCAAATAAATTCCTTATGCAAATTAGTTTGGAAATTAGACCATCTGATAGGTTGATGCAATTCTCATTAGGGATGGCCATCGGCCATCGATGTTTATAAACCATCGATGGGTTATGGTCGATGTTCAATAGTTTTTACATCAATGTTTAGTTAAAACGACTAGTTTTGTTTTGCTATTTCCTGGTACACAGAGCAAAGCTCCACCCATGACACCAGTGAAGCCCCGCCCCCATATTCTGATTGACCCACAGGCCAGTCAGTCAAATACAATGGATGACCACTGATATGTAACAACATCGATGGCAAAGGCAACAATGGCCATCATTAATACTCATTCAAAACAATCCATTACGATTGGTTTATGTACTGTCAGTCAACAGTTTTCTATTTTACTACTTTTGATGGGACCATCATGCAATAGTCTTCAACTAGAAAGCCAATTGGTCAAGAATGTTCTTGTTATCAACCATCTTTGGCTGATTTTGTAGGTTTTCAATCAGACTAGGGTGAGGAAGGACCTAAGTAAGTTATGGAGAGCAAATAAATTCCTTATGCAAATTAGTTTGGAAATTAGACCATCTGATTGGTTGATGCAATTCTCATTAGTGATGGCCATCGGCCATCGGCCATCGATGTTTATAAACCATCGATGGGTTATGGTCGATGTTCAATAGTTTTTACATCAATGTTTAGTTAAAACGACTAGTTTTGTTTTGCTATTTCCTGGTACACAGAGCAAAGCTCCACCCACGACACCAGTGAAGCCCCGCCCCCATATTCTGATTGGCCCACAGGCCAGTCAGGCAAATACAATGGATGACCACTGATATGTAACAACATCGATGGCAAAGGCAACAATGGCCATCATTAATACTCATTCAAAACAATCCATTCCGATTGGTTTATGTACTGTCAGTCAACAGTTTTCTATTTTACTACTTTTGATGGGACCATCATCCAATAGTTTTCAACCAGGAAGCCAATTGGTCAAGAATGTTCTTGTTATCTACCGTCTTTGGCTGGTTTTGTAGGTTTTCAATCAGACTAGGGTGAGGAAGGACCTAAGTTATGGAGAGCAAATAAATTCCTTATGCAAATTAGTTTGGAAATTAGACCATCTGATTGGTTGATGCAATTCTCATTAGGGATGGCCATCGGCCATCGATGTTTATAAACCATCGATGGGTTATGGTCGATGTTCAATAGTTTTTACATCAATGTTTAGTTAAAACGACTATTTTTTTTTGCTATTTCCTGGTACACAGAGCAAAGCCCCTCCCCCATATTCTGATTGGCCCACAGGCCAGTCAGTCAAATACAATGGATGACCACTGATATGTAACAACATCGACGGCAAAGGCAACAATGGCCATCATTAATACTCATTCAAAACAATCCATTCCGATTTGTTTATGTACTGTAAGCCAACAGTTTTCTATTTTACTACTTTTGATGGGACCATCATGCAATAGTCTTCAACCAGGAAGCCAATTGGTCAAGAATGTTCTTGTTATCAACCATCTTTGGCTGGTTTTGTAGGTTTTCAATCAGACTAGGGTGAGGAAGGACCTAAGTAAGTTATGGAGAGCAAATAAATTCCTTATGCAAATTAGTTTGGAAATTAGACCATCTGATTGGTTGATGCAATTCTCATTAGGGATGGCCATCGGCCATCGGCCATCGGCCATCGATGTTTATAAACCATCGATGGGTTATGGTCGATGTTCAATAGTTTTTACATCAATGTTTAGTTAAAACGACTAGTTTTGTTTTGCTATTTCCTGGTACACAGAGCAAAGCTCCACCCATGACACCAGTGAAGCCCCGCCCCCATATTCTGATTGACCCACAGGCCAGTCAGTCAAATACAATGGATGACCACTGATATGTAACAACATCGATGGCAAAGGCAACAATGGCCATCATTAATACTCATTCAAAACAATCCATTACGATTGGTTTATGTACTGTCAGTCAACAGTTTTCTATTTTACTACTTTTGATGGGACCATCATGCAATAGTCTTCAACTAGAAAGCCAATTGGTCAAGAATGTTCTTGTTATCAACCATCTTTGGCTGGTTTTGTAGGTTTTCAATCAGACTAGGGTGAGGAAGGACCTAAGTAAGTTATGGAGAGCAAATAAATTCCTTATGCAAATTAGTTTGGAAATTAGACCATCTGATTGGTTGATGCAATTCTCATTAGGGATGGCCATCGGCCATCGGCCATCGATGTTTATAAACCATCGATGGGTTATGGTCGATGTTCAATAGTTTTTACATCAATGTTTAGTTAAAACGACTAGTTTTGTTTTGCTATTTCCTGGTACACAGAGCAAAGCTCCACCCACGACACCAGTGAAGCCCCGCCCCCATATTCTGATTGGCCCACAGGCCAGTCAGGCAAATACAATGGATGACCACTGATATGTAACAACATCGATGGCAAAGGCAACAATGGCCATCATTAATACTCATTCAAAACAATCCATTCCGATTGGTTTATGTACTGTCAGTCAACAGTTTTCTATTTTACTACTTTTGATGGGACCATCATCCAATAGTTTTCAACCAGGAAGCCAATTGGTCACGAATGTTCTTGTTATCAACCATCTTTGGCTGGTTTTATAGGTTTTCAATCAGACTAGGGTGAGGAAGGACCTAAGTAAGTTATGGAGAGCAAATAAATTCCTTATGCAAATTAGTTTGGAAATTAGACCATCTGATTGGTTGATGCAATTCTCATTAGGGATGGCCATCGGACATCGATGTTTATAAACCATCGATGGGTTATGGTCGATGTTCAATAGTTTTTACATCAATGTTTAGTTAAAACGACTATTTTTTTTTGCTATTTCCTGGTACACAGAGCAAAGCCCCGCCCCCATATTCTGATTGGCCCACAGGCCAGTCAGTCAAATACAATGGATGACCACTGATATGTAACAACATCGACGGCAAAGGCAACAATGGCCATCATTAATACTCATTCAAAACAATCCATTCCGATTTGTTTATGTACTGTAAGCCAACAGTTTTCTATTTTACTACTTTTGATGGGACCATCATGCAATAGTCTTCAACCAGGAAGCCAGTTGGTCAAGAATGTTCTTGTTATCAACCATCTTTGGCTGGTTTTGTAGGTTTTCAATCAGACTAGGGTGAGGAAGGACCTAAGTAAGTTATGGAGAGCAAATAAATTCCTTATGCAAATTAGTTTGGAAATTAGACCATCTGATTGGTTGATGCAATTCTCATTAGGGATGGCCATCGGCCATCGGCCATCGATGTTTATAAACCATCGATGGGTTATGGTCGATGTTCAATAGTTTTTACATCAATGTTTAGTTAAAACGACTAGTTTTGTTTTGCTATTTCCTGGTACACAGAGCAAAGTTCCACCCACGACACCAGTGAAGCCCCGCCCCCATATTCTGATTGGCCCACAGGCCAGTCAGTCAAATACAATGGATGACCACTGATATGTAACAACATCGATGGCAAAGGCAACATTGGCCATCATTAATACTCATTCAAAACAATCCATTCCGATTGGTTTATGTACTGTCAGTCAACAGTTTTCTATATTACTACTTTTGATGGGACCATCATGCAATAGTCTTCAACCAGGAAGCCAATTGGTCACGAATGTTCTTGTTATCAACCATCTTTGGCTGGTTTTATAGGTTTTCAATCAGACTAGGGTGAGGAAGGACCTAAGTAAGTTATGGAGAGCAAATAAATTCCTTATGCAAATTAGTTTGGAAATTAGACCATCTGATTGGTAAATGCAATTCTCATTAGGGATGGCCATCGGCCATCGATGTTTATAAACCATCGATGGGTTATGGTCGATGTTCAATAGTTTTTACATCAATGTTTAGTTAAAACGACTAGTTTTTTTTGCTATTTCCTGGTACACAGAGCAAAGCCCCGGCCCCATATTCTGATTAGCCCACAGGCCAGTCAGTCAAATACAATGGATGACCACTGATATGTAACAACATCGACGGCAAAGGCAACAATGGCCATCATTAATACTCATTCAAAACAATCCATTCCGATTTGTTTATGTACTGTAAGCCAACAGTTTTCTATTTTACTACTTTTGATGGGACCATCATGCAATAGTCTTCAACCAGGAAGCCAATTGGTCAAGAATGTTCTTGTTATCAACCATCTTTGGCTGGTTTTGTAGGTTTTCAATCAGACTAGGGTGAGGAAGGACCTAAGTAAGTTATGGAGAGCAAATAAATTCCTTATGCAAATTAGTTTGGAAATTAGACCATCTGATTGGTTGATGCAATTCTCATTAGGGATGGCCATCGGCCATCGATGTTTATAAACCATCGATGGGTTATGGTCAACGTTCAATAGTTTTTACATCAATGTTTAGTTAAAACGACTAGTTTTGTTTTGCTATTTCCTGTTACACAGAGCAAAGCTCCACCCACGACACCAGTGAAGCCCCGCCCCCATATTCTGATTGGCCCACAGGCCAGTCAGTCAAATACAATGGATGACCACTGATATGTAACAACATCGATGGCAAAGGCAACAATGGCCATCATTAATACTCATTCAAAACAATCCATTACGATTGGTTTATGTACTGTCAGTCAACAGTTTTCTATTTTACTACTTTTGATGGGACCATCATGCAATAGTCTTCAACTAGGAAGCCAATTGGTCAAGAATGTTCTTGTTATCAACCATCTTTGGCTGGTTTTGTAGGTTTTCAATCAGACTAGGGTGAGGAAGGACCTAAGTAAGTTATGGAGAGCAAATAAATTCCTAATGCAAATTAGTTTGGAAATTAGACCATCTGATAGGTTGATGCAATTCTCATTAGGGATGGCCATCGGCCATCGATGTTTATAAACCATCGATGGGTTATGGTCGATGTTCAATAGTTTATACATCAATGTTTAGTTAAAACGACTAGTTTTGTTTTGCTATTTCCTGGTACACAGAGCAAAGCTCCACCCACGACACCAGTGAAGCCCCGCCCCCACATTCTGATTGGCCCACAGGCCAGTCAGTCAAATGCAATGGATGACCACTGATATGTAACAACATCGATGGCAAAGGCAACAATGGCCATCATTAATACTCATTCAAAACAATCCATTCCGATTGGTTTATGTACTGTCAGTCAACAGTTTTCTATTTTACTACTTTTGATGGGACCATCATGCAATAGTCTTCAACCAGGAAGCCAATTGGTCAAGAATGTTCTTGTTATCAACCATCTTTGGCTGGTTTTGTAGGTTTTCAATCAGACTAGGTTGAGGAAGGACCTAAGTAAGTTATGGAGAGCAAATAAATTCCTTATGCAAATTAGTTTGGAAATTAGACCATCTGATTGGTTGATGCAATTCTCATTAGGGATGGCCATCGGCCATCGATGTTTATAAACCATCGATGGGTTATGGTCGATGTTCAATAGTTTTTACATCAATGTTTAGTTAAAACGACTAGTTTTTTTTGCTATTTCCTGGTACACAGAGCAAATCTCCACCCACGACACCAGTGAAGCCCCGCCCCCATATTCTGATTGGCACACAGGCCAGTCAGTCAAATACAATGGATGACCACTGATATGTAACAACATCGATGGCAAAGGCAACAATGGCCATCATTAATACTCATTCAAAACAATCCATTCCAATTGGTTTATGTACTGTCAGCCAACAGTTTTCTATTTTACTACTTTTGATGGGACCATCATGCAATAGTCTTCAACCAGGAAGCCAATTGGTCGAGAATGTTCTTGTTATCAACCATCTTTGGCTGGTTTTGTAGGTTTTCAATCAGACTAGGGTGAGGAAGGACCTAAGTAAGTTATGGAGAGCAAATAAATCCCTTATGCAAATTAGTTTGGAAATTAGACCATCTGATTGGTTGATGCAATTCTCATTAGGGATGGCCATCGGCCATCGATGTTTATAAACCATCGATGGGTTATGGTCGATGTTCAATAGTTTTTACATCAATGTTTAGTTAAAACGACTAGTTTTGTTTTGCTATTTCCTGGTACACAGAGCAAAGCCCCGCCCCCATATTCTGATTGGCCCACAGGCCAGTCAGTCAAATACAATGGATGACCACTGATATGTAACAACATCGATGCAAAGGCAACAATGGCCATCTAAATACTCATTCAAAACAATTCATTCCGATTGGTTTATGTACTGTCAGTCAACAGTTTTCTATTTTACTACTTTTGATGGGACCATCATGCAATAGTCTTCACCCAGGAAGCCAATTGGTCAAGAATGTTCTTGTTATCAACCATCTTTGGCTGGTTTTGTAGGTTTTCAATCAGACTAGGGTGAGGAAGGACCTAAGTAAGTTATGGAGAGCAAATAAATTCCTTATGCAAATTAGTTTGGAAATTAGACCATCTGATTGGTTGATGCAATTCTCATTAGGGATGGCCATCGGCCATCGATGTTTATAAAACATCGATGGGTTATGGTCGATGTTCAATAGTTTTTACATCAATGTTTAGTTAAAACGACTAGTTTTGTTTTGCTATTTCCTGTTACACAGAGCAAAGCTCCACCCATGACACCAGTGAAGCCCCGTCCCCATATTCTGATTGGCCCACAGGCCAGTCAAATACAATGGATGACCACTGATATGTAACAACATCGATGGCAAAGGCAACAATGGCCATCATTAATACTCATTCAAAACAATCCATTACGATTGGTTTATGTACTGTCAGTCAACAGTTTTCTATTTTACTACTTTTGATGGGACCATCATGCAATAGTCTTCAACTAGGAAGCCAATTGGTCAAGAATGTTCTTGTTATCAACCATCTTTGGCTGGTTTTGTAGGTTTTCAATCAGACTAGGGTGAGGAAGGACCTAAGTAAGTTATGGAGAGCAAATAAATTCCTTATGCAAATTAGTTTGGAAATTAGACCATCTGATAGGTTGATGCAATTCTCATTAGGGATGGCCATCGGCCATCGATGTTTAAAAACCATCGATGGGTTATGGTCGATGTTCAATAGTTTTTACATCAATGTTTAGTTAAAACGACTAGTTTTGTTTTGCTATTTCCTGGTACACAGAGCAAAGCTCCACCCACGACACCAGTGAAGCCCCGCCCCCACATTCTGATTGGCCCACAGGCCAGTCAGTCAAATGCAATGGATGACCACTGATATGTAACAACATCGATGGCAAAGGCAACAATGGCCATCATTAATACTCATTCAAAACAATCCATTCCGATTGGTTTATGTACTGTCAGTCAACAGTTTTCTATTTTACTACTTTTGATGGGACCATCATGCAATAGTCTTCAACCAGGAAGCCAATTGGTCAAGAATGTTCTTGTTATCAACCATCTTTGGCTGGTTTTGTAGGTTTTCAATCAGACTAGGTTGAGGAAGGACCTAAGTAAGTTATGGAGAGCAAATAAATTCCTTATGCAAATTAGTTTGGAAATTAGACCATCTGATTGGTTGATGCAATTCTCATTAGGGATGGCCATCGGCCATCGATGTTTATAAACCATCGATGGGTTATGGTCGATGTTCAATAGTTTTTACATCAATGTTTAGTTAAAACGACTATTTTTGTTTTGCTATTTCCTGGTACACAGAGCAAATCTCCACCCACGACACCAGTGAAGCCCCGCCCCCATATTCTGATTGGCACACAGGCCAGTTAGTCAAATACAATGGATGACCACTGATATGTAACAACATCGATGGCAAAGGCAACAATGGCCATCATTAATACTCATTCAAAACAATCCATTCCGATTGGTTTATGTACTGTCAGCCAACAGTTTTCTATTTTACTACTTTTGATGGGACCATCATGCAATAGTCTTCAACCAGGAAGCCAATTGGTCGAGAATGTTCTTGTTATCAACCATCTTTGGCTGGTTTTGTAGGTTTTCAATCAGACTAGGGTGAGGAAGGACCTAAGTAAGTTATGGAGAGCAAATAAATTCCTTATGCAAATTAGTTTGGAAATTAGACCATCTGATTGGTTGATGCAATTCTCATTAGGGATGGCCATCGGCCATCGATGTTTATAAACCATCGATGGGTTATGGTCGATGTTCAATAGTTTTTACATCAATGTTTAGTTAAAACAACTAGTTTTGTTTTGCTATTTCCTGGTACACAGAGCAAAGCCCCGCCCCCATATTCTGATTGGCCCACAGGCCAGTCAGTCAAATACAATGGATGACCACTGATATGTAACAACATCGATGGCAAAGGCAACAATGGCCATCTAAATACTCATTCAAAACAATTCATTCCGATTGGTTTATGTACTGTCAGTCAACAGTTTTCTATTTTACTACTTTTGATGGGACCATCATGCAATAGTCTTCACCCAGGAAGCCAATTGGTCAAGAATGTTCTTGTTATCAACCATCTTTGGCTGGTTTTGTAGGTTTTCAATCAGACTAGGGTGAGGAAGGACCTAAGTAAGTTATGGAGAGCAAATAAATTCCTAATGCAAATTAGTTTGGAAATTAGACCATCTGATTGGTTGATGCAATTCTCATTAGGGATGGCCATCGGCCATCGGCCATCGATGTTTATAAACCATCGATGGGTTATGGTCGATGTTCAATAGTTTTTACATCAATGTTTAGTTAAAACGACTAGTTTTGTTTTGCTATTTCCTGGTACACAGAGCAAAGCCCCGCCCCCATATTCTGATTGGCCCACAGGCCAGTCAGTCAAATACAATGGATGACCACTGATATGTAACAACATCGATGGCAAAGGCAACAATGGCCATCTAAATACTCATTCAAAACAATTCATTCCGATTGGTTTATGTACTGTCAGTCAACAGTTTTCTATTTTACTACTTTTGATGGGACCATCATGCAATAGTCTTCACCCAGGAAGCCAATTGGTCAAGAATGTTCTTGTTATCAACCATCTTTGGCTGGTTTTGTAGGTTTTCAATCAGACTAGGGTGAGGAAGGACCTAAGTAAGTTATGGAGAGCAAATAAATTCCTTATGCAAATTAGTTTGGAAATTAGACCATCTGATTGGTTGATGCAATTCTCATTAGGGATGGCCATCGGCCATCGATGTTTATAAAACATCGATGGGTTATGGTCGATGTTCAATAGTTTTTACATCAATGTTTAGTTAAAACGACTAGTTTTGTTTTGCTATTTCCTGTTACACAGAGCAAAGCTCCACCCATGACACCAGTGAAGCCCCGTCCCCATATTCTGATTGGCCCACAGGCCAGTCAAATACAATGGATGACCATTGATATGTAACAACATCGATGGCAAAGGCAACAATGGCCATCATTAATACTCATTCAAAACAATCCATTACGATTGGTTTATGTACTGTCAGTCAACAGTTTTCTATTTTACTACTTTTGATGGGACCATCATGCAATAGTCTTCAACTAGGAAGCCAATTGGTCAAGAATGTTCTTGTTATCAACCATCTTTGGCTGGTTTTGTAGGTTTTCAATCAGACTAGGGTGAGGAAGGACCTAAGTAAGTTATGGAGAGCAAATAAATTCCTTATGCAAATTAGTTTGGAAATTAGACCATCTGATAGGTTGATGCAATTCTCATTAGGGATGGCCATCGGCCATCGATGTTTAAAAACCATCGATGGGTTATGGTCGATGTTCAATAGTTTTTACATCAATGTTTAGTTAAAACGACTAGTTTTGTTTTGCTATTTCCTGGTACACAGAGCAAAGCTCCACCCACGACACCAGTGAAGCCCCGCCCCCACATTCTGATTGGCCCACAGGCCAGTCAGTCAAATGCAATGGATGACCACTGATATGTAACAACATCGATGGCAAAGGCAACAATGGCCATCATTAATACTCATTCAAAACAATCCATTCCGATTGGTTTATGTACTGTCAGTCAACAGTTTTCTATTTTACTACTTTTGATGGGACCATCATGCAATAGTCTTCAACCAGGAAGCCAATTGGTCAAGAATGTTCTTGTTATCAACCATCTTTGGCTGGTTTTGTAGGTTTTCAATCAGACTAGGTTGAGGAAGGACCTAAGTAAGTTATGGAGAGCAAATAAATTCCTTATGCAAATTAGTTTGGAAATTAGACCATCTGATTGGTTGATGCAATTCTCATTAGGGATGGCCATCGGCCATCGATGTTTATAAACCATCGATGGGTTATGGTCGATGTTCAATAGTTTTTACATCAATGTTTAGTTAAACGACTATTTTTGTTTTGCTATTTCCTGGTACACAGAGCAAATCTCCACCCACGACACCAGTGAAGCCCCGCCCCCATATTCTGATTGGCACACAGGCCAGTCAGTCAAATACAATGGATGACCACTGATATGTAACAACATCGATGGCAAAGGCAACAATGGCCATCATTAATACTCATTCAAAACAATCCATTCCGATTGGTTTATGTACTGTCAGCCAACAGTTTTCTATTTTACTACTTTTGATGGGACCATCATGCAATAGTCTTCAACCAGGAAGCCAATTGGTCGAGAATGTTCTTGTTATCAACCATCTTTGGCTAGTTTTGTAGGTTTTCAATCAGACTAGGGTGAGGAAGGACCTAAGTAAGTTATGGAGAGCAAATAAATTCCTTATGCAAATTAGTTTGGAAATTAGACCATCTGATTGGTTGATGCAATTCTCATTAGGGATGGCCATCGGCCATCGATGTTTATAAACCATCGATGGGTTATGGTCGATGTTCAATAGTTTTTACATCAATGTTTAGTTAAAACGACTATTTTTGTTTTGCTATTTCCTGGTACACAGAGCAAATCTCCACCCACGACACCAGTGAAGCCCCGCCCCCATATTCTGATTGGCACACAGGCCAGTTAGTCAAATACAATGGATGACCACTGATATGTAACAACATCGATGGCAAAGGCAACAATGGCCATCATTAATACTCATTCAAAACAATCCATTCCGATTGGTTTATGTACTGTCAGCCAACAGTTTTCTATTTTACTACTTTTGATGGGACCATCATGCAATAGTCTTCAACCAGGAAGCCAATTGGTCGAGAATGTTCTTGTTATCAACCATCTTTGGCTGGTTTTGTAGGTTTTCAATCAGACTAGGGTGAGGAAGGACCTAAGTAAGTTATGGAGAGCAAATAAATTCCTTATGCAAATTAGTTTGGAAATTAGACCATCTGATTGGTTGATGCAATTCTCATTAGGGATGGCCATCGGCCATCGATGTTTATAAACCATCGATGGGTTATGGTCGATGTTCAATAGTTTTTACATCAATGTTTAGTTAAAACAACTAGTTTTGTTTTGCTATTTCCTGGTACACAGAGCAAAGCCCCGCCCCCATATTCTGATTGGCCCACAGGCCAGTCAGTCAAATACAATGGATGACCACTGATATGTAACAACATCGATGGCAAAGGCAACAATGGCCATCTAAATACTCATTCAAAACAATTCATTCCGATTGGTTTATGTACTGTCAGTCAACAGTTTTCTATTTTACTACTTTTGATGGGACCATCATGCAATAGTCTTCACCCAGGAAGCCAATTGGTCAAGAATGTTCTTGTTATCAACCATCTTTGGCTGGTTTTGTAGGTTTTCAATCAGACTAGGGTGAGGAAGGACCTAAGTAAGTTATGGAGAGCAAATAAATTCCTAATGCAAATTAGTTTGGAAATTAGACCATCTGATTGGTTGATGCAATTCTCATTAGGGATGGCCATCGGCCATCGGCCATCGATGTTTATAAACCATCGATGGGTTATGGTCGATGTTCAATAGTTTTTACATCAATGTTTAGTTAAAACGACTAGTTTTGTTTTACTATTTCCTGGTACACAGAGCAAAGCTCCACCCACGACATCAGTGAAGCCCCGCCCCCATATTCTGATTGGCCCACAGGCCAGTCAGTCAAATACAATGGATGACCACTGATATGTAACAACATCGATGGCAAAGGCAACATTGGCGATCATTAATACTCATTCAAAACAATCCATTCCGATTGGTTTATGTACTGTCAGTCAACAGTTTTCTATTTTACTACTTTTGATGGGACCATCATGCAATAGTCTTCAACCAGGAAGCCAATTGGTCAAGAATGTTCTTGTTATCAACCATCTTTGGCTGGTTTTGTAGGTTTTCAATCAGACTAGGGTGAGGAAGGACCTAAGTAAGTTATGGAGAGCAAATAAATTCCTTATGCACATTAGTTTGGAAATTAGACCATCTGATTGGTTGATGCAATTCTCATTAGGGATGGCCATCGGCCATCGATGTTTATAAACCATCGATGGGTTATGGTCGATGTTCAATAGTTTTTACATCAATGTTTAGTTAAAACGACTAGTTTTGTTTTGCTATTTCCTGGTACACAGAACAAAGCTCCACCCACGACACCAGTGAAGCCACGCCCCCATATTCTGATTGGCCCACAGGCCAGTCAGTCAAATACAATGGATGACCACTGATATGTAACAACATCGATGGCAAAGGCAACAATGGCCATCATTAATACTCATTCAAAACAATCCATTCCGATTATTTATGTACTGTCAGCCAACAGTTTTCTATTTTACTACTTTTGATGGGACCATCATGCAATAGTCTTCAACCAGGAAGCCAATTGGTCGAGAATGTTCTTGTTATCAACCATCTTTGGCTAGTTTTGTAGGTTTTCAATCAGACTAGGGTGAGGAAGGACCTAAGTAAGTTATGGAGAGCAAATAAATTCCTTATGCAAATTAGTTTGGAAATTAGACCATCTGATTGGTTGATGCAATTCTCATTAGGGATGGCCATCGGCCATCGATGTTTATAAACCATCGATGGGTTATGGTCGATGTTCAATAGTTTTTACATCAATGTTTAGTTAAAACGACTATTTTTGTTTTGCTATTTCCTGGTACACAGAGCAAATCTCCACCCACGACACCAGTGAAGCCCCGCCCCCATATTCTGATTGGCACACAGGCCAGTTAGTCAAATACAATGGATGACCACTGATATGTAACAACATCGATGGCAAAGGCAACAATGGCCATCATTAATACTCATTCAAAACAATCCATTCCGATTGGTTTATGTACTGTCAGCCAACAGTTTTCTATTTTACTACTTTTGATGGGACCATCATGCAATAGTCTTCAACCAGGAAGCCAATTGGTCGAGAATGTTCTTGTTATCAACCATCTTTGGCTGGTTTTGTAGGTTTTCAATCAGACTAGGGTGAGGAAGGACCTAAGTAAGTTATGGAGAGCAAATAAATTCCTTATGCAAATTAGTTTGGAAATTAGACCATCTGATTGGTTGATGCAATTCTCATTAGGGATGGCCATCGGCCATCGATGTTTATAAACCATCGATGGGTTATGGTCGATGTTCAATAGTTTTTACATCAATGTTTAGTTAAAACAACTAGTTTTGTTTTGCTATTTCCTGGTACACAGAGCAAAGCCCCGCCCCCATATTCTGATTGGCCCACAGGCCAGTCAGTCAAATACAATGGATGACCACTGATATGTAACAACATCGATGGCAAAGGCAACAATGGCCATCTAAATACTCATTCAAAACAATTCATTCCGATTGGTTTATGTACTGTCAGTCAACAGTTTTCTATTTTACTACTTTTGATGGGACCATCATGCAATAGTCTTTACCCAGGAAGCCAATTGGTCAAGAATGTTCTTGTTATCAACCATCTTTGGCTGGTTTTGTAGGTTTTCAATCAGACTAGGGTGAGGAAGGACCTAAGTAAGTTATGGAGAGCAAATAAATTCCTAATGCAAATTAGTTTGGAAATTAGACCATCTGATTGGTTGATGCAATTCTCATTAGGGATGGCCATCGGCCATCGGCCATCGATGTTTATAAACCATCGATGGGTTATGGTCGATGTTCAATAGTTTTTACATCAATGTTTAGTTAAAACGACTAGTTTTGTTTTACTATTTCCTGGTACACAGAGCAAAGCTCCACCCACGACATCAGTGAAGCCCCGCCCCCATATTCTGATTGGCCCACAGGCCAGTCAGTCAAATACAATGGATGACCACTGATATGTAACAACATCGATGGCAAAGGCAACATTGGCGATCATTAATACTCATTCAAAACAATCCATTCCGATTGGTTTATGTACTGTCAGTCAACAGTTTTCTATTTTACTACTTTTGATGGGACCATCATGCAATAGTCTTCAACCAGGAAGCCAATTGGTCAAGAATGTTCTTGTTATCAACCATCTTTGGCTGGTTTTGTAGGTTTTCAATCAGACTAGGGTGAGGAAGGACCTAAGTAAGTTATGGAGAGCAAATAAATTCCTTATGCACATTAGTTTGGAAATTAGACCATCTGATTGGTTGATGCAATTCTCATTAGGGATGGCCATCGGCCATCGATGTTTATAAACCATCGATGGGTTATGGTCGATGTTCAATAGTTTTTACATCAATGTTTAGTTAAAACGACTAGTTTTGTTTTGCTATTTCCTGGTACACAGAACAAAGCTCCACCCACGACACCAGTGAAGCCACGCCCCCATATTCTGATTGGCCCACAGGCCAGTCAGTCAAATACAATGGATGACCACTGATATGTAACAACATCGATGGCAAAGGCAACAATGGCCATCATTAATACTCATTCAAAACAATCCATTCCGATTATTTATGTACTGTCAGCCAACAGTTTTCTATTTTACTACTTTTGATGGGACCATCATGCAATAGTCTTCAACCAGGAAGCCAATTGGTCAAGAATTTTCTTGTTATCAACCATCTTTGGCTGGTTTTGTAGGTTTTCAATCAGACTAGGGTGAGGAAGGACCTAAGTAAGTTATGGAGAGCAAATAAATTCCTTATGCAAATTAGTTTGGAAATTAGACCATCTGATAGGTTGATGCAATTCTCATTAGGGATGGCCATCGGCCATCGATGTTTATAAACCATCGATGGGTTATGGTCGATGTTCAATAGTTTTTACATCAATGTTTAGTTAAAACGACTAGTTTTGTTTTGCTATTTCCTGGTACACAGAACAAAGCTCCACCCACGACACCAGTGAAGCCACGCCCCCATATTCTGATTGGCCCACAGGCCAGTCAGTCAAATACAATGGATGACCACTGATATGTAACAACATCGATGGCAAAGGCAACAATGGCCATCCTTAATACTCATTCAAAACAATCCATTCCGATTGGTTTATGTACTGTCAGCCAACAGTTTTCTATTTTACTACTTTTGATGGGACCATCATGCAATAGTCTTCAACCAGGAAGCCAATTGGTCAAGAATGTTCTTGTTATCAACCATCTTTGGCTGGTTTTGTATGTTTTCAATCAGACTAGGGTGAGGAAGGACCTAAGTAAGTTATGGAGAGCAAATAAATTCCTTATGCAAATTAGTTTGGAAATTAGACCATCTGATTGGTTGATGCAATTCTCATTAGGGATGGCCATCGGCCATCGATGTTTATAAACCATCGATGGGTTATGGTCGATGTTCAATAGTTTTTACATCAATGTTTAGTTAAAACGACTAGTTTTTTTTGCTATTTCCTGGTACACAGAGCAAAGCTCCACCCACGACACCAGTGAAGCCCCGCCCCCATATTCTGATTGGCCCACAGGCCAGTCAGTCAAATACAATGGATGACCACTGATTTGTAACAACATCGATGGCAAAGGCAACAATGGCCATCATTAATACTCATTCAAAACAATCCATTCCGATTGGTTTATGTACTGTCAGTCAACAGTTTTCTATTTTACTACTTTTGATGGGACCATCATGCAATAGTCTTCAACCAGGAAGCCAATTGGTCAAGAATGTTCTTGTTATCTACCATCTTTGGCTGGTTTTGTAGGTTTTCAATCAGACTAGGGTGAGGAAGGACCTAAGTAAGTTATGGAGAGCAAATAAATTCCTTATGCAAATTAGTTTGGAAATTAGACCATCTGATTGGTTGATGCAATTCTCATTAGGGATGGCCATCGGCCATCGATGTTTATAAACCATCGATGGGTTATGGTCGATGTTCAATAGTTTTTACATCAATGTTTAGTTAAAACGACTAGTTTTGTTTTGCTATTTCCTGTTACACAGAGCAAAGCTCCACCCATGACACCAGTGAAGCCCCGCCCCCATATTCTGATTGGCCCACAGGCCAGTCAGTCAAATACAATGGATGACCACTGATATGTAACAACATCGATGGCAAAGGCAACAATGGCCATCATTAATACTCATTCAAAACAATCCATTACGATTGGTTTATGTACTGTCAGTCAACAGTTTTCTATTTTACTACTTTTGATGGGACCATCATGCAATAGTCTTCAACTAGGAAGCCAATTGGTCAAGAATGTTCTTGTTATCAACCATCTTTGGCTGGTTTTGTAGGTTTTCAATCAGACTAGGGTGAGGAAGGACCTAAGTAAGTTATGGAGAGCAAATAAATTCCTTATGCAAATTAGTTTGGAAATTAGACCATCTGATTGGTTGATGCAATTCTCATTAGGGATGGCCATCGGCCATCGATGTTTATAAACCATCGATGGGTTATGGTCGATGTTCAATAGTTTTTACATCAATGTTTAGTTAAAACGACTATTTTTGTTTTGCTATTTCCTGGTACACAGAGCAAATCTCCACCCACGACACCAGTGAAGCCCCGCCCCCATATTCTGATTGGCACACAGGCCAGTCAGTCAAATACAATGGATGACCACTGATATGTAACAACATCGATGGCAAAGGCAACAATGGCCATCATTAATACTCATTCAAAACAATCCATTCCGATTGGTTTATGTACTGTCAGCCAACAGTTTTCTATTTTACTACTTTTGATGGGACCATCATGCAATAGTCTTCAACCAGGAAGCCAATTGGTCGAGAATGTTCTTGTTATCAACCATCTTTGGCTGGTTTTGTAGGTTTTCAATCAGACTAGGGTGAGGAAGGACCTAAGTAAGTTATGGAGAGCAAATAAATTCCTTATGCAAATTAGTTTGGAAATTAGACCATCTGATTGGTTGATGCAATTCTCATTAGGGATGGCCATCGGCCATCGATGTTTATAAACCATCGATGGGTTATGGTCGATGTTCAATAGTTTTTACATCAATGTTTAGTTAAAACGACTATTTTTGTTTTGCTATTTCCTGGTACACAGAGCAAATCTCCACCCACGACACTAGTGAAGCCCCGCCCCCATATTCTGATTGGCACACAGGCCAGTCAGTCAAATACAATGGATGACCACTGATATGTAACAACATCGATGGCAAAGGCAACAATGGCCATCATTAATACTCATTCAAAACAATCCATTCCGATTGGTTTATGTACTGTCAGCCAACAGTTTTCTATTTTACTACTTTTGATGGGACCATCATGCAATAGTCTTCAACCAGGAAGCCAATTGGTCGAGAATGTTCTTGTTATCAACCATCTTTGGCTGGTTTTGTAGGTTTTCAATCAGACTAGGGTGAGGAAGGACCTAAGTAAGTTATGGAGAGCAAATAAATTCCTTATGCAAATTAGTTTGGAAATTAGACCATCTGATTGGTTGATGCAATTCTCATTAGGGATGGCCATCGGCCATCGATGTTTATAAACCATCGATGGGTTATGGTCGATGTTCAATAGTTTTTACATCAATGTTTAGTTAAAACAACTAGTTTTGTTTTGCTATTTCCTGGTACACAGAGCAAAGCCCCGCCCCCATATTCTGATTGGCCCACAGGCCAGTCAGTCAAATACAATGGATGACCACTGATATGTAACAACATCGATGGCAAAGGCAACAATGGCCATCTTAATACTCATTCAAAACAATCCATTCCGATTGGTTTATGTACTGTCAGTCAACAGTTTTCTATTTTACTACTTTTGATGGGACCATCATGCAATAGTCTTCACCCAGGAAGCCAATTGGTCAAGAATGTTCTTGTTATCAACCATATTTGGCTGGTTTTGTAGGTTTTCAATCAGACTAGGGTGAAAAAGGACCTAAGTAAGTTATGGAGAGCAAATAAATTCCTTATGCAAATTAGTTTGGAAATTAGACCATCTGATTGGTTGATGCAATTCTCATTAGGGATGGCCATCGGCCATCGATGTTTATAAACCATCGATGGGTTATGGTCGATGTTCAATAGTTTTTACATCAATGTTTAGTTAAAACGACTAGTTTTGTTTTACTATTTCCTGGTACACAGAGCAAAGCTCCACCCACGACATCAGTGAAGCCCCGCCCCCATATTCTGATTGGCCCACAGGCCAGTCAGTCAAATACAATGGATGACCACTGATATGTAACAACATCGATGGCAAAGGCAACATTGGCCATCATTAATACTCATTCAAAACAATCCATTCCGATTGGTTTATGTACTGTCAGTCAACAGTTTTCTATTTTACTACTTTTGATGGGACCATCATGCAATAGTCTTCAACCAGGAAGCCAATTGGTCAAGAATGTTCTTGTTATCAACCATCTTTGGCTGGTATTGTAGGTTTTCAATCAGACTAGGGTGAGGAAGGACCTAAGTAAGTTATGGAGAGCAAATAAATTCCTTATGCAAATTAGTTTGGAAATTAGACCATCTGATTGGTTGATGCAATTCTCATTAGGGATGGCCATCGGCCATCGATGTTTATAAACCATCGATGGGTTATGGTCGATGTTCAATAGTTTTTACATCAATGTTTAGTTAAAACGACTAGTTTTGTTTTGCTATTTCCTGGTACACAGAGCAAAGCTCCACCCATGACACCAGTGAAGCCCCGCCCCCATATTCTGATTGACCCACAGGCCAGTCAGTCAAATACAATGGATGACCACTGATATGTAACAACATCGATGGCAAAGGCAACAATGGCCATCATTAATACTCATTCAAAACAATCCATTACGATTGGTTTATGTACTGTCAGTCAACAGTTTTCTATTTTACTACTTTTGATGGGACCATCATGCAATAGTCTTCAACTAGAAAGCCAATTGGTCAAGAATGTTCTTGTTATCAACCATCTTTGGCTGATTTTGTAGGTTTTCAATCAGACTAGGGTGAGGAAGGACCTAAGTAAGTTATGGAGAGCAAATAAATTCCTTATGCAAATTAGTTTGGAAATTAGACCATCTGATTGGTTGATGCAATTCTCATTAGTGATGGCCATCGGCCATCGGCCATCGGCCATCGATGTTTAAAAACCATCGATGGGTTATGGTCAATGTTCAATAGTTTTTACATCAATGTTTAGTTAAACCGACTAGTTTTGTTTTGCTATTTCCTGGTACACAGAGCAAAGTTCCACCCACGACACCAGTGAAGCCCCGCCCCCATATTCTGATTGGCCCACAGGCCAGTCAGTCAAATACAATGGATGACCACTGATATGTAACAACATCGATGGCAAAGGCAACATTGGCCATCATTAATACTCATTCAAAACAATCCATTCCGATTGGTTTATGTACTGTCAGTCAACAGTTTTCTATATTACTACTTTTGATGGGACCATCGTGCAATAGTCTTCAACCAGGAAGCCAATTGGTCACGAATGTTCTTGTTATCAACCATCTTTGGCTGGTTTTATAGGTTTTCAATCAGACTAGGGTGAGGAAGGACCTAAGTAAGTTATGGAGAGCAAATAAATTCCTTATGCAAATTAGTTTGGAAATTAGACCATCTGATTGGTTGATGCAATTCTCATTAGGGATGGCCATCGGCCATCGGCCATCGATGTTTATAAACCATCGATGGGTTATGGTCGATGTTCAATAGTTTTTACATCAATGTTTAGTTAAAACGACTAGTTTTTTTTGCTATTTCCTGGTACACAGAGCAAAGCCCCGGCCCCATATTCTGATTAGCCCACAGGCCAGTCAGTCAAATACAATGGATGACCACTGATATGTAACAACATCGACGGCAAAGGCAACAATGGCCATCATTAATACTCATTCAAAACAATCCATTCCGATTTGTTTATGTACTGTAAGCCAACAGTTTTCTATTTTACTACTTTTGATGGGACCATCATGCAATAGTCTTCAACCAGGAAGCCAATTGGTCAAGAATGTTCTTGTTATCAACCATCTTTGGCTGGTTTTATAGGTTTTCAATCAGACTAGGGTGAGGAAGGACCTAAGTAAGTTATGGAGAGCAAATAAATTCCTTATGCAAATTAGTTTGGAAATTAGACCATCTGATTGGTTGATGCAATTCTCATTAGGGATGGCCATCGGCCATCGATGTTTATAAACCATCGATGGGTTATGGTCAACGTTCAATAGTTTTTACATCAATGTTTAGTTAAAACGACTAGTTTTGTTTTGCTATTTCCTGTTACACAGAGCAAAGCTCCACCCACGACACCAGTGAAGCCCCGCCCCCATATTCTGATTGGCCCACAGGCCAGTCAGTCAAATACAATGGATGACCACTGATATGTAACAACATCGATGGCAAAGGCAACAATGGCCATCATTAATACTCATTCAAAACAATCCATTACGATTGGTTTATGTACTGTCAGTCAACAGTTTTCTATTTTACTACTTTTGATGGGACCATCATGCAATAGTCTTCAACTAGGAAGCCAATTGGTCAAGAATGTTCTTGTTATCAACCATCTTTGGCTGGTTTTGTAGGTTTTCAATCAGGCTAGGGTGAGGAAGGACCTAAGTAAGTTATGGAGAGCAAATAAATTCCTAATGCAAATTAGTTTGGAAATTAGACCATCTGATAGGTTGATGCAATTCTCATTAGGGATGGCCATCGGCCATCGATGTTTATAAACCATCGATGGGTTATGGTCGATGTTCAATAGTTTATACATCAATGTTTAGTTAAAACGACTAGTTTTGTTTTGCTATTTCCTGGTACACAGAGCAAATCTCCACCCACGACACCAGTGAAGCCCCGCCCACATATTCTGATTGGCACACAGGCCAGTCAGTCAAATACAATGGATGACCACTGATATGTAACAACATCGATGGCAAAGGCAACAATGGCCATCTTAATACTCATTCAAAACAATCCATTCCGATTGGTTTATGTACTGTCAGTCAACAGTTTTCTATTTTACTACTTTTGATGGGACCATCATGCAATAGTCTTCACCCAGGAAGCCAATTGGTCAAGAATGTTCTTGTTATCAACCATATTTGGCTGGTTTTGTAGGTTTTCAATCAGACTAGGGTGAAAAAGGACCTAAGTAAGTTATGGAGAGCAAATAAATTCCTTATGCAAATTAGTTTGGAAATTAGACCATCTGATTGGTTGATGCAATTCTCATTAGGGATGGCCATCGGCCATCGATGTTTATAAACCATCGATGGGTTATGGTCGATGTTCAATAGTTTTTACATCAATGTTTAGTTAAAACGACTAGTTTTGTTTTACTATTTCCTGGTACACAGAGCAAAGCTCCACCCACGACATCAGTGAAGCCCCGCCCCCATATTCTGATTGGCCCACAGGCCAGTCAGTCAAATACAATGGATGACCACTGATATGTAACAACATCGATGGCAAAGGCAACATTGGCCATCATTAATACTCATTCAAAACAATCCATTCCGATTGGTTTATGTACTGTCAGTCAACAGTTTTCTATTTTACTACTTTTGATGGGACCATCATGCAATAGTCTTCAACCAGGAAGCCAATTGGTCAAGAATGTTCTTGTTATCAACCATCTTTGGCTGGTTTTGTAGGTTTTCAATCAGACTAGGGTGAGGAAGGACCTAAGTAAGTTATGGAGAGCAAATAAATTCCTTATGCAAATTAGTTTGGAAATTAGACCATCTGATTGGTTGATGCAATTCTCATTAGGGATGGCCATCGGCCATCGATGTTTATAAACCATCGATGGGTTATGGTCGATGTTCAATAGTTTTTACATCAATGTTTAGTTAAAACGACTAGTTTTGTTTTGCTATTTCCTGGTACACAGAGCAAAGCTCCACCCATGACACCAGTGAAGCCCCGCCCCCATATTCTGATTGACCCACAGGCCAGTCAGTCAAATACAATGGATGACCACTGATATGTAACAACATCGATGGCAAAGGCAACAATGGCCATCATTAATACTCATTCAAAACAATCCATTACGATTGGTTTATGTACTGTCAGTCAACAGTTTTCTATTTTACTACTTTTGATGGGACCATCATGCAATAGTCTTCAACTAGAAAGCCAATTGGTCAAGAATGTTCTTGTTATCAACCATCTTTGGCTGATTTTGTAGGTTTTCAATCAGACTAGGGTGAGGAAGGACCTAAGTAAGTTATGGAGAGCAAATAAATTCCTTATGCAAATTAGTTTGGAAATTAGACCATCTGATTGGTTGATGCAATTCTCATTAGTGATGGCCATCGGCCATCGGCCATCGGCCATCGATGTTTAAAAACCATCGATGGGTTATGGTCAATGTTCAATAGTTTTTACATCAATGTTTAGTTAAACCGACTAGTTTTGTTTTGCTATTTCCTGGTACACAGAGCAAAGTTCCACCCACGACACCAGTGAAGCCCCGCCCCCATATTCTGATTGGCCCACAGGCCAGTCAGTCAAATACAATGGATGACCACTGATATGTAACAACATCGATGGCAAAGGCAACATTGGCCATCATTAATACTCATTCAAAACAATCCATTCCGATTGGTTTATGTACTGTCAGTCAACAGTTTTCTATATTACTACTTTTGATGGGACCATCGTGCAATAGTCTTCAACCAGGAAGCCAATTGGTCACGAATGTTCTTGTTATCAACCATCTTTGGCTGGTTTTATAGGTTTTCAATCAGACTAGGGTGAGGAAGGACCTAAGTAAGTTATGGAGAGCAAATAAATTCCTTATGCAAATTAGTTTGGAAATTAGACCATCTGATTGGTTGATGCAATTCTCATTAGGGATGGCCATCGGCCATCGGCCATCGATGTTTATAAACCATCGATGGGTTATGGTCGATGTTCAATAGTTTTTACATCAATGTTTAGTTAAAACGACTAGTTTTTTTTGCTATTTCCTGGTACACAGAGCAAAGCCCCGGCCCCATATTCTGATTAGCCCACAGGCCAGTCAGTCAAATACAATGGATGACCACTGATATGTAACAACATCGACGGCAAAGGCAACAATGGCCATCATTAATACTCATTCAAAACAATCCATTCCGATTTGTTTATGTACTGTAAGCCAACAGTTTTCTATTTTACTACTTTTGATGGGACCATCATGCAATAGTCTTCAACCAGGAAGCCAATTGGTCAAGAATGTTCTTGTTATCAACCATCTTTGGCTGGTTTTATAGGTTTTCAATCAGACTAGGGTGAGGAAGGACCTAAGTAAGTTATGGAGAGCAAATAAATTCCTTATGCAAATTAGTTTGGAAATTAGACCATCTGATTGGTTGATGCAATTCTCATTAGGGATGGCCATCGGCCATCGATGTTTATAAACCATCGATGGGTTATGGTCAACGTTCAATAGTTTTTACATCAATGTTTAGTTAAAACGACTAGTTTTGTTTTGCTATTTCCTGTTACACAGAGCAAAGCTCCACCCACGACACCAGTGAAGCCCCGCCCCCATATTCTGATTGGCCCACAGGCCAGTCAGTCAAATACAATGGATGACCACTGATATGTAACAACATCGATGGCAAAGGCAACAATGGCCATCATTAATACTCATTCAAAACAATCCATTACGATTGGTTTATGTACTGTCAGTCAACAGTTTTCTATTTTACTACTTTTGATGGGACCATCATGCAATAGTCTTCAACTAGGAAGCCAATTGGTCAAGAATGTTCTTGTTATCAACCATCTTTGGCTGGTTTTGTAGGTTTTCAATCAGGCTAGGGTGAGGAAGGACCTAAGTAAGTTATGGAGAGCAAATAAATTCCTAATGCAAATTAGTTTGGAAATTAGACCATCTGATAGGTTGATGCAATTCTCATTAGGGATGGCCATCGGCCATCGATGTTTATAAACCATCGATGGGTTATGGTCGATGTTCAATAGTTTATACATCAATGTTTAGTTAAAACGACTAGTTTTGTTTTGCTATTTCCTGGTACACAGAGCAAATCTCCACCCACGACACCAGTGAAGCCCCGCCCACATATTCTGATTGGCACACAGGCCAGTCAGTCAAATACAATGGATGACCACTGATATGTAACAACATCGATGGCAAAGGCAACAATGGCCATCATTAATACTCATTCAAAACAATCCATTCCAATTGGTTTATGTACTGTCAGCCAACAGTTTTCTATTTTACTACTTTTGATGGGACCATCATGCAATAGTCTTCAACCAGGAAGCCAATTGGTCGAGAATGTTCTTGTTATCAACCATCTTTGGCTGGTTTTGTAGGTTTTCAATCAGACTAGGGTGAGGAAGGACCTAAGTAAGTTATGGAGAGCAAATAAATTCCTTATGCAAATTAGTTTGGAAATTAGACCATCTGATTGGTTGATGCAATTCTCATTAGGGATGGCCATCGGCCATCGATGTTTATAAACCATCGATGGGTTATGGTCGATGTTCAATAGTTTTTACATCAATGTTTAGTTAAAACAACTAGTTTTGTTTTACTATTTCATGGTACACAGAGCAAAGCTCCACCCACGACACCAGTGAAGCCCCACCCCCATATTCTGATTGGCCCACAGGCCAGTCAGTCAAATACAATGGATGACCACTGATATGTAACAACATCGATGGCAAAGGCAACAATGGCCATCATTAATACTCATTCAAAACAATCCATTCCGATTGGTTTATGTACTGTCAGTCAACAGTTTTCTATTTTACTACTTTTGATGGGACCATCATGCAATAGTCTTCAACCAGGAAGCCAATTGGTCAAGAATGTTCTTGTTATCAACCATCTTTGTCTGGCTTTGTAGGTTTTCAATCAGACTAGGGTGAGGAAGGACCTAAGTAAGTTATGGAGAGCAAATAAATTCCTTATGCAAATTAGTTTGGAAATTAGACCATCTGATTGGTTGATGCAATTCTCATTAGGGATGGCCAGCGGCCATCGATGTTTATAAACCATCGATGGGTTATGGTCGATGTTCAATAGTTTTTACATCAATGTTTAGTTAAAACGACTAGTTTTGTTTTGCTATTTCCTGGTACACAGAGCAAAGCCCCGCCCCCATATTCTGATTGGCCCACAGGCCAGTCAGTCAAATACAATGGATGACCACTGATATGTAACAACATCGATGGCAAAGGCAACAATGGCCATCTAAATACTCATTCAAAACAATTCATTCCGATTGGTTTATGTACTGTCAGTCAACAGTTTTCTATTTTACTACTTTTGATGGGACCATCATGCAATAGTCTTCACCCAGGAAGCCAATTGGTCAAGAATGTTCTTGTTATCAACCATCTTTGGCTGGTTTTGTAGGTTTTCAATCAGACTAGGGTGAGGAAGGACCTAAGTAAGTTATGGAGAGCAAATAAATTCCTTATGCAAATTAGTTTGGAAATTAGACCATCTGATTGGTTGATGCAATTCTCATTAGGGATGGCCATCGGCCATCGATGTTTATAAAACATCGATGGGTTATGGTCGATGTTCAATAGTTTTTACATCAATGTTTAGTTAAAACGACTAGTTTTGTTTTGCTATTTCCTGTTACACAGAGCAAAGCTCCACCCATGACACCAGTGAAGCCCCGTCCCCATATTCTGATTGGCCCACAGGCCAGTCAAATACAATGGATGACCACTGATATGTAACAACATCGATGGCAAAGGCAACAATGGCCATCATTAATACTCATTCAAAACAATCCATTACGATTGGTTTATGTACTGTCAGTCAACAGTTTTCTATTTTACTACTTTTGATGGGACCATCATGCAATAGTCTTCAACCAGGAAGCCAATTGGTCGAGAATGTTCTTGTTATCAACCATCTTTGGCTAGTTTTGTAGGTTTTCAATCAGACTAGGGTGAGGAAGGACCTAAGTAAGTTATGGAGAGCAAATAAATTCCTTATGCAAATTAGTTTGGAAATTAGACCATCTGATTGGTTGATGCAATTCTCATTAGGGATGGCCATCGGCCATCGATGTTTATAAACCATCGATGGGTTATGGTCGATGTTCAATAGTTTTTACATCAATGTTTAGTTAAAACAACTAGTTTTGTTTTACTATTTCATGGTACACAGAGCAAAGCTCCACCCACGACACCAGTGAAGCCCCACCCCCATATTCTGATTGGCCCACAGGCCAGTCAGTCAAATACAATGGATGACCACTGATATGTAACAACATCGATGGCAAAGGCAACAATGGCCATCATTAATACTCATTCAAAACAATCCATTCCGATTGGTTTATGTACTGTCAGTCAACAGTTTTCTATTTTACTACTTTTGATGGGACCATCATGCAATAGTCTTCAACCAGGAAGCCAATTGGTCAAGAATGTTCTTGTTATCAACCATCTTTGTCTGGCTTTGTAGGTTTTCAATCAGACTAGGGTGAGGAAGGACCTAAGTAAGTTATGGAGAGCAAATAAATTCCTTATGCAAATTAGTTTGGAAATTAGACCATCTGATTGGTTGATGCAATTCTCATTAGGGATGGCCAGCGGCCATCGATGTTTATAAACCATCGATGGGTTATGGTCGATGTTCAATAGTTTTTACATCAATGTTTAGTTAAAACAACTAGTTTTGTTTTGCTATTTCCTGGTACACAGAGCAAAGCCCCGCCCCCATATTCTGATTGGCCCACAGGCCAGTCAGTCAAATACAATGGATGACCACTGATATGTAACAACATCGATGGCAAAGGCAACAATGGCCATCTTAATACTCATTCAAAACAATCCATTCCGATTGGTTTATGTACTGTCAGTCAACAGTTTTCTATTTTACTACTTTTGATGGGACCATCATGCAATAGTCTTCACCCAGGAAGCCAATTGGTCAAGAATGTTCTTGTTATCAACCATCTTTGGCTGGTTTTGTAGGTTTTCAATCAGACTAGGGTGAAAAAGGACCTAAGTAAGTTATGGAGAGCAAATAAATTCCTTATGCAAATTAGTTTGGAAATTAGACCATCTGATTGGTTGATGCAATTCTCAATAGGGATGGCCATCGGCCATCGATGTTTATAAACCATCGATGGGTTATGGTCGATGTTCAATAGTTTTTACATCAATGTTTAGTTAAAACGACTAGTTTTGTTTTACTATTTCCTGGTACACAGAGCAAAGCTCCACCCACGACATCAGTGAAGCCCCGCCCCCATATTCTGATTGGCCCACAGGCCAGTCAGTCAAATACAATGGATGACCACTGATATGTAACAACATCGATGGCAAAGGCAACATTGGCCATCATTAATACTCATTCAAAACAATCCATTCCGATTGGTTTATGTACTGTCAGTCAACAGTTTTCTATTTTACTACTTTTGATGGGACCATCATGCAATAGTCTTCAACCAGGAAGCCAATTGGTCAAGAATGTTCTTGTTATCAACCATCTTTGGCTGGTTTTGTAGGTTTTCAATCAGACTAGGGTGAGGAAGGACCTAAGTAAGTTATGGAGAGCAAATAAATTCCTTATGCAAATTAGTTTGGAAATTAGACCATCTGATTGGTTGATGCAATTCTCATTAGGGATGGCCATCGGCCATCGATGTTTATAAACCATCGATGGGTTATGGTCGATGTTCAATAGTTTTTACATCAATGTTTAGTTAAAACGACTAGTTTTGTTTTGCTATTTCCTGGTACACAGAGCAAAGCTCCACCCATGACACCAGTGAAGCCCCGCCCCCATATTCTGATTGACCCACAGGCCAGTCAGTCAAATACAATGGATGACCACTGATATGTAACAACATCGATGGCAAAGGCAACAATTGCCATCATTAATACTCATTCAAAACAATCCATTACGATTGGTTTATGTACTGTCAGTCAACAGTTTTCTATTTTACTACTTTTGATGGGACCATCATGCAATAGTCTTCAACTAGAAAGCCAATTGGTCAAGAATGTTCTTGTTATCAACCATCTTTGGCTGGTTTTGTAGGTTTTCAATCAGACTAGGGTGAGGAAGGACCTAAGTAAGTTATGGAGAGCAAATAAATTCCTTATGCAAATTAGTTTGGAAATTAGACCATCTGATTGGTTGATGCAATTCTCATTAGGGATGGCCATCGGCCATCGGCCATCGATGTTCATAAACCATCGATGGGTTATGGTCGATGTTCAATAGTTTTTACATCAATGTTTAGTTAAAACGACTAGTTTTGTTTTGCTATTTCCTGGTACACAGAGCAAAGTTCCACCCACGACACCAGTGAAGCCCCGCCCCCATATTCTGATTGGCCCACAGGCCAGTCAGTCAAATACAATGGATGACCACTGATATGTAACAACATCGATGGCAAAGGCAACAATGGCCATCATTAATACTCATTCAAAACAATCCATTACGATTGGTTTATGTACTGTCAGTCAACAGTTTTCTATTTTACTACTTTTGATGGGACCATCATGCAATAGTCTTCAACTAGAAAGCCAATTGGTCAAGAATGTTCTTGTTATCAACCATCTTTGGCTGATTTTGTAGGTTTTCAATCAGACTAGGGTGAGGATGGACCTAAGTAAGTTATGGAGAGCAAATAAATTCCTTATGCAAATTAGTTTGGAAATTAGACCATCTGATTGGTTGATGCAATTCTCATTAGTGATGGCCATCGGCCATCGATGTTTAAAAACCATCGATGGGTTATGGTCAATGTTCAATAGTTTTTACATCAATGTTTAGTTAAACCGACTAGTTTTGTTTTGCTATTTCCTGGTACACAGAGCAAAGTTCCACCCACGACACCAGTGAAGCCCCGCCCCCATATTCTGATTGGCCCACAGGCCAGTCAGTCAAATACAATGGATGACCACTGATATGTAACAACATCGATGGCAAAGGCAACATTGGCCATCATTAATACTCATTCAAAACAATCCATTCCGATTGGTTTATGTACTGTCAGTCAACAGTTTTCTATATTACTACTTTTGATGGGACCATCGTGCAATAGTCTTCAACCAGGAAGCCAATTGGTCACGAATGTTCTTGTTATCAACCATCTTTGGCTGGTTTTATAGGTTTTCAATCAGACTAGGGTGAGGAAGGACCTAAGTAAGTTATGGAGAGCAAATAAATTCCTTATGCAAATTAGTTTGGAAATTAGACCATCTGATTGGTTGATGCAATTCTCATTAGGGATGGCCATCGGCCATCGGCCATCGATGTTTATAAACCATCGATGGGTTATGGTCGATGTTCAATAGTTTTTACATCAATGTTTAGTTAAAACGACTAGTTTTTTTTGCTATTTCCTGGTACACAGAGCAAAGCCCCGGCCCCATATTCTGATTAGCCCACAGGCCAGTCAGTCAAATACAATGGATGACCACTGATATGTAACAACATCGACGGCAAAGGCAACAATGGCCATCATTAATACTCATTCAAAACAATCCATTCCGATTTGTTTATGTACTGTAAGCCAACAGTTTTCTATTTTACTACTTTTGATGGGACCATCATGCAATAGTCTTCAACCAGGAAGCCAATTGGTCAAGAATGTTCTTGTTATCAACCATCTTTGGCTGGTTTTATAGGTTTTCAATCAGACTAGGGTGAGGAAGGACCTAAGTAAGTTATGGAGAGCAAATAAATTCCTTATGCAAATTAGTTTGGAAATTAGACCATCTGATTGGTTGATGCAATTCTCATTAGGGATGGCCATCGGCCATCGATGTTTATAAACCATCGATGGGTTATGGTCAACGTTCAATAGTTTTTACATCAATGTTTAGTTAAAACGACTAGTTTTGTTTTGCTATTTCCTGGTACACAGAGCAAAGCTCCACCCACGACACCAGTGAAGCCCCGCCCCCATATTCTGATTGGCACACAGGCCAGTCAGTCAAATACAATGGATGACCACTGATATGTAACAACATCGATGGCAAAGGCAACAATGGCCATCATTAATACTCATTCAAAACAATCCATTCCAATTGGTTTATGTACTGTCAGCCAACAGTTTTCTATTTTACTACTTTTGATGGGACCATCATGCAATAGTCTTCAACCAGGAAGCCAATTGGTCGAGAATGTTCTTGTTATCAACCATCTTTGGCTGGTTTTGTAGGTTTTCAATCAGACTAGGGTGAGGAAGGACCTAAGTAAGTTATGGAGAGCAAATAAATTCCTTATGCAAATTAGTTTGGAAATTAGACCATCTGATTGGTTGATGCAATTCTCATTAGGGATGGCCATCGGCCATCGATGTTTATAAACCATCGATGGGTTATGGTCGATGTTCAATAGTTTTTACATCAATGTTTAGTTAAAACAACTAGTTTTGTTTTACTATTTCCTGGTACACAGAGCAAAGCTCCACCCACGACACCAGTGAAGCCCCACCCCCATATTCTGATTGGCCCACAGGCCAGTCAGTCAAATACAATGGATGACCACTGATATGTAACAACATCGATGGCAAAGGCAACAATGGCCATCATTAATACTCATTCAAAACAATCCATTCCGATTGGTTTATGTACTGTCAGTCAACAGTTTTCTATTTTACTACTTTTGATGGGACCATCATGCAATAGTCTTCAACCAGGAAGCCAATTGGTCAAGAATGTTCTGGTTATCAACCATCTTTGTCTGGCTTTGTAGGTTTTCAATCAGACTAGGGTGAGGAAGGACCTAAGTAAGTTATGGAGAGCAAATAAATTCCTTATGCAAATTAGTTTGGAAATTAGACCATCTGATTGGTTGATGCAATTCTCATTAGGGATGGCCAGCGGCCATCGATGTTTATAAACCATCGATGGGTTATGGTCGATGTTCAATAGTTTTTACATCAATGTTTAGTTAAAACGACTAGTTTTGTTTTGCTATTTCCTGGTACACAGAGCAAAGCCCCGCCCCCATATTCTGATTGGCCCACAGGCCAGTCAGTCAAATACAATGGATGACCACTGATATGTAACAACATCGATGGCAAAGGCAACAATGGCCATCTAAATACTCATTCAAAACAATTCATTCCGATTGGTTTATGTACTGTCAGTCAACAGTTTTCTATTTTACTACTTTTGATGGGACCATCATGCAATAGTCTTCACCCAGGAAGCCAATTGGTCAAGAATGTTCTTGTTATCAACCATCTTTGGCTGGTTTTGTAGGTTTTCAATCAGACTAGGGTGAGGAAGGACCTAAGTAAGTTATGGAGAGCAAATAAATTCCTTATGCAAATTAGTTTGGAAATTAGACCATCTGATTGGTTGATGCAATTCTCATTAGGGATGGCCATCGGCCATCGATGTTTATAAAACATCGATGGGTTATGGTCGATGTTCAATAGTTTTTACATCAATGTTTAGTTAAAACGACTAGTTTTGTTTTGCTATTTCCTGTTACACAGAGCAAAGCTCCACCCATGACACCAGTGAAGCCCCGTCCCCATATTCTGATTGGCCCACAGGCCAGTCAAATACAATGGATGACCACTGATATGTAACAACATCGATGGCAAAGGCAACAATGGCCATCATTAATACTCATTCAAAACAATCCATTACGATTGGTTTATGTACTGTCAGTCAACAGTTTTCTATTTTACTACTTTTGATGGGACCATCATGCAATAGTCTTCAACTAGGAAGCCAATTGGTCAAGAATGTTCTTGTTATCAACCATCTTTGGCTGGTTTTGTAGGTTTTCAATCAGACTAGGGTGAGGAAGGACCTAAGTAAGTTATGGAGAGCAAATAAATTCCTTATGCAAATTAGTTTGGAAATTAGACCATCTGATAGGTTGATGCAATTCTCATTAGGGATGGCCATCGGCCATCGATGTTTATAAACCATCGATGGGTTATGGTCGATGTTCAATAGTTTTTACATCAATGTTTAGTTAAAACGACTAGTTTTGTTTTGCTATTTCCTGGTACACAGAGCAAAGCTCCACCCACGACACCAGTGAAGCCCCGCCCCCACATTCTGATTGGCCCACAGGCCAGTCAGTCAAATGCAATGGATGACCACTGATATGTAACAACATCGATGGCAAAGGCAACAATGGCCATCATTAATACTCATTCAAAACAATCCATTCCGATTGGTTTATGTACTGTCAGTCAACAGTTTTCTATTTTACTACTTTTGATGGGACCATCATGCAATAGTCTTCAACTAGGAAGCCAATTGGTCAAGAATGTTCTTGTTATCAACCATCTTTGGCTGGTTTTGTAGGTTTTCAATCAGACTAGGTTGAGGAAGGACCTAAGTAAGTTATGGAGAGCAAATAAATTCCTTATGCAAATTAGTTTGGAAATTAGACCATCTGATTGGTTGATGCAATTCTCATTAGGGATGGCCATCGGCCATCGATGTTTATAAACCATCGATGGGTTATGGTCGATGTTCAATAGTTTTTACATCAATGTTTAGTTAAACGACTATTTTTGTTTTGCTATTTCCTGGTACACAGAGCAAATCTCCACCCACGACACCAGTGAAGCCCCGCCCACATATTCTGATTGGCACACAGGCCAGTCAGTCAAATACAATGGATGACCACTGATATGTAACAACATCGATGGCAAAGGCAACAATGGCCATCATTAATACTCATTCAAAACAATCCATTCCAATTGGTTTATGTACTGTCAGCCAACAGTTTTCTATTTTACTACTTTTGATGGGACCATCATGCAATAGTCTTCAACCAGGAAGCCAATTGGTCGAGAATGTTCTTGTTATCAACCATCTTTGGCTGGTTTTGTAGGTTTTCAATCAGACTAGGGTGAGGAAGGACCTAAGTAAGTTATGGAGAGCAAATAAATTCCTTATGCAAATTAGTTTGGAAATTAGACCATCTGATTGGTTGATGCAATTCTCATTAGGGATGGCCATCGGCCATCGATGTTTATAAAACATCGATGGGTTATGGTCGATGTTCAATAGTTTTTACATCAATGTTTAGTTAAAACGACTAGTTTTGTTTTGCTATTTCCTGTTACACAGAGCAAAGCTCCACCCATGACACCAGTGAAGCCCCGTCCCCATATTCTGATTGGCCCACAGGCCAGTCAAATACAATGGATGACCACTGATATGTAACAACATCGATGGCAAAGGCAACAATGGCCATCATTAATACTCATTCAAAACAATCCATTACGATTGGTTTATGTACTGTCAGCCAACAGTTTTCTATTTTACTACTTTTGATGGAACCATCATGCAATAGTCTTCAACCAGGAAGCCAATTGGTCGAGAATGTTCTTGTTATCAACCATCTTTGGCTGGTTTTGTAGGTTTTCAATCAGACTAGGGTGAGGAAGGACCTAAGTAAGTTATGGAGAGCAAATAAATTCCTTATGCAAATTAGTTTGGAAATTAGACCATCTGATTGGTTGATGCAATTCTCATTAGGGATGGCCATCGGCCATCGATGTTTATAAACCATCGATGGGTTATGGTCGATGTTCAATAGTTTTTACATCAATGTTTAGTTAAAACAACTAGTTTTGTTTTGCTATTTCCTGGTACACAGAGCAAAGCCCCGCCCCCATATTCTGATTGGCCCACAGGCCAGTCAGTCAAATACAATGGATGACCACTGATATGTAACAACATCGATGGCAAAGGCAACAATGGCCATCTAAATACTCATTCAAAACAATTCATTCCGATTGGTTTATGTACTGTCAGTCAACAGTTTTCTATTTTACTACTTTTGATGGGACCATCATGCAATAGTCTTCACCCAGGAAGCCAATTGGTCAAGAATGTTCTTGTTATCAACCATCTTTGGCTGGTTTTGTAGGTTTTCAATCAGACTAGGGTGAGAAAGGACCTAAGTAAGTTATGGAGAGCAAATAAATTCCTTATGCAAATTAGTTTGGAAATTAGACCATCTGATTGGTTGATGCAATTCTCATTAGGGATGGCCATCGGCCATCGGCCATCGATGTTTATAAACCATCGATGGGTTATGGTCGATGTTCAATAGTTTTTACATCAATGTTTAGTTAAAACGACTAGTTTTGTTTTGCTATTTCCTGGTACACAGAGCAAAGCCCCGCCCCCATATTCTGATTGGCCCACAGGCCAGTCAGTCAAATACAATGAATGACCACTGATATGTAACAACATCGATGGCAAAGGCAACAATGGCCATCTTAATACTCATTCAAAACAATCCATTCCGATTGGTTTATGTACTGTCAGTCAACAGTTTTCTATTTTACTACTTTTGATGGGACCATCATGCAATAGTCTTCACCCAGGAAGCCAATTGGTCAAGAATGTTCTTGTTATCAACCATCTTTGGCTGGTTTTGTAGGTTTTCAATCAGACTAGGGTGAGGAAGGACCTAAGTAAGTTATGGAGAGCAAATAAATTCCTTATGCAAATTAGTTTGGAAATTAGACCATCTGATTGGTTGATGCAATTCTCATTAGGGATGGCCATCGGCAATCGATGTTTATAAACCATCGATGGGTTATGGTCGATGTTCAATAGTTTTTACATCAATGTTTAGTTAAAACGACTAGTTTTGTTTTGCTATTTCCTGGTACACAGAGCAAAGCTCCACCCACGACACCAGTGAAGCCCCGCCCCCATATTCTGATTGGCCCACAGGCCAGTCAGTCAAATACAATGGATGACCACTGAAATGTAACAACATCGATGGCAAAGGCAACAATGACCATCTTAATACTCATTCAAAACAATCCATTCCGATTGGTTTATGTACTGTCAGTCAACAGTTTTCTATTTTACTACTTTTGATGGGACCATCATGCAATAGTCTTCAACCAGGAAGCCAATTGGTCAAAAATGTTCTTGTTATCAACCATCTTTGGCTGGTTTTGTAGGTTTTCAATCAGACTAGGGTGAGGAAGGACCTAAGTAAGTTATGGAGAGCAAATAAATTCCTTATGCAAATTAGTTTGGAAATTAGACCATCTGATTGGTTGATGCAATTCTCATTAGGGATGGCCATCGGCCATCGGCCATCGATGTTTATAAACCATCGATGGGTTATGGTCGATGTTCAATAGTTTTTACATCAATGTTTAGTTAAAACGACTAGTTTTGTTTTACTATTTCCTGGTACACAGAGCAAGCTCCACCCATGACACCAGTGAAGCCCCGCACCCATATTCTGATTGGCCCACAGGCCAGTCAGTCAAATACAATGGATGACCACTGATATGTAACAACATCGATGGCAAAGGCAACAATGGCCATCATTAATACTCATTCAAAACAATCCATTCCGATTGGTTTATGTACTGTCAGCCAACAGTTTTCTATTTTACTACTTTTGATGGGACCATCATGCAATAGTCTTCAACCAGGAAGCCAATTGGTCAAGAATGTTCTTGTTATCAACCATCTTTGGCTGGTTTTGTAGGTTTTCAATCAGACTAGGGTGAGGAAGGACCTAAGTAAGTTATGGAGAGCAAATAAATTCCTTATGCAAATTAGTTTGGAAATTAGACCATCTGATTGGTTTATGCAATTCTCATTAGGGATGGCCATCGGCCATCGATGTTTATAAACCATCGATGGGTTATGGTCGATGTTCAATAGTTTTTACATCAATGTTTAGTTAAAACGACTAGTTTTGTTTGCTATTTCCTGGTACACAGAGCAAAGCCCCGCCCCCATATTCTGATTGGCCCACAGGCAAGTCAGTCAAATACAATGGATGACCACTGATATGTAACAACATCGACGGCAAAGGCAACAATGGCCATCATTAATACTCATTCAAAACAATCCATTCCCATTTGTTTATGTACTGTAAGCCAACAGTTTTCTATTTTACTACTTTTGATGGGACCATCATGCAATAGTCTTCAACCAGGAAGCCAATTGGTCAAGAATGTTCTTGTTATCAACCATCTTTGGCTGGTTTTGTAGGTTTTCAATCAGACTAGGGTGAGGAAAGACCTAAGTAAGTTATAGAGAGCAAATAAATTCCTTATGCAAATTAGTTTTGAAATTAGACCATCTGATTGGTTGATGTAATTCTCATTAGGGATGGCCATCGGCCATCGGCCATCGATGTTTATAAACCATCGATGGGTTATGGTCGATGTTCAATAGTTTTTACATCAATGTTTAGTTAAAACGACTAGTTTTGTTTTGCTATTTCCTGGTACACAGAGCAAAGCTCCACCCACGACACCAGTGAAGCCCCGCCCCCATATTCTGATTGGCCCACAGGCCAGTCAGTCAAATACAATGGATGACCACTGATTTGTAACAACATCGATGGCAAAGGCAACAATGGCCATCATTAATACTCATTCAAAACAATCCATTCCGATTGGTTTATGTACTGTCAGTCAACAGTTTTCTATTTTACTACTTTTGATGGGACCATCATGCAATAGTCTTCAACCAGGAAGCCAATTGGTCAAGAATGTTCTTGTTATCTACCATCTTTGGCTGGTTTTGTAGGTTTTCAATCAGACTAGGGTGAGGAAGGACCTAAGTAAGTTATGGAGAGCAAATAAATTCCTTATGCAAATTAGTTTGGAAATTAGACCATCTGATTGGTTGATGCAATTCTCATTAGGGATGGCCATCGGCCATCGGCCATCGATGTTTATAAACCATCGATGGGTTATGGTCGATGTTCAATAGTTTTTACATCAATGTTTAGTTAAAACAACTAGTTTTGTTTTGCTATTTCCTGGTACACAGAGCAAAGCTCCTCCCACGACACCAGTGAAGCCCCGCCCCCATATTCTGATTGGCCAACAGGCCAGTCAGTCAAATACAATGGATGACCACTGATATGTAACAACATCGATGGCAAAGGCAACATTGTCCATCATTAATACTCATTCAAAACAATCCATTCCAATTGGTTTATGTACTGTAAGCCAACAGTTTTCTATTTTACTACTTTTGATGGGACCATCATGCAATAGTCTTCAACCAGGAAGCCAATTGGTCAAGAATGTTCTTGTTATCAACCATCTTTGGCTGGTTTTGTAGGTTTTCAATCAGACTAGGGTGAGGAAAGACCTAAGTAAGTTATAGAGAGCAAATAAATTCCTTATGCAAATTAGTTTTGAAATTAGACCATCTGATTGGTTGATGCAATTCTCATTAGGGATGGCCATCGGCCATCGATGTTTATAAACCATCGATGGGTTATGGTCGATGTTCAATAGTTTTTACATCAATGTTTAGTTAAAACGACTAGTTTTGTTTTGCTATTTCCTGGTACACAGAGCAAAGCTCCACCCACGACACCAGTGAAGCCCCGCCCCTATATTCTGATTGGCCCACAGGCCAGTCAGTCACATACAATGGATGACCACTGATTTGTAACAACATCGATGGCAAAGGCAACAATGGCCATCATTAATACTCATTCAAAACTATCCATTCCGATTGGTTTATGTACTGTCAGTCAACAGTTTTCTATTTTACTACTTTTGATGGGACCATCATGCAATAGTCTTCAACCAGGAAGCCAATTGGTCAAGAATGTTCTTGTTATCTACCATCTTTGGCTGGTTTTGTAGGTTTTCAATAAGACTAGGGTGAGGAAGGACCTAAGTAAGTTATGGAGAGCAAATAAATTCCTTATGCAAATTAGTTTGGAAATTAGACCATCTGATTGGTTGATGCAATTCTCATTAGGGATGGCCATCGGCCATCGATGTTTATAAACCATCGATGGGTTATGGTCGATGTTCAATAGTTTTTACATCAATGTTTAGTTAAAACGACTAGTTTTGTTTTGCTATTTCCTGGTACACAGAGCAAAGCTCCACCCACGACACCAGTGAAGCCCCGCCCCCATATTCTGATTGGCCAACAGGCCAGTCAGTCAAATACAATGGATGACCACTGATATGTAACAACATCGATGGCAAAGGCAACATTGGCCATCATTAATACTCATTCAAAACAATCCATTCCAATTGGTTTATGTACTGTCAGTCAACAGTTTTCTATTTTACTACTTTTGATGGGACCATCATGCAATAGTCTTCAACCAGGAAGCCAATTGGTCACGAATGTTCTTGTTATCAACCATCTTTGGCTGGTTTTGTAGGTTTTCAATCAGACTAGGGTGAGGAAGGACCTTAGTAAGTTATGGAGAGCAAATAAATTCCTTATGCAAATTAGTTTGGAAATTAGACCATCTGATTGGTTGATGCAATTCTCATTAGGGATGGCCATCGGCCATCGGCCATCGATGTTTATAAACCATCAATGGGTTATGGTCGATGTTCAATAGTTTTTACATCAATGTTTAGTTAAAACGACTAGTTTTGTTTTGCTATTTCCTGGTACACAGAGCAAAGACCCGCCCCCATATTCTGATTGGCCCACAGGCCAGTCAGTCAAATACAATGAATGACCACTGATATGTAACAACATCGATGGCAAAGGCAACAATGGCCATCTTAATACTCATTCAAAACAATCCATTCCGATTGGTTTATGTACTGTCAGTCAACAGTTTTCTATTTTACTACTTTTGATGGGACCATCATGCAATAGTCTTCACCCAGGAAGCCAATTGGTCAAGAATGTTCTTGTTATCAACCATCTTTGGCTGGTTTTGTAGGTTTTCAATCAGACTAGGGTGAGGAAGGACCTAAGTAAGTTATGGAGAGCAAATAAATTCCTTATGCAAATTAGTTTGGAAATTAGACCATCTGATTGGTTGATGCAATTCTCATTAGTATTGGCCATCGGCAATCGATGTTTATAAACCATCGATGGGTTATGGTCGATGTTCAATAGTTTTTACATCAATGTTTAGTTAAAACGACTAGTTTTGTTTTGCTATTTCCTGGTACACAGAGCAAAGCTCCACCCACGACACCAGTGAAGCCCCGCCCCCATATTCTGATTGGCCCACAGGCCAGTCAGTCAAATACAATGGATGACCACTGATATGTAACAACATCGATGGCAAAGGCAACAATGGCCATCATTAATACTCATTCAAAACAATCCATTCCGATTGGTTTATGTACTGTCAGTCAACAGTTTTCTATTTTACTACTTTTGATGGGACCATCATGCAATAGTCTTCAACCAGGAAACCAATTGGTCAAGAATGTTCTTGTTATCTACCATCTTTGGCTGGTTTTGTAGGTTTTCAATCAGACTAGGGTGAGGAAGGACCTAAGTAAGTTATGGAGAGCAAATAAATTCCTTATGCAAATTAGTTTGGAAATTAGACCATCTGATTGGTTGATGCAATTCTCATTAGGGATGGCCATCGGCCATCGGCCATCGGCCATCGATGTTTATAAACCATCGATGGGTTATGGTCGATGTTCAATAGTTTTTACATCAATGTTTAGTTAAAACAACTAGTTTTGTTTTGCTATTTCCTGGTACACAGAGCAAAGCTCCACCCACGACACCAGTGAAGCCCCGCCCCCATATTCTGATTGGCCAACAGGCCAGTCAGTCAAATACAATGGATGACCACTGATATGTAACAACATCGATGGCAAAGGCAACATTGTCCATCATTAATACTCATTCAAAACAATCCATTCCAATTGGTTTATGTACTGTAAGCCAACAGTTTTCTATTTTACTACTTTTGATGGGACCATCATGCAATAGTCTTCAACCAGGAAGCCAATTGGTCAAGAATGTTCTTGTTATCAACCATCTTTGGCTGGTTTTGTAGGTTTTCAATCAGACTAGGGTGAGGAAAGACCTAAGTAAGTTATAGAGAGCAAATAAATTCCTTATGCAAATTAGTTTTGAAATTAGACCATCTGATTGGTTGATGCAATTCTCATTAGGGATGGCCATCGGCCATCGATGTTTATAAACCATCGATGGGTTATGGTCGATGTTCAATAGTTTTTACATCAATGTTTAGTTAAAACGACTAGTTTTGTTTTGCTATTTCCTGGTACACAGAGCAAAGCTCCACCCACGACACCAGTGAAGCCCCGCCCCTATATTCTAATTGGCCCACAGGCCAGTCAGTCACATACAATGGATGACCACTGATTTGTAACAACATCGATGGCAAAGGCAACAATGGCCATCATTAATACTCATTCAAAACTATCCATTCCGATTGGTTTATGTACTGTCAGTCAACAGTTTTCTATTTTACTACTTTTGATGGGACCATCATGCAATAGTCTTCAACCAGGAAGCCAATTGGTCAAGAATGTTCTTGTTATCTACCATCTTTGGCTGGTTTTGTAGGTTTTCAATAAGACTAGGGTGAGGAAGGACCTAAGTAAGTTATGGAGAGCAAATAAATTCCTTATGCAAATTAGTTTGGAAATTAGACCATCTGATTGGTTGATGCAATTCTCATTAGGGATGGCCATCGGCCATCGGCCATCGATGTTTATAAACCATCAATGGGTTATGGTCGATGTTCAATAGTTTTTACATCAATGTTTAGTTAAAACGACTAGTTTTGTTTTGCTATTTCCTGGTACACAGAGCAAAGACCCGCCCCCATATTCTGATTGGCCCACAGGCCAGTCAGTCAAATACAATGAATGACCACTGATATGTAACAACATCGATGGCAAAGGCAACAATGGCCATCTTAATACTCATTCAAAACAATCCATTCCGATTGGTTTATGTACTGTCAGTCAACAGTTTTCTATTTTACTACTTTTGATGGGACCATCATGCAATAGTCTTCACCCAGGAAGCCAATTGGTCAAGAATGTTCTTGTTATCAACCATCTTTGGCTGGTTTTGTAGGTTTTCAATCAGACTAGGGTGAGGAAGGACCTAAGTAAGTTATGGAGAGCAAATAAATTCCTTATGCAAATTAGTTTGGAAATTAGACCATCTGATTGGTTGATGCAATTCTCATTAGTATTGGCCATCGGCAATCGATGTTTATAAACCATCGATGGGTTATGGTCGATGTTCAATAGTTTTTACATCAATGTTTAGTTAAAACGACTAGTTTTGTTTTGCTATTTCCTGGTACACAGAGCAAAGCTCCACCCACGACACCAGTGAAGCCCCGCCCCCATATTCTGATTGGCCCACAGGCCAGTCAGTCAAATACAATGGATGACCACTGATATGTAACAACATCGATGGCAAAGGCAACAATGGCCATCATTAATACTCATTCAAAACAATCCATTCCGATTGGTTTATGTACTGTCAGTCAACAGTTTTCTATTTTACTACTTTTGATGGGACCATCATGCAATAGTCTTCAACCAGGAAGCCAATTGGTCAAGAATGTTCTTGTTATCTACCATCTTTGGCTGGTTTTGTAGGTTTTCAATCAGACTAGGGTGAGGAAGGACCTAAGTAAGTTATGGAGAGCAAATAAATTCCTTATGCAAATTAGTTTGGAAATTAGACCATCTGATTGGTTGATGCAATTCTCATTAGGGATGGCCATCGGCCATCGGCCATCGGCCATCGATGTTTATAAACCATCGATGGGTTATGGTCGATGTTCAATAGTTTTTACATCAATGTTTAGTTAAAACAACTAGTTTTGTTTTGCTATTTCCTGGTACACAGAGCAAAGCTCCACCCACGACACCAGTGAAGCCCCGCCCCCATATTCTGATTGGCCAACAGGCCAGTCAGTCAAATACAATGGATGACCACTGATATGTAACAACATCGATGGCAAAGGCAACATTGTCCATCATTAATACTCATTCAAAACAATCCATTCCAATTGGTTTATGTACTGTAAGCCAACAGTTTTCTATTTTACTACTTTTGATGGGACCATCATGCAATAGTCTTCAACCAGGAAGCCAATTGGTCAAGAATGTTCTTGTTATCAACCATCTTTGGCTGGTTTTGTAGGTTTTCAATCAGACTAGGGTGAGGAAAGACCTAAGTAAGTTATAGAGAGCAAATAAATTCCTTATGCAAATTAGTTTTGAAATTAGACCATCTGATTGGTTGATGCAATTCTCATTAGGGATGGCCATCGGCCATCGATGTTTATAAACCATCGATGGGTTATGGTCGATGTTCAATAGTTTTTACATCAATGTTTAGTTAAAACGACTAGTTTTGTTTTGCTATTTCCTGGTACACAGAGCAAAGCTCCACCCACGACACCAGTGAAGCCCCGCCCCTATATTCTGATTGGCCCACAGGCCAGTCAGTCACATACAATGGATGACCACTGATTTGTAACAACATCGATGGCAAAGGCAACAATGGCCATCATTAATACTCATTCAAAACTATCCATTCCGATTGGTTTATGTACTGTCAGTCAACAGTTTTCTATTTTACTACTTTTGATGGGACCATCATGCAATAGTCTTCAACCAGGAAGCCAATTGGTCAAGAATGTTCTTGTTATCTACCATCTTTGGCTGGTTTTGTAGGTTTTCAATAAGACTAGGGTGAGGAAGGACCTAAGTAAGTTATGGAGAGCAAATAAATTCCTTATGCAAATTAGTTTGGAAATTAGACCATCTGATTGGTTGATGCAATTCTCATTAGGGATGGCCATCGGCCATCGATGTTTATAAACCATCGATGGGTTATGGTCGATGTTCAATAGTTTTTACATCAATGTTTAGTTAAAACGACTAGTTTTGTTTTGCTATTTCCTGGTACACAGAGCAAAGCTCCACCCACGACACCAGTGAAGCCCCGCCCCCATATTCTGATTGGCCAACAGGCCAGTCAGTCAAATACAATGGATGACCACTGATATGTAACAACATCGATGGCAAAGGCAACATTGGCCATCATTAATACTCATTCAAAACAATCCATTCCAATTGGTTTATGTACTGTCAGTCAACAGTTTTCTATTTTACTACTTTTGATGGGACCATCATGCAATAGTCTTCAACCAGGAAGCCAATTGGTCACGAATGTTCTTGTTATCAACCATCTTTGGCTGGTTTTGTAGGTTTTCAATCAGACTAGGGTGAGGAAGGACCTTAGTAAGTTATGGAGAGCAAATAAATTCCTTATGCAAATTAGTTTGGAAATTAGACCATCTGATTGGTTGATGCAATTCTCATTAGGGATGGCCATCGGCCATCGGCCATCGATGTTTATAAACCATCAATGGGTTATGGTCGATGTTCAATAGTTTTTACATCAATGTTTAGTTAAAACGACTAGTTTTGTTTTGCTATTTCCTGGTACACAGAGCAAAGACCCGCCCCCATATTCTGATTGGCCCACAGGCCAGTCAGTCAAATACAATGAATGACCACTGATATGTAACAACATCGATGGCAAAGGCAACAATGGCCATCTTAATACTCATTCAAAACAATCCATTCCGATTGGTTTATGTACTGTCAGTCAACAGTTTTCTATTTTACTACTTTTGATGGGACCATCATGCAATAGTCTTCACCCAGGAAGCCAATTGGTCAAGAATGTTCTTGTTATCAACCATCTTTGGCTGGTTTTGTAGGTTTTCAATCAGACTAGGGTGAGGAAGGACCTAAGTAAGTTATGGAGAGCAAATAAATTCCTTATGCAAATTAGTTTGGAAATTAGACCATCTGATTGGTTGATGCAATTCTCATTAGTATTGGCCATCGGCAATCGATGTTTATAAACCATCGATGGGTTATGGTCGATGTTCAATAGTTTTTACATCAATGTTTAGTTAAAACGACTAGTTTTGTTTTGCTATTTCCTGGTACACAGAGCAAAGCTCCACCCACGACACCAGTGAAGCCCCGCCCCCATATTCTGATTGGCCCACAGGCCAGTCAGTCAAATACAATGGATGACCACTGATATGTAACAACATCGATGGCAAAGGCAACATTGGCCATCTTAATACTCATTCAAAACAATCCATTCCGATTGGTTTATGTACTGTCAGTCAACAGTTTTCTATTTTACTACTTTTGATGGGACCATCATGCAATAGTCTTCACCCAGGAAGCCAATTGGTCAAGAATGTTCTTGTTATCAACCATCTTTGGCTGGTTTTGTAGGTTTTCAATCAGACTAGGGTGAGGAAGGACCTAAGTAAGTTATGGAGAGCAAATAAATTCCTTATGCAAATTAGTTTGGAAATTAGACCATCTGATTGGTTGATGCAATTCTCATTAGGGATGGCCATCGGCCATCGATGTTTATAAACCATCGATGGGTTATGGTCGATGTTCAATAGTTTTTACATCAATGTTTAGTTAAAACGACTAGTTTTGTTTTGCTATTTCCTGGTACACAGAGCAAAGTTCCACCCACGACACCAGTGAAGCCCCGCCCCCATATTCTGATTGGCCCACAGGCCAGTCAGTCAAATACAATGGATGACCACTGATATGTAACAACATCGATGGCAAAGGCAACAATGGACATCATTAATACTCATTCAAAACAATCCATTCCGATTGGTTTATGTACTGTCAGCCAACAGTTTTCTATTTTACTACTTTTGATGGGACCATCATGCAATAGTCTTCAACCAGGAAGCCAATTGGTCAAGAATGTTCTTGTTATCAACCATCTTTGGCTGGTTTTGTAGGTTTTCAATGAGACTACGGTGAGGAAGGACCTAAGTAAGTTATGGAGAGCAAATAAATTCCTTATGCAAATTAGTTTGGAAATTAGACCATCTGATTGGTTGATGCAATTCTCATTAGGGATGGCCATCGGCCATCGATGTTTATAAACATTCGATGGGTTATGGTCGATGTTCAATAGTTTTTACATCAATGTTTAGTTAAAACGACTAGTTTTGTTTTACTATTTCCTGGTACACAGAGCAAAGCTCCACCCATGACACCAGTGAAGCCCCGCACCCATATTCTGATTGGCCCACAGGCCAGTCAAATACAATGGATGACCACTGATATGTAACAACATCGATGGCAAAGGCAACAATGGCCATCTTAATACTCATTCAAAACAATCCATTCCGATTGGTTTATGTACTGTCAGTCAACAGTTTTCTATTTTACTACTTTTGATGGGACCATCATGCAATAGTCTTCAACCAGGAAACCAATTGGTCAAGAATGTTCTTGTTATCAACCATCTTTGGCTGGTTTTGTAGGTTTTCAATCAGACTAGGGTGAGGAAGGACCTAAGTAAGTTATGGAGAGCAAATAAATTCCTTATGCAAATTAGTTTGGAAATTAGACCATCTGATTGGTTGATGCAATTCTCATTAGGGATGGCCATCGATGTTTATAAACCATCGATGGGTTATGGTCGATGTTCAATAGTTTTTACATCAATGTTTAGTTAAAACGACTAGTTTTGTTTTGCTATTTCCTGGTACACAGAGCAAAGCTCCACCCACGACACCAGTGAAGCCCCGCCCCCATATTCTGATTGGCCCACAGGCCAGTCAGTCAAATACAATGGATGACCACTGATATGTAACAACATCGATGGCAAAGGCAACAATGACCATCTTAATACTCATTCAAAACAATCCATTCCGATTGGTTTATGTACTGTCAGTCAACAGTTTTCTATTTTACTACTTTTGATGGGACCATCATGCAATAGTCTTCAACCAGGAAGCCAATTGGTCAAGAATGTTCTTGTTATCAACCATCTTTGGCTGGTTTTGTAGGTTTTCAATCAGACTAGGGTGAGGAAGGACCTAAGTAAGTTATGGAGAGCAAATAAATTCCTTATGCAAATTAGTTTGGAAATTAGACCATCTGATTGGTTGATGCAATTCTCATTAGGGATGGCCATCGGCCATCGGCCATCGATGTTTATAAACCATCGATGGGTTATGGTCGATGTTCAATAGTTTTTACATCAATGTTTAGTTAAAACGACTAGTTTTGTTTTACTATTTCCTGGTACACAGAGCAAAGCTCCACCCATGACACCAGTGAAGCCCCGCACCCATATTCTGATTGGCCCACAGGCCAGTCAGTCAAATACAATGGATGACCACTGATATGTAACAACATCGATGGCAAAGGCAACAATGGCCATCATTAATACTCATTCAAAACAATCCATTCCGATTGGTTTATGTACTGTCAGCCAACAGTTTTCTATTTTACTACTTTTGATGGGACCATCATGCAATAGTCTTCAACCAGGAAGCCAATTGGTCAAGAATGTTCTTGTTATCAACCATCTTTGGCTGGTTTTGTAGGTTTTCAATCAGACTAGGGTGAGGAAGGACCTAAGTAAGTTATGGAGAGCAAATAAATTCCTTATGCAAATTAGTTTGGAAATTAGACCATCTGATTGGTTGATGCAATTCTCATTAGGGATGGCCATCGGCCATCGATGTTTATAAACCATCGATGGGTTATGGTCGATGTTCAATAGTTTTTACATCAATGTTTAGTTAAAACGACTAGTTTTGTTTGCTATTTCCTGGTACACAGAGCAAAGCCCCGCCCCCATATTCTGATTGGCCCACAGGCAAGTCAGTCAAATACAATGGATGACCACTGATATGTAACAACATCGACGGCAAAGGCAACAATGGCCATCATTAATACTCATTCAAAACAATCCATTCCGATTTGTTTATGTACTGTAAGCCAACAGTTTTCTATTTTACTACTTTTGATGGGACCATCATGCAATAGTCTTCAACCAGGAAGCCAATTGGTCAAGAATGTTCTTGTTATCAACCATCTCTGGCTGGTTTTGTAGGTTTTCAATGAGACTACGGTGAGGAAGGACCTAAGTAAGTTATGGAGAGCAAATAAATTCCTTATGCAAATTAGTTTGGAAATTAGACCATCTGATTGGTTGATGCAATTCTCATTAGGGATGGCCATCGGCCATCGATGTTTATAAACATTCGATGGGTTATGGTCGATGTTCAATAGTTTTTACATCAATGTTTAGTTAAAACGACTAGTTTTGTTTTGCTATTTCCTGGTACACAGAGCAAAGCTCCACCCACGACACCAGTGAAGCCCCGCCCCCATATTCTGATTGGCCCACAGGCCAGTCAGTCAAATACAATGGATGACCACTGATATGTAACAACATCGATGGCAAAGGCAACAATGACCATCTTAATACTCATTCAAAACAATCCATTCCGATTGGTTTATGTACTGTCAGTCAACAGTTTTCTATTTTACTACTTTTGAAGGGACCATCATGCAATAGTCTTCAACCAGGAAGCCAATTGGTCAAGAATGTTCTTGTTATCAACCATCTTTGGCTGGTTTTGTAGGTTTTCAATCAGACTAGGGTGAGGAAGGACCTAAGTAAGTTATGGAGAGCAAATAAATTCCTTATGCAAATTAGTTTGGAAATTAGACCATCTGATTGGTTGATGCAATTCTCATTAGGGATGGCCATCGGCCATTGGCCATCGATGTTTATAAACCATCGATGGGTTATGGTCGATGTTCAATAGTTTTTACATCAATGTTTAGTTAAAACGACTAGTTTTGTTTTACTATTTCCTGGTACACAGAGCAAAGCTCCACCCATGACACCAGTGAAGCCCCGCACCCATATTCTGATTGGCCCACAGGCCAGTCAGTCAAATACAATGGATGACCACTGATATGTAACAACATCGATGGCAAAGGCAACAATGGCCATCATTAATACTCATTCAAAACAATCCATTCCGATTGGTTTATGTACTGTCAGCCAACAGTTTTCTATTTTACTACTTTTGATGGGACCATCATGCAATAGTCTTCAACCAGGAAGCCAATTGGTCAAGAATGTTCTTGTTATCAACCATCTTTGGCTGGTTTTGTAGGTTTTCAATCAGACTAGGGTGAGGAAGGACCTAAGTAAGTTATGGAGAGCAAATAAATTCCTTATGCAAATTAGTTTTGAAATTAGACCATCTGATTGGTTGATGCAATTCTCATTAGGGATGGCCATCGGCCATCGATGTTTATAAACCATCGATGGGTTATGGTCGATGTTCAATAGTTTTTACATCAATGTTTAGTTAAAACGACTAGTTTTGTTTTGCTATTTCCTGGTACACAGAGCAAAGCTCCACCCACGACACCAGTGAAGCCCCGCCCCTATATTCTGATTGGCCCACAGGCCAGTCAGTCACATACAATGGATGACCACTGATTTGTAACAACATCGATGGCAAAGGCAACAATGGCCATCATTAATACTCATTCAAAACAATCCATTCCGATTGGTTTATGTACTGTCAGTCAACAGTTTTCTATTTTACTACTTTTGATGGGACCATCATGCAATAGTCTTCAACCAGGAAGCCAATTGGTCAAGAATGTTCTTGTTATCTACCATCTTTGGCTGGTTTTGTAGGTTTTCAATCAGACTAGGGTGAGGAAGGACCTAAGTAAGTTATGGAGAGCAAATAAATTCCTTATGCAAATTAGTTTGGAAATTAGACCATCTGATTGGTTGATGCAATTCTCATTAGGGATGGCCATCGGCCATCGATGTTTATAAACCATCGATGGGTTATGGTCGATGTTCAATAGTTTTTACATCAATGTTTAGTTAAAACGACTAGTTTTGTTTTGCTATTTCCTGGTACACAGAGCAAAGCTCCACCCACGACACCAGTGAAGCCCCGCCCCCATATTCTGATTGGCCAACAGGCCAGTCAGTCAAATACAATGGATGACCACTGATATGTAACAACATCGATGGCAAAGGCAACATTGGCCATCATTAATACTCATTCAAAACAATCCATTCCAATTGGTTTATGTACTGTCAGTCAACAGTTTTCTATTTTACTACTTTTGATGGGACCATCATGCAATAGTCTTCAACCAGGAAGCCAATTGGTCACGAATGTTCTTGTTATCAACCATCTTTGGCTGCTTTTGTAAGTTTTCAATCAGACTAGGGTGAGGAAGGACCTTAGTAAGTTATGGAGAGCAAATAAATTCCTTATGCAAATTAGTTTGGAAATTAGACCATCTGATTGGTTGATGCAATTCTCATTAGGGATGGCCATCGGCCATCGATGTTTATAAACCATCAATGGGTTATGGTCGATGTTCAATAGTTTTTACATCAATGTTTAGTTAAAACGACTAGTTTTGTTTTGCTATTTTCTGGTACACAGAGCAAAGCCCCGCCCCCATATTCTGATTGGCCCACAGGCCAGTCAGTCAAATACAATGAATGACCACTGATATGTAACAACATCGATGGCAAAGGCAACAATGGCCATCTTAATACTCATTCAAAACAATCCATTCCGATTGGTTTATGTACTGTCAATCAACAGTTTTCTATTTTACTACTTTTGATGGGACCATCATGCAATAGTCTTCACCCAGGAAGCCAATTGGTCAAGAATGTTCTTGTTATCAACCATCTTTGGCTGGTTTTGTAGGTTTTCAATCAGACTAGGGTGAGGAAGGACCTAAGTAAGTTATGGAGAGCAAATAAATTCCTTATGCAAATTAGTTTGGAAATTAGACCATCTGATTGGTTGATGCAATTCTCATTAGGGATGGCCATCGGCAATCGATGTTTATAAACCATCGATGGGTTATGGTCGATGTTCAATAGTTTTTACATCAATGTTTAGTTAAAACGACTAGTTTTGTTTTGCTATTTCCTGGTACACAGAGCAAAGCTCCACCCACGACACCAGTGAAGCCCCACCCCCATATTCTGATTGGCCCACAGGCCAGTCAGTCAAATACAATGGATGACCACTGATATGTAACAACATCGATGGCAAAGGCAACAATGGCCATCTTAATACTAATTCAAAACAATCCATTCCGATTGGTTTATGTACTGTCAGTCAACAGTTTTCTATTTTACTACTTTTGATGGGACCATCATGCAATAGTCTTCTCCCAGGAAGCCAATTGGTCAAGAATGTTCTTGTTATCAACCATCTTTGGCTGGTTTTGTAGGTTTTCAATCAGACTAGGGTGAGGAAGGACCTAAGTAAGTTATGGAGAGCAAATAAATTCCTTATGCAAATTAGTTTGGAAATTAGACCATCTGATTGGTTGATGCAATTCTCATTAGGGATGGCCATCGGCAATCGATGTTTATAAACCATCGATGGGTTATGGTCGATGTTCAATAGTTTTTACATCAATGTTTAGTTAAAACGACTAGTTTTGTTTTGCTATTTCCTGGTACACAGAGCAAAGCTCCACCCACGACACCAGTGAAGCCCCGCCCCCATATTCTGATTGGCCCACAGGCCAGTCAGTCAAATACAATGGATGACCACTGATATGTAACAACATCGATGGCAAAGGCAACAATGGCCATCTTAATACTCATTCAAAACAATCCATTCCTATTGGTTTATGTACTGTCAGTCAACAGTTTTCTATTTTACTACTTTTGATGGGACCATCATGCAATGGTCTTCACCCAGGAAGCCAATTGGTCAAGAATGTTCTTGTTATCAACCATCTTTGGCTGGTTTTGTAGGTTTTCAATCAGACTAGGGTGAGGAAGGACCTAAGTAAGTTATGGAGAGCAAATAAATTCCTTATGCAAATTAGTTTGGAAATTAGACCATCTGATTGGTTGATGCAATTCTCATTAGGGATGGCCATCGGCCATCGATGTTTATAAACCATCGATGGGTTATGGTCGATGTTCAATAGTTTTTACATCAATGTTTAGTTAAAACGACTAGTTTTGTTTTGCTATTTCCTGGTACACAGAGCAAAGTTCCACCCACGACACCAGTGAAGCCCCGCCCCCATATTCTGATTGGCCCACAGGCCAGTCAGTCAAATACAATGGATGACCACTGATATGTAACAACATCGATGGCAAAGGCAACAATGGCCATCATTAATACTCATTCAAAACAATCCATTCCGATTGGTTTATGTACTGTCAGCCAACAGTTTTCTATTTTACTACTTTTGATGGGACCATCATGCAATAGTCTTCAACCAGGAAGCCAATTGGTCAAGAATGTTCTTGTTATCAACCATCTTTGGCTGGTTTTGTAGGTTTTCAATCAGACTAGGGTGAGGAAGGACCTAAGTAAGTTATGGAGAGCAAATAAATTCCTTATGCAAATTAGTTTGGAAATTAGACCATCTGATTGGTTGATGCAATTCTCATTAGGGATGGCCATCGGCCATCGATGTTTATAAACCATCGATGGGTTATGGTCGATGTTCAATAGTTTTTACATCAATGTTTAGTTAAAACGACTAGTTTTGTTTTGCTATTTCCTGGTACACAGAGCAAAGCTCCACCCACGACACCAGTGAAGCCCCGCCCCCATATTCTGATTGGCCCACAGGCCAGTCAGTCAAATGCAATGGATGGCCACTGATATGTAACAACATCGATGGCAAAGGCAACAATGGCCATCATTAATACTCATTCAAAACAATCCATTCCGATTGGTTTATGTACTGTCAGTCAACAGTTTTCTATTTTACTACATTTGATGGGACCATCATGCAATAGTCTTTAACCAGGAAGCCATTTGGTCACGAATGTTCTTGTTATCAACCATCTTTGGCTGGTTTTGTAGGTTTTCAATCAGACTAGGGTGAGGAAGGACCTAAGTAAGTTATGGAGAGAAAATAAATTCCTTATGCAAATTAGTTTGGAAATTAGACCATCTGATTGGTTGATGCAATTCTCATTAGGGATGGCCATCGGTCATTGATGTTTATAAACCATCGATGGGTTATGGTCGATGTTCAATAGTTTTTACATCAATGTTTAGTTAAAACGACTAGTTTTGTTATTTCCTGGTACACAGAGCAAAGTTCCACCCACGACACCAGTGAAGCCCCGCCCCCATATTCTGATTGGCCCACAGGCCAGTCAGTCAAATACAATGGATGACCACTGATATGTAACAACATCGATGGCAAAGGCAACAATGGCCATCATTAATACTCATTCAAAACAATCCATTCCGATTTGTTTATGTACTGTCAGCCAACAGTTTTCTATTTTACTACTTTTGATGGGACCATCATGCAATAGTCTTCAACCAGGAAGCCAATTGGTCAAGAATGTTCTTGTTATCAACCATCTTTGGCTGGTTTTGTAGGTTTTCAATCAGACTAGGGTAAGGAAAGACCTAAGTAAGTTATGGAGAGCAAATAAATTCCTTATGCAAATTAGTTTGGAAATTAGACCATCTGATTGGTTGATGCAATTCTCATTAGGGATGGCCATCGGCCATCGATGTTTATAAACCATCGATGGGTTATGGTCGATGTTCAATAGTTTTTACATCAATGTTTAGTTAAAACGACTAGTTTTTTTTTGCTATTTCCTGGTACACAGAGCAAAGCTCCACCCACGACACCAGTGAAGCCCCGCCCCCATATTCTGATTGGCCCACAGGCCAGTCAGTCAAATACAATGGATGACCACTGATATGTAACAACATCGATGGCAAAGGCAACAATGGCCATCATTAATACTCATTCAAAACAATCCATTCCGATTTGTTTATGTACTGTCAGCCAACAGTTTTCTATTTTACTACTTTTGATGGGACCATCATGCAATAGTCTTCAACCAGGAAGCCAATTGGTCAAGAATGTTCTTGTTATCAACCATCTTTGGCTGGTTTTGTAGGTTTTCAATCAGACTAGGGTGAGGAAGGACCTAAGTAAGTTATGGAGAGCAAATAAATTCCTTATGCAAATTAGTTTGGAAATTAGACCATCTGATTGGTTGATGCAATTCTCATTAGGGATGGCCATCGGCCATCGATGTTTATAAACCATCGATGGGTTATGGTCGATGTTCAATAGTTTTTACATCAATGTTTAGTTAAAACGACTAGTTTTTTTTTGCTATTTCCTGGTACACAGAGCAAAGCTCCACCCACGACACCAGTGAAGCCCCGCCCCCATATTCTGATTGGCCCACAGGCCAGTCAGTCAAATGCAATGGATGGCCACTGATATGTAACAACATCGATGGCAAAGGCAACAATGGCCATCATTAATACTCATTCAAAACAATCCATTCCGATTGGTTTATGTACTGTCAGTCAACAGTTTTCTATTTTACTACATTTGATGGGACCATCATGCAATAGTCTTTAACCAGGAAGCCATTTGGTCACGAATGTTCTTGTTATCAACCATCTTTGGCTGGTTTTGTAGGTTTTCAATCAGACTAGGGTGAGGAAGGACCTAAGTAAGTTATGGAGAGCAAATAAATTCCTTATGCAAATTAGTTTGGAAATTAGACCATCTGATTGGTTGATGCAATTCTCATTAGGGATGGCCATCGGTCATCGATGTTTATAAACCATCGATGGGTTATGGTCGATGTTCAATAGTTTTTACATCAATGTTTAGTTAAAACGACTAGTTTTGTTATTTCCTGGTACACAGAGCAAAGTTCCACCCACGACACCAGTGAAGCCCCGCCCCCATATTCTGATTGGCCCACAGGCCAGTCAGTCAAATACAATGGATGACCACTGATATGTAACAACATCGATGGCAAAGGCAACAATGGCCATCTTAATACTCATTCAAAACAATCTATTCCGATTGGTTTATGTACTGTCAGTCAACAGTTTTCTATTTTACTACTTTTGATGGGACCATCATGCAATAGTCTTCACCCAGGAAGCCAATTGGTCAAGAATGTTCTTGTTATCAACCATCTTTGGCTGGTTTTGTAGGTTTTCAATCAGACTAGGGTGAGGAAGGACCTAAGTAAGTTATGGAGAGCAAATAAATTCCTTATGCAAATTAGTTTGGAAATTAGACCATCTGATTGGTTGATGCAATTCTCATTAGGGATGGCCATCGGCCATCGGCCATCGATGTTTATAAACCATCGATGGGTTATGGTCGATGTTCAATAGTTTTTACATCAATGTTTAGTTAAAACGACTAGTTTTGTTTTGCTATTTCCTGGAACACAGAGCAAAGCTCCACCCACGACACCAGTGAAGCCCCGCCCCTATATTCTGATTGGCCCACGGGCCAGTCAGTTAAATGCAATGGATGACCACTGATATGTAACAACATCGATGCCAAAGGCAACAATGGCCATCATTAATACTCATTCAAAACAATCCATTCCGATTGGTTTATGTACTGTCAGCCAACAGTTTTCTATTTTACTACTTTTGATGGGACCATTATGCAATAGTCTTCAACCAGGAAGCCAATTGGTCAAGAATGTTCTTGTTATCAACCATCTTTGGCTGGTTTTGTAGGTTTTCAATCAGACTAGGGTGAGGAAGGACCTAAGTAAGTTATGGAGAGCAAATAAATTCCTTATGCAAATTAGTTTGGAAATTAGACCATCTGATTGGTTGATGCAATTCTCATTAGGGATGGCCATCGGCCATCGGCCATCGATGTTTATAAACCATCGATGGGTTATGGTCGATGTTCAATAGTTTTTACATCAATGTTTAGTTAAAACGACTAGTTTTTTTTTGCTATTTCCTGGTACACAGAGCAAAGCTCCACCCACGACACCAGTGAAGCCCCGCCCCCATATTCTGATTGGCCCACAGGCCAGTCAGTCAAATACAATGGATGACCACTGATATGTAACAACATCGATGGCAAAGGCAACAATGGCCATCATTAATACTCATTCAAAACAATCCATTCCGATTGGTTTATGTACTGTCAGTCAACAGTTTTCTATTTTACTACATTTGATGGGACCATCATGCAATAGTCTTCAACCAGGAAGCCATTTGGTCACGAATGTTCTTGTTATCAACCATCTTTGGCTGGTTTTGTAGGTTTTCAATCAGACTAGGGTGAGGAAGGACCTAAGTAAGTTATGGAGAGCAAATAAATTCCTTATGCAAATTAGTTTGGAAATTAGACCATCTGATTGGTTGATGCAATTCTCATTAGGGATGGCCATCGGCCATCGATGTTTATAAACCATCGATGGGTTATGGTCGATGTTCAATAGTTTTTACATCAATGTTTAGTTAAAACGACTAGGTTTTTTTTGCTATTTCCTGGTACACAGAGCAAAGCTCCACCCACGACACCAGTGAAGCCCCGCCCCCATATTCTGATTGGCCCACAGGCCAGTCAGTCAAATACAATGGATGACCACTGATATGTAACAACATCGATGGCAAAGGCAACAATGGCCATCATTAATACTCATTCAAAACAATCCATTCCGATTTGTTTATGTACTGTCAGTCAACAGTTTTCTATTTTACTACTTTTGATGGGACCATCATGCAATAGTCTTCAACCAGGAAGCCAATTGGTCAAGAATGTTCTTGTTATCAACCATCTTTGGCTGGTTTTGTAGGTTTTCAATCAGACTAGGGTGAGGAAGGACCTAAGTAAGTTATGGAGAGCAAATAAATTCCTTATGCAAATTAGTTTGGAAATTAGACCATCTGATTGGTTGATGCAATTCTCATTAGGGATGGCCATCGGCCATCGATGTTTATAAACCATCGATGGGTTATGGTCGATGTTCAATAGTTTTTACATCAATGTTTAGTTAAAACGACTAGTTTTGTTATTTCCTGGTACACAGAGCAAAGTTCCACCCACGACACCAGTGAAGCCCCGCCCCCATATTCTGATTGGCCCACAGGCCAGTCAGTCAAATACAATGGATGACCACTGATATGTAACAACATCGATGGCAAAGGCAACAATGGCCATCTTAATACTCATTCAAAACAATCTATTCCGATTGGTTTATGTACTGTCAGTCAACAGTTTTCTATCTTACTACTTTTGATGGGACCATCATGCAATAGTCTTCACCCAGGAAGCCAATTGGTCAAGAATGTTCTTGTTATCAACCATCTTTGGCTGGTTTTGTAGGTTTTCAATCAGACTAGGGTGAGGAAGGACCTAAGTAAGTTATGGAGAGCAAATAAATTCCTTATGCAAATTAGTTTGGAAATTAGACTATCTGATTGGTTGATGCAATTCTCATTAGGGATGGCCATCGGCCATCGATGTTTATAAACCATCGATGGGTTATGGTCAATGTTCAATAGTTTTTACATCAATGTTTAGTTAAAACGACTAGTTTTTTTTTTTTTTCTATATCCTGGTACACAGAGCAAAGCTCCACCCACGACACCAGTGAAGCCCCGCCCCCATATTCTGATTGGCCCACAGGCCAGTCAGTCAAATGCAATGGATGACCACTGATATGTAACAACATCGATGGCAAAGGCAACAATGGCCATCATTAATACTCATTCAAAACAATCCATTCCGATTGGTTTATGTACTGTCAGTCAACAGTTTTCTATTTTACTACATTTGATGGGACCATCATGCAATAGTCTTCAACCAGGAAGCCATTTGGTCACGAATGTTCTTGTTATCAACCATCTTTGGCTGGTTTTGTAGGTTTTCAATCAGACTAGGGTGAGGAAGGACCTAAGTAAGTTATGGAGAGCAAATAAATTCCTTATGCAAATTAGTTTGGAAATTAGACCATCTGATTGGTTGATGCAATTCTCATTAGGGATGGCCATCGGCCATCGATGTTTATAAACCATCGATGGGTTATGGTCAATGTTCAATAGTTTTTACATCAATGTTTAGTTAAAACGACTAGTTTTGTTTTGCTATTTCCTGGTACACAGAGCAAAGCTCCACCCACGACACCAGTGAAGCCCCGCCCCCATATTCTGATTGGCCCACAGGCCAGTCAGTCAAATGCAATGGATGACCACTGATATGTAACAACATCGATGGCAAAGGCAACAATGGCCATCATTAATACTCATTCAAAACAATCCATTCCGATTGGTTTATGTACTGTCAACCAACAGTTTTCTATTTTACTACATTTGATAGGACCATCATGCAATAGTCTTCAACCAGGAAGCCATTTGGTCACGAATGTTCTTGTTATCAACCATCTTTGGCTGGTTTTGTAGGTTTTCAATCAGACTAGGGTGAGGAAGGACCTAAGTAAGTTATGGAGAGCAAATAAATTCCTTATGCAAATTAGTTTGGAAATTAGACCATCTGATTGGTTGATGCAATTCTCATTAGGGATGGCCATCGGCCATCGGCCATCGATGTTTATAAACCATCGATGGGTTATGGTCGATGTTCAATAGTTTTTACATCAATGTTTAGTTAAAACGACTAGTTTTTTTTTGCTATTTCCTGGTACACAGAGCAAAGCTCCACCCACGACACCAGTGAAGCCCCGCCCCCATATTCTGATTGGCCCACAGGCCAGTCAGTCAAATGCAATGGATGACCACTGATATGTAACAACATCGATGGCAAAGGCAACAATGGCCATCATTAATACTCATTCAAAACAATCCATTCCGATTGGTTTATGTACTGTCAACCAACAGTTTTCTATTTTACTACATTTGATAGGACCATCATGCAATAGTCTTCAACCAGGAAGCCATTTGGTCACGAATGTTCTTGTTATCAACCATCTTTGGCTGGTTTTGTAGGTTTTCAATCAGACTAGGGTGAGGAAGGACCTAAGTAAGTTATGGAGAGCAAATAAATTCCTTATGCAAATTAGTTTGGAAATTAGACCATCTGATTGGTTGATGCAATTCTCATTAGGGATGGCCATCGGCCATCGGCCATCGATGTTTATAAACCATCGATGGGTTATGGTCGATGTTCAATAGTTTTTACATCAATGTTTAGTTAAAACGACTAGTTTTTTTTTGCTATTTCCTGGTACACAGAGCAAAGCTCCACCCACGACACCAGTGAAGCCCCGCCCCCATATTCTGATTGGCCCACAGGCCAGTCAGTCAAATACAATGGATGACCACTGATATGTAACAACATCGATGGCAAAGGCAACAATGGCCATCATTAATACTCATTCAAAACAATCCATTCCGATTTGTTTATGTACTGTCAGCCAACAGTTTTCTATTTTACTACTTTTGATGGGACCATCATGCAATAGTCTTCAACCAGGAAGCCAATTGGTCAAGAATGTTCTTGTTATCAACCATCTTTGGCTGGTTTTGTAGGTTTTCAATCAGACTAGGGTGAGGAAGGACCTAAGTAAGTTATGGAGAGCAAATAAATTCCTTATGCAAATTAGTTTGGAAATTAGACCATCTGATTGGTTGATGCAATTCTCATTAGGGATGGCCATCGGCCATCGATGTTTATAAACCATCGATGGGTTATGGTCGATGTTCAATAGTTTTTACATCAATGTTTAGTTAAAACGACTAGTTTTTTTTTGCTATTTCCTGGTACACAGAGCAAAGCTCCACCCACGACACCAGTGAAGCCCCGCCCCCATATTCTGATTGGCCCACAGGCCAGTCAGTCAAATACAATGGATGACCACTGATATGTAACAACATCGATGGCAAAGGCAACAATGGCCATCATTAATACTCATTCAAAACAATCCATTCCGATTTGTTTATGTACTGTCAGCCAACAGTTTTCTATTTTACTACTTTTGATGGGACCATCATGCAATAGTCTTCAACCAGGAAGCCAATTGGTCAAGAATGTTCTTGTTATCAACCATCTTTGGCTGGTTTTGTAGGTTTTCAATCAGACTAGGGTGAGGAAGGACCTAAGTAAGTTATGGAGAGCAAATAAATTCCTTATGCAAATTAGTTTGGAAATTAGACCATCTGATTGGTTGATGCAATTCTCATTAGGGATGGCCATCGGCCATCGATGTTTATAAACCATCGATGGGTTATGGTCGATGTTCAATAGTTTTTACATCAATGTTTAGTTAAAACGACTAGTTTTGTTTTGCTATTTCCTGGTACACAGAGCAAAGCTCCACCCACGACACCAGTGAAGCCCCGCCCCCATATTCTGATTGGCCCACAGGCCAGTCAGTCAAATGCAATGGATGGCCACTGATATGTAACAACATCGATGGCAAAGGCAACAATGGCCATCATTAATACTCATTCAAAACAATCCATTCCGATTGGTTTATGTACTGTCAGTCAACAGTTTTCTATTTTACTACATTTGATGGGACCATCATGCAATAGTCTTTAACCAGGAAGCCATTTGGTCACAAATGTTCTTGTTATCAACCATCTTTGGCTGGTTTTGTAGGTTTTCAATCAGACTAGGGTGAGGAAGGACCTAAGTAAGTTATGGAGAGCAAATAAATTCCTTATGCAAATTAGTTTGGAAATTAGACCATCTGATTGGTTGATGCAATTCTCATTAGGGATGGCCATCGGTCATCGATGTTTATAAACCATCGATGGGTTATGGTCGATGTTCAATAGTTTTTACATCAATGTTTAGTTAAAACGACTAGTTTTGTTATTTCCTGGTACACAGAGCAAAGTTCCACCCACGACACCAGTGAAGCCCCGCCCCCATATTCTGATTTACCCACAGGCCAGTCAGTCAAATACAATGGATGACCACTGATATGTAACAACATCGATGGCAAAGGCAACAATGGCCATCTTAATACTTATTCAAAACAATCTATTCCGATTGGTTTATGTACTGTCAGTCAACAGTTTTCTATTTTACTACTTTTGATGGGACCATCATGCAATAGTCTTCACCCAGGAAGCAAATTGGTCAAGAATGTTCTTGTTATCAACCATCTTTGGCTGGTTTTGTAGGTTTTCAATCAGACTAGGGTGAGGAAGGACCTAAGTAAGTTATGGAGAGCAAATAAATTCCTTATGCAAATTAGTTTGAAAATTAGACCATCTGATTGGTTGATGCAATTCTCATTAGGGATGGCCATCGGCCATCGATGTTTATAAACCATCGATGGGTTATGGTCGATGTTCAATAGTTTTTACATCAATGTTTAGTTAAAACGACTAGTTTTTTTTTTTTGCTATATCCTGGTACACAGAGCAAAGCTCCACCCACGACACCAGTGAAGCCCCGCCCCCATATTCTGATTGGCCCACAGGCCAGTCAGTCAAATACAATGGATGACCACTGATATGTAACAACATCGATGGCAAAGGCAACAATGGCCATCATTAATACTCATTCAAAACAATCCATTCCGATTTGTTTATGTACTGTCAGCCAACAGTTTTCTATTTTACTACTTTTGATGGGACCATCATGCAATAGTCTTCAACCAGGAAACCAATTGGTCAAGAATGTTCTTGTTATCAACCATCTTTGGCTGGTTTTGTAGGTTTTCAATCAGACTAGGGTGAGGAAGGACCTAAGTAAGTTATGGAGAGCAAATAAATTCCTTATGCAAATTAGTTTGGAAATTAGACCATCTGATTGGTTGATGCAATTCTCATTAGGGATGGCCATCGGCCATCGATGTTTATAAACCATCGATGGGTTATGGTCGATGTTCAATAGTTTTTACATCAATGTTTAGTTAAAACGACTAGTTTTGTTTTGCTATTTCCTGGTACACAGAGCAAAGCTCCACCCACGACACCAGTGAAGCCCCGCCCCCATATTCTGATTGGCCCACAGGCCAGTCAGTCAAATGCAATGGATGACCACTGATATGTAACAACATCGATGGCAAAGGCAACAATGGCCATCATTAATACTCATTCAAAACAATCCATTCCGATTTGTTTATGTACTGTCAGCCAACAGTTTTCTATGTTACTACTTTTGATGGGACCATCATGCAATAGTCTTAAACCAGGAAGCCATTTGGTCACGAATGTTCTTGTTATCAACCATCTTTGGCTGGTTTTGTAGGTTTTCAATCAGACTAGGGTGAGGAAGGACCTAAGTAAGTTATGGAGAGCAAATAAATTCCTTATGCAAATTAGTTTGGAAATTAGACCATCTGATTGGTTGATGCAATTCTCATTAGGGATGGCCATCGGCCATCGATGTTTATAAACCATCGATGGGTTATGGTCGATGTTCAATAGTTTTTACATCAATGTTTAGTTAAAACGACTAGTTTTGTTATTTCCTGGTACACAGAGCAAAGTTCCACCCACGACACCAGTGAAGCCCCGCCCCCATATTCTGATTGGCCCACAGGCCAGTCAGTCAAATACAATGGATGACCACTGATATGTAACAACATCGATGGCAAAGACAACAATGGCCATCATTAATACTCATTCAAAACAATCCATTCCGATTTGTTTATGTACTGTCAGCCAACAGTTTTCTATTTTACTACTTTTGATGGGACCATCATGCAATAGTCTTCAACCAGGAAGCCAATTGGTCAAGAATGTTCTTGTTATCAACCATCTTTGGCTGGTTTTGTAAGTTTTCAATCAGACTAGGGTGAGAAAAGACCTAAGTAAGTTATGGAGAGCAAATAAATTCCTTATGCAAATTAGTTTGGAAATTAGACCATCTGATTGGTTGATGCAATTCTCATTAGGGATGGCCATCGGCCATCGATGTTTATAAACCATCGATGGGTTATGGTCGATGTTCAATAGTTTTTACATCAATGTTTAGTTAAAACGACTAGTTTTGTTTTGCTATTTCCTGGTACACAGAGCAAAGCTCCACCCACGACACCAGTGAAGCCCCGCCCCCATATTCTGATTGGCCCACAGGCCAGTCAGTCAAATGCAATGGATGACCACTGATATGTAACAACATCGATGGCAAAGGCAACAATGGCCATCAATAATACTCATTCAAAACAATCCATTCCGATTGGTTTATGTACTGTCAGTCAACAGTTTTCTATTTTACTACATTTGATGGGACCATCATGCAATAGTCTTCAACCAGGAAGCCATTTGGTCACGAATGTTCTTGTTATCAACCATCTTTGGCTGGTTTTGTAGGTTTTCAATCAGACTAGGGTGAGGAAGGACCTAAGTAAGTTATGGAGAGCAAATAAATTCCTTATGCAAATTAGTTTGGAAATTAGACCATCTGATTGGTTGATGCAATTCTCATTAGGGATGGCCATCGGCCATCGATGTTTATAAACCATCGATGGGTTATGGTCGATGTTCAATAGTTTTTACATCAATGTTTAGTTAAAACGACTAGTTTTTTTTTGCTATTTCCTGGTACACAGAGCAAAGCTCCACCCACGACACCAGTGAAGCCCCGCCCCCATATTCTGATTGGCCCACAGGCCAGTCAGTCAAATACAATGGATGACCACTGATATGTAACAACATCGATGGCAAAGGCAACAATGGCCATCATTAATACTCATTCAAAACAATCCATTCCGATTTGTTTATGTACTGTCAGCCAACAGTTTTCTATTTTACTACTTTTGATGGGACCATCATGCAATAGTCTTCAACCAGGAAGCCAATTGGTCAAGAATGTTCTTGTTATCAACCATCTTTGGCTGGTTTTGTAGGTTTTCAATCAGACTAGGGTGAGGAAGGACCTAAGTAAGTTATGGAGAGCAAATACATTCCTTATGCAAATTAGTTTGGAAATTAGACCATCTGATTGGTTGATGCAATTCTCATTAGGGATGGCCATCGGCCATCGATGTTTATAAACCATCGATGGGTTATGGTCGATGTTCAATAGTTTTTACATCAATGTTTAGTTAAAACGACTAGTTTTGTTTTGCTATTTCCTGGTACACAGAGCAAAGCTCCACCCACGACACCAGTGAAGCCCCGCCCCCATATTCTGATTGGCCCACAGGCCAGTCAGTCAAATGCAATGGATGGCCACTGATATGTTACAACATCGATGGCAAAGGCAACAATGGCCATCATTAATACTCATTCAAAACAATCCGTTCCGATTGGTTTATGTACTGTCAGTCAACAGTTTTCTATTTTACTACATTTGATGGGACCATCATGCAATAGTCTTCAACCAGGAAGCCATTTGGTCACGAATGTTCTTGTTATCAACCATCTTTGGCTGGTTTTGTAGGTTTTCAATCAGACTAGGGTGAGGAAGGACCTAAGTAAGTTATGGAGAGCAAATAAATTCCTTATGCAAATTAGTTTGGAAATTAGACCATCTGATTGGTTGATGCAATTCTCATTAGGGATGGCCATCGGTCATCGATGTTTATAAACCATCGATGGGTTATGGTCGATGTTCAATAGTTTTTACATCAATGTTTAGTTAAAACGACTAGTTTTGTTATTTCCTGGTACACAGAGCAAAGTTCCACCCACGACACCAGTGAAGCCCCGCCCCCATATTCTGATTGGCCCACAGGCCAGTCAGTCAAATACGATGGATGACCACTGATATGTAACAACATCGATGGCAAAGGCAACAATGGCCATCTTAATACTCATTCAAAACAATCTATTCCGATTGGTTTATGTACTGTCAGTCAACAGTTTTCTATTTTACTACTTTTGATGGGACCATCATGCAATAGTCTTCACCCAGGAAGCCAATTGGTCAAGAATGTTCTTGTTATCAACCATCTTTGGCTGGTTTTGTAGGTTTTCAATCAGACTAGGGTGAGGAAGGACCTAAGTAAGTTATGGAGAGCAAATAAATTCCTTATGCAAATTAGTTTGGAAATTAGACCATCTGATTGGTTGATGCAATTCTCATTAGGGATGGCCATCGGCCATCGATGTTTATAAACCATCGATGGGTTATGGTCGATGTTCAATAGTTTTTACATCAATGTTTAGTTAAAACGACTAGTTTTGTTTTGCTATTTCCTGGTACACAGAGCAAAGCTCCACCCACGACACCAGTGAAGCCCCGCCCCCATATTCTGATTGGCCCACAGGCCAGTCAGTCAAATGCAATGGATGACCACTGATACGTAACAACATCGATGGCAAAGGCAACAATGGCCATCATTAATACTCATTCAAAACAATCCATTCCGATTTGTTTAGGTACTGTCAGCCAACAGTTTTCTATTTTACTACTTTTGATGGGACCATCATGCAATAGTCTTCAACCAGGAAGCCATTTGGTCACGAATGTTCTTGTTATCAACCATCTTTGGCTGGTTTTGTAGGTTTTCAATCAGACTAGGGTGAGGAAGGACCTAAGTAAGTTATGGAGAGCAAATAAATTCCTTATGCAAATTAGTTTGGAAATTAGACCATCTGATTGGTTGATGCAATTCTCATTAGGGATGGCCATCGGCCATCGATGTTTATAAACCATCGATGGGTTATGGTCGATGTTCAATAGTTTTTACATCAATGTTTAGTTAAAACGACTAGTTTTTTTTGCTATTTCCTGGTACACAGAGCAAAGCTTCACCCACGACACCAGTGAAGCCCCGCCCCCATATTCTGATTGGCCCACAGGCCAGTCAGTCAAATACAATGGATGACCACTGATATGTAACAACATCGATGGCAAAGGCAACAATGGCCATCATTAATACTCATTCAAAACAATCCATTCCGATTTGTTTATGTACTGTCAGCCAACAGTTTTCTATTTTACTACTTTTGATGGGACCATCATGCAATAGTCTTCAACCAGGAAGCCAATTGGTCAAGAATGTTCTTGTTATCAACCATCTTTGGCTGGTTTTGTAGGTTTTCAATCAGACTAGGGTGAGGAAGGACCTAAGTAAGTTATGGAGAGCAAATACATTCCTTATGCAAATTAGTTTGGAAATTAGACCATCTGATTGGTTGATGCAATTCTCATTAGGGATGGCCATCGGCCATCGATGTTTATAAACCATCGATGGGTTATGGTCGATGTTCAATAGTTTTTACATCAATGTTTAGTTAAAACGACTAGTTTTGTTTTGCTATTTCCTGGTACACAGAGCAAAGCTCCACCCACGACACCAGTGAAGCCCCGCCCCCATATTCTGATTGGCCCACAGGCCAGTCAGTCAAATGCAATGGATGGCCACTGATATGTTACAACATCGATGGCAAAGGCAACAATGGCCATCATTAATACTCATTCAAAACAATCCGTTCCGATTGGTTTATGTACTGTCAGTCAACAGTTTTCTATTTTACTACATTTGATGGGACCATCATGCAATAGTCTTTAACCAGGAAGCCATTTGGTCACGAATGTTCTTGTTATCAACCATCTTTGGCTGGTTTTGTAGGTTTTCAATCAGACTAGGGTGAGGAAGGACCTAAGTAAGTTATGGAGAGCAAATAAATTCCTTATGCAAATTAGTTTGGAAATTAGACCATCTGATTGGTTGATGCAATTCTCATTAGGGATGGCCATCGGTCATCGATGTTTATAAACCATCGATGGGTTATGGTCGATGTTCAATAGTTTTTACATCAATGTTTAGTTAAAACGACTAGTTTTGTTATTTCCTGGTACACAGAGCAAAGTTCCACCCACGACACCAGTGAAGCCCCGCCCCCATATTCTGATTGGCCCACAGGCCAGTCAGTCAAATACGATGGATGACCACTGATATGTAACAACATCGATGGCAAAGGCAACAATGGCCATCTTAATACTCATTCAAAACAATCTATTCCGATTGGTTTATGTACTGTCAGTCAACAGTTTTCTATTTTACTACTTTTGATGGGACCATCATGCAATAGTCTTCACCCAGGAAGCCAATTGGTCAAGAATGTTCTTGTTATCAACCATCTTTGGCTGGTTTTGTAGGTTTTCAATCAGACTAGGGTGAGGAAGGACCTAAGTAAGTTATGGAGAGCAAATAAATTCCTTATGCAAATTAGTTTGGAAATTAGACCATCTGATTGGTTGATGCAATTCTCATTAGGGATGGCCATCGGCCATCGATGTTTATAAACCATCGATGGGTTATGGTCGATGTTCAATAGTTTTTACATCAATGTTTAGTTAAAACGACTAGTTTTGTTTTGCTATTTCCTGGTACACAGAGCAAAGCTCCACCCACGACACCAGTGAAGCCCCGCCCCCATATTCTGATTGGCCCACAGGCCAGTCAGTCAAATGCAATGGATGACCACTGATACGTAACAACATCGATGGCAAAGGCAACAATGGCCATCATTAATACTCATTCAAAACAATCCATTCCGATTTGTTTAGGTACTGTCAGCCAACAGTTTTCTATTTTACTACTTTTGATGGGACCATCATGCAATAGTCTTCAACCAGGAAGCCATTTGGTCACGAATGTTCTTGTTATCAACCATCTTTGGCTGGTTTTGTAGGTTTTCAATCAGACTAGGGTGAGGAAGGACCTAAGTAAGTTATGGAGAGCAAATAAATTCCTTATGCAAATTAGTTTGGAAATTAGACCATCTGATTGGTTGATGCAATTCTCATTAGGGATGGCCATCGGCCATCGATGTTTATAAACCATCGATGGGTTATGGTCGATGTTCAATAGTTTTTACATCAATGTTTAGTTAAAACGACTAGTTTTTTTTGCTATTTCCTGGTACACAGAGCAAAGCTTCACCCACGACACCAGTGAAGCCCCGCCCCCATATTCTGATTGGCCCACAGGCCAGTCAGTCAAATACAATGGATGACCACTGATATGTAACAACATCGATGGCAAAGGCAACAATGGCCATCATTAATACTCATTCAAAACAATCCATTCCGATTTGTTTATGTACTGTCAGCCAACAGTTTTCTATTTTACTACTTTTGATGGGACCATCATGCAATAGTCTTCAACCAGGAAGCCAATTGGTCAAGAATGTTCTTGTTATCAACCATCTTTGGCTGGTTTTGTAGGTTTTCAATCAGACTAGGGTGAGGAAAGACCTAAGTAAGTTATGGAGAGCAAATAAATTCCTTATGCAAATTAGTTTGGAAATTAGACCATCTGATTGGTTGATGCAATTCTCATTAGGGATGGCCATCGGCCATCGATGTTTATAAACCATCGATGGGTTATGGTCGATGTTCAATAGTTTTTACATCAATGTTTAGTTAAAACGACTAGTTTTGTTTTGCTATTTCCTGGTACACAGAGCAAAGCTCCACCCACGACACCAGTGAAGCCCCGCCCCCATATTCTGATTGGCCCACAGGCCAGTCAGTCAAATGCAATGGATGACCACTGATATGTAACAACATCGATGGCAAAGGCAACAATGGCCATCATTAATACTCATTCAAAACAATCCATTCCGATTGGTTTATGTACTGTCAGTCAACAGTTTTCTATTTTACTACATTTGATGGGACCATCATGCAATAGTCTTTAACCAGGAAACCATTTGGTCACGAATGTTCTTGTTATCAACCATCTTTGGCTGGTTTTGTAGGTTTTCAATCAGACTAGGGTGATGAAGGACCTAAGTAAGTTATGGAGAGCAAATAAATTCCTTATGCAAATTAGTTTGGAAATTAGACCATCTGATTGGTTGATGCAATTCTCATTAGGGATGGCCATCGGCCATCGATGTTTATAAACCATCGATGGGTTATGGTCGATGTTCAATAGTTTTTACATCAATGTTTAGTTAAAACGACTAGTTTTGTTATTTCCTGGTACACAGAGCAAAGTTCCACCCACGACACCAGTGAAGCCCCGCCCCCATATTCTGATTGGCCCACAGGCCAGTCAGTCAAATACAATGGATGACCACTGATATGTAACAACATCGATGGCAAAGGCAACAATGGCCATCATTAATACTCATTCAAAACAATCCATTCCGATTTGTTTATGTACTGTCAGCCAACAGTTTTCTATTTTACTACTTTTGATGGGACCATCATGCAATAGTCTTCAACCAGGAAGCCAATTGGTCAAGAATGTTCTTGTTATCAACCATCTTTGGCTGGTTTTGTAGGTTTTCAATCAGACTAGGGTGAGGAAGGACCTAAGTAAGTTATGGAGAGCAAATAAATTCCTTATGCAAATTAGTTTGGAAATTAGACCATCTGATTGGTTGATGCAATTCTCATTAGGGATGGCCATCGGCCATCGATGTTTATAAACCATCGATGGGTTATGGTAAAGGTTCAATAGTTTTTACATCAATGTTTAGTTAAAACGACTAGTTTTTTTTTGCTATTTCCTGGTACACAGAGCAAAGCTCCACCCACGACACCAGTGAAGCCCCGCCCCCATATTCTGATTGGCCCACAGGCCAGTCAGTCAAATACAATGGATGACCACTGATATGTAACAACATCGATGGCAAAGGCAACAATGGCCATCATTAATACTCATTCAAAACAATCCATTCCGATTTGTTTATGTACTGTCAGCCAACAGTTTTCTATTTTACTACTTTTGATGGGACCATCATGCAATAGTCTTCAACCAGGAAGCCATTTGGTCACGAATGTTCTTGTTATCAACCATCTTTGGCTGGTTTTGTAGGTTTTCAATCAGACTAGGGTGAGGAAGAACCTAAGTAAGTTATGGAGAGCAAATAAATTCCTTATGCAAATTAGTTTGGAAATTAGACCATCTGATTGGTTGATGCAATTCTCATTAGGGATGGCCATCGGCCATCGATGTTTATAAACCATCGATGGGTTATGGTCGATGTTCAATAGTTTTTACATCAATGTTTAGTTAAAACGACTAGTTTTTTTTGCTATTTCCTGGTACACAGAGCAAAGTTCCACCCACGACACCAGTGAAGCCCCGCCCCCATATTCTGATTGGCCCACAGGCCAGTCAGTCAAATACAATGGATGACCACTGATATGTAACAACATCGATGGCAAAGGCAACAATGGCCATCATTAATACTCATTCAAAACAATCCATTCCGATTTGTTTATGTACTGTCAGCCAACAGTTTTCTATTTTACTACTTTTGATGGGACCATCATGCAATAGTCTTCAACCAGGAAGCCAATTGGTCAAGAATGTTCTTGTTATCAACCATCTTTGGCTGGTTTTGTAGGTTTTCAATCAGACTAGGGTGAGGAAGGACCTAAGTAAGTTATGGAGAGCAAATAAATTCCTTATGCAAATTAGTTTGGAAATTAGACCATCTGATTGGTTGATGCAATTCTCATTAGGGATGGCCATCGGCCATCGATGTTTATAAACCATCGATGGGTTATGGTCGATGTTCAATAGTTTTTACATCAATGTTTAGTTAAAGCGACTAGTTTTTTTTTGCTATTTCCTGGTACACAGAGCAAAGCTCCACCCACGACACCAGTGAAGCCCCGCCCCCATATTCTGATTGGCCCACAGGCCAGTCAGTCAAATGCAATGGATGACCACTGATATGTAACAACATCGATGGCAAAGGCAACAATGGCCATCATTAATACTCATTCAAAACAATCCATTCCGATTTGGTTTATGTACTGTCAGTCAACAGTTTTCTATTTTACTACTTTTGAAGGGCCATCATGCAATAGTCTTCAACCAGGAAGCCAATTGGTCACGAATGTTCTTGTTATCAACCATCTTTGGCTGGTTTTGTAGGTTTTCAATCAGACTAGGGTGAGGAAGGACCTAAGTAAGTTATGGAGAGCAAATAAATTCCTTATGCAAATTAGTTTGGAAATTAGACCATCTGATTGGTTGATGCAATTCTCATTAGGGATGGCCATCGGCCATCGATGTTTATAAACCATCGATGGGTTATGGTCGATGTTCAATAGTTTTTACATCAATGTTTAGTTAAAACGACTAGTTTTTTTTGCTATTTCCTGGTACACAGAGCAAAGTTCCACCCACGACACCAGTGAAGCCCCGCCCCCATATTCTGATTGGCCCACAGGCCAGTCAGTCAAATACAATGGATGACCACTGATATGTAACAACATCGATGGCAAAGGCAACAATGGCCATCATTAATACTCATTCAAAACAATCCATTCCGATTTGTTTATGTACTGTCAGCCAACAGTTTTCTATTTTACTACTTTTGATGGGACCATCATGCAATAGTCTTCAACCAGGAAGCCAATTGGTCAAGAATGTTCTTGTTATCAACCATCTTTGGCTGGTTTTGTAGGTTTTCAATCAGACTAGGGTGAGGAAGGACCTAAGTAAGTTATGGAGAGCAAATAAATTCCTTATGCAAATTAGTTTGGAAATTAGACCATCTGATTGGTTGATGCAATTCTCATTAGGGATGGCCATCGGCCATCGATGTTTATAAACCATCGATGGGTTATGGTCGATGTTCAATAGTTTTTACATCAATGTTTAGTTAAAGCGACTAGTTTTTTTTTGCTATTTCCTGGTACACAGAGCAAAGCTCCACCCACGACACCAGTGAAGCCCCGCCCCCATATTCTGATTGGCCCACAGGCCAGTCAGTCAAATGCAATGGATGACCACTGATATGTAACAACATCGATGGCAAAGGCAACAATGGCCATCATTAATACTCATTCAAAACAATCCATTCCGATTTGGTTTATGTACTGTCAGTCAACAGTTTTCTATTTTACTACTTTTGAAGGGCCATCATGCAATAGTCTTCAACCAGGAAGCCAATTGGTCACGAATGTTCTTGTTATCAACCATCTTTGGCTGGTTTTGTAGGTTTTCAATCAGACTAGGGTGAGGAAGGACCTAAGTAAGTTATGGAGAGCAAATAAATTCCTTATGCAAATTAGTTTGGAAATTAGACCATCTGATTGGTTGATGCAATTCTCATTAGGGATGGCCATCGGCCATCGATGTTTATAAACCATCGATGGGTTATGGTCGATGTTCAATAGTTTTTACATCAATGTTTAGTTAAAACGACTAGTTTTGTTTTGCTATTTCCTGGTACACAGAGCAAAGCTCCACCCACGACACCAGTGAAGCCCCGCCCCCATATTCTGATTGGCCCACAGGCCAGTCAGTCAAATACAATGGATGACCACTGATATGTAACAACATCGATGGCAAAGGCAACAATGGCCATCATTAATACTCATTCAAAACAATCCATTCCGATTTGTTTATGTACTGTCAGCCAACCGTTTTCTATTTTACTACTTTTGATGGGACCATCATGCAATAGTCTTCAACCAGGAAGCCATTTGGTCACGAATGTTCTTGTTATCAACCATCTTTGGCTGGTTTTGTAGGTTTTCAATCAGACTAGGGTGAGGAAGAACCTAAGTAAGTTATGGAGAGCAAATACATTCCTTATGCAAATTAGTTTGGAAATTAGACCATCTGATTGGTTGATGCAATTCTCATTAGGGATGGCCATCGGCCATCGATGTTTATAAACCATCGATGGGTTATGGTCGATGTTCAATAGTTTTTACATCAATGTTTAGTTAAAACGACTAGTTTTTTTTGCTATTTCCTGGTACACAGAGCAAAGCTCCACCCACGACACCAGTGAAGCCCCGCCCCCATATTCTGATTGGCCCACAGGCCAGTCAGTCAAATACAATGGATGACCACTGATATGTAACAACATCGATGGCAAAGGCAACAATGGCCATCATTAATACTCATTCAAAACAATGCATTCCGATTTGTTTATGTACTGTCAGTCAACAGTTTTCTATTTTACTACTTTTGATGGGACCATCATGCAATAGTCTTCAACCAGGAAGCCAATTGGTCAAGAATGTTCTTGTTATCAACCATCTTTGGCTGGTTTTGTAGGTTTTCAATCAGACTAGGGTGAGGAAGGACCTAAGTAAGTTATGGAGAGCAAATAAATTCCTTATGCAAATTAGTTTGGAAATTAGACCATCTGATTGGTTGATGCAATTCTCATTAGGGATGGCCATCGGCCATCGATGTTTATAAACCATCGATGGGTTATGGTCGATGTTCAATAGTTTTTACATCAATGTTTAGTTAAAACGACTAGTTTTTTTTTGCTATTTCCTGGTACACAGAGCAAAGCTCCACCCACGACACCAGTGAAGCCCCGCCCCCATATTCTGATTGGCCCACAGGCCAGTCAGTCAAATACAATGGATGACCACTGATATGTAACAACATCGATGGCAAAGGCAACAATGGCCATCATTAATACTCATTCAAAACAATCCATTCCGATTTGTTTATGTACTGTCAGTCAACAGTTTTCTATTTTACTACTTTTGAAGGGCCATCATGCAATAGTCTTCAACCAGGAAGCCAATTGGTCAAGAATGTTCTTGTTATCAACCATCTTTGGCTGGTTTCGTAGGTTTTCAATTAGACTAGGGTGAGGAAGGACCTAAGTAAGTTATGGAGAGCAAATAAATTCCTTATGCAAATTAGTTTGGAAATTAGACCATCTGATTGGTTGATGCAATTCTCATTAGGGATGGCCATCGGCCATCGATGTTTATAAACCATCGATGGGTTATGGTCGATGTTCAATAGTTTTTACATCAATGTTTAGTTAAAACGACTAGTTTTGTTTTGCTATTTCCTGGTACACAGAGCAAAGTTCCACCCACGACACCAGTGAAGCCCCGCCCCCATATTCTGATTGGCCCACAGGCCAGTCAGTCAAATACAATGGATGACCACTGATATGTAACAACATTGATGGCAAAGGCAACAATGGCCATCTTAATACTCATTCAAAACAATCTATTCCGATTGGTTTATGTACTGTCAGTCAACAGTTTTCTATTTTACTACTTTTGATGGGACCATCATGCAATAGTCTTCACCCAGGAAGCCAATTGGTCAAGAATGTTCTTGTTATCAACCATCTTTGGCTGGTTTTGTAGGTTTTCAATCAGACTAGGGTGAGGAAGGACCTAAGTAAGTTATGGAGAGCAAATAAATTCCTTATGCAAATTAGTTTGGAAATTAGACCATCTGATTGGTTGATGCAATTCTCATTAGGGATGGCCATCGGCCATCGATGTTTATAAACCATCGATGGGTTATGGTCGATGTTCAATAGTTTTTACATCAATGTTTAGTTAAAACGACTAGTTTTTTTTTGCTATATCCTGGTACACAGAGCAAAGCTCCACCCACGACACCAGTGAAGCCCCGCCCCCATATTCTGATTGGCCCACAGGCCAGTCAGTCAAATGCAATGGATGACCACTGATATGTAACAACATCGATGGCAAAGGCAACAATGGCCATCATTAATACTCATTCAAAACAATCCATTCCGATTGGTTTATGTACTGTCAGTCAACAGTTTTCTATTTTACTACATTTGATGGGACCATCATGCAATAGTCTTCAACCAGGAAGCCATTTGGTCACGAATGTTCTTGTTATCAACCATCTTTGGCTGGTTTTGTAGGTTTTCAATCAGACTAGGGTGAGGAAGGACCTAAGTAAGTTATGGAGAGCAAATAAATTCCTTATGCAAATTAGTTTGGAAATTAGACCATCTGATTGGTTTATGCAATTCTCATTAGGGATGGCCATCGGCCATCGATGTTTATAAACCATCGATGGGTTATGGTCGATGTTCAATAGTTTTTACATCAATGTTTAGTTAAAACGACTAGTTTTGTTTTGCTATTTCCTGGTACACAGAGCAAAGCTCCACCCACGACACCAGTGAAGCCCCGCCCCCATATTCTGATTGGCCCACAGGCCAGTCAGTCAAATGCAATGGATGACCACTGATATGTAACAACATCGATGGCAAAGGCAACAATGGCCATCATTAATACTCATTCAAAACAATCCATTCCGATTTGTTTATGTACTGTCAGCCAACAGTTTTCTATTTTACTACTTTTGATGAGACCATCATGCAATAGTCTTCAACCAGGAAGCCAATTGGTCAAGAATGTTCTTGTTATCAACCATCTTTGGCTGGTTTTGTAGGTTTTCAATCAGACTAGGGTGAGGAAGGACCTAAGTAAGTTATGGAGAGCAAATAAATTCCTTATGCAAATTAGTTTGGAAATTAGACCATCTGATTGGTTGATGCAATTCTCATTAGGGATGGCCATCGGCCATCGATGTTTATAAACCATCGATGGGTTATGGTCGATGTTCAATAGTTTTTACATCAATGTTTAGTTAAAACGACTAGTTTTGTTTTGCTATTTCCTGGTACACAGAGCAAAGCTCCACCCACGACACCAGTGAAGCCCCGCCCCCATATTCTGATTGGCCCAAAGGCCAGTCAGTCAAATGCAATGGATGACCACTGATATGTAACAACATCGATGGCAAAGGCAACAATGGCCATCATTAATACTCATTCAAAACAATCCATTCCGATTGGTTTATGTACTGTCAGTCAACAGTTTTCTATTTTACTACATTTGATGGGACCATCATGCAATAGTCTTCAACCAGGAAGCCATTTGGTCACGAATGTTCTTGTTATCAACCATCTTTGGCTGGTTTTGTAGGTTTTCAATCAGACTAGGGTGAGGAAGGACCTAAGTAAGTTATGGAGAGAAAATAAATTCCTTATGCAAATTAGTTTGGAAATTAGACCATCTGATTGGTTGATGCAATTCTCATTAGGGATGGCCATCGGCCATCGATGTTTATAAACCATCGATGGTTTATGGTCGATGTTCAATAGTTTTTACATCAATGTTTAGTTAAAATGACTAGTTTTTTTTTGCTATTTCCTGGTACACAGAGCAAAGCTCCACCCACGACACCAGTGAAGCCCCACCCCCATATTCTGATTGGCCCACAGGCCAGTCAGTCAAATACAATGGATGACCACTGATATGTAACAACATCGATGGCAAAGGCAACAATGGCCATCTTAATACTCATTCAAAACAATCTATTCCGATTGGTTTATGTACTGTCAGTCAACAGTTTTCTATTTTACTACTTTTGATGGGACCATCATGCAATAGTCTTCACCCAGGAAGCCAATTGGTCAAGAATGTTCTTGTTATCAACCATCTTTGGCTGGTTTTGTAGGTTTTCAATCAGACTAGGGTGAGGAAGGACCTAAGTAAGTTATGGAGAGCAAATAAATTCCTTATGCAAATTAGTTTGGAAATTAGACCATCTGATTGGTTGATGCAATTCTCATTAGGGATGGCCATCGGCCATCGATGTTTATAAACCATCGATGGGTTATGGTCGATGTTCAATAGTTTTTACATCAATGTTTAGTTAAAACGACTAGTTTTTTTTTGCTATATCCTGGTACACAGAGCAAAGCTCCACCCACGACACCAGTGAAGCCCCGCCCCCATATTCTGATTGGCCCACAGGCCAGTCAGTCAAATGCAATGGATGACCACTGATATGTAACAACATCGATGGCAAAGGCAACAATGGCCATCATTAATACTCATTCAAAACAATCCATTCCGATTGGTTTATGTACTGTCAGTCAACAGTTTTCTATTTTACTACATTTGATGGGACCATCATGCAATAGTCTTCAACCAGGAAGCCATTTGGTCACGAATGTTCTTGTTATCAACCATCTTTGGCTGGTTTTGTAGGTTTTCAATCAGACTAGGGTGAGGAAGGACCTAAGTAAGTTATGGAGAGCAAATAAATTCCTTATGCAAATTAGTTTGGAAATTAGACCATCTGATTGGTTTATGCAATTCTCATTAGGGATGGCCATCGGCCATCGATGTTTATAAACCATCGATGGGTTATGGTCGATGTTCAATAGTTTTTACATCAATGTTTAGTTAAAACGACTAGTTTTGTTTTGCTATTTCCTGGTACACAGAGCAAAGCTCCACCCACGACACCAGTGAAGCCCCGCCCCCATATTCTGATTGGCCCACAGGCCAGTCAGTCAAATGCAATGGATGACCACTGATATGTAACAACATCGATGGCAAAGGCAACAATGGCCATCATTAATACTCATTCAAAACAATCCATTCCGATTTGTTTATGTACTGTCAGCCAACAGTTTTCTATTTTACTACTTTTGATGAGACCATCATGCAATAGTCTTCAACCAGGAAGCCAATTGGTCAAGAATGTTCTTGTTATCAACCATCTTTGGCTGGTTTTGTAGGTTTTCAATCAGACTAGGGTGAGGAAGGACCTAAGTAAGTTATGGAGAGCAAATAAATTCCTTATGCAAATTAGTTTGGAAATTAGACCATCTGATTGGTTGATGCAATTCTCATTAGGGATGGCCATCGGCCATCGATGTTTATAAACCATCGATGGGTTATGGTCGATGTTCAATAGTTTTTACATCAATGTTTAGTTAAAACGACTAGTTTTGTTTTGCTATTTCCTGGTACACAGAGCAAAGCTCCACCCACGACACCAGTGAAGCCCCGCCCCCATATTCTGATTGGCCCACAGGCCAGTCAGTCAAATGCAATGGATGACCACTGATATGTAACAACATCGATGGCAAAGGCAACAATGGCCATCATTAATACTCATTCAAAACAATCCATTCCGATTGGTTTATGTACTGTCAGTCAACAGTTTTCTATTTTACTACATTTGATGGGACCATCATGCAATAGTCTTCAACCAGGAAGCCATTTGGTCACGAATGTTCTTGTTATCAACCATCTTTGGCTGGTTTTGTAGGTTTTCAATCAGACTAGGGTGAGGAAGGACCTAAGTAAGTTATGGAGAGAAAATAAATTCCTTATGCAAATTAGTTTGGAAATTAGACCATCTGATTGGTTGATGCAATTCTCATTAGGGATGGCCATCGGCCATCGATGTTTATAAACCATCGATGGTTTATGGTCGATGTTCAATAGTTTTTACATCAATGTTTAGTTAAAATGACTAGTTTTTTTTTGCTATTTCCTGGTACACAGAGCAAAGCTCCACCCACGACACCAGTGAAGCCCCACCCCCATATTCTGATTGGCCCACAGGCCAGTCAGTCAAATACAATGGATGACCACTGATATGTAACAACATCGATGGCAAAGGCAACAATGGCCATCATTAATACTCATTCAAAACAATCCATTCCGATTTGTTTATGTACTGTCAGCCAACAGTTTTCTATTTTACTACTTTTGATGGGACCATCATGCAATAGTCTTCAACCAGGAAGCCAATTGGTCAAGAATGTTCTTGTTATCAACCATCTTTGGCTGGTTTTGTAGGTTTTCAATCAGACTAGGGTGAGGAAGGACCTAAGTAAGTTATGGAGAGCAAATAAATTCCTTATGCAAATTAGTTTGGAAATTAGACCATCTGATTGGTTGATGCAATTCTCATTAGGGATGGCCATCGGCCATCGGCCATCGATGTTTATAAACCATCGATGGGTTATGGTCGATGTTCAATAGTTTTTACATCAATGTTTAGTTAAAACGACTGGTTTTGTTTTGCCATTTCCTGGTACACAGAGCAAAGCTCCACCCACGACACCAGTGAAGCCCCGCCCCCATATTCTGATTGGCCCACAGGCCAGTCAGTCAAATGCAATGGATGGCCACTGATATGTAACAACATTGATGGCAAAGGCAACAATGGCCATCTTAATACTCATTCAAAACAATCTATTCCGATTGGTTTATGTACTGTCAGTCAACAGTTTTCTATTTTACTACTTTTGATGGGACCATCATGCAATAGTCTTCACCCAGGAAGCCACTTGGTCAAGAATGTTCTTGTTATCAACCATCTTTGGCTGGTTTTGTAGGTTTTCAATCAGACTAGGGTGAGGAAGGACCTAAGTAAGTTATGGAGAGCAAATAAATTCCTTATGCAAATTAGTTTGGAAATTAGACCATCTGATTGGTTGATGCAATTCTCATTAGGGATGGCCATCGGCCATCGATGTTTATAAACCATCGATGGTTTATGGTCGATGTTCAATAGTTTTTACATCAATGTTTAGTTAAAATGACTAGTTTTTTTTTGCTATTTCCTGGTACACAGAGCAAAGCTCCACCCACGACACCAGTGAAGCCCCACCCCCATATTCTGATTGGCCCACAGGCCAGTCAGTCAAATACAATGGATGACCACTGATATGTAACAACATCGATGGCAAAGGCAACAATGGCCATCTTAATACTCATTCAAAACAATCTATTCCGATTGGTTTATGTACTGTCAGTCAACAGTTTTCTATTTTACTACTTTTGATGGGACCATCATGCAATAGTCTTCACCCAGGAAGCCAATTGGTCAAGAATGTTCTTGTTATCAACCATCTTTGGCTGGTTTTGTAGGTTTTCAATCAGACTAGGGTGAGGAAGGACCTAAGTAAGTTATGGAGAGCAAATAAATTCCTTATGCAAATTAGTTTGGAAATTAGACCATCTGATTGGTTGATGCAATTCTCATTAGGGATGGCCATCGGCCATCGATGTTTATAAACCATCGATGGGTTATGGTCGATGTTCAATAGTTTTTACATCAATGTTTAGTTAAAACGACTAGTTTTTTTTTGCTATATCCTGGTACACAGAGCAAAGCTCCACCCACGACACCAGTGAAGCCCCGCCCCCATATTCTGATTGGCCCACAGGCCAGTCAGTCAAATGCAATGGATGACCACTGATATGTAACAACATCGATGGCAAAGGCAACAATGGCCATCATTAATACTCATTCAAAACAATCCATTCCGATTGGTTTATGTACTGTCAGTCAACAGTTTTCTATTTTACTACATTTGATGGGACCATCATGCAATAGTCTTCAACCAGGAAGCCATTTGGTCACGAATGTTCTTGTTATCAACCATCTTTGGCTGGTTTTGTAGGTTTTCAATCAGACTAGGGTGAGGAAGGACCTAAGTAAGTTATGGAGAGCAAATAAATTCCTTATGCAAATTAGTTTGGAAATTAGACCATCTGATTGGTTTATGCAATTCTCATTAGGGATGGCCATCGGCCATCGATGTTTATAAACCATCGATGGGTTATGGTCGATGTTCAATAGTTTTTACATCAATGTTTAGTTAAAACGACTAGTTTTGTTTTGCTATTTCCTGGTACACAGAGCAAAGCTCCACCCACGACACCAGTGAAGCCCCGCCCCCATATTCTGATTGGCCCACAGGCCAGTCAGTCAAATGCAATGGATGACCACTGATATGTAACAACATCGATGGCAAAGGCAACAATGGCCATCATTAATACTCATTCAAAACAATCCATTCCGATTTGTTTATGTACTGTCAGCCAACAGTTTTCTATTTTACTACTTTTGATGAGACCATCATGCAATAGTCTTCAACCAGGAAGCCAATTGGTCAAGAATGTTCTTGTTATCAACCATCTTTGGCTGGTTTTGTAGGTTTTCAATCAGACTAGGGTGAGGAAGGACCTAAGTAAGTTATGGAGAGCAAATAAATTCCTTATGCAAATTAGTTTGGAAATTAGACCATCTGATTGGTTGATGCAATTCTCATTAGGGATGGCCATCGGCCATCGATGTTTATAAACCATCGATGGGTTATGGTCGATGTTCAATAGTTTTTACATCAATGTTTAGTTAAAACGACTAGTTTTGTTTTGCTATTTCCTGGTACACAGAGCAAAGCTCCACCCACGACACCAGTGAAGCCCCGCCCCCATATTCTGATTGGCCCACAGGCCAGTCAGTCAAATGCAATGGATGACCACTGATATGTAACAACATCGATGGCAAAGGCAACAATGGCCATCATTAATACTCATTCAAAACAATCCATTCCGATTGGTTTATGTACTGTCAGTCAACAGTTTTCTATTTTACTACATTTGATGGGACCATCATGCAATAGTCTTCAACCAGGAAGCCATTTGGTCACGAATGTTCTTGTTATCAACCATCTTTGGCTGGTTTTGTAGGTTTTCAATCAGACTAGGGTGAGGAAGGACCTAAGTAAGTTATGGAGAGAAAATAAATTCCTTATGCAAATTAGTTTGGAAATTAGACCATCTGATTGGTTGATGCAATTCTCATTAGGGATGGCCATCGGCCATCGATGTTTATAAACCATCGATGGTTTATGGTCGATGTTCAATAGTTTTTACATCAATGTTTAGTTAAAACGACTAGTTTTTTTTGCTATTTCCTGGTACACAGAGCAAAGCTCCACCCACGACACCAGTGAAGCCCCGCCCCCATATTCTGATTGGCCCACAGGCCAGTCAGTCAAATACAATGGATGACCACTGATATGTAACAACATCGATGGCAAAGGCAACAATGGCCATCATTAATACTCATTCAAAACAATGCATTCCGATTTGTTTATGTACTGTCAGTCAACAGTTTTCTATTTTACTACTTTTGATGGGACCATCATGCAATAGTCTTCAACCAGGAAGCCAATTGGTCAAGAATGTTCTTGTTATCAACCATCTTTGGCTGGTTTTGTAGGTTTTCAATCAGACTAGGGTGAGGAAGGACCTAAGTAAGTTATGGAGAGCAAATAAATTCCTTATGCAAATTAGTTTGGAAATTAGACCATCTGATTGGTTGATGCAATTCTCATTAGGGATGGCCATCGGCCATCGATGTTTATAAACCATCGATGGGTTATGGTCGATGTTCAATAGTTTTTACATCAATGTTTAGTTAAAACGACTAGTTTTTTTTTGCTATTTCCTGGTACACAGAGCAAAGCTCCACCCACGACACCAGTGAAGCCCCGCCCCCATATTCTGATTGGCCCACAGGCCAGTCAGTCAAATACAATGGATGACCACTGATATGTAACAACATCGATGGCAAAGGCAACAATGGCCATCATTAATACTCATTCAAAACAATCCATTCCGATTTGTTTATGTACTGTCAGTCAACAGTTTTCTATTTTACTACTTTTGAAGGGCCATCATGCAATAGTCTTCAACCAGGAAGCCAATTGGTCAAGAATGTTCTTGTTATCAACCATCTTTGGCTGGTTTCGTAGGTTTTCAATTAGACTAGGGTGAGGAAGGACCTAAGTAAGTTATGGAGAGCAAATAAATTCCTTATGCAAATTAGTTTGGAAATTAGACCATCTGATTGGTTGATGCAATTCTCATTAGGGATGGCCATCGGCCATCGATGTTTATAAACCATCGATGGGTTATGGTCGATGTTCAATAGTTTTTACATCAATGTTTAGTTAAAACGACTAGTTTTGTTTTGCTATTTCCTGGTACACAGAGCAAAGTTCCACCCACGACACCAGTGAAGCCCCGCCCCCATATTCTGATTGGCCCACAGGCCAGTCAGTCAAATACAATGGATGACCACTGATATGTAACAACATTGATGGCAAAGGCAACAATGGCCATCTTAATACTCATTCAAAACAATCTATTCCCATTGGTTTATGTACTGTCAGTCAACAGTTTTCTATTTTACTACTTTTGATGGGACCATCATGCAATAGTCTTCACCCAGGAAGCCAATTGGTCAAGAATGTTCTTGTTATCAACCATCTTTGGCTGGTTTTGTAGGTTTTCAATCAGACTAGGGTGAGGAAGGACCTAAGTAAGTTATGGAGAGCAAATAAATTCCTTATGCAAATTAGTTTGGAAATTAGACCATCTGATTGGTTGATGCAATTCTCATTAGGGATGGCCATCGGCCATCGATGTTTATAAACCATCGATGGGTTATGGTCGATGTTCAATAGTTTTTACATCAATGTTTAGTTAAAACGACTAGTTTTTTTTTGCTATATCCTGGTACACAGAGCAAAGCTCCACCCACGACACCAGTGAAGCCCCGCCCCCATATTCTGATTGGCCCACAGGCCAGTCAGTCAAATGCAATGGATGACCACTGATATGTAACAACATCGATGGCAAAGGCAACAATGGCCATCATTAATACTCATTCAAAACAATCCATTCCGATTGGTTTATGTACTGTCAGTCAACAGTTTTCTATTTTACTACATTTGATGGGACCATCATGCAATAGTCTTCAACCAGGAAGCCATTTGGTCACGAATGTTCTTGTTATCAACCATCTTTGGCTGGTTTTGTAGGTTTTCAATCAGACTAGGGTGAGGAAGGACCTAAGTAAGTTATGGAGAGCAAATAAATTCCTTATGCAAATTAGTTTGGAAATTAGACCATCTGATTGGTTTATGCAATTCTCATTAGGGATGGCCATCGGCCATCGATGTTTATAAACCATCGATGGGTTATGGTCGATGTTCAATAGTTTTTACATCAATGTTTAGTTAAAACGACTAGTTTTGTTTTGCTATTTCCTGGTACACAGAGCAAAGCTCCACCCACGACACCAGTGAAGCCCCGCCCCCATATTCTGATTGGCCCAAAGGCCAGTCAGTCAAATGCAATGGATGACCACTGATATGTAACAACATCGATGGCAAAGGCAACAATGGCCATCATTAATACTCATTCAAAACAATCCATTCCGATTTGTTTATGTACTGTCAGCCAACAGTTTTCTATTTTACTACTTTTGATGAGACCATCATGCAATAGTCTTCAACCAGGAAGCCAATTGGTCAAGAATGTTCTTGTTATCAACCATCTTTGGCTGGTTTTGTAGGTTTTCAATCAGACTAGGGTGAGGAAGGACCTAAGTAAGTTATGGAGAGCAAATAAATTCCTTATGCAAATTAGTTTGGAAATTAGACCATCTGATTGGTTGATGCAATTCTCATTAGGGATGGCCATCGGCCATCGATGTTTATAAACCATCGATGGGTTATGGTCGATGTTCAATAGTTTTTACATCAATGTTTAGTTAAAACGACTAGTTTTGTTTTGCTATTTCCTGGTACACAGAGCAAAGCTCCACCCACGACACCAGTGAAGCCCCGCCCCCATATTCTGATTGGCCCACAGGCCAGTCAGTCAAATGCAATGGATGACCACTGATATGTAACAACATCGATGGCAAAGGCAACAATGGCCATCATTAATACTCATTCAAAACAATCCATTCCGATTGGTTTATGTACTGTCAGTCAACAGTTTTCTATTTTACTACATTTGATGGGACCATCATGCAATAGTCTTCAACCAGGAAGCCATTTGGTCACGAATGTTCTTGTTATCAACCATCTTTGGCTGGTTTTGTAGGTTTTCAATCAGACTAGGGTGAGGAAGGACCTAAGTAAGTTATGGAGAGAAAATAAATTCCTTATGCAAATTAGTTTGGAAATTAGACCATCTGATTGGTTGATGCAATTCTCATTAGGGATGGCCATCGGCCATCGATGTTTATAAACCATCGATGGTTTATGGTCGATGTTCAATAGTTTTTACATCAATGTTTAGTTAAAATGACTAGTTTTTTTTGCTATTTCCTGGTACACAGAGCAAAGCTCCACCCACGACACCAGTGAAGCCCCACCCCCATATTCTGATTGGCCCACAGGCCAGTCAGTCAAATACAATGGATGACCACTGATATGTAACAACATCGATGGCAAAGGCAACAATGGCCATCTTAATACTCATTCAAAACAATCTATTCCGATTGGTTTATGTACTGTCAGTCAACAGTTTTCTATTTTACTACTTTTGATGGGACCATCATGCAATAGTCTTCACCCAGGAAGCCAATTGGTCAAGAATGTTCTTGTTATCAACCATCTTTGGCTGGTTTTGTAGGTTTTCAATCAGACTAGGGTGAGGAAGGACCTAAGTAAGTTATGGAGAGCAAATAAATTCCTTATGCAAATTAGTTTGGAAATTAGACCATCTGATTGGTTGATGCAATTCTCATTAGGGATGGCCATCGGCCATCGATGTTTATAAACCATCGATGGGTTATGGTCGATGTTCAATAGTTTTTACATCAATGTTTAGTTAAAACGACTAGTTTTTTTTTGCTATATCCTGGTACACAGAGCAAAGCTCCACCCACGACACCAGTGAAGCCCCGCCCCCATATTCTGATTGGCCCACAGGCCAGTCAGTCAAATGCAATGGATGACCACTGATATGTAACAACATCGATGGCAAAGGCAACAATGGCCATCATTAATACTCATTCAAAACAATCCATTCCGATTGGTTTATGTACTGTCAGTCAACAGTTTTCTATTTTACTACATTTGATGGGACCATCATGCAATAGTCTTCAACCAGGAAGCCATTTGGTCACGAATGTTCTTGTTATCAACCATCTTTGGCTGGTTTTGTAGGTTTTCAATCAGACTAGGGTGAGGAAGGACCTAAGTAAGTTATGGAGAGCAAATAAATTCCTTATGCAAATTAGTTTGGAAATTAGACCATCTGATTGGTTTATGCAATTCTCATTAGGGATGGCCATCGGCCATCGATGTTTATAAACCATCGATGGGTTATGGTCGATGTTCAATAGTTTTTACATCAATGTTTAGTTAAAACGACTAGTTTTGTTTTGCTATTTCCTGGTACACAGAGCAAAGCTCCACCCACGACACCAGTGAAGCCCCGCCCCCATATTCTGATTGGCCCACAGGCCAGTCAGTCAAATGCAATGGATGACCACTGATATGTAACAACATCGATGGCAAAGGCAACAATGGCCATCATTAATACTCATTCAAAACAATCCATTCCGATTTGTTTATGTACTGTCAGCCAACAGTTTTCTATTTTACTACTTTTGATGAGACCATCATGCAATAGTCTTCAACCAGGAAGCCAATTGGTCAAGAATGTTCTTGTTATCAACCATCTTTGGCTGGTTTTGTAGGTTTTCAATCAGACTAGGGTGAGGAAGGACCTAAGTAAGTTATGGAGAGCAAATAAATTCCTTATGCAAATTAGTTTGGAAATTAGACCATCTGATTGGTTGATGCAATTCTCATTAGGGATGGCCATCGGCCATCGATGTTTATAAACCATCGATGGGTTATGGTCGATGTTCAATAGTTTTTACATCAATGTTTAGTTAAAACGACTAGTTTTGTTTTGCTATTTCCTGGTACACAGAGCAAAGCTCCACCCACGACACCAGTGAAGCCCCGCCCCCATATTCTGATTGGCCCACAGGCCAGTCAGTCAAATGCAATGGATGACCACTGATATGTAACAACATCGATGGCAAAGGCAACAATGGCCATCATTAATACTCATTCAAAACAATCCATTCCGATTGGTTTATGTACTGTCAGTCAACAGTTTTCTATTTTACTACATTTGATGGGACCATCATGCAATAGTCTTCAACCAGGAAGCCATTTGGTCACGAATGTTCTTGTTATCAACCATCTTTGGCTGGTTTTGTAGGTTTTCAATCAGACTAGGGTGAGGAAGGACCTAAGTAAGTTATGGAGAGAAAATAAATTCCTTATGCAAATTAGTTTGGAAATTAGACCATCTGATTGGTTGATGCAATTCTCATTAGGGATGGCCATCGGCCATCGATGTTTATAAACCATCGATGGTTTATGGTCGATGTTCAATAGTTTTTACATCAATGTTTAGTTAAAATGACTAGTTTTTTTTTGCTATTTCCTGGTACACAGAGCAAAGCTCCACCCACGACACCAGTGAAGCCCCACCCCCATATTCTGATTGGCCCACAGGCCAGTCAGTCAAATACAATGGATGACCACTGATATGTAACAACATCGATGGCAAAGGCAACAATGGCCATCATTAATACTCATTCAAAACAATCCATTCCGATTTGTTTATGTACTGTCAGCCAACAGTTTTCTATTTTACTACTTTTGATGGGACCATCATGCAATAGTCTTCAACCAGGAAGCCAATTGGTCAAGAATGTTCTTGTTATCAACCATCTTTGGCTGGTTTTGTAGGTTTTCAATCAGACTAGGGTGAGGAAGGACCTAAGTAAGTTATGGAGAGCAAATAAATTCCTTATGCAAATTAGTTTGGAAATTAGACCATCTGATTGGTTGATGCAATTCTCATTAGGGATGGCCATCGGCCATCGGCCATCGATGTTTATAAACCATCGATGGGTTATGGTCGATGTTCAATAGTTTTTACATCAATGTTTAGTTAAAACGACTGGTTTTGTTTTGCCATTTCCTGGTACACAGAGCAAAGCTCCACCCACGACACCAGTGAAGCCCCGCCCCCATATTCTGATTGGCCCACAGGCCAGTCAGTCAAATGCAATGGATGGCCACTGATATGTAACAACATTGATGGCAAAGGCAACAATGGCCATCTTAATACTCATTCAAAACAATCTATTCCGATTGGTTTATGTACTGTCAGTCAACAGTTTTCTATTTTACTACTTTTGATGGGACCATCATGCAATAGTCTTCACCCAGGAAGCCACTTGGTCAAGAATGTTCTTGTTATCAACCATCTTTGGCTGGTTTTGTAGGTTTTCAATCAGACTAGGGTGAGGAAGGACCTAAGTAAGTTATGGAGAGCAAATAAATTCCTTATGCAAATTAGTTTGGAAATTAGACCATCTGATTGGTTGATGCAATTCTCATTAGTATTGGCCATCGGCAATCGATGTTTATAAACCATCGATGGGTTATGGTCGATGTTCAATAGTTTTTACATCAATGTTTAGTTAAAACGACTAGTTTTGTTTTGCTATTTCCTGGTACACAGAGCAAAGCTCCACCCACGACACCAGTGAAGCCCCGCCCCCATATTCTGATTGGCCCACAGGCCAGTCAGTCAAATACAATGGATGACCACTGATATGTAACAACATCGATGGCAAAGGCAACATTGGCCATCTTAATACTCATTCAAAACAATCCATTCCGATTGGTTTATGTACTGTCAGTCAACAGTTTTCTATTTTACTACTTTTGATGGGACCATCATGCAATAGTCTTCACCCAGGAAGCCAATTGGTCAAGAATGTTCTTGTTATCAACCATCTTTGGCTGGTTTTGTAGGTTTTCAATCAGACTAGGGTGAGGAAGGACCTAAGTAAGTTATGGAGAGCAAATAAATTCCTTATGCAAATTAGTTTGGAAATTAGACCATCTGATTGGTTGATGCAATTCTCATTAGGGATGGCCATCGGCCATCGATGTTTATAAACCATCGATGGGTTATGGTCGATGTTCAATAGTTTTTACATCAATGTTTAGTTAAAACGACTAGTTTTGTTTTGCTATTTCCTGGTACACAGAGCAAAGTTCCACCCACGACACCAGTGAAGCCCCGCCCCCATATTCTGATTGGCCCACAGGCCAGTCAGTCAAATACAATGGATGACCACTGATATGTAACAACATCGATGGCAAAGGCAACAATGGACATCATTAATACTCATTCAAAACAATCCATTCCGATTGGTTTATGTACTGTCAGCCAACAGTTTTCTATTTTACTACTTTTGATGGGACCATCATGCAATAGTCTTCAACCAGGAAGCCAATTGGTCAAGAATGTTCTTGTTATCAACCATCTTTGGCTGGTTTTGTAGGTTTTCAATGAGACTACGGTGAGGAAGGACCTAAGTAAGTTATGGAGAGCAAATAAATTCCTTATGCAAATTAGTTTGGAAATTAGACCATCTGATTGGTTGATGCAATTCTCATTAGGGATGGCCATCGGCCATCGATGTTTATAAACATTCGATGGGTTATGGTCGATGTTCAATAGTTTTTACATCAATGTTTAGTTAAAACGACTAGTTTTGTTTTACTATTTCCTGGTACACAGAGCAAAGCTCCACCCATGACACCAGTGAAGCCCCGCACCCATATTCTGATTGGCCCACAGGCCAGTCAAATACAATGGATGACCACTGATATGTAACAACATCGATGGCAAAGGCAACAATGGCCATCTTAATACTCATTCAAAACAATCCATTCCGATTGGTTTATGTACTGTCAGTCAACAGTTTTCTATTTTACTACTTTTGATGGGACCATCATGCAATAGTCTTCAACCAGGAAACCAATTGGTCAAGAATGTTCTTGTTATCAACCATCTTTGGCTGGTTTTGTAGGTTTTCAATCAGACTAGGGTGAGGAAGGACCTAAGTAAGTTATGGAGAGCAAATAAATTCCTTATGCAAATTAGTTTGGAAATTAGACCATCTGATTGGTTGATGCAATTCTCATTAGGGATGGCCATCGATGTTTATAAACCATCGATGGGTTATGGTCGATGTTCAATAGTTTTTACATCAATGTTTAGTTAAAACGACTAGTTTTGTTTTGCTATTTCCTGGTACACAGAGCAAAGCTCCACCCACGACACCAGTGAAGCCCCGCCCCCATATTCTGATTGGCCCACAGGCCAGTCAGTCAAATACAATGGATGACCACTGATATGTAACAACATCGATGGCAAAGGCAACAATGACCATCTTAATACTCATTCAAAACAATCCATTCCGATTGGTTTATGTACTGTCAGTCAACAGTTTTCTATTTTACTACTTTTGATGGGACCATCATGCAATAGTCTTCAACCAGGAAGCCAATTGGTCAAGAATGTTCTTGTTATCAACCATCTTTGGCTGGTTTTGTAGGTTTTCAATCAGACTAGGGTGAGGAAGGACCTAAGTAAGTTATGGAGAGCAAATAAATTCCTTATGCAAATTAGTTTGGAAATTAGACCATCTGATTGGTTGATGCAATTCTCATTAGGGATGGCCATCGGCCATCGGCCATCGATGTTTATAAACCATCGATGGGTTATGGTCGATGTTCAATAGTTTTTACATCAATGTTTAGTTAAAACGACTAGTTTTGTTTTACTATTTCCTGGTACACAGAGCAAAGCTCCACCCATGACACCAGTGAAGCCCCGCACCCATATTCTGATTGGCCCACAGGCCAGTCAGTCAAATACAATGGATGACCACTGATATGTAACAACATCGATGGCAAAGGCAACAATGGCCATCATTAATACTCATTCAAAACAATCCATTCCGATTGGTTTATGTACTGTCAGCCAACAGTTTTCTATTTTACTACTTTTGATGGGACCATCATGCAATAGTCTTCAACCAGGAAGCCAATTGGTCAAGAATGTTCTTGTTATCAACCATCTTTGGCTGGTTTTGTAGGTTTTCAATCAGACTAGGGTGAGGAAGGACCTAAGTAAGTTATGGAGAGCAAATAAATTCCTTATGCAAATTAGTTTGGAAATTAGACCATCTGATTGGTTGATGCAATTCTCATTAGGGATGGCCATCGGCCATCGATGTTTATAAACCATCGATGGGTTATGGTCGATGTTCAATAGTTTTTACATCAATGTTTAGTTAAAACGACTAGTTTTGTTTGCTATTTCCTGGTACACAGAGCAAAGCCCCGCCCCCATATTCTGATTGGCCCACAGGCAAGTCAGTCAAATACAATGGATGACCACTGATATGTAACAACATCGACGGCAAAGGCAACAATGGCCATCATTAATACTCATTCAAAACAATCCATTCCGATTTGTTTATGTACTGTAAGCCAACAGTTTTCTATTTTACTACTTTTGATGGGACCATCATGCAATAGTCTTCAACCAGGAAGCCAATTGGTCAAGAATGTTCTTGTTATCAACCATCTCTGGCTGGTTTTGTAGGTTTTCAATGAGACTACGGTGAGGAAGGACCTAAGTAAGTTATGGAGAGCAAATAAATTCCTTATGCAAATTAGTTTGGAAATTAGACCATCTGATTGGTTGATGCAATTCTCATTAGGGATGGCCATCGGCCATCGATGTTTATAAACATTCGATGGGTTATGGTCGATGTTCAATAGTTTTTACATCAATGTTTAGTTAAAACGACTAGTTTTGTTTTGCTATTTCCTGGTACACAGAGCAAAGCTCCACCCACGACACCAGTGAAGCCCCGCCCCCATATTCTGATTGGCCCACAGGCCAGTCAGTCAAATACAATGGATGACCACTGATATGTAACAACATCGATGGCAAAGGCAACAATGACCATCTTAATACTCATTCAAAACAATCCATTCCGATTGGTTTATGTACTGTCAGTCAACAGTTTTCTATTTTACTACTTTTGAAGGGACCATCATGCAATAGTCTTCAACCAGGAAGCCAATTGGTCAAGAATGTTCTTGTTATCAACCATCTTTGGCTGGTTTTGTAGGTTTTCAATCAGACTAGGGTGAGGAAGGACCTAAGTAAGTTATGGAGAGCAAATAAATTCCTTATGCAAATTAGTTTGGAAATTAGACCATCTGATTGGTTGATGCAATTCTCATTAGGGATGGCCATCGGCCATTGGCCATCGATGTTTATAAACCATCGATGGGTTATGGTCGATGTTCAATAGTTTTTACATCAATGTTTAGTTAAAACGACTAGTTTTGTTTTACTATTTCCTGGTACACAGAGCAAAGCTCCACCCATGACACCAGTGAAGCCCCGCACCCATATTCTGATTGGCCCACAGGCCAGTCAGTCAAATACAATGGATGACCACTGATATGTAACAACATCGATGGCAAAGGCAACAATGGCCATCATTAATACTCATTCAAAACAATCCATTCCGATTGGTTTATGTACTGTCAGCCAACAGTTTTCTATTTTACTACTTTTGATGGGACCATCATGCAATAGTCTTCAACCAGGAAGCCAATTGGTCAAGAATGTTCTTGTTATCAACCATCTTTGGCTGGTTTTGTAGGTTTTCAATCAGACTAGGGTGAGGAAGGACCTAAGTAAGTTATGGAGAGCAAATAAATTCCTTATGCAAATTAGTTTTGAAATTAGACCATCTGATTGGTTGATGCAATTCTCATTAGGGATGGCCATCGGCCATCGATGTTTATAAACCATCGATGGGTTATGGTCGATGTTCAATAGTTTTTACATCAATGTTTAGTTAAAACGACTAGTTTTGTTTTGCTATTTCCTGGTACACAGAGCAAAGCTCCACCCACGACACCAGTGAAGCCCCGCCCCTATATTCTGATTGGCCCACAGGCCAGTCAGTCACATACAATGGATGACCACTGATTTGTAACAACATCGATGGCAAAGGCAACAATGGCCATCATTAATACTCATTCAAAACAATCCATTCCGATTGGTTTATGTACTGTCAGTCAACAGTTTTCTATTTTACTACTTTTGATGGGACCATCATGCAATAGTCTTCAACCAGGAAGCCAATTGGTCAAGAATGTTCTTGTTATCTACCATCTTTGGCTGGTTTTGTAGGTTTTCAATCAGACTAGGGTGAGGAAGGACCTAAGTAAGTTATGGAGAGCAAATAAATTCCTTATGCAAATTAGTTTGGAAATTAGACCATCTGATTGGTTGATGCAATTCTCATTAGGGATGGCCATCGGCCATCGATGTTTATAAACCATCGATGGGTTATGGTCGATGTTCAATAGTTTTTACATCAATGTTTAGTTAAAACGACTAGTTTTGTTTTGCTATTTCCTGGTACACAGAGCAAAGCTCCACCCACGACACCAGTGAAGCCCCGCCCCCATATTCTGATTGGCCAACAGGCCAGTCAGTCAAATACAATGGATGACCACTGATATGTAACAACATCGATGGCAAAGGCAACATTGGCCATCATTAATACTCATTCAAAACAATCCATTCCAATTGGTTTATGTACTGTCAGTCAACAGTTTTCTATTTTACTACTTTTGATGGGACCATCATGCAATAGTCTTCAACCAGGAAGCCAATTGGTCACGAATGTTCTTGTTATCAACCATCTTTGGCTGCTTTTGTAAGTTTTCAATCAGACTAGGGTGAGGAAGGACCTTAGTAAGTTATGGAGAGCAAATAAATTCCTTATGCAAATTAGTTTGGAAATTAGACCATCTGATTGGTTGATGCAATTCTCATTAGGGATGGCCATCGGCCATCGATGTTTATAAACCATCAATGGGTTATGGTCGATGTTCAATAGTTTTTACATCAATGTTTAGTTAAAACGACTAGTTTTGTTTTGCTATTTTCTGGTACACAGAGCAAAGCCCCGCCCCCATATTCTGATTGGCCCACAGGCCAGTCAGTCAAATACAATGAATGACCACTGATATGTAACAACATCGATGGCAAAGGCAACAATGGCCATCTTAATACTCATTCAAAACAATCCATTCCGATTGGTTTATGTACTGTCAATCAACAGTTTTCTATTTTACTACTTTTGATGGGACCATCATGCAATAGTCTTCACCCAGGAAGCCAATTGGTCAAGAATGTTCTTGTTATCAACCATCTTTGGCTGGTTTTGTAGGTTTTCAATCAGACTAGGGTGAGGAAGGACCTAAGTAAGTTATGGAGAGCAAATAAATTCCTTATGCAAATTAGTTTGGAAATTAGACCATCTGATTGGTTGATGCAATTCTCATTAGGGATGGCCATCGGCAATCGATGTTTATAAACCATCGATGGGTTATGGTCGATGTTCAATAGTTTTTACATCAATGTTTAGTTAAAACGACTAGTTTTGTTTTGCTATTTCCTGGTACACAGAGCAAAGCTCCACCCACGACACCAGTGAAGCCCCACCCCCATATTCTGATTGGCCCACAGGCCAGTCAGTCAAATACAATGGATGACCACTGATATGTAACAACATCGATGGCAAAGGCAACAATGGCCATCTTAATACTAATTCAAAACAATCCATTCCGATTGGTTTATGTACTGTCAGTCAACAGTTTTCTATTTTACTACTTTTGATGGGACCATCATGCAATAGTCTTCTCCCAGGAAGCCAATTGGTCAAGAATGTTCTTGTTATCAACCATCTTTGGCTGGTTTTGTAGGTTTTCAATCAGACTAGGGTGAGGAAGGACCTAAGTAAGTTATGGAGAGCAAATAAATTCCTTATGCAAATTAGTTTGGAAATTAGACCATCTGATTGGTTGATGCAATTCTCATTAGGGATGGCCATCGGCAATCGATGTTTATAAACCATCGATGGGTTATGGTCGATGTTCAATAGTTTTTACATCAATGTTTAGTTAAAACGACTAGTTTTGTTTTGCTATTTCCTGGTACACAGAGCAAAGCTCCACCCACGACACCAGTGAAGCCCCGCCCCCATATTCTGATTGGCCCACAGGCCAGTCAGTCAAATACAATGGATGACCACTGATATGTAACAACATCGATGGCAAAGGCAACAATGGCCATCTTAATACTCATTCAAAACAATCCATTCCTATTGGTTTATGTACTGTCAGTCAACAGTTTTCTATTTTACTACTTTTGATGGGACCATCATGCAATGGTCTTCACCCAGGAAGCCAATTGGTCAAGAATGTTCTTGTTATCAACCATCTTTGGCTGGTTTTGTAGGTTTTCAATCAGACTAGGGTGAGGAAGGACCTAAGTAAGTTATGGAGAGCAAATAAATTCCTTATGCAAATTAGTTTGGAAATTAGACCATCTGATTGGTTGATGCAATTTTCATTAGGGATGGCCATCGGCCATCGATGTTTATAAACCATCGATGGGTTATGGTCGATGTTCAATAGTTTTTACATCAATGTTTAGTTAAAACGACTAGTTTTGTTTTGCTATTTCCTGGTACACAGAGCAAAGTTCCACCCACGACACCAGTGAAGCCCCGCCCCCATATTCTGATTGGCCCACAGGCCAGTCAGTCAAATACAATGGATGACCACTGATATGTAACAACATCGATGGCAAAGGCAACAATGGCCATCATTAATACTCATTCAAAACAATCCATTCCGATTGGTTTATGTACTGTCAGCCAACAGTTTTCTATTTTACTACTTTTGATGGGACCATCATGCAATAGTCTTCAACCAGGAAGCCAATTGGTCAAGAATGTTCTTGTTATCAACCATCTTTGGCTGGTTTTGTAGGTTTTCAATCAGACTAGGGTGAGGAAGGACCTAAGTAAGTTATGGAGAGCAAATAAATTCCTTATGCAAATTAGTTTGGAAATTAGACCATCTGATTGGTTGATGCAATTCTCATTAGGGATGGCCATCGGCCATCGATGTTTATAAACCATCGATGGGTTATGGTCGATGTTCAATAGTTTTTACATCAATGTTTAGTTAAAACGACTAGTTTTGTTTTGCTATTTCCTGGTACACAGAGCAAAGCTCCACCCACGACACCAGTGAAGCCCCGCCCCCATATTCTGATTGGCCCACAGGCCAGTCAGTCAAATGCAATGGATGGCCACTGATATGTAACAACATCGATGGCAAAGGCAACAATGGCCATCATTAATACTCATTCAAAACAATCCATTCCGATTGGTTTATGTACTGTCAGTCAACAGTTTTCTATTTTACTACATTTGATGGGACCATCATGCAATAGTCTTTAACCAGGAAGCCATTTGGTCACGAATGTTCTTGTTATCAACCATCTTTGGCTGGTTTTGTAGGTTTTCAATCAGACTAGGGTGAGGAAGGACCTAAGTAAGTTATGGAGAGAAAATAAATTCCTTATGCAAATTAGTTTGGAAATTAGACCATCTGATTGGTTGATGCAATTCTCATTAGGGATGGCCATCGGTCATCGATGTTTATAAACCATCGATGGGTTATGGTCGATGTTCAATAGTTTTTACATCAATGTTTAGTTAAAACGACTAGTTTTGTTATTTCCTGGTACACAGAGCAAAGTTCCACCCACGACACCAGTGAAGCCCCGCCCCCATATTCTGATTGGCCCACAGGCCAGTCAGTCAAATACAATGGATGACCACTGATATGTAACAACATCGATGGCAAAGGCAACAATGGCCATCATTAATACTCATTCAAAACAATCCATTCCGATTTGTTTATGTACTGTCAGCCAACAGTTTTCTATTTTACTACTTTTGATGGGACCATCATGCAATAGTCTTCAACCAGGAAGCCAATTGGTCAAGAATGTTCTTGTTATCAACCATCTTTGGCTGGTTTTGTAGGTTTTCAATCAGACTAGGGTAAGGAAAGACCTAAGTAAGTTATGGAGAGCAAATAAATTCCTTATGCAAATTAGTTTGGAAATTAGACCATCTGATTGGTTGATGCAATTCTCATTAGGGATGGCCATCGGCCATCGATGTTTATAAACCATCGATGGGTTATGGTCGATGTTCAATAGTTTTTACATCAATGTTTAGTTAAAACGACTAGTTTTTTTTTGCTATTTCCTGGTACACAGAGCAAAGCTCCACCCACGACACCAGTGAAGCCCCGCCCCCATATTCTGATTGGCCCACAGGCCAGTCAGTCAAATACAATGGATGACCACTGATATGTAACAACATCGATGGCAAAGGCAACAATGGCCATCATTAATACTCATTCAAAACAATCCATTCCGATTTGTTTATGTACTGTCAGCCAACAGTTTTCTATTTTACTACTTTTGATGGGACCATCATGCAATAGTCTTCAACCAGGAAGCCAATTGGTCAAGAATATTCTTGTTATCAACCATCTTTGGCTGGTTTTGTAGGTTTTCAATCAGACTAGGGTGAGGAAGGACCTAAGTAAGTTATGGAGAGCAAATAAATTCCTTATGCAAATTAGTTTGGAAATTAGACCATCTGATTGGTTGATGCAATTCTCATTAGGGATGGCCATCGGCCATCGATGTTTATAAACCATCGATGGGTTATGGTCGATGTTCAATAGTTTTTACATCAATGTTTAGTTAAAACGACTAGTTTTTTTTTGCTATTTCCTGGTACACAGAGCAAAGCTCCACCCACGACACCAGTGAAGCCCCGCCCCCATATTCTGATTGGCCCACAGGCCAGTCAGTCAAATGCAATGGATGGCCACTGATATGTAACAACATCGATGGCAAAGGCAACAATGGCCATCATTAATACTCATTCAAAACAATCCATTCCGATTGGTTTATGTACTGTCAGTCAACAGTTTTCTATTTTACTACATTTGATGGGACCATCATGCAATAGTCTTTAACCAGGAAGCCATTTGGTCACGAATGTTCTTGTTATCAACCATCTTTGGCTGGTTTTGTAGGTTTTCAATCAGACTAGGGTGAGGAAGGACCTAAGTAAGTTATGGAGAGCAAATAAATTCCTTATGCAAATTAGTTTGGAAATTAGACCATCTGATTGGTTGATGCAATTCTCATTAGGGATGGCCATCGGTCATCGATGTTTATAAACCATCGATGGGTTATGGTCGATGTTCAATAGTTTTTACATCAATGTTTAGTTAAAACGACTAGTTTTGTTATTTCCTGGTACACAGAGCAAAGTTCCACCCACGACACCAGTGAAGCCCCGCCCCCATATTCTGATTGGCCCACAGGCCAGTCAGTCAAATACAATGGATGACCACTGATATGTAACAACATCGATGGCAAAGGCAACAATGGCCATCTTAATACTCATTCAAAACAATCTATTCCGATTGGTTTATGTACTGTCAGTCAACAGTTTTCTATTTTACTACTTTTGATGGGACCATCATGCAATAGTCTTCACCCAGGAAGCCAATTGGTCAAGAATGTTCTTGTTATCAACCATCTTTGGCTGGTTTTGTAGGTTTTCAATCAGACTAGGGTGAGGAAGGACCTAAGTAAGTTATGGAGAGCAAATAAATTCCTTATGCAAATTAGTTTGGAAATTAGACCATCTGATTGGTTGATGCAATTCTCATTAGGGATGGCCATCGGCCATCGGCCATCGATGTTTATAAACCATCGATGGGTTATGGTCGATGTTCAATAGTTTTTACATCAATGTTTAGTTAAAACGACTAGTTTTGTTTTGCTAATTCCTGGAACACAGAGCAAAGCTCCACCCACGACACCAGTGAAGCCCCGCCCCTATATTCTGATTGGCCCACGGGCCAGTCAGTTAAATGCAATGGATGACCACTGATATGTAACAACATCGATGCCAAAGGCAACAATGGCCATCATTAATACTCATTCAAAACAATCCATTCCGATTGGTTTATGTACTGTCAGCCAACAGTTTTCTATTTTACTACTTTTGATGGGACCATTATGCAATAGTCTTCAACCAGGAAGCCAATTGGTCAAGAATGTTCTTGTTATCAACCATCTTTGGCTGGTTTTGTAGGTTTTCAATCAGACTAGGGTGAGGAAGGACCTAAGTAAGTTATGGAGAGCAAATAAATTCCTTATGCAAATTAGTTTGGAAATTAGACCATCTGATTGGTTGATGCAATTCTCATTAGGGATGGCCATCGGCCATCGGCCATCGATGTTTATAAACCATCGATGGGTTATGGTCGATGTTCAATAGTTTTTACATCAATGTTTAGTTAAAACGACTAGTTTTTTTTTGCTATTTCCTGGTACACAGAGCAAAGCTCCACCCACGACACCAGTGAAGCCCCGCCCCCATATTCTGATTGGCCCACAGGCCAGTCAGTCAAATACAATGGATGACCACTGATATGTAACAACATCGATGGCAAAGGCAACAATGGCCATCATTAATACTCATTCAAAACAATCCATTCCGATTGGTTTATGTACTGTCAGTCAACAGTTTTCTATTTTACTACATTTGATGGGACCATCATGCAATAGTCTTCAACCAGGAAGCCATTTGGTCACGAATGTTCTTGTTATCAACCATCTTTGGCTGGTTTTGTAGGTTTTCAATCAGACTAGGGTGAGGAAGGACCTAAGTAAGTTATGGAGAGCAAATAAATTCCTTATGCAAATTAGTTTGGAAATTAGACCATCTGATTGGTTGATGCAATTCTCATTAGGGATGGCCATCGGCCATCGATGTTTATAAACCATCGATGGGTTATGGTCGATGTTCAATAGTTTTTACATCAATGTTTAGTTAAAACGACTAGGTTTTTTTTGCTATTTCCTGGTACACAGAGCAAAGCTCCACCCACGACACCAGTGAAGCCCCGCCCCCATATTCTGATTGGCCCACAGGCCAGTCAGTCAAATACAATGGATGACCACTGATATGTAACAACATCGATGGCAAAGGCAACAATGGCCATCATTAATACTCATTCAAAACAATCCATTCCGATTTGTTTATGTACTGTCAGTCAACAGTTTTCTATTTTACTACTTTTGATGGGACCATCATGCAATAGTCTTCAACCAGGAAGCCAATTGGTCAAGAATGTTCTTGTTATCAACCATCTTTGGCTGGTTTTGTAGGTTTTCAATCAGACTAGGGTGAGGAAGGACCTAAGTAAGTTATGGAGAGCAAATAAATTCCTTATGCAAATTAGTTTGGAAATTAGACCATCTGATTGGTTGATGCAATTCTCATTAGGGATGGCCATCGGCCATCGATGTTTATAAACCATCGATGGGTTATGGTCGATGTTCAATAGTTTTTACATCAATGTTTAGTTAAAACGACTAGTTTTGTTATTTCCTGGTACACAGAGCAAAGTTCCACCCACGACACCAGTGAAGCCCCGCCCCCATATTCTGATTGGCCCACAGGCCAGTCAGTCAAATACAATGGATGACCACTGATATGTAACAACATCGATGGCAAAGGCAACAATGGCCATCTTAATACTCATTCAAAACAATCTATTCCGATTGGTTTATGTACTGTCAGTCAACAGTTTTCTATCTTACTACTTTTGATGGGACCATCATGCAATAGTCTTCACCCAGGAAGCCAATTGGTCAAGAATGTTCTTGTTATCAACCATCTTTGGCTGGTTTTGTAGGTTTTCAATCAGACTAGGGTGAGGAAGGACCTAAGTAAGTTATGGAGAGCAAATAAATTCCTTATGCAAATTAGTTTGGAAATTAGACTATCTGATTGGTTGATGCAATTCTCATTAGGGATGGCCATCGGCCATCGATGTTTATAAACCATCGATGGGTTATGGTCAATGTTCAATAGTTTTTACATCAATGTTTAGTTAAAACGACTAGTTTTTTTTTTTTCTATATCCTGGTACACAGAGCAAAGCTCCACCCACGACACCAGTGAAGCCCCGCCCCCATATTCTGATTGGCCCACAGGCCAGTCAGTCAAATGCAATGGATGACCACTGATATGTAACAACATCGATGGCAAAGGCAACAATGGCCATCATTAATACTCATTCAAAACAATCCATTCCGATTGGTTTATGTACTGTCAGTCAACAGTTTTCTATTTTACTACATTTGATGGGACCATCATGCAATAGTCTTCAACCAGGAAGCCATTTGGTCACGAATGTTCTTGTTATCAACCATCTTTGGCTGGTTTTGTAGGTTTTCAATCAGACTAGGGTGAGGAAGGACCTAAGTAAGTTATGGAGAGCAAATAAATTCCTTATGCAAATTAGTTTGGAAATTAGACCATCTGATTGGTTGATGCAATTCTCATTAGGGATGGCCATCGGCCATCGATGTTTATAAACCATCGATGGGTTATGGTCAATGTTCAATAGTTTTTACATCAATGTTTAGTTAAAACGACTAGTTTTGTTTTGCTATTTCCTGGTACACAGAGCAAAGCTCCACCCACGACACCAGTGAAGCCCCGCCCCCATATTCTGATTGGCCCACAGGCCAGTCAGTCAAATGCAATGGATGACCACTGATATGTAACAACATCGATGGCAAAGGCAACAATGGCCATCATTAATACTCATTCAAAACAATCCATTCCGATTGGTTTATGTACTGTCAACCAACAGTTTTCTATTTTACTACATTTGATAGGACCATCATGCAATAGTCTTCAACCAGGAAGCCATTTGGTCACGAATGTTCTTGTTATCAACCATCTTTGGCTGGTTTTGTAGGTTTTCAATCAGACTAGGGTGAGGAAGGACCTAAGTAAGTTATGGAGAGCAAATAAATTCCTTATGCAAATTAGTTTGGAAATTAGACCATCTGATTGGTTGATGCAATTCTCATTAGGGATGGCCATCGGCCATCGGCCATCGATGTTTATAAACCATCGATGGGTTATGGTCGATGTTCAATAGTTTTTACATCAATGTTTAGTTAAAACGACTAGTTTTTTTTTGCTATTTCCTGGTACACAGAGCAAAGCTCCACCCACGACACCAGTGAAGCCCCGCCCCCATATTCTGATTGGCCCACAGGCCAGTCAGTCAAATGCAATGGATGACCACTGATATGTAACAACATCGATGGCAAAGGCAACAATGGCCATCATTAATACTCATTCAAAACAATCCATTCCGATTGGTTTATGTACTGTCAACCAACAGTTTTCTATTTTACTACATTTGATAGGACCATCATGCAATAGTCTTCAACCAGGAAGCCATTTGGTCACGAATGTTCTTGTTATCAACCATCTTTGGCTGGTTTTGTAGGTTTTCAATCAGACTAGGGTGAGGAAGGACCTAAGTAAGTTATGGAGAGCAAATAAATTCCTTATGCAAATTAGTTTGGAAATTAGACCATCTGATTGGTTGATGCAATTCTCATTAGGGATGGCCATCGGCCATCGGCCATCGATGTTTATAAACCATCGATGGGTTATGGTCGATGTTCAATAGTTTTTACATCAATGTTTAGTTAAAACGACTAGTTTTTTTTTGCTATTTCCTGGTACACAGAGCAAAGCTCCACCCACGACACCAGTGAAGCCCCGCCCCCATATTCTGATTGGCCCACAGGCCAGTCAGTCAAATACAATGGATGACCACTGATATGTAACAACATCGATGGCAAAGGCAACAATGGCCATCATTAATACTCATTCAAAACAATCCATTCCGATTTGTTTATGTACTGTCAGCCAACAGTTTTCTATTTTACTACTTTTGATGGGACCATCATGCAATAGTCTTCAACCAGGAAGCCAATTGGTCAAGAATGTTCTTGTTATCAACCATCTTTGGCTGGTTTTGTAGGTTTTCAATCAGACTAGGGTGAGGAAGGACCTAAGTAAGTTATGGAGAGCAAATAAATTCCTTATGCAAATTAGTTTGGAAATTAGACCATCTGATTGGTTGATGCAATTCTCATTAGGGATGGCCATCGGCCATCGATGTTTATAAACCATCGATGGGTTATGGTCGATGTTCAATAGTTTTTACATCAATGTTTAGTTAAAACGACTAGTTTTTTTTTGCTATTTCCTGGTACACAGAGCAAAGCTCCACCCACGACACCAGTGAAGCCCCGCCCCCATATTCTGATTGGCCCACAGGCCAGTCAGTCAAATACAATGGATGACCACTGATATGTAACAACATCGATGGCAAAGGCAACAATGGCCATCATTAATACTCATTCAAAACAATCCATTCCGATTTGTTTATGTACTGTCAGCCAACAGTTTTCTATTTTACTACTTTTGATGGGACCATCATGCAATAGTCTTCAACCAGGAAGCCAATTGGTCAAGAATGTTCTTGTTATCAACCATCTTTGGCTGGTTTTGTAGGTTTTCAATCAGACTAGGGTGAGGAAGGACCTAAGTAAGTTATGGAGAGCAAATAAATTCCTTATGCAAATTAGTTTGGAAATTAGACCATCTGATTGGTTGATGCAATTCTCATTAGGGATGGCCATCGGCCATCGATGTTTATAAACCATCGATGGGTTATGGTCGATGTTCAATAGTTTTTACATCAATGTTTAGTTAAAACGACTAGTTTTGTTTTGCTATTTCCTGGTACACAGAGCAAAGCTCCACCCACGACACCAGTGAAGCCCCGCCCCCATATTCTGATTGGCCCACAGGCCAGTCAGTCAAATGCAATGGATGGCCACTGATATGTAACAACATCGATGGCAAAGGCAACAATGGCCATCATTAATACTCATTCAAAACAATCCATTCCGATTGGTTTATGTACTGTCAGTCAACAGTTTTCTATTTTACTACATTTGATGGGACGATCATGCAATAGTCTTTAACCAGGAAGCCATTTGGTCACAAATGTTCTTGTTATCAACCATCTTTGGCTGGTTTTGTAGGTTTTCAATCAGACTAGGGTGAGGAAGGACCTAAGTAAGTTATGGAGAGCAAATAAATTCCTTATGCAAATTAGTTTGGAAATTAGACCATCTGATTGGTTGATGCAATTCTCATTAGGGATGGCCATCGGTCATCGATGTTTATAAACCATCGATGGGTTATGGTCGATGTTCAATAGTTTTTACATCAATGTTTAGTTAAAACGACTAGTTTTGTTATTTCCTGGTACACAGAGCAAAGTTCCACCCACGACACCAGTGAAGCCCCGCCCCCATATTCTGATTTACCCACAGGCCAGTCAGTCAAATACAATGGATGACCACTGATATGTAACAACATCGATGGCAAAGGCAACAATGGCCATCTTAATACTTATTCAAAACAATCTATTCCGATTGGTTTATGTACTGTCAGTCAACAGTTTTCTATTTTACTACTTTTGATGGGACCATCATGCAATAGTCTTCACCCAGGAAGCAAATTGGTCAAGAATGTTCTTGTTATCAACCATCTTTGGCTGGTTTTGTAGGTTTTCAATCAGACTAGGGTGAGGAAGGACCTAAGTAAGTTATGGAGAGCAAATAAATTCCTTATGCAAATTAGTTTGGAAATTAGACCATCTGATTGGTTGATGCAATTCTCATTAGGGATGGCCATCGGCCATCGATGTTTATAAACCATCGATGGGTTATGGTCGATGTTCAATAGTTTTTACATCAATGTTTAGTTAAAACGACTAGTTTTTTTTTTTGCTATATCCTGGTACACAGAGCAAAGCTCCACCCACGACACCAGTGAAGCCCCGCCCCCATATTCTGATTGGCCCACAGGCCAGTCAGTCAAATACAATGGATGACCACTGATATGTAACAACATCGATGGCAAAGGCAACAATGGCCATCATTAATACTCATTCAAAACAATCCATTCCGATTTGTTTATGTACTGTCAGCCAACAGTTTTCTATTTTACTACTTTTGATGGGACCATCATGCAATAGTCTTCAACCAGGAAGCCAATTGGTCAAGAATGTTCTTGTTATCAACCATCTTTGGCTGGTTTTGTAGGTTTTCAATCAGACTAGGGTGAGGAAGGACCTAAGTAAGTTATGGAGAGCAAATAAATTCCTTATGCAAATTAGTTTGGAAATTAGACCATCTGATTGGTTGATGCAATTCTCATTAGGGATGGCCATCGGCCATCGATGTTTATAAACCATCGATGGGTTATGGTCGATGTTCAATAGTTTTTACATCAATGTTTAGTTAAAACGACTAGTTTTGTTTTGCTATTTCCTGGTACACAGAGCAAAGCTCCACCCACGACACCAGTGAAGCCCCGCCCCCATATTCTGATTGGCCCACAGGCCAGTCAGTCAAATGCAATGGATGACCACTGATATGTAACAACATCGATGGCAAAGGCAACAATGGCCATCATTAATACTCATTCAAAACAATCCATTCCGATTTGTTTATGTACTGTCAGCCAACAGTTTTCTATGTTACTACTTTTGATGGGACCATCATGCAATAGTCTTAAACCAGGAAGCCATTTGGTCACGAATGTTCTTGTTATCAACCATCTTTGGCTGGTTTTGTAGGTTTTCAATCAGACTAGGGTGAGGAAGGACCTAAGTAAGTTATGGAGAGCAAATAAATTCCTTATGCAAATTAGTTTGGAAATTAGACCATCTGATTGGTTGATGCAATTCTCATTAGGGATGGCCATCGGCCATCGATGTTTATAAACCATCGATGGGTTATGGTCGATGTTCAATAGTTTTTACATCAATGTTTAGTTAAAACGACTAGTTTTGTTATTTCCTGGTACACAGAGCAAAGTTCCACCCACGACACCAGTGAAGCCCCGCCCCCATATTCTGATTGGCCCACAGGCCAGTCAGTCAAATACAATGGATGACCACTGATATGTAACAACATCGATGGCAAAGACAACAATGGCCATCATTAATACTCATTCAAAACAATCCATTCCGATTTGTTTATGTACTGTCAGCCAACAGTTTTCTATTTTACTACTTTTGATGGGACCATCATGCAATAGTCTTCAACCAGGAAGCCAATTGGTCAAGAATGTTCTTGTTATCAACCATCTTTGGCTGGTTTTGTAAGTTTTCAATCAGACTAGGGTGAGAAAAGACCTAAGTAAGTTATGGAGAGCAAATAAATTCCTTATGCAAATTAGTTTGGAAATTAGACCATCTGATTGGTTGATGCAATTCTCATTAGGGATGGCCATCGGCCATCGATGTTTATAAACCATCGATGGGTTATGGTCGATGTTCAATAGTTTTTACATCAATGTTTAGTTAAAACGACTAGTTTTGTTTTGCTATTTCCTGGTACACAGAGCAAAGCTCCACCCACGACACCAGTGAAGCCCCGCCCCCATATTCTGATTGGCCCACAGGCCAGTCAGTCAAATGCAATGGATGACCACTGATATGTAACAACATCGATGGCAAAGGCAACAATGGCCATCAATAATACTCATTCAAAACAATCCATTCCGATTGGTTTATGTACTGTCAGTCAACAGTTTTCTATTTTACTACATTTGATGGGACCATCATGCAATAGTCTTCAACCAGGAAGCCATTTGGTCACGAATGTTCTTGTTATCAACCATCTTTGGCTGGTTTTGTAGGTTTTCAATCAGACTAGGGTGAGGAAGGACCTAAGTAAGTTATGGAGAGCAAATAAATTCCTTATGCAAATTAGTTTGGAAATTAGACCATCTGATTGGTTGATGCAATTCTCATTAGGGATGGCCATCGGCCATCGATGTTTATAAACCATCGATGGGTTATGGTCGATGTTCAATAGTTTTTACATCAATGTTTAGTTAAAACGACTAGTTTTTTTTTGCTATTTCCTGGTACACAGAGCAAAGCTCCACCCACGACACCAGTGAAGCCCCGCCCCCATATTCTGATTGGCCCACAGGCCAGTCAGTCAAATACAATGGATGACCACTGATATGTAACAACATCGATGGCAAAGGCAACAATGGCCATCATTAATACTCATTCAAAACAATCCATTCCGATTTGTTTATGTACTGTCAGCCAACAGTTTTCTATTTTACTACTTTTGATGGGACCATCATGCAATAGTCTTCAACCAGGAAGCCAATTGGTCAAGAATGTTCTTGTTATCAACCATCTTTGGCTGGTTTTGTAGGTTTTCAATCAGACTAGGGTGAGGAAGGACCTAAGTAAGTTATGGAGAGCAAATACATTCCTTATGCAAATTAGTTTGGAAATTAGACCATCTGATTGGTTGATGCAATTCTCATTAGGGATGGCCATCGGCCATCGATGTTTATAAACCATCGATGGGTTATGGTCGATGTTCAATAGTTTTTACATCAATGTTTAGTTAAAACGACTAGTTTTGTTTTGCTATTTCCTGGTACACAGAGCAAAGCTCCACCCACGACACCAGTGAAGCCCCGCCCCCATATTCTGATTGGCCCACAGGCCAGTCAGTCAAATGCAATGGATGGCCACTGATATGTTACAACATCGATGGCAAAGGCAACAATGGCCATCATTAATACTCATTCAAAACAATCCGTTCCGATTGGTTTATGTACTGTCAGTCAACAGTTTTCTATTTTACTACATTTGATGGGACCATCATGCAATAGTCTTTAACCAGGAAGCCATTTGGTCACGAATGTTCTTGTTATCAACCATCTTTGGCTGGTTTTGTAGGTTTTCAATCAGACTAGGGTGAGGAAGGACCTAAGTAAGTTATGGAGAGCAAATAAATTCCTTATGCAAATTAGTTTGGAAATTAGACCATCTGATTGGTTGATGCAATTCTCATTAGGGATGGCCATCGGTCATCGATGTTTATAAACCATCGATGGGTTATGGTCGATGTTCAATAGTTTTTACATCAATGTTTAGTTAAAACGACTAGTTTTGTTATTTCCTGGTACACAGAGCAAAGTTCCACCCACGACACCAGTGAAGCCCCGCCCCCATATTCTGATTGGCCCACAGGCCAGTCAGTCAAATACGATGGATGACCACTGATATGTAACAACATCGATGGCAAAGGCAACAATGGCCATCTTAATACTCATTCAAAACAATCTATTCCGATTGGTTTATGTACTGTCAGTCAACAGTTTTCTATTTTACTACTTTTGATGGGACCATCATGCAATAGTCTTCACCCAGGAAGCCAATTGGTCAAGAATGTTCTTGTTATCAACCATCTTTGGCTGGTTTTGTAGGTTTTCAATCAGACTAGGGTGAGGAAGGACCTAAGTAAGTTATGGAGAGCAAATAAATTCCTTATGCAAATTAGTTTGGAAATTAGACCATCTGATTGGTTGATGCAATTCTCATTAGGGATGGCCATCGGCCATCGATGTTTATAAACCATCGATGGGTTATGGTCGATGTTCAATAGTTTTTACATCAATGTTTAGTTAAAACGACTAGTTTTGTTTTGCTATTTCCTGGTACACAGAGCAAAGCTCCACCCACGACACCAGTGAAGCCCCGCCCCCATATTCTGATTGGCCCACAGGCCAGTCAGTCAAATGCAATGGATGACCACTGATACGTAACAACATCGATGGCAAAGGCAACAATGGCCATCATTAATACTCATTCAAAACAATCCATTCCGATTTGTTTAGGTACTGTCAGCCAACAGTTTTCTATTTTACTACTTTTGATGGGACCATCATGCAATAGTCTTCAACCAGGAAGCCATTTGGTCACGAATGTTCTTGTTATCAACCATCTTTGGCTGGTTTTGTAGGTTTTCAATCAGACTAGGGTGAGGAAGGACCTAAGTAAGTTATGGAGAGCAAATAAATTCCTTATGCAAATTAGTTTGGAAATTAGACCATCTGATTGGTTGATGCAATTCTCATTAGGGATGGCCATCGGCCATCGATGTTTATAAACCATCGATGGGTTATGGTCGATGTTCAATAGTTTTTACATCAATGTTTAGTTAAAACGACTAGTTTTTTTTGCTATTTCCTGGTACACAGAGCAAAGCTTCACCCACGACACCAGTGAAGCCCCGCCCCCATATTCTGATTGGCCCACAGGCCAGTCAGTCAAATACAATGGATGACCACTGATATGTAACAACATCGATGGCAAAGGCAACAATGGCCATCATTAATACTCATTCAAAACAATCCATTCCGATTTGTTTATGTACTGTCAGCCAACAGTTTTCTATTTTACTACTTTTGATGGGACCATCATGCAATAGTCTTCAACCAGGAAGCCAATTGGTCAAGAATGTTCTTGTTATCAACCATCTTTGGCTGGTTTTGTAGGTTTTCAATCAGACTAGGGTGAGGAAGGACCTAAGTAAGTTATGGAGAGCAAATACATTCCTTATGCAAATTAGTTTGGAAATTAGACCATCTGATTGGTTGATGCAATTCTCATTAGGGATGGCCATCGGCCATCGATGTTTATAAACCATCGATGGGTTATGGTCGATGTTCAATAGTTTTTACATCAATGTTTAGTTAAAACGACTAGTTTTGTTTTGCTATTTCCTGGTACACAGAGCAAAGCTCCACCCACGACACCAGTGAAGCCCCGCCCCCATATTCTGATTGGCCCACAGGCCAGTCAGTCAAATGCAATGGATGGCCACTGATATGTTACAACATCGATGGCAAAGGCAACAATGGCCATCATTAATACTCATTCAAAACAATCCGTTCCGATTGGTTTATGTACTGTCAGTCAACAGTTTTCTATTTTACTACATTTGATGGGACCATCATGCAATAGTCTTTAACCAGGAAGCCATTTGGTCACGAATGTTCTTGTTATCAACCATCTTTGGCTGGTTTTGTAGGTTTTCAATCAGACTAGGGTGAGGAAGGACCTAAGTAAGTTATGGAGAGCAAATAAATTCCTTATGCAAATTAGTTTGGAAATTAGACCATCTGATTGGTTGATGCAATTCTCATTAGGGATGGCCATCGGTCATCGATGTTTATAAACCATCGATGGGTTATGGTCGATGTTCAATAGTTTTTACATCAATGTTTAGTTAAAACGACTAGTTTTGTTATTTCCTGGTACACAGAGCAAAGTTCCACCCACGACACCAGTGAAGCCCCGCCCCCATATTCTGATTGGCCCACAGGCCAGTCAGTCAAATACGATGGATGACCACTGATATGTAACAACATCGATGGCAAAGGCAACAATGGCCATCTTAATACTCATTCAAAACAATCTATTCCGATTGGTTTATGTACTGTCAGTCAACAGTTTTCTATTTTACTACTTTTGATGGGACCATCATGCAATAGTCTTCACCCAGGAAGCCAATTGGTCAAGAATGTTCTTGTTATCAACCATCTTTGGCTGGTTTTGTAGGTTTTCAATCAGACTAGGGTGAGGAAGGACCTAAGTAAGTTATGGAGAGCAAATAAATTCCTTATGCAAATTAGTTTGGAAATTAGACCATCTGATTGGTTGATGCAATTCTCATTAGGGATGGCCATCGGCCATCGATGTTTATAAACCATCGATGGGTTATGGTCGATGTTCAATAGTTTTTACATCAATGTTTAGTTAAAACGACTAGTTTTGTTTTGCTATTTCCTGGTACACAGAGCAAAGCTCCACCCACGACACCAGTGAAGCCCCGCCCCCATATTCTGATTGGCCCACAGGCCAGTCAGTCAAATGCAATGGATGACCACTGATACGTAACAACATCGATGGCAAAGGCAACAATGGCCATCATTAATACTCATTCAAAACAATCCATTCCGATTTGTTTAGGTACTGTCAGCCAACAGTTTTCTATTTTACTACTTTTGATGGGACCATCATGCAATAGTCTTCAACCAGGAAGCCATTTGGTCACGAATGTTCTTGTTATCAACCATCTTTGGCTGGTTTTGTAGGTTTTCAATCAGACTAGGGTGAGGAAGGACCTAAGTAAGTTATGGAGAGCAAATAAATTCCTTATGCAAATTAGTTTGGAAATTAGACCATCTGATTGGTTGATGCAATTCTCATTAGGGATGGCCATCGGCCATCGATGTTTATAAACCATCGATGGGTTATGGTCGATGTTCAATAGTTTTTACATCAATGTTTAGTTAAAACGACTAGTTTTTTTTGCTATTTCCTGGTACACAGAGCAAAGCTTCACCCACGACACCAGTGAAGCCCCGCCCCCATATTCTGATTGGCCCACAGGCCAGTCAGTCAAATACAATGGATGACCACTGATATGTAACAACATCGATGGCAAAGGCAACAATGGCCATCATTAATACTCATTCAAAACAATCCATTCCGATTTGTTTATGTACTGTCAGCCAACAGTTTTCTATTTTACTACTTTTGATGGGACCATCATGCAATAGTCTTCAACCAGGAAGCCAATTGGTCAAGAATGTTCTTGTTATCAACCATCTTTGGCTGGTTTTGTAGGTTTTCAATCAGACTAGGGTGAGGAAAGACCTAAGTAAGTTATGGAGAGCAAATAAATTCCTTATGCAAATTAGTTTGGAAATTAGACCATCTGATTGGTTGATGCAATTCTCATTAGGGATGGCCATCGGCCATCGATGTTTATAAACCATCGATGGGTTATGGTCGATGTTCAATAGTTTTTACATCAATGTTTAGTTAAAACGACTAGTTTTGTTTTGCTATTTCCTGGTACACAGAGCAAAGCTCCACCCACGACACCAGTGAAGCCCCGCCCCCATATTCTGATTGGCCCACAGGCCAGTCAGTCAAATGCAATGGATGACCACTGATATGTAACAACATCGATGGCAAAGGCAACAATGGCCATCATTAATACTCATTCAAAACAATCCATTCCGATTGGTTTATGTACTGTCAGTCAACAGTTTTCTATTTTACTACATTTGATGGGACCATCATGCAATAGTCTTTAACCAGGAAACCATTTGGTCACGAATGTTCTTGTTATCAACCATCTTTGGCTGGTTTTGTAGGTTTTCAATCAGACTAGGGTGATGAAGGACCTAAGTAAGTTATGGAGAGCAAATAAATTCCTTATGCAAATTAGTTTGGAAATTAGACCATCTGATTGGTTGATGCAATTCTCATTAGGGATGGCCATCGGCCATCGATGTTTATAAACCATCGATGGGTTATGGTCGATGTTCAATAGTTTTTACATCAATGTTTAGTTAAAACGACTAGTTTTGTTATTTCCTGGTACACAGAGCAAAGTTCCACCCACGACACCAGTGAAGCCCCGCCCCCATATTCTGATTGGCCCACAGGCCAGTCAGTCAAATACAATGGATGACCACTGATATGTAACAACATCGATGGCAAAGGCAACAATGGCCATCATTAATACTCATTCAAAACAATCCATTCCGATTTGTTTATGTACTGTCAGCCAACAGTTTTCTATTTTACTACTTTTGATGGGACCATCATGCAATAGTCTTCAACCAGGAAGCCAATTGGTCAAGAATGTTCTTGTTATCAACCATCTTTGGCTGGTTTTGTAGGTTTTCAATCAGACTAGGGTGAGGAAGGACCTAAGTAAGTTATGGAGAGCAAATAAATTCCTTATGCAAATTAGTTTGGAAATTAGACCATCTGATTGGTTGATGCAATTCTCATTAGGGATGGCCATCGGCCATCGATGTTTATAAACCATCGATGGGTTATGGTAAAGGTTCAATAGTTTTTACATCAATGTTTAGTTAAAACGACTAGTTTTTTTTTGCTATTTCCTGGTACACAGAGCAAAGCTCCACCCACGACACCAGTGAAGCCCCGCCCCCATATTCTGATTGGCCCACAGGCCAGTCAGTCAAATACAATGGATGACCACTGATATGTAACAACATCGATGGCAAAGGCAACAATGGCCATCATTAATACTCATTCAAAACAATCCATTCCGATTTGTTTATGTACTGTCAGCCAACAGTTTTCTATTTTACTACTTTTGATGGGACCATCATGCAATAGTCTTCAACCAGGAAGCCATTTGGTCACGAATGTTCTTGTTATCAACCATCTTTGGCTGGTTTTGTAGGTTTTCAATCAGACTAGGGTGAGGAAGAACCTAAGTAAGTTATGGAGAGCAAATAAATTCCTTATGCAAATTAGTTTGGAAATTAGACCATCTGATTGGTTGATGCAATTCTCATTAGGGATGGCCATCGGCCATCGATGTTTATAAACCATCGATGGGTTATGGTCGATGTTCAATAGTTTTTACATCAATGTTTAGTTAAAACGACTAGTTTTTTTTGCTATTTCCTGGTACACAGAGCAAAGTTCCACCCACGACACCAGTGAAGCCCCGCCCCCATATTCTGATTGGCCCACAGGCCAGTCAGTCAAATACAATGGATGACCACTGATATGTAACAACATCGATGGCAAAGGCAACAATGGCCATCATTAATACTCATTCAAAACAATCCATTCCGATTTGTTTATGTACTGTCAGCCAACAGTTTTCTATTTTACTACTTTTGATGGGACCATCATGCAATAGTCTTCAACCAGGAAGCCAATTGGTCAAGAATGTTCTTGTTATCAACCATCTTTGGCTGGTTTTGTAGGTTTTCAATCAGACTAGGGTGAGGAAGGACCTAAGTAAGTTATGGAGAGCAAATAAATTCCTTATGCAAATTAGTTTGGAAATTAGACCATCTGATTGGTTGATGCAATTCTCATTAGGGATGGCCATCGGCCATCGATGTTTATAAACCATCGATGGGTTATGGTCGATGTTCAATAGTTTTTACATCAATGTTTAGTTAAAGCGACTAGTTTTTTTTTGCTATTTCCTGGTACACAGAGCAAAGCTCCACCCACGACACCAGTGAAGCCCCGCCCCCATATTCTGATTGGCCCACAGGCCAGTCAGTCAAATGCAATGGATGACCACTGATATGTAACAACATCGATGGCAAAGGCAACAATGGCCATCATTAATACTCATTCAAAACAATCCATTCCGATTTGGTTTATGTACTGTCAGTCAACAGTTTTCTATTTTACTACTTTTGAAGGGCCATCATGCAATAGTCTTCAACCAGGAAGCCAATTGGTCACGAATGTTCTTGTTATCAACCATCTTTGGCTGGTTTTGTAGGTTTTCAATCAGACTAGGGTGAGGAAGGACCTAAGTAAGTTATGGAGAGCAAATAAATTCCTTATGCAAATTAGTTTGGAAATTAGACCATCTGATTGGTTGATGCAATTCTCATTAGGGATGGCCATCGGCCATCGATGTTTATAAACCATCGATGGGTTATGGTCGATGTTCAATAGTTTTTACATCAATGTTTAGTTAAAACGACTAGTTTTTTTTGCTATTTCCTGGTACACAGAGCAAAGTTCCACCCACGACACCAGTGAAGCCCCGCCCCCATATTCTGATTGGCCCACAGGCCAGTCAGTCAAATACAATGGATGACCACTGATATGTAACAACATCGATGGCAAAGGCAACAATGGCCATCATTAATACTCATTCAAAACAATCCATTCCGATTTGTTTATGTACTGTCAGCCAACAGTTTTCTATTTTACTACTTTTGATGGGACCATCATGCAATAGTCTTCAACCAGGAAGCCAATTGGTCAAGAATGTTCTTGTTATCAACCATCTTTGGCTGGTTTTGTAGGTTTTCAATCAGACTAGGGTGAGGAAGGACCTAAGTAAGTTATGGAGAGCAAATAAATTCCTTATGCAAATTAGTTTGGAAATTAGACCATCTGATTGGTTGATGCAATTCTCATTAGGGATGGCCATCGGCCATCGATGTTTATAAACCATCGATGGGTTATGGTCGATGTTCAATAGTTTTTACATCAATGTTTAGTTAAAGCGACTAGTTTTTTTTTGCTATTTCCTGGTACACAGAGCAAAGCTCCACCCACGACACCAGTGAAGCCCCGCCCCCATATTCTGATTGGCCCACAGGCCAGTCAGTCAAATGCAATGGATGACCACTGATATGTAACAACATCGATGGCAAAGGCAACAATGGCCATCATTAATACTCATTCAAAACAATCCATTCCGATTTGGTTTATGTACTGTCAGTCAACAGTTTTCTATTTTACTACTTTTGAAGGGCCATCATGCAATAGTCTTCAACCAGGAAGCCAATTGGTCACGAATGTTCTTGTTATCAACCATCTTTGGCTGGTTTTGTAGGTTTTCAATCAGACTAGGGTGAGGAAGGACCTAAGTAAGTTATGGAGAGCAAATAAATTCCTTATGCAAATTAGTTTGGAAATTAGACCATCTGATTGGTTGATGCAATTCTCATTAGGGATGGCCATCGGCCATCGATGTTTATAAACCATCGATGGGTTATGGTCGATGTTCAATAGTTTTTACATCAATGTTTAGTTAAAACGACTAGTTTTGTTTTGCTATTTCCTGGTACACAGAGCAAAGCTCCACCCACGACACCAGTGAAGCCCCGCCCCCCATATTCTGATTGGCCCACAGGCCAGTCAGTCAAATACAATGGATGACCACTGATATGTAACAACATCGATGGCAAAGGCAACAATGGCCATCATTAATACTCATTCAAAACAATCCATTCCGATTTGTTTATGTACTGTCAGCCAACCGTTTTCTATTTTACTACTTTTGATGGGACCATCATGCAATAGTCTTCAACCAGGAAGCCATTTGGTCACGAATGTTCTTGTTATCAACCATCTTTGGCTGGTTTTGTAGGTTTTCAATCAGACTAGGGTGAGGAAGAACCTAAGTAAGTTATGGAGAGCAAATAAATTCCTTATGCAAATTAGTTTGGAAATTAGACCATCTGATTGGTTGATGCAATTCTCATTAGGGATGGCCATCGGCCATCGATGTTTATAAACCATCGATGGGTTATGGTCGATGTTCAATAGTTTTTACATCAATGTTTAGTTAAAACGACTAGTTTTTTTTGCTATTTCCTGGTACACAGAGCAAAGCTCCACCCACGACACCAGTGAAGCCCCGCCCCCATATTCTGATTGGCCCACAGGCCAGTCAGTCAAATACAATGGATGACCACTGATATGTAACAACATCGATGGCAAAGGCAACAATGGCCATCATTAATACTCATTCAAAACAATGCATTCCGATTTGTTTATGTACTGTCAGTCAACAGTTTTCTATTTTACTACTTTTGATGGGACCATCATGCAATAGTCTTCAACCAGGAAGCCAATTGGTCAAGAATGTTCTTGTTATCAACCATCTTTGGCTGGTTTTGTAGGTTTTCAATCAGACTAGGGTGAGGAAGGACCTAAGTAAGTTATGGAGAGCAAATAAATTCCTTATGCAAATTAGTTTGGAAATTAGACCATCTGATTGGTTGATGCAATTCTCATTAGGGATGGCCATCGGCCATCGATGTTTATAAACCATCGATGGGTTATGGTCGATGTTCAATAGTTTTTACATCAATGTTTAGTTAAAACGACTAGTTTTTTTTTGCTATTTCCTGGTACACAGAGCAAAGCTCCACCCACGACACCAGTGAAGCCCCGCCCCCATATTCTGATTGGCCCACAGGCCAGTCAGTCAAATACAATGGATGACCACTGATATGTAACAACATCGATGGCAAAGGCAACAATGGCCATCATTAATACTCATTCAAAACAATCCATTCCGATTTGTTTATGTACTGTCAGTCAACAGTTTTCTATTTTACTACTTTTGAAGGGCCATCATGCAATAGTCTTCAACCAGGAAGCCAATTGGTCAAGAATGTTCTTGTTATCAACCATCTTTGGCTGGTTTCGTAGGTTTTCAATTAGACTAGGGTGAGGAAGGACCTAAGTAAGTTATGGAGAGCAAATAAATTCCTTATGCAAATTAGTTTGGAAATTAGACCATCTGATTGGTTGATGCAATTCTCATTAGGGATGGCCATCGGCCATCGATGTTTATAAACCATCGATGGGTTATGGTCGATGTTCAATAGTTTTTACATCAATGTTTAGTTAAAACGACTAGTTTTGTTTTGCTATTTCCTGGTACACAGAGCAAAGTTCCACCCACGACACCAGTGAAGCCCCGCCCCCATATTCTGATTGGCCCACAGGCCAGTCAGTCAAATACAATGGATGACCACTGATATGTAACAACATTGATGGCAAAGGCAACAATGGCCATCTTAATACTCATTCAAAACAATCTATTCCGATTGGTTTATGTACTGTCAGTCAACAGTTTTCTATTTTACTACTTTTGATGGGACCATCATGCAATAGTCTTCACCCAGGAAGCCAATTGGTCAAGAATGTTCTTGTTATCAACCATCTTTGGCTGGTTTTGTAGGTTTTCAATCAGACTAGGGTGAGGAAGGACCTAAGTAAGTTATGGAGAGCAAATAAATTCCTTATGCAAATTAGTTTGGAAATTAGACCATCTGATTGGTTGATGCAATTCTCATTAGGGATGGCCATCGGCCATCGATGTTTATAAACCATCGATGGGTTATGGTCGATGTTCAATAGTTTTTACATCAATGTTTAGTTAAAACGACTAGTTTTTTTTTGCTATATCCTGGTACACAGAGCAAAGCTCCACCCACGACACCAGTGAAGCCCCGCCCCCATATTCTGATTGGCCCACAGGCCAGTCAGTCAAATGCAATGGATGACCACTGATATGTAACAACATCGATGGCAAAGGCAACAATGGCCATCATTAATACTCATTCAAAACAATCCATTCCGATTGGTTTATGTACTGTCAGTCAACAGTTTTCTATTTTACTACATTTGATGGGACCATCATGCAATAGTCTTCAACCAGGAAGCCATTTGGTCACGAATGTTCTTGTTATCAACCATCTTTGGCTGGTTTTGTAGGTTTTCAATCAGACTAGGGTGAGGAAGGACCTAAGTAAGTTATGGAGAGCAAATAAATTCCTTATGCAAATTAGTTTGGAAATTAGACCATCTGATTGGTTTATGCAATTCTCATTAGGGATGGCCATCGGCCATCGATGTTTATAAACCATCGATGGGTTATGGTCGATGTTCAATAGTTTTTACATCAATGTTTAGTTAAAACGACTAGTTTTGTTTTGCTATTTCCTGGTACACAGAGCAAAGCTCCACCCACGACACCAGTGAAGCCCCGCCCCCATATTCTGATTGGCCCACAGGCCAGTCAGTCAAATGCAATGGATGACCACTGATATGTAACAACATCGATGGCAAAGGCAACAATGGCCATCATTAATACTCATTCAAAACAATCCATTCCGATTTGTTTATGTACTGTCAGCCAACAGTTTTCTATTTTACTACTTTTGATGAGACCATCATGCAATAGTCTTCAACCAGGAAGCCAATTGGTCAAGAATGTTCTTGTTATCAACCATCTTTGGCTGGTTTTGTAGGTTTTCAATCAGACTAGGGTGAGGAAGGACCTAAGTAAGTTATGGAGAGCAAATAAATTCCTTATGCAAATTAGTTTGGAAATTAGACCATCTGATTGGTTGATGCAATTCTCATTAGGGATGGCCATCGGCCATCGATGTTTATAAACCATCGATGGGTTATGGTCGATGTTCAATAGTTTTTACATCAATGTTTAGTTAAAACGACTAGTTTTGTTTTGCTATTTCCTGGTACACAGAGCAAAGCTCCACCCACGACACCAGTGAAGCCCCGCCCCCATATTCTGATTGGCCCACAGGCCAGTCAGTCAAATGCAATGGATGACCACTGATATGTAACAACATCGATGGCAAAGGCAACAATGGCCATCATTAATACTCATTCAAAACAATCCATTCCGATTGGTTTATGTACTGTCAGTCAACAGTTTTCTATTTTACTACATTTGATGGGACCATCATGCAATAGTCTTCAACCAGGAAGCCATTTGGTCACGAATGTTCTTGTTATCAACCATCTTTGGCTGGTTTTGTAGGTTTTCAATCAGACTAGGGTGAGGAAGGACCTAAGTAAGTTATGGAGAGAAAATAAATTCCTTATGCAAATTAGTTTGGAAATTAGACCATCTGATTGGTTGATGCAATTCTCATTAGGGATGGCCATCGGCCATCGATGTTTATAAACCATCGATGGTTTATGGTCGATGTTCAATAGTTTTTACATCAATGTTTAGTTAAAATGACTAGTTTTTTTTTGCTATTTCCTGGTACACAGAGCAAAGCTCCACCCACGACACCAGTGAAGCCCCACCCCCATATTCTGATTGGCCCACAGGCCAGTCAGTCAAATACAATGGATGACCACTGATATGTAACAACATCGATGGCAAAGGCAACAATGGCCATCTTAATACTCATTCAAAACAATCTATTCCGATTGGTTTATGTACTGTCAGTCAACAGTTTTCTATTTTACTACTTTTGATGGGACCATCATGCAATAGTCTTCACCCAGGAAGCCAATTGGTCAAGAATGTTCTTGTTATCAACCATCTTTGGCTGGTTTTGTAGGTTTTCAATCAGACTAGGGTGAGGAAGGACCTAAGTAAGTTATGGAGAGCAAATAAATTCCTTATGCAAATTAGTTTGGAAATTAGACCATCTGATTGGTTGATGCAATTCTCATTAGGGATGGCCATCGGCCATCGATGTTTATAAACCATCGATGGGTTATGGTCGATGTTCAATAGTTTTTACATCAATGTTTAGTTAAAACGACTAGTTTTTTTTTGCTATATCCTGGTACACAGAGCAAAGCTCCACCCACGACACCAGTGAAGCCCCGCCCCCATATTCTGATTGGCCCACAGGCCAGTCAGTCAAATGCAATGGATGACCACTGATATGTAACAACATCGATGGCAAAGGCAACAATGGCCATCATTAATACTCATTCAAAACAATCCATTCCGATTGGTTTATGTACTGTCAGTCAACAGTTTTCTATTTTACTACATTTGATGGGACCATCATGCAATAGTCTTCAACCAGGAAGCCATTTGGTCACGAATGTTCTTGTTATCAACCATCTTTGGCTGGTTTTGTAGGTTTTCAATCAGACTAGGGTGAGGAAGGACCTAAGTAAGTTATGGAGAGCAAATAAATTCCTTATGCAAATTAGTTTGGAAATTAGACCATCTGATTGGTTTATGCAATTCTCATTAGGGATGGCCATCGGCCATCGATGTTTATAAACCATCGATGGGTTATGGTCGATGTTCAATAGTTTTTACATCAATGTTTAGTTAAAACGACTAGTTTTGTTTTGCTATTTCCTGGTACACAGAGCAAAGCTCCACCCACGACACCAGTGAAGCCCCGCCCCCATATTCTGATTGGCCCACAGGCCAGTCAGTCAAATGCAATGGATGACCACTGATATGTAACAACATCGATGGCAAAGGCAACAATGGCCATCATTAATACTCATTCAAAACAATCCATTCCGATTTGTTTATGTACTGTCAGCCAACAGTTTTCTATTTTACTACTTTTGATGAGACCATCATGCAATAGTCTTCAACCAGGAAGCCAATTGGTCAAGAATGTTCTTGTTATCAACCATCTTTGGCTGGTTTTGTAGGTTTTCAATCAGACTAGGGTGAGGAAGGACCTAAGTAAGTTATGGAGAGCAAATAAATTCCTTATGCAAATTAGTTTGGAAATTAGACCATCTGATTGGTTGATGCAATTCTCATTAGGGATGGCCATCGGCCATCGATGTTTATAAACCATCGATGGGTTATGGTCGATGTTCAATAGTTTTTACATCAATGTTTAGTTAAAACGACTAGTTTTGTTTTGCTATTTCCTGGTACACAGAGCAAAGCTCCACCCACGACACCAGTGAAGCCCCGCCCCCATATTCTGATTGGCCCACAGGCCAGTCAGTCAAATGCAATGGATGACCACTGATATGTAACAACATCGATGGCAAAGGCAACAATGGCCATCATTAATACTCATTCAAAACAATCCATTCCGATTGGTTTATGTACTGTCAGTCAACAGTTTTCTATTTTACTACATTTGATGGGACCATCATGCAATAGTCTTCAACCAGGAAGCCATTTGGTCACGAATGTTCTTGTTATCAACCATCTTTGGCTGGTTTTGTAGGTTTTCAATCAGACTAGGGTGAGGAAGGACCTAAGTAAGTTATGGAGAGAAAATAAATTCCTTATGCAAATTAGTTTGGAAATTAGACCATCTGATTGGTTGATGCAATTCTCATTAGGGATGGCCATCGGCCATCGATGTTTATAAACCATCGATGGTTTATGGTCGATGTTCAATAGTTTTTACATCAATGTTTAGTTAAAATGACTAGTTTTTTTTTGCTATTTCCTGGTACACAGAGCAAAGCTCCACCCACGACACCAGTGAAGCCCCACCCCCATATTCTGATTGGCCCACAGGCCAGTCAGTCAAATACAATGGATGACCACTGATATGTAACAACATCGATGGCAAAGGCAACAATGGCCATCATTAATACTCATTCAAAACAATCCATTCCGATTTGTTTATGTACTGTCAGCCAACAGTTTTCTATTTTACTACTTTTGATGGGACCATCATGCAATAGTCTTCAACCAGGAAGCCAATTGGTCAAGAATGTTCTTGTTATCAACCATCTTTGGCTGGTTTTGTAGGTTTTCAATCAGACTAGGGTGAGGAAGGACCTAAGTAAGTTATGGAGAGCAAATAAATTCCTTATGCAAATTAGTTTGGAAATTAGACCATCTGATTGGTTGATGCAATTCTCATTAGGGATGGCCATCGGCCATCGGCCATCGATGTTTATAAACCATCGATGGGTTATGGTCGATGTTCAATAGTTTTTACATCAATGTTTAGTTAAAACGACTGGTTTTGTTTTGCCATTTCCTGGTACACAGAGCAAAGCTCCACCCACGACACCAGTGAAGCCCCGCCCCCATATTCTGATTGGCCCACAGGCCAGTCAGTCAAATGCAATGGATGGCCACTGATATGTAACAACATTGATGGCAAAGGCAACAATGGCCATCTTAATACTCATTCAAAACAATCTATTCCGATTGGTTTATGTACTGTCAGTCAACAGTTTTCTATTTTACTACTTTTGATGGGACCATCATGCAATAGTCTTCACCCAGGAAGCCACTTGGTCAAGAATGTTCTTGTTATCAACCATCTTTGGCTGGTTTTGTAGGTTTTCAATCAGACTAGGGTGAGGAAGGACCTAAGTAAGTTATGGAGAGCAAATAAATTCCTTATGCAAATTAGTTTGGAAATTAGACCATCTGATTGGTTGATGCAATTCTCATTAGGGATGGCCATCGGCCATCGATGTTTATAAACCATCGATGGTTTATGGTCGATGTTCAATAGTTTTTACATCAATGTTTAGTTAAAATGACTAGTTTTTTTTTGCTATTTCCTGGTACACAGAGCAAAGCTCCACCCACGACACCAGTGAAGCCCCACCCCCATATTCTGATTGGCCCACAGGCCAGTCAGTCAAATACAATGGATGACCACTGATATGTAACAACATCGATGGCAAAGGCAACAATGGCCATCTTAATACTCATTCAAAACAATCTATTCCGATTGGTTTATGTACTGTCAGTCAACAGTTTTCTATTTTACTACTTTTGATGGGACCATCATGCAATAGTCTTCACCCAGGAAGCCAATTGGTCAAGAATGTTCTTGTTATCAACCATCTTTGGCTGGTTTTGTAGGTTTTCAATCAGACTAGGGTGAGGAAGGACCTAAGTAAGTTATGGAGAGCAAATAAATTCCTTATGCAAATTAGTTTGGAAATTAGACCATCTGATTGGTTGATGCAATTCTCATTAGGGATGGCCATCGGCCATCGATGTTTATAAACCATCGATGGGTTATGGTCGATGTTCAATAGTTTTTACATCAATGTTTAGTTAAAACGACTAGTTTTTTTTTGCTATATCCTGGTACACAGAGCAAAGCTCCACCCACGACACCAGTGAAGCCCCGCCCCCATATTCTGATTGGCCCACAGGCCAGTCAGTCAAATGCAATGGATGACCACTGATATGTAACAACATCGATGGCAAAGGCAACAATGGCCATCATTAATACTCATTCAAAACAATCCATTCCGATTGGTTTATGTACTGTCAGTCAACAGTTTTCTATTTTACTACATTTGATGGGACCATCATGCAATAGTCTTCAACCAGGAAGCCATTTGGTCACGAATGTTCTTGTTATCAACCATCTTTGGCTGGTTTTGTAGGTTTTCAATCAGACTAGGGTGAGGAAGGACCTAAGTAAGTTATGGAGAGCAAATAAATTCCTTATGCAAATTAGTTTGGAAATTAGACCATCTGATTGGTTTATGCAATTCTCATTAGGGATGGCCATCGGCCATCGATGTTTATAAACCATCGATGGGTTATGGTCGATGTTCAATAGTTTTTACATCAATGTTTAGTTAAAACGACTAGTTTTGTTTTGCTATTTCCTGGTACACAGAGCAAAGCTCCACCCACGACACCAGTGAAGCCCCGCCCCCATATTCTGATTGGCCCACAGGCCAGTCAGTCAAATGCAATGGATGACCACTGATATGTAACAACATCGATGGCAAAGGCAACAATGGCCATCATTAATACTCATTCAAAACAATCCATTCCGATTTGTTTATGTACTGTCAGCCAACAGTTTTCTATTTTACTACTTTTGATGAGACCATCATGCAATAGTCTTCAACCAGGAAGCCAATTGGTCAAGAATGTTCTTGTTATCAACCATCTTTGGCTGGTTTTGTAGGTTTTCAATCAGACTAGGGTGAGGAAGGACCTAAGTAAGTTATGGAGAGCAAATAAATTCCTTATGCAAATTAGTTTGGAAATTAGACCATCTGATTGGTTGATGCAATTCTCATTAGGGATGGCCATCGGCCATCGATGTTTATAAACCATCGATGGGTTATGGTCGATGTTCAATAGTTTTTACATCAATGTTTAGTTAAAACGACTAGTTTTGTTTTGCTATTTCCTGGTACACAGAGCAAAGCTCCACCCACGACACCAGTGAAGCCCCGCCCCCATATTCTGATTGGCCCACAGGCCAGTCAGTCAAATGCAATGGATGACCACTGATATGTAACAACATCGATGGCAAAGGCAACAATGGCCATCATTAATACTCATTCAAAACAATCCATTCCGATTGGTTTATGTACTGTCAGCCAACAGTTTTCTATTTTACTACTTTTGATGAGACCATCATGCAATAGTCTTCAACCAGGAAGCCAATTGGTCAAGAATGTTCTTGTTATCAACCATCTTTGGCTGGTTTTGTAGGTTTTCAATCAGACTAGGGTGAGGAAGGACCTAAGTAAGTTATGGAGAGCAAATAAATTCCTTATGCAAATTAGTTTTGAAATTAGACCATCTGATTGGTTGATGCAATTCTCATTAGGGATGGCCATCGGCCATCGATGTTTATAAACCATCGATGGGTTATGGTCGATGTTCAATAGTTTTTACATCAATGTTTAGTTAAAACGACTAGTTTTGTTTTGCTATTTCCTGGTACACAGAGCAAAGCTCCACCCACGACACCAGTGAAGCCCCGCCCCCATATTCTGATTGGCCCACAGGCCAGTCAGTCAAATGCAATGGATGACCACTGATATGTAACAACATCGATGGCAAAGGCAACAATGGCCATCATTAATACTCATTCAAAACAATCCATTCCGATTGGTTTATGTACTGTCAGTCAACAGTTTTCTATTTTACTACATTTGATGGGACCATCATGCAATAGTCTTCAACCAGGAAGCCATTTGGTCACGAATGTTCTTGTTATCAACCATCTTTGGCTGGTTTTGTAGGTTTTCAATCAGACTAGGGTGAGGAAGGACCTAAGTAAGTTATGGAGAGAAAATAAATTCCTTATGCAAATTAGTTTGGAAATTAGACCATCTGATTGGTTGATGCAATTCTCATTAGGGATGGCCATCGGCCATCGATGTTTATAAACCATCGATGGTTTATGGTCGATGTTCAATAGTTTTTACATCAATGTTTAGTTAAAATGACTAGTTTTTTTTTGCTATTTCCTGGTACACAGAGCAAAGCTCCACCCACGACACCAGTGAAGCCCCACCCCCATATTCTGATTGGCCCACAGGCCAGTCAGTCAAATACAATGGATGACCACTGATATGTAACAACATCGATGGCAAAGGCAACAATGGCCATCTTAATACTCATTCAAAACAATCTATTCCGATTGGTTTATGTACTGTCAGTCAACAGTTTTCTATTTTACTACTTTTGATGGGACCATCATGCAATAGTCTTCACCCAGGAAGCCAATTGGTCAAGAATGTTCTTGTTATCAACCATCTTTGGCTGGTTTTGTAGGTTTTCAATCAGACTAGGGTGAGGAAGGACCTAAGTAAGTTATGGAGAGCAAATAAATTCCTTATGCAAATTAGTTTGGAAATTAGACCATCTGATTGGTTGATGCAATTCTCATTAGGGATGGCCATCGGCCATCGATGTTTATAAACCATCGATGGGTTATGGTCGATGTTCAATAGTTTTTACATCAATGTTTAGTTAAAACGACTAGTTTTTTTTTGCTATATCCTGGTACACAGAGCAAAGCTCCACCCACGACACCAGTGAAGCCCCGCCCCCATATTCTGATTGGCCCACAGGCCAGTCAGTCAAATGCAATGGATGACCACTGATATGTAACAACATCGATGGCAAAGGCAACAATGGCCATCATTAATACTCATTCAAAACAATCCATTCCGATTGGTTTATGTACTGTCAGTCAACAGTTTTCTATTTTACTACATTTGATGGGACCATCATGCAATAGTCTTCAACCAGGAAGCCATTTGGTCACGAATGTTCTTGTTATCAACCATCTTTGGCTGGTTTTGTAGGTTTTCAATCAGACTAGGGTGAGGAAGGACCTAAGTAAGTTATGGAGAGCAAATAAATTCCTTATGCAAATTAGTTTGGAAATTAGACCATCTGATTGGTTTATGCAATTCTCATTAGGGATGGCCATCGGCCATCGATGTTTATAAACCATCGATGGGTTATGGTCGATGTTCAATAGTTTTTACATCAATGTTTAGTTAAAACGACTAGTTTTGTTTTGCTATTTCCTGGTACACAGAGCAAAGCTCCACCCACGACACCAGTGAAGCCCCGCCCCCATATTCTGATTGGCCCACAGGCCAGTCAGTCAAATGCAATGGATGACCACTGATATGTAACAACATCGATGGCAAAGGCAACAATGGCCATCATTAATACTCATTCAAAACAATCCATTCCGATTTGTTTATGTACTGTCAGCCAACAGTTTTCTATTTTACTACTTTTGATGAGACCATCATGCAATAGTCTTCAACCAGGAAGCCAATTGGTCAAGAATGTTCTTGTTATCAACCATCTTTGGCTGGTTTTGTAGGTTTTCAATCAGACTAGGGTGAGGAAGGACCTAAGTAAGTTATGGAGAGCAAATAAATTCCTTATGCAAATTAGTTTGGAAATTAGACCATCTGATTGGTTGATGCAATTCTCATTAGGGATGGCCATCGGCCATCGATGTTTATAAACCATCGATGGGTTATGGTCGATGTTCAATAGTTTTTACATCAATGTTTAGTTAAAACGACTAGTTTTGTTTTGCTATTTCCTGGTACACAGAGCAAAGCTCCACCCACGACACCAGTGAAGCCCCGCCCCCATATTCTGATTGGCCCACAGGCCAGTCAGTCAAATGCAATGGATGACCACTGATATGTAACAACATCGATGGCAAAGGCAACAATGGCCATCATTAATACTCATTCAAAACAATCCATTCCGATTGGTTTATGTACTGTCAGTCAACAGTTTTCTATTTTACTACATTTGATGGGACCATCATGCAATAGTCTTCAACCAGGAAGCCATTTGGTCACGAATGTTCTTGTTATCAACCATCTTTGGCTGGTTTTGTAGGTTTTCAATCAGACTAGGGTGAGGAAGGACCTAAGTAAGTTATGGAGAGAAAATAAATTCCTTATGCAAATTAGTTTGGAAATTAGACCATCTGATTGGTTGATGCAATTCTCATTAGGGATGGCCATCGGCCATCGATGTTTATAAACCATCGATGGTTTATGGTCGATGTTCAATAGTTTTTACATCAATGTTTAGTTAAAATGACTAGTTTTTTTTTGCTATTTCCTGGTACACAGAGCAAAGCTCCACCCACGACACCAGTGAAGCCCCACCCCCATATTCTGATTGGCCCACAGGCCAGTCAGTCAAATACAATGGATGACCACTGATATGTAACAACATCGATGGCAAAGGCAACAATGGCCATCATTAATACTCATTCAAAACAATCCATTCCGATTTGTTTATGTACTGTCAGCCAACAGTTTTCTATTTTACTACTTTTGATGGGACCATCATGCAATAGTCTTCAACCAGGAAGCCAATTGGTCAAGAATGTTCTTGTTATCAACCATCTTTGGCTGGTTTTGTAGGTTTTCAATCAGACTAGGGTGAGGAAGGACCTAAGTAAGTTATGGAGAGCAAATAAATTCCTTATGCAAATTAGTTTGGAAATTAGACCATCTGATTGGTTGATGCAATTCTCATTAGGGATGGCCATCGGCCATCGGCCATCGATGTTTATAAACCATCGATGGGTTATGGTCGATGTTCAATAGTTTTTACATCAATGTTTAGTTAAAACGACTGGTTTTGTTTTGCCATTTCCTGGTACACAGAGCAAAGCTCCACCCACGACACCAGTGAAGCCCCGCCCCCATATTCTGATTGGCCCACAGGCCAGTCAGTCAAATGCAATGGATGGCCACTGATATGTAACAACATTGATGGCAAAGGCAACAATGGCCATCTTAATACTCATTCAAAACAATCTATTCCGATTGGTTTATGTACTGTCAGTCAACAGTTTTCTATTTTACTACTTTTGATGGGACCATCATGCAATAGTCTTCACCCAGGAAGCCACTTGGTCAAGAATGTTCTTGTTATCAACCATCTTTGGCTGGTTTTGTAGGTTTTCAATCAGACTAGGGTGAGGAAGGACCTAAGTAAGTTATGGAGAGCAAATAAATTCCTTATGCAAATTAGTTTGGAAATTAGACCATCTGATTGGTTGATGCAATTCTCATTAGGGATGGCCATCGGCCATCGATGTTTATAAACCATCGATGGTTTATGGTCGATGTTCAATAGTTTTTACATCAATGTTTAGTTAAAATGACTAGTTTTTTTTTGCTATTTCCTGGTACACAGAGCAAAGCTCCACCCACGACACCAGTGAAGCCCCACCCCCATATTCTGATTGGCCCACAGGCCAGTCAGTCAAATACAATGGATGACCACTGATATGTAACAACATCGATGGCAAAGGCAACAATGGCCATCTTAATACTCATTCAAAACAATCTATTCCGATTGGTTTATGTACTGTCAGTCAACAGTTTTCTATTTTACTACTTTTGATGGGACCATCATGCAATAGTCTTCACCCAGGAAGCCAATTGGTCAAGAATGTTCTTGTTATCAACCATCTTTGGCTGGTTTTGTAGGTTTTCAATCAGACTAGGGTGAGGAAGGACCTAAGTAAGTTATGGAGAGCAAATAAATTCCTTATGCAAATTAGTTTGGAAATTAGACCATCTGATTGGTTGATGCAATTCTCATTAGGGATGGCCATCGGCCATCGATGTTTATAAACCATCGATGGGTTATGGTCGATGTTCAATAGTTTTTACATCAATGTTTAGTTAAAACGACTAGTTTTTTTTTGCTATATCCTGGTACACAGAGCAAAGCTCCACCCACGACACCAGTGAAGCCCCGCCCCCATATTCTGATTGGCCCACAGGCCAGTCAGTCAAATGCAATGGATGACCACTGATATGTAACAACATCGATGGCAAAGGCAACAATGGCCATCATTAATACTCATTCAAAACAATCCATTCCGATTGGTTTATGTACTGTCAGTCAACAGTTTTCTATTTTACTACATTTGATGGGACCATCATGCAATAGTCTTCAACCAGGAAGCCATTTGGTCACGAATGTTCTTGTTATCAACCATCTTTGGCTGGTTTTGTAGGTTTTCAATCAGACTAGGGTGAGGAAGGACCTAAGTAAGTTATGGAGAGCAAATAAATTCCTTATGCAAATTAGTTTGGAAATTAGACCATCTGATTGGTTTATGCAATTCTCATTAGGGATGGCCATCGGCCATCGATGTTTATAAACCATCGATGGGTTATGGTCGATGTTCAATAGTTTTTACATCAATGTTTAGTTAAAACGACTAGTTTTGTTTTGCTATTTCCTGGTACACAGAGCAAAGCTCCACCCACGACACCAGTGAAGCCCCGCCCCCATATTCTGATTGGCCCACAGGCCAGTCAGTCAAATGCAATGGATGACCACTGATATGTAACAACATCGATGGCAAAGGCAACAATGGCCATCATTAATACTCATTCAAAACAATCCATTCCGATTTGTTTATGTACTGTCAGCCAACAGTTTTCTATTTTACTACTTTTGATGAGACCATCATGCAATAGTCTTCAACCAGGAAGCCAATTGGTCAAGAATGTTCTTGTTATCAACCATCTTTGGCTGGTTTTGTAGGTTTTCAATCAGACTAGGGTGAGGAAGGACCTAAGTAAGTTATGGAGAGCAAATAAATTCCTTATGCAAATTAGTTTGGAAATTAGACCATCTGATTGGTTGATGCAATTCTCATTAGGGATGGCCATCGGCCATCGATGTTTATAAACCATCGATGGGTTATGGTCGATGTTCAATAGTTTTTACATCAATGTTTAGTTAAAACGACTAGTTTTGTTTTGCTATTTCCTGGTACACAGAGCAAAGCTCCACCCACGACACCAGTGAAGCCCCGCCCCCATATTCTGATTGGCCCACAGGCCAGTCAGTCAAATGCAATGGATGACCACTGATATGTAACAACATCGATGGCAAAGGCAACAATGGCCATCATTAATACTCATTCAAAACAATCCATTCCGATTGGTTTATGTACTGTCAGCCAACAGTTTTCTATTTTACTACTTTTGATGAGACCATCATGCAATAGTCTTCAACCAGGAAGCCAATTGGTCAAGAATGTTCTTGTTATCAACCATCTTTGGCTGGTTTTGTAGGTTTTCAATCAGACTAGGGTGAGGAAGGACCTAAGTAAGTTATGGAGAGCAAATAAATTCCTTATGCAAATTAGTTTGGAAATTAGACCATCTGATTGGTTGATGCAATTCTCATTAGGGATGGCCATCGGCCATCGATGTTTATAAACCATCGATGGGTTATGGTCGATGTTCAATAGTTTTTACATCAATGTTTAGTTAAAACGACTAGTTTTGTTTTGCTATTTCCTGGTACACAGAGCAAAGCTCCACCCACGACACCAGTGAAGCCCCGCCCCCATATTCTGATTGGCCCACAGGCCAGTCAGTCAAATGCAATGGATGACCACTGATATGTAACAACATCGATGGCAAAGGCAACAATGGCCATCATTAATACTCATTCAAAACAATCCATTCCGATTGGTTTATGTACTGTCAGTCAACAGTTTTCTATTTTACTACATTTGATGGGACCATCATGCAATAGTCTTCAACCAGGAAGCCATTTGGTCACGAATGTTCTTGTTATCAACCATCTTTGGCTGGTTTTGTAGGTTTTCAATCAGACTAGGGTGAGGAAGGACCTAAGTAAGTTATGGAGAGAAAATAAATTCCTTATGCAAATTAGTTTGGAAATTAGACCATCTGATTGGTTGATGCAATTCTCATTAGGGATGGCCATCGGCCATCGATGTTTATAAACCATCGATGGTTTATGGTCGATGTTCAATAGTTTTTACATCAATGTTTAGTTAAAATGACTAGTTTTTTTTTGCTATTTCCTGGTACACAGAGCAAAGCTCCACCCACGACACCAGTGAAGCCCCACCCCCATATTCTGATTGGCCCACAGGCCAGTCAGTCAAATACAATGGATGACCACTGATATGTAACAACATCGATGGCAAAGGCAACAATGGCCATCTTAATACTCATTCAAAACAATCTATTCCGATTGGTTTATGTACTGTCAGTCAACAGTTTTCTATTTTACTACTTTTGATGGGACCATCATGCAATAGTCTTCACCCAGGAAGCCAATTGGTCAAGAATGTTCTTGTTATCAACCATCTTTGGCTGGTTTTGTAGGTTTTCAATCAGACTAGGGTGAGGAAGGACCTAAGTAAGTTATGGAGAGCAAATAAATTCCTTATGCAAATTAGTTTGGAAATTAGACCATCTGATTGGTTGATGCAATTCTCATTAGGGATGGCCATCGGCCATCGATGTTTATAAACCATCGATGGGTTATGGTCGATGTTCAATAGTTTTTACATCAATGTTTAGTTAAAACGACTAGTTTTTTTTTGCTATATCCTGGTACACAGAGCAAAGCTCCACCCACGACACCAGTGAAGCCCCGCCCCCATATTCTGATTGGCCCACAGGCCAGTCAGTCAAATGCAATGGATGACCACTGATATGTAACAACATCGATGGCAAAGGCAACAATGGCCATCATTAATACTCATTCAAAACAATCCATTCCGATTGGTTTATGTACTGTCAGCCAACAGTTTTCTATTTTACTACTTTTGATGAGACCATCATGCAATAGTCTTCAACCAGGAAGCCAATTGGTCAAGAATGTTCTTGTTATCAACCATCTTTGGCTGGTTTTGTAGGTTTTCAATCAGACTAGGGTGAGGAAGGACCTAAGTAAGTTATGGAGAGCAAATAAATTCCTTATGCAAATTAGTTTGGAAATTAGACCATCTGATTGGTTGATGCAATTCTCATTAGGGATGGCCATCGGCCATCGATGTTTATAAACCATCGATGGGTTATGGTCGATGTTCAATAGTTTTTACATCAATGTTTAGTTAAAACGACTAGTTTTGTTTTGCTATTTCCTGGTACACAGAGCAAAGCTCCACCCACGACACCAGTGAAGCCCCGCCCCCATATTCTGATTGGCCCACAGGCCAGTCAGTCAAATGCAATGGATGACCACTGATATGTAACAACATCGATGGCAAAGGCAACAATGGCCATCATTAATACTCATTCAAAACAATCCATTCCGATTGGTTTATGTACTGTCAGTCAACAGTTTTCTATTTTACTACATTTGATGGGACCATCATGCAATAGTCTTCAACCAGGAAGCCATTTGGTCACGAATGTTCTTGTTATCAACCATCTTTGGCTGGTTTTGTAGGTTTTCAATCAGACTAGGGTGAGGAAGGACCTAAGTAAGTTATGGAGAGAAAATAAATTCCTTATGCAAATTAGTTTGGAAATTAGACCATCTGATTGGTTGATGCAATTCTCATTAGGGATGGCCATCGGCCATCGATGTTTATAAACCATCGATGGTTTATGGTCGATGTTCAATAGTTTTTACATCAATGTTTAGTTAAAATGACTAGTTTTTTTTTGCTATTTCCTGGTACACAGAGCAAAGCTCCACCCACGACACCAGTGAAGCCCCACCCCCATATTCTGATTGGCCCACAGGCCAGTCAGTCAAATACAATGGATGACCACTGATATGTAACAACATCGATGGCAAAGGCAACAATGGCCATCTTAATACTCATTCAAAACAATCTATTCCGATTGGTTTATGTACTGTCAGTCAACAGTTTTCTATTTTACTACTTTTGATGGGACCATCATGCAATAGTCTTCACCCAGGAAGCCAATTGGTCAAGAATGTTCTTGTTATCAACCATCTTTGGCTGGTTTTGTAGGTTTTCAATCAGACTAGGGTGAGGAAGGACCTAAGTAAGTTATGGAGAGCAAATAAATTCCTTATGCAAATTAGTTTGGAAATTAGACCATCTGATTGGTTGATGCAATTCTCATTAGGGATGGCCATCGGCCATCGATGTTTATAAACCATCGATGGGTTATGGTCGATGTTCAATAGTTTTTACATCAATGTTTAGTTAAAACGACTAGTTTTTTTTTGCTATATCCTGGTACACAGAGCAAAGCTCCACCCACGACACCAGTGAAGCCCCGCCCCCATATTCTGATTGGCCCACAGGCCAGTCAGTCAAATGCAATGGATGACCACTGATATGTAACAACATCGATGGCAAAGGCAACAATGGCCATCATTAATACTCATTCAAAACAATCCATTCCGATTGGTTTATGTACTGTCAGTCAACAGTTTTCTATTTTACTACATTTGATGGGACCATCATGCAATAGTCTTCAACCAGGAAGCCATTTGGTCACGAATGTTCTTGTTATCAACCATCTTTGGCTGGTTTTGTAGGTTTTCAATCAGACTAGGGTGAGGAAGGACCTAAGTAAGTTATGGAGAGCAAATAAATTCCTTATGCAAATTAGTTTGGAAATTAGACCATCTGATTGGTTTATGCAATTCTCATTAGGGATGGCCATCGGCCATCGATGTTTATAAACCATCGATGGGTTATGGTCGATGTTCAATAGTTTTTACATCAATGTTTAGTTAAAACGACTAGTTTTGTTTTGCTATTTCCTGGTACACAGAGCAAAGCTCCACCCACGACACCAGTGAAGCCCCGCCCCCATATTCTGATTGGCCCACAGGCCAGTCAGTCAAATGCAATGGATGACCACTGATATGTAACAACATCGATGGCAAAGGCAACAATGGCCATCATTAATACTCATTCAAAACAATCCATTCCGATTTGTTTATGTACTGTCAGCCAACAGTTTTCTATTTTACTACTTTTGATGAGACCATCATGCAATAGTCTTCAACCAGGAAGCCAATTGGTCAAGAATGTTCTTGTTATCAACCATCTTTGGCTGGTTTTGTAGGTTTTCAATCAGACTAGGGTGAGGAAGGACCTAAGTAAGTTATGGAGAGCAAATAAATTCCTTATGCAAATTAGTTTGGAAATTAGACCATCTGATTGGTTGATGCAATTCTCATTAGGGATGGCCATCGGCCATCGATGTTTATAAACCATCGATGGGTTATGGTCGATGTTCAATAGTTTTTACATCAATGTTTAGTTAAAACGACTAGTTTTGTTTTGCTATTTCCTGGTACACAGAGCAAAGCTCCACCCACGACACCAGTGAAGCCCCGCCCCCATATTCTGATTGGCCCACAGGCCAGTCAGTCAAATGCAATGGATGACCACTGATATGTAACAACATCGATGGCAAAGGCAACAATGGCCATCATTAATACTCATTCAAAACAATCCATTCCGATTGGTTTATGTACTGTCAGTCAACAGTTTTCTATTTTACTACATTTGATGGGACCATCATGCAATAGTCTTCAACCAGGAAGCCATTTGGTCACGAATGTTCTTGTTATCAACCATCTTTGGCTCGTTTTGTAGGTTTTCAATCAGACTAGGGTGAGGAAGGACCTAAGTAAGTTATGGAGAGAAAATAAATTCCTTATGCAAATTAGTTTGGAAATTAGACCATCTGATTGGTTGATGCAATTCTCATTAGGGATGGCCATCGGCCATCGATGTTTATAAACCATCGATGGTTTATGGTCGATGTTCAATAGTTTTTACATCAATGTTTAGTTAAAATGACTAGTTTTTTTTTGCTATTTCCTGGTACACAGAGCAAAGCTCCACCCACGACACCAGTGAAGCCCCACCCCCATATTCTGATTGGCCCACAGGCCAGTCAGTCAAATACAATGGATGACCACTGATATGTAACAACATCGATGGCAAAGGCAACAATGGCCATCATTAATACTCATTCAAAACAATCCATTCCGATTTGTTTATGTACTGTCAGCCAACAGTTTTCTATTTTACTACTTTTGATGGGACCATCATGCAATAGTCTTCAACCAGGAAGCCAATTGGTCAAGAATGTTCTTGTTATCAACCATCTTTGGCTGGTTTTGTAGGTTTTCAATCAGACTAGGGTGAGGAAGGACCTAAGTAAGTTATGGAGAGCAAATAAATTCCTTATGCAAATTAGTTTGGAAATTAGACCATCTGATTGGTTGATGCAATTCTCATTAGGGATGGCCATCGGCCATCGGCCATCGATGTTTATAAACCATCGATGGGTTATGGTCGATGTTCAATAGTTTTTACATCAATGTTTAGTTAAAACGACTGGTTTTGTTTTGCCATTTCCTGGTACACAGAGCAAAGCTCCACCCACGACACCAGTGAAGCCCCGCCCCCATATTCTGATTGGCCCACAGGCCAGTCAGTCAAATGCAATGGATGGCCACTGATATGTAACAACATTGATGGCAAAGGCAACAATGGCCATCTTAATACTCATTCAAAACAATCTATTCCGATTGGTTTATGTACTGTCAGTCAACAGTTTTCTATTTTACTACTTTTGATGGGACCATCATGCAATAGTCTTCACCCAGGAAGCCACTTGGTCAAGAATGTTCTTGTTATCAACCATCTTTGGCTGGTTTTGTAGGTTTTCAATCAGACTAGGGTGAGGAAGGACCTAAGTAAGTTATGGAGAGCAAATAAATTCCTTATGCAAATTAGTTTGGAAATTAGACCATCTGATTGGTTGATGCAATTCTCATTAGGGATGGCCATCGGCCATCGATGTTTATAAACCATCGATGGTTTATGGTCGATGTTCAATAGTTTTTACATCAATGTTTAGTTAAAATGACTAGTTTTTTTTTGCTATTTCCTGGTACACAGAGCAAAGCTCCACCCACGACACCAGTGAAGCCCCACCCCCATATTCTGATTGGCCCACAGGCCAGTCAGTCAAATACAATGGATGACCACTGATATGTAACAACATCGATGGCAAAGGCAACAATGGCCATCTTAATACTCATTCAAAACAATCTATTCCGATTGGTTTATGTACTGTCAGTCAACAGTTTTCTATTTTACTACTTTTGATGGGACCATCATGCAATAGTCTTCACCCAGGAAGCCAATTGGTCAAGAATGTTCTTGTTATCAACCATCTTTGGCTGGTTTTGTAGGTTTTCAATCAGACTAGGGTGAGGAAGGACCTAAGTAAGTTATGGAGAGCAAATAAATTCCTTATGCAAATTAGTTTGGAAATTAGACCATCTGATTGGTTGATGCAATTCTCATTAGGGATGGCCATCGGCCATCGATGTTTATAAACCATCGATGGGTTATGGTCGATGTTCAATAGTTTTTACATCAATGTTTAGTTAAAACGACTAGTTTTTTTTTGCTATATCCTGGTACACAGAGCAAAGCTCCACCCACGACACCAGTGAAGCCCCGCCCCCATATTCTGATTGGCCCACAGGCCAGTCAGTCAAATGCAATGGATGACCACTGATATGTAACAACATCGATGGCAAAGGCAACAATGGCCATCATTAATACTCATTCAAAACAATCCATTCCGATTGGTTTATGTACTGTCAGTCAACAGTTTTCTATTTTACTACATTTGATGGGACCATCATGCAATAGTCTTCAACCAGGAAGCCATTTGGTCACGAATGTTCTTGTTATCAACCATCTTTGGCTGGTTTTGTAGGTTTTCAATCAGACTAGGGTGAGGAAGGACCTAAGTAAGTTATGGAGAGCAAATAAATTCCTTATGCAAATTAGTTTGGAAATTAGACCATCTGATTGGTTTATGCAATTCTCATTAGGGATGGCCATCGGCCATCGATGTTTATAAACCATCGATGGGTTATGGTCGATGTTCAATAGTTTTTACATCAATGTTTAGTTAAAACGACTAGTTTTGTTTTGCTATTTCCTGGTACACAGAGCAAAGCTCCACCCACGACACCAGTGAAGCCCCGCCCCCATATTCTGATTGGCCCACAGGCCAGTCAGTCAAATGCAATGGATGACCACTGATATGTAACAACATCGATGGCAAAGGCAACAATGGCCATCATTAATACTCATTCAAAACAATCCATTCCGATTTGTTTATGTACTGTCAGCCAACAGTTTTCTATTTTACTACTTTTGATGAGACCATCATGCAATAGTCTTCAACCAGGAAGCCAATTGGTCAAGAATGTTCTTGTTATCAACCATCTTTGGCTGGTTTTGTAGGTTTTCAATCAGACTAGGGTGAGGAAGGACCTAAGTAAGTTATGGAGAGCAAATAAATTCCTTATGCAAATTAGTTTGGAAATTAGACCATCTGATTGGTTGATGCAATTCTCATTAGGGATGGCCATCGGCCATCGATGTTTATAAACCATCGATGGGTTATGGTCGATGTTCAATAGTTTTTACATCAATGTTTAGTTAAAACGACTAGTTTTGTTTTGCTATTTCCTGGTACACAGAGCAAAGCTCCACCCACGACACCAGTGAAGCCCCGCCCCCATATTCTGATTGGCCCACAGGCCAGTCAGTCAAATGCAATGGATGACCACTGATATGTAACAACATCGATGGCAAAGGCAACAATGGCCATCATTAATACTCATTCAAAACAATCCATTCCGATTGGTTTATGTACTGTCAGTCAACAGTTTTCTATTTTACTACATTTGATGGGACCATCATGCAATAGTCTTCAACCAGGAAGCCATTTGGTCACGAATGTTCTTGTTATCAACCATCTTTGGCTGGTTTTGTAGGTTTTCAATCAGACTAGGGTGAGGAAGGACCTAAGTAAGTTATGGAGAGAAAATAAATTCCTTATGCAAATTAGTTTGGAAATTAGACCATCTGATTGGTTGATGCAATTCTCATTAGGGATGGCCATCGGCCATCGATGTTTATAAACCATCGATGGTTTATGGTCGATGTTCAATAGTTTTTACATCAATGTTTAGTTAAAACGACTAGTTTTTTTTGCTATTTCCTGGTACACAGAGCAAAGCTCCACCCACGACACCAGTGAAGCCCCGCCCCCATATTCTGATTGGCCCACAGGCCAGTCAGTCAAATACAATGGATGACCACTGATATGTAACAACATCGATGGCAAAGGCAACAATGGCCATCATTAATACTCATTCAAAACAATGCATTCCGATTTGTTTATGTACTGTCAGTCAACAGTTTTCTATTTTACTACTTTTGATGGGACCATCATGCAATAGTCTTCAACCAGGAAGCCAATTGGTCAAGAATGTTCTTGTTATCAACCATCTTTGGCTGGTTTTGTAGGTTTTCAATCAGACTAGGGTGAGGAAGGACCTAAGTAAGTTATGGAGAGCAAATAAATTCCTTATGCAAATTAGTTTGGAAATTAGACCATCTGATTGGTTGATGCAATTCTCATTAGGGATGGCCATCGGCCATCGATGTTTATAAACCATCGATGGGTTATGGTCGATGTTCAATAGTTTTTACATCAATGTTTAGTTAAAACGACTAGTTTTTTTTTGCTATTTCCTGGTACACAGAGCAAAGCTCCACCCACGACACCAGTGAAGCCCCGCCCCCATATTCTGATTGGCCCACAGGCCAGTCAGTCAAATACAATGGATGACCACTGATATGTAACAACATCGATGGCAAAGGCAACAATGGCCATCATTAATACTCATTCAAAACAATCCATTCCGATTTGTTTATGTACTGTCAGTCAACAGTTTTCTATTTTACTACTTTTGAAGGGCCATCATGCAATAGTCTTCAACCAGGAAGCCAATTGGTCAAGAATGTTCTTGTTATCAACCATCTTTGGCTGGTTTCGTAGGTTTTCAATTAGACTAGGGTGAGGAAGGACCTAAGTAAGTTATGGAGAGCAAATAAATTCCTTATGCAAATTAGTTTGGAAATTAGACCATCTGATTGGTTGATGCAATTCTCATTAGGGATGGCCATCGGCCATCGATGTTTATAAACCATCGATGGGTTATGGTCGATGTTCAATAGTTTTTACATCAATGTTTAGTTAAAACGACTAGTTTTGTTTTGCTATTTCCTGGTACACAGAGCAAAGTTCCACCCACGACACCAGTGAAGCCCCGCCCCCATATTCTGATTGGCCCACAGGCCAGTCAGTCAAATACAATGGATGACCACTGATATGTAACAACATTGATGGCAAAGGCAACAATGGCCATCTTAATACTCATTCAAAACAATCTATTCCGATTGGTTTATGTACTGTCAGTCAACAGTTTTCTATTTTACTACTTTTGATGGGACCATCATGCAATAGTCTTCACCCAGGAAGCCAATTGGTCAAGAATGTTCTTGTTATCAACCATCTTTGGCTGGTTTTGTAGGTTTTCAATCAGACTAGGGTGAGGAAGGACCTAAGTAAGTTATGGAGAGCAAATAAATTCCTTATGCAAATTAGTTTGGAAATTAGACCATCTGATTGGTTGATGCAATTCTCATTAGGGATGGCCATCGGCCATCGATGTTTATAAACCATCGATGGGTTATGGTCGATGTTCAATAGTTTTTACATCAATGTTTAGTTAAAACGACTAGTTTTTTTTTGCTATATCCTGGTACACAGAGCAAAGCTCCACCCACGACACCAGTGAAGCCCCGCCCCCATATTCTGATTGGCCCACAGGCCAGTCAGTCAAATGCAATGGATGACCACTGATATGTAACAACATCGATGGCAAAGGCAACAATGGCCATCATTAATACTCATTCAAAACAATCCATTCCGATTGGTTTATGTACTGTCAGTCAACAGTTTTCTATTTTACTACATTTGATGGGACCATCATGCAATAGTCTTCAACCAGGAAGCCATTTGGTCACGAATGTTCTTGTTATCAACCATCTTTGGCTGGTTTTGTAGGTTTTCAATCAGACTAGGGTGAGGAAGGACCTAAGTAAGTTATGGAGAGCAAATAAATTCCTTATGCAAATTAGTTTGGAAATTAGACCATCTGATTGGTTTATGCAATTCTCATTAGGGATGGCCATCGGCCATCGATGTTTATAAACCATCGATGGGTTATGGTCGATGTTCAATAGTTTTTACATCAATGTTTAGTTAAAACGACTAGTTTTGTTTTGCTATTTCCTGGTACACAGAGCAAAGCTCCACCCACGACACCAGTGAAGCCCCGCCCCCATATTCTGATTGGCCCACAGGCCAGTCAGTCAAATGCAATGGATGACCACTGATATGTAACAACATCGATGGCAAAGGCAACAATGGCCATCATTAATACTCATTCAAAACAATCCATTCCGATTTGTTTATGTACTGTCAGCCAACAGTTTTCTATTTTACTACTTTTGATGAGACCATCATGCAATAGTCTTCAACCAGGAAGCCAATTGGTCAAGAATGTTCTTGTTATCAACCATCTTTGGCTGGTTTTGTAGGTTTTCAATCAGACTAGGGTGAGGAAGGACCTAAGTAAGTTATGGAGAGCAAATAAATTCCTTATGCAAATTAGTTTGGAAATTAGACCATCTGATTGGTTGATGCAATTCTCATTAGGGATGGCCATCGGCCATCGATGTTTATAAACCATCGATGGGTTATGGTCGATGTTCAATAGTTTTTACATCAATGTTTAGTTAAAACGACTAGTTTTGTTTTGCTATTTCCTGGTACACAGAGCAAAGCTCCACCCACGACACCAGTGAAGCCCCGCCCCCATATTCTGATTGGCCCACAGGCCAGTCAGTCAAATGCAATGGATGACCACTGATATGTAACAACATCGATGGCAAAGGCAACAATGGCCATCATTAATACTCATTCAAAACAATCCATTCCGATTGGTTTATGTACTGTCAGTCAACAGTTTTCTATTTTACTACATTTGATGGGACCATCATGCAATAGTCTTCAACCAGGAAGCCATTTGGTCACGAATGTTCTTGTTATCAACCATCTTTGGCTGGTTTTGTAGGTTTTCAATCAGACTAGGGTGAGGAAGGACCTAAGTAAGTTATGGAGAGAAAATAAATTCCTTATGCAAATTAGTTTGGAAATTAGACCATCTGATTGGTTGATGCAATTCTCATTAGGGATGGCCATCGGCCATCGATGTTTATAAACCATCGATGGTTTATGGTCGATGTTCAATAGTTTTTACATCAATGTTTAGTTAAAATGACTAGTTTTTTTTGCTATTTCCTGGTACACAGAGCAAAGCTCCACCCACGACACCAGTGAAGCCCCACCCCCATATTCTGATTGGCCCACAGGCCAGTCAGTCAAATACAATGGATGACCACTGATATGTAACAACATCGATGGCAAAGGCAACAATGGCCATCTTAATACTCATTCAAAACAATCTATTCCGATTGGTTTATGTACTGTCAGTCAACAGTTTTCTATTTTACTACTTTTGATGGGACCATCATGCAATAGTCTTCACCCAGGAAGCCAATTGGTCAAGAATGTTCTTGTTATCAACCATCTTTGGCTGGTTTTGTAGGTTTTCAATCAGACTAGGGTGAGGAAGGACCTAAGTAAGTTATGGAGAGCAAATAAATTCCTTATGCAAATTAGTTTGGAAATTAGACCATCTGATTGGTTGATGCAATTCTCATTAGGGATGGCCATCGGCCATCGATGTTTATAAACCATCGATGGGTTATGGTCGATGTTCAATAGTTTTTACATCAATGTTTAGTTAAAACGACTAGTTTTTTTTTGCTATATCCTGGTACACAGAGCAAAGCTCCACCCACGACACCAGTGAAGCCCCGCCCCCATATTCTGATTGGCCCACAGGCCAGTCAGTCAAATGCAATGGATGACCACTGATATGTAACAACATCGATGGCAAAGGCAACAATGGCCATCATTAATACTCATTCAAAACAATCCATTCCGATTGGTTTATGTACTGTCAGTCAACAGTTTTCTATTTTACTACATTTGATGGGACCATCATGCAATAGTCTTCAACCAGGAAGCCATTTGGTCACGAATGTTCTTGTTATCAACCATCTTTGGCTGGTTTTGTAGGTTTTCAATCAGACTAGGGTGAGGAAGGACCTAAGTAAGTTATGGAGAGCAAATAAATTCCTTATGCAAATTAGTTTGGAAATTAGACCATCTGATTGGTTTATGCAATTCTCATTAGGGATGGCCATCGGCCATCGATGTTTATAAACCATCGATGGGTTATGGTCGATGTTCAATAGTTTTTACATCAATGTTTAGTTAAAACGACTAGTTTTGTTTTGCTATTTCCTGGTACACAGAGCAAAGCTCCACCCACGACACCAGTGAAGCCCCGCCCCCATATTCTGATTGGCCCACAGGCCAGTCAGTCAAATGCAATGGATGACCACTGATATGTAACAACATCGATGGCAAAGGCAACAATGGCCATCATTAATACTCATTCAAAACAATCCATTCCGATTTGTTTATGTACTGTCAGCCAACAGTTTTCTATTTTACTACTTTTGATGAGACCATCATGCAATAGTCTTCAACCAGGAAGCCAATTGGTCAAGAATGTTCTTGTTATCAACCATCTTTGGCTGGTTTTGTAGGTTTTCAATCAGACTAGGGTGAGGAAGGACCTAAGTAAGTTATGGAGAGCAAATAAATTCCTTATGCAAATTAGTTTGGAAATTAGACCATCTGATTGGTTGATGCAATTCTCATTAGGGATGGCCATCGGCCATCGATGTTTATAAACCATCGATGGGTTATGGTCGATGTTCAATAGTTTTTACATCAATGTTTAGTTAAAACGACTAGTTTTGTTTTGCTATTTCCTGGTACACAGAGCAAAGCTCCACCCACGACACCAGTGAAGCCCCGCCCCCATATTCTGATTGGCCCACAGGCCAGTCAGTCAAATGCAATGGATGACCACTGATATGTAACAACATCGATGGCAAAGGCAACAATGGCCATCATTAATACTCATTCAAAACAATCCATTCCGATTGGTTTATGTACTGTCAGTCAACAGTTTTCTATTTTACTACATTTGATGGGACCATCATGCAATAGTCTTCAACCAGGAAGCCATTTGGTCACGAATGTTCTTGTTATCAACCATCTTTGGCTGGTTTTGTAGGTTTTCAATCAGACTAGGGTGAGGAAGGACCTAAGTAAGTTATGGAGAGAAAATAAATTCCTTATGCAAATTAGTTTGGAAATTAGACCATCTGATTGGTTGATGCAATTCTCATTAGGGATGGCCATCGGCCATCGATGTTTATAAACCATCGATGGTTTATGGTCGATGTTCAATAGTTTTTACATCAATGTTTAGTTAAAATGACTAGTTTTTTTTTGCTATTTCCTGGTACACAGAGCAAAGCTCCACCCACGACACCAGTGAAGCCCCACCCCCATATTCTGATTGGCCCACAGGCCAGTCAGTCAAATACAATGGATGACCACTGATATGTAACAACATCGATGGCAAAGGCAACAATGGCCATCATTAATACTCATTCAAAACAATCCATTCCGATTTGTTTATGTACTGTCAGCCAACAGTTTTCTATTTTACTACTTTTGATGGGACCATCATGCAATAGTCTTCAACCAGGAAGCCAATTGGTCAAGAATGTTCTTGTTATCAACCATCTTTGGCTGGTTTTGTAGGTTTTCAATCAGACTAGGGTGAGGAAGGACCTAAGTAAGTTATGGAGAGCAAATAAATTCCTTATGCAAATTAGTTTGGAAATTAGACCATCTGATTGGTTGATGCAATTCTCATTAGGGATGGCCATCGGCCATCGGCCATCGATGTTTATAAACCATCGATGGGTTATGGTCGATGTTCAATAGTTTTTACATCAATGTTTAGTTAAAACGACTGGTTTTGTTTTGCCATTTCCTGGTACACAGAGCAAAGCTCCACCCACGACACCAGTGAAGCCCCGCCCCCATATTCTGATTGGCCCACAGGCCAGTCAGTCAAATGCAATGGATGGCCACTGATATGTAACAACATTGATGGCAAAGGCAACAATGGCCATCTTAATACTCATTCAAAACAATCTATTCCGATTGGTTTATGTACTGTCAGTCAACAGTTTTCTATTTTACTACTTTTGATGGGACCATCATGCAATAGTCTTCACCCAGGAAGCCACTTGGTCAAGAATGTTCTTGTTATCAACCATCTTTGGCTGGTTTTGTAGGTTTTCAATCAGACTAGGGTGAGGAAGGACCTAAGTAAGTTATGGAGAGCAAATAAATTCCTTATGCAAATTAGTTTGGAAATTAGACCATCTGATTGGTTGATGCAATTCTCATTAGGGATGGCCATCGGCCATCGATGTTTATAAACCATCGATGGTTTATGGTCGATGTTCAATAGTTTTTACATCAATGTTTAGTTAAAATGACTAGTTTTTTTTTGCTATTTCCTGGTACACAGAGCAAAGCTCCACCCACGACACCAGTGAAGCCCCACCCCCATATTCTGATTGGCCCACAGGCCAGTCAGTCAAATACAATGGATGACCACTGATATGTAACAACATCGATGGCAAAGGCAACAATGGCCATCTTAATACTCATTCAAAACAATCTATTCCGATTGGTTTATGTACTGTCAGTCAACAGTTTTCTATTTTACTACTTTTGATGGGACCATCATGCAATAGTCTTCACCCAGGAAGCCAATTGGTCAAGAATGTTCTTGTTATCAACCATCTTTGGCTGGTTTTGTAGGTTTTCAATCAGACTAGGGTGAGGAAGGACCTAAGTAAGTTATGGAGAGCAAATAAATTCCTTATGCAAATTAGTTTGGAAATTAGACCATCTGATTGGTTGATGCAATTCTCATTAGGGATGGCCATCGGCCATCGATGTTTATAAACCATCGATGGGTTATGGTCGATGTTCAATAGTTTTTACATCAATGTTTAGTTAAAACGACTAGTTTTTTTTTGCTATATCCTGGTACACAGAGCAAAGCTCCACCCACGACACCAGTGAAGCCCCGCCCCCATATTCTGATTGGCCCACAGGCCAGTCAGTCAAATGCAATGGATGACCACTGATATGTAACAACATCGATGGCAAAGGCAACAATGGCCATCATTAATACTCATTCAAAACAATCCATTCCGATTGGTTTATGTACTGTCAGTCAACAGTTTTCTATTTTACTACATTTGATGGGACCATCATGCAATAGTCTTCAACCAGGAAGCCATTTGGTCACAAATGTTCTTGTTATCAACCATCTTTGGCTGGTTTTGTAGGTTTTCAATCAGACTAGGGTGAGGAAGGACCTAAGTAAGTTATGGAGAGCAAATAAATTCCTTATGCAAATTAGTTTGGAAATTAGACCATCTGATTGGTTTATGCAATTCTCATTAGGGATGGCCATCGGCCATCGATGTTTATAAACCATCGATGGGTTATGGTCGATGTTCAATAGTTTTTACATCAATGTTTAGTTAAAACGACTAGTTTTGTTTTGCTATTTCCTGGTACACAGAGCAAAGCTCCACCCACGACACCAGTGAAGCCCCGCCCCCATATTCTGATTGGCCCACAGGCCAGTCAGTCAAATGCAATGGATGACCACTGATATGTAACAACATCGATGGCAAAGGCAACAATGGCCATCATTAATACTCATTCAAAACAATCCATTCCGATTTGTTTATGTACTGTCAGTCAACAGTTTTCTATTTTACTACATTTGATGGGACCATCATGCAATAGTCTTCAACCAGGAAGCCATTTGGTCACGAATGTTCTTGTTATCAACCATCTTTGGCTGGTTTTGTAGGTTTTCAATCAGACTAGGGTGAGGAAGGACCTAAGTAAGTTATGGAGAGAAAATAAATTCCTTATGCAAATTAGTTTGGAAATTAGACCATCTGATTGGTTGATGCAATTCTCATTAGGGATGGCCATCGGCCATCGATGTTTATAAACCATCGATGGTTTATGGTCGATGTTCAATAGTTTTTACATCAATGTTTAGTTAAAATGACTAGTTTTTTTTTGCTATTTCCTGGTACACAGAGCAAAGCTCCACCCACGACACCAGTGAAGCCCCACCCCCATATTCTGATTGGCCCACAGGCCAGTCAGTCAAATACAATGGATGACCACTGATATGTAACAACATCGATGGCAAAGGCAACAATGGCCATCATTAATACTCATTCAAAACAATCCATTCCGATTTGTTTATGTACTGTCAGCCAACAGTTTTCTATTTTACTACTTTTGATGGGACCATCATGCAATAGTCTTCAACCAGGAAGCCAATTGGTCAAGAATGTTCTTGTTATCAACCATCTTTGGCTGGTTTTGTAGGTTTTCAATCAGACTAGGGTGAGGAAGGACCTAAGTAAGTTATGGAGAGCAAATAAATTCCTTATGCAAATTAGTTTGGAAATTAGACCATCTGATTGGTTGATGCAATTCTCATTAGGGATGGCCATCGGCCATCGGCCATCGATGTTTATAAACCATCGATGGGTTATGGTCGATGTTCAATAGTTTTTACATCAATGTTTAGTTAAAACGACTGGTTTTGTTTTGCCATTTCCTGGTACACAGAGCAAAGCTCCACCCACGACACCAGTGAAGCCCCGCCCCCATATTCTGATTGGCCCACAGGCCAGTCAGTCAAATGCAATGGATGGCCACTGATATGTAACAACATTGATGGCAAAGGCAACAATGGCCATCTTAATACTCATTCAAAACAATCTATTCCGATTGGTTTATGTACTGTCAGTCAACAGTTTTCTATTTTACTACTTTTGATGGGACCATCATGCAATAGTCTTCACCCAGGAAGCCACTTGGTCAAGAATGTTCTTGTTATCAACCATCTTTGGCTGGTTTTGTAGGTTTTCAATCAGACTAGGGTGAGGAAGGACCTAAGTAAGTTATGGAGAGCAAATAAATTCCTTATGCAAATTAGTTTGGAAATTAGACCATCTGATTGGTTGATGCAATTCTCATTAGGGATGGCCATCGGCCATCGATGTTTATAAACCATCGATGGGTTATGGTCGATGTTCAATAGTTTTTACATCAATGTTTAGTTAAAACGACTAGTTTTTTTTTGCTATATCCTGGTACACAGAGCAAAGCTCCACCCACGACACCAGTGAAGCCCCGCCCCCATATTCTGATTGGCCCACAGGCCAGTCAGTCAAATACAATGGATGACCACTGATATGTAACAACATCGATGGCAAAGGCAACAATGGCCATCATTAATACTCATTCAAAACAATCCATTCCGATTTGTTTATGTACTGTCAGCCAACAGTTTTCTATTTTACTACTTTTGATGAGACCATCATGCAATAGTCTTCAACCAGGAAGCCAATTGGTCAAGAATGTTCTTGTTATAAACCATCTTTGGCTGGTTTTGTAGGTTTTCAATCAGACTAGGGTGAGGAAGGACCTAAGTAGGTTATGGAGAGCAAATAAATTCCTTATGCAAATTAGTTTGGAAATTAGACCATCTGATTGGTTGATGCAATTCTCATTAGGGATGGCCATCGGCCATCGATGTTTATAAACCATCGATGGTTTATGGTCGATGTTCAATAGTTTTTACATCAATGTTTAGTTAAAACGACTAGTTTTTTTTTGCTATTTCCTGGTACACAGAGCAAAGCTCCACCCACGACACCAGTGAAGCCCCACCCCCATATTCTGATTGGCCCACAGGCCAGTCAGTCAAATGCAATGGATGGCCACTGATATGTAACAACATTGATGGCAAAGGCAACAATGGCCATCATTAATACTCATTCAAAACAATCCATTCCGATTGGTTTATGTACTGTCAGTCAACAGTTTTCTATTTTACTACATTTGATGGGACCATCATGCAATAGTCTTCAACCAGGAAGCCATTTGGTCACGAATGTTCTTGTTATCAACCATCTTTGGCTGGTTTTGTAGGTTTTCAATCAGACTAGGGTGAGGAAGGACCTAAGTAAGTTATGGAGAGCAAATAAATTCCTTATGCAAATTAGTTTGGAAATTAGACCATCTGATTGGTTGATGCAATTCTCATTAGGGATGGCCATCGGCCATCGATGTTTATAAACCATCGATGGGTTATGGTCGATGTTCAATAGTTTTTACATCAATGTTTAGTTAAAACGACTAGTTTTGTTTTGCTATTTCCTGGTACACAGAGCAAAGCTCCACCCACGACACCAGTGAAGCCCCGCCCCCATATTCTGATTGGCCCACAGGCCAGTCAGTCAAATGCAATGGATGACCACTGATATGTAACAACATCGATGGCAAAGGCAACAATGGCCATCATTAATACTCATTCAAAACAATCCATTCCGATTGGTTTATGTACTGTCAGTCAACAGTTTTCTATTTTACTACATTTGATGGGACCATCATGCAATAGTCTTCAACCAGGAAGCCATTTGGTCACGAATGTTCTTGTTATCAACCATCTTTGGCTGGTTTTGTAGGTTTTCAATCAGACTAGGGTGAGGAAGGACCTAAGTAAGTTATGGAGAGCAAATAAATTCCTTATGCAAATTAGTTTGGAAATTAGACCATCTGATTGGTTTATGCAATTCTCATTAGGGATGGCCATCGGCCATCGATGTTTATAAACCATCGATGGGTTATGGTCGATGTTCAATAGTTTTTACATCAATGTTTAGTTAAAACGACTAGTTTTGTTTTGCTATTTCCTGGTACACAGAGCAAAGCTCCACCCACGACACCAGTGAAGCCCCGCCCCCATATTCTGATTGGCCCACAGGCCAGTCAGTCAAATGCAATGGATGACCACTGATATGTAACAACATCGATGGCAAAGGCAACAATGGCCATCATTAATACTCATTCAAAACAATCCATTCCGATTTGTTTATGTACTGTCAGCCAACAGTTTTCTATTTTACTACTTTTGATGAGACCATCATGCAATAGTCTTCAACCAGGAAGCCAATTGGTCAAGAATGTTCTTGTTATCAACCATCTTTGGCTGGTTTTGTATGTTTTCAATCAGACTAGGGTGAGGAAGGACCTAAGTAAGTTATGGAGAGCAAATAAATTCCTTATGCAAATTAGTTTGGAAATTAGACCATCTGATTGGTTGATGCAATTCTCATTAGGGATGGCCATCGGCCATCGATGTTTATAAACCATCGATGGGTTATGGTCGATGTTCAATAGTTTTTACATCAATGTTTAGTTAAAACGACTAGTTTTGTTTTGCTATTTCCTGGTACACAGAGCAAAGCTCCACCCACGACACCAGTGAAGCCCCGCCCCCATATTCTGATTGGCCCACAGGCCAGTCAGTCAAATGCAATGGATGACCACTGATATGTAACAACATCGATGGCAAAGGCAACAATGGCCATCATTAATACTCATTCAAAACAATCCATTCCGATTGGTTTATGTACTGTCAGTCAACAGTTTTCTATTTTACTACATTTGATGGGACCATCATGCAATAGTCTTCAACCAGGAAGCCATTTGGTCACGAATGTTCTTGTTATCAACCATCTTTGGCTGGTTTTGTAGGTTTTCAATCAGACTAGGGTGAGGAAGGACCTAAGTAAGTTATGGAGAGAAAATAAATTCCTTATGCAAATTAGTTTGGAAATTAGACCATCTGATTGGTTGATGCAATTCTCATTAGGGATGGCCATCGGCCATCGATGTTTATAAACCATCGATGGTTTATGGTCGATGTTCAATAGTTTTTACATCAATGTTTAGTTAAAATGACTAGTTTTTTTTTGCTATTTCCTGGTACACAGAGCAAAGCTCCACCCACGACACCAGTGAAGCCCCACCCCCATATTCTGATTGGCCCACAGGCCAGTCAGTCAAATACAATGGATGACCACTGATATGTAACAACATCGATGGCAAAGGCAACAATGGCCATCATTAATACTCATTCAAAACAATCCATTCCGATTTGTTTATGTACTGTCAGCCAACAGTTTTCTATTTTACTACTTTTGATGGGACCATCATGCAATAGTCTTCAACCAGGAAGCCAATTGGTCAAGAATGTTCTTGTTATCAACCATCTTTGGCTGGTTTTGTAGGTTTTCAATCAGACTAGGGTGAGGAAGGACCTAAGTAAGTTATGGAGAGCAAATAAATTCCTTATGCAAATTAGTTTGGAAATTAGACCATCTGATTGGTTGATGCAATTCTCATTAGGGATGGCCATCGGCCATCGGCCATCGATGTTTATAAACCATCGATGGGTTATGGTCGATGTTCAATAGTTTTTACATCAATGTTTAGTTAAAACGACTGGTTTTGTTTTGCCATTTCCTGGTACACAGAGCAAAGCTCCACCCACGACACCAGTGAAGCCCCGCCCCCATATTCTGATTGGCCCACAGGCCAGTCAGTCAAATGCAATGGATGGCCACTGATATGTAACAACATTGATGGCAAAGGCAACAATGGCCATCTTAATACTCATTCAAAACAATCTATTCCGATTGGTTTATGTACTGTCAGTCAACAGTTTTCTATTTTACTACTTTTGATGGGACCATCATGCAATAGTCTTCACCCAGGAAGCCACTTGGTCAAGAATGTTCTTGTTATCAACCATCTTTGGCTGGTTTTGTAGGTTTTCAATCAGACTAGGGTGAGGAAGGACCTAAGTAAGTTATGGAGAGCAAATAAATTCCTTATGCAAATTAGTTTGGAAATTAGACCATCTGATTGGTTGATGCAATTCTCATTAGGGATGGCCATCGGCCATCGATGTTTATAAACCATCGATGGTTTATGGTCGATGTTCAATAGTTTTTACATCAATGTTTAGTTAAAATGACTAGTTTTTTTTTGCTATTTCCTGGTACACAGAGCAAAGCTCCACCCACGACACCAGTGAAGCCCCACCCCCATATTCTGATTGGCCCACAGGCCAGTCAGTCAAATACAATGGATGACCACTGATATGTAACAACATCGATGGCAAAGGCAACAATGGCCATCTTAATACTCATTCAAAACAATCTATTCCGATTGGTTTATGTACTGTCAGTCAACAGTTTTCTATTTTACTACTTTTGATGGGACCATCATGCAATAGTCTTCACCCAGGAAGCCAATTGGTCAAGAATGTTCTTGTTATCAACCATCTTTGGCTGGTTTTGTAGGTTTTCAATCAGACTAGGGTGAGGAAGGACCTAAGTAAGTTATGGAGAGCAAATAAATTCCTTATGCAAATTAGTTTGGAAATTAGACCATCTGATTGGTTGATGCAATTCTCATTAGGGATGGCCATCGGCCATCGATGTTTATAAACCATCGATGGGTTATGGTCGATGTTCAATAGTTTTTACATCAATGTTTAGTTAAAACGACTAGTTTTTTTTTGCTATATCCTGGTACACAGAGCAAAGCTCCACCCACGACACCAGTGAAGCCCCGCCCCCATATTCTGATTGGCCCACAGGCCAGTCAGTCAAATGCAATGGATGACCACTGATATGTAACAACATCGATGGCAAAGGCAACAATGGCCATCATTAATACTCATTCAAAACAATCCATTCCGATTGGTTTATGTACTGTCAGTCAACAGTTTTCTATTTTACTACATTTGATGGGACCATCATGCAATAGTCTTCAACCAGGAAGCCATTTGGTCACGAATGTTCTTGTTATCAACCATCTTTGGCTGGTTTTGTAGGTTTTCAATCAGACTAGGGTGAGGAAGGACCTAAGTAAGTTATGGAGAGCAAATAAATTCCTTATGCAAATTAGTTTGGAAATTAGACCATCTGATTGGTTTATGCAATTCTCATTAGGGATGGCCATCGGCCATCGATGTTTATAAACCATCGATGGGTTATGGTCGATGTTCAATAGTTTTTACATCAATGTTTAGTTAAAACGACTAGTTTTGTTTTGCTATTTCCTGGTACACAGAGCAAAGCTCCACCCACGACACCAGTGAAGCCCCGCCCCCATATTCTGATTGGCCCACAGGCCAGTCAGTCAAATGCAATGGATGACCACTGATATGTAACAACATCGATGGCAAAGGCAACAATGGCCATCATTAATACTCATTCAAAACAATCCATTCCGATTTGTTTATGTACTGTCAGCCAACAGTTTTCTATTTTACTACTTTTGATGAGACCATCATGCAATAGTCTTCAACCAGGAAGCCAATTGGTCAAGAATGTTCTTGTTATCAACCATCTTTGGCTGGTTTTGTAGGTTTTCAATCAGACTAGGGTGAGGAAGGACCTAAGTAAGTTATGGAGAGCAAATAAATTCCTTATGCAAATTAGTTTGGAAATTAGACCATCTGATTGGTTGATGCAATTCTCATTAGGGATGGCCATCGGCCATCGATGTTTATAAACCATCGATGGGTTATGGTCGATGTTCAATAGTTTTTACATCAATGTTTAGTTAAAACGACTAGTTTTGTTTTGCTATTTCCTGGTACACAGAGCAAAGCTCCACCCACGACACCAGTGAAGCCCCGCCCCCATATTCTGATTGGCCCACAGGCCAGTCAGTCAAATGCAATGGATGACCACTGATATGTAACAACATCGATGGCAAAGGCAACAATGGCCATCATTAATACTCATTCAAAACAATCCATTCCGATTGGTTTATGTACTGTCAGTCAACAGTTTTCTATTTTACTACATTTGATGGGACCATCATGCAATAGTCTTCAACCAGGAAGCCATTTGGTCACGAATGTTCTTGTTATCAACCATCTTTGGCTGGTTTTGTAGGTTTTCAATCAGACTAGGGTGAGGAAGGACCTAAGTAAGTTATGGAGAGAAAATAAATTCCTTATGCAAATTAGTTTGGAAATTAGACCATCTGATTGGTTGATGCAATTCTCATTAGGGATGGCCATCGGCCATCGATGTTTATAAACCATCGATGGTTTATGGTCGATGTTCAATAGTTTTTACATCAATGTTTAGTTAAAATGACTAGTTTTTTTTTGCTATTTCCTGGTACACAGAGCAAAGCTCCACCCACGACACCAGTGAAGCCCCACCCCCATATTCTGATTGGCCCACAGGCCAGTCAGTCAAATACAATGGATGACCACTGATATGTAACAACATCGATGGCAAAGGCAACAATGGCCATCATTAATACTCATTCAAAACAATCCATTCCGATTTGTTTATGTACTGTCAGCCAACAGTTTTCTATTTTACTACTTTTGATGGGACCATCATGCAATAGTCTTCAACCAGGAAGCCAATTGGTCAAGAATGTTCTTGTTATCAACCATCTTTGGCTGGTTTTGTAGGTTTTCAATCAGACTAGGGTGAGGAAGGACCTAAGTAAGTTATGGAGAGCAAATAAATTCCTTATGCAAATTAGTTTGGAAATTAGACCATCTGATTGGTTGATGCAATTCTCATTAGGGATGGCCATCGGCCATCGGCCATCGATGTTTATAAACCATCGATGGGTTATGGTCGATGTTCAATAGTTTTTACATCAATGTTTAGTTAAAACGACTGGTTTTGTTTTGCCATTTCCTGGTACACAGAGCAAAGCTCCACCCACGACACCAGTGAAGCCCCGCCCCCATATTCTGATTGGCCCACAGGCCAGTCAGTCAAATGCAATGGATGGCCACTGATATGTAACAACATTGATGGCAAAGGCAACAATGGCCATCTTAATACTCATTCAAAACAATCTATTCCGATTGGTTTATGTACTGTCAGTCAACAGTTTTCTATTTTACTACTTTTGATGGGACCATCATGCAATAGTCTTCACCCAGGAAGCCACTTGGTCAAGAATGTTCTTGTTATCAACCATCTTTGGCTGGTTTTGTAGGTTTTCAATCAGACTAGGGTAAGGAAGGACCTAAGTAAGTTATGGAGAGCAAATAAATTCCTTATGCAAATTAGTTTGGAAATTAGACCATCTGATTGGTTGATGCAATTCTCATTAGGGATGGCCATCGGCCATCGATGTTTATAAACCATCGATGGGTTATGGTCGATGTTCAATAGTTTTTACATCAATGTTTAGTTAAAACGACTAGTTTTTTTTTGCTATATCCTGGTACACAGAGCAAAGCTCCACCCACGACACCAGTGAAGCCCCGCCCCCATATTCTGATTGGCCCACAGGCCAGTCAGTCAAATACAATGGATGACCACTGATATGTAACAACATCGATGGCAAAGGCAACAATGGCCATCATTAATACTCATTCAAAACAATCCATTCCGATTTGTTTATGTACTGTCAGCCAACAGTTTTCTATTTTACTACTTTTGATGAGACCATCATGCAATAGTCTTCAACCAGGAAGCCAATTGGTCAAGAATGTTCTTGTTATAAACCATCTTTGGCTGGTTTTGTAGGTTTTCAATCAGACTAGGGTGAGGAAGGACCTAAGTAGGTTATGGAGAGCAAATAAATTCCTTATGCAAATTAGTTTGGAAATTAGACCATCTGATTGGTTGATGCAATTCTCATTAGGGATGGCCATCGGCCATCGATGTTTATAAACCATCGATGGTTTATGGTCGATGTTCAATAGTTTTTACATCAATGTTTAGTTAAAACGACTAGTTTTTTTTTGCTATTTCCTGGTACACAGAGCAAAGCTCCACCCACGACACCAGTGAAGCCCCACCCCCATATTCTGATTGGCCCACAGGCCAGTCAGTCAAATGCAATGGATGGCCACTGATATGTAACAACATTGATGGCAAAGGCAACAATGGCCATCATTAATACTCATTCAAAACAATCCATTCCGATTGGTTTATGTACTGTCAGTCAACAGTTTTCTATTTTACTACATTTGATGGGACCATCATGCAATAGTCTTCAACCAGGAAGCCATTTGGTCACGAATGTTCTTGTTATCAACCATCTTTGGCTGGTTTTGTAGGTTTTCAATCAGACTAGGGTGAGGAAGGACCTAAGTAAGTTATGGAGAGCAAATAAATTCCTTATGCAAATTAGTTTGGAAATTAGACCATCTGATTGGTTGATGCAATTCTCATTAGGGATGGCCATCGGCCATCGATGTTTATAAACCATCGATGGGTTATGGTCGATGTTCAATAGTTTTTACATCAATGTTTAGTTAAAACGACTAGTTTTGTTTTGCTATTTCCTGGTACACAGAGCAAAGCTCCACCCACGACACCAGTGAAGCCCCGCCCCCATATTCTGATTGGCCCACAGGCCAGTCAGTCAAATGCAATGGATGACCACTGATATGTAACAACATCGATGGCAAAGGCAACAATGGCCATCATTAATACTCATTCAAAACAATCCATTCCGATTGGTTTATGTACTGTCAGTCAACAGTTTTCTATTTTACTACATTTCATGGGACCATCATGCAATAGTCTTCAACCAGGAAGCCATTTGGTCACGAATGTTCTTGTTATCAACCATCTTTGGCTGGTTTTGTAGGTTTTCAATCAGACTAGGGTGAGGAAGGACCTAAGTAAGTTATGGAGAGCAAATAAATTCCTTATGCAAATTAGTTTGGAAATTAGACCATCTGATTGGTTGATGCAATTCTCATTAGGGATGGCCATCGGCCATCGATGTTTATAAACCATCGATGGGTTATGGTCGATGTTCAATAGTTTTTACATCAATGTTTAGTTAAAACGACTAGTTTTTTTTTGCTATTTCCTGGTACACAGAGCAAAGCTCCACCCACGACACCAGTGAAGCCCCGCCCCCATATTCTGATTGGCCCACAGGCCAGTCAGTCAAATACAATGGATGACCACTGATATGTAACAACATCGATGGCAAAGGCAACAATGGCCATCATTAATACTCATTCAAAACAATCCATTCCGATTTGTTTATGTACTGTCAGTCAACAGTTTTCTATTTTACTACTTTTGAAGGGCCATCATGCAATAGTCTTCAACCAGGAAGCCAATTGGTCAAGAATGTTCTTGTTATCAACCATCTTTGGCTGGTTTCGTAGGTTTTCAATTAGACTAGGGTGAGGAAGGACCTAAGTAAGTTATGGAGAGCAAATAAATTCCTTATGCAAATTAGTTTGGAAATTAGACCATCTGATTGGTTGATGCAATTCTCATTAGGGATGGCCATCGGCCATCGATGTTTATAAACCATCGATGGGTTATGGTCGATGTTCAATAGTTTTTACATCAATGTTTAGTTAAAACGACTAGTTTTGTTTTGCTATTTCCTGGTACACAGAGCAAAGTTCCACCCACGACACCAGTGAAGCCCCGCCCCCATATTCTGATTGGCCCACAGGCCAGTCAGTCAAATACAATGGATGACCACTGATATGTAACAACATTGATGGCAAAGGCAACAATGGCCATCTTAATACTCATTCAAAACAATCTATTCCGATTGGTTTATGTACTGTCAGTCAACAGTTTTCTATTTTACTACTTTTGATGGGACCATCATGCAATAGTCTTCACCCAGGAAACCAATTGGTCAAGAATGTTCTTGTTATCAACCATCTTTGGCTGGTTTTGTAGGTTTTCAATCAGACTAGGGTGAGGAAGGACCTAAGTAAGTTATGGAGAGCAAATAAATTCCTTATGCAAATTAGTTTGGAAATTAGACCATCTGATTGGTTGATGCAATTCTCATTAGGGATGGCCATCGGCCATCGATGTTTATAAACCATCGATGGGTTATGGTCGATGTTCAATAGTTTTTACATCAATGTTTAGTTAAAACGACTAGTTTTGTTTTGCTATTTCCTGGTACACAGAGCAAAGTTCCACCCACGACACCAGTGAAGCCCCGCCCCCATATTCTGATTGGCCCACAGGCCAGTCAGTCAAATACAATGGATGACCACTGATATGTAACAACATTGATGGCAAAGGCAACAATGGCCATCTTAATACTCATTCAAAACAATCTATTCCGATTGGTTTATGTACTGTCAGTCAACAGTTTTCTATTTTACTACTTTTGATGGGACCATCATGCAATAGTCTTCACCCAGGAAGCCAATTGGTCAAGAATGTTCTTGTTATCAACCATCTTTGGCTGGTTTTGTAGGTTTTCAATCAGACTAGGGTGAGGAAGGACCTAAGTAAGTTATGGAGAGCAAATAAATTCCTTATGCAAATTAGTTTGGAAATTAGACCATCTGATTGGTTGATGCAATTCTCATTAGGGATGGCCATCGGCCATCGATGTTTATAAACCATCGATGGGTTATGGTCGATGTTCAATAGTTTTTACATCAATGTTTAGTTAAAACGACTAGTTTTTTTTTGCTATATCCTGGTACACAGAGCAAAGCTCCACCCACGACACCAGTGAAGCCCCGCCCCCATATTCTGATTGGCCCACAGGCCAGTCAGTCAAATGCAATGGATGACCACTGATATGTAACAACATCGATGGCAAAGGCAACAATGGCCATCATTAATACTCATTCAAAACAATCCATTCCGATTGGTTTATGTACTGTCAGTCAACAGTTTTCTATTTTACTACATTTGATGGGACCATCATGCAATAGTCTTCAACCAGGAAGCCATTTGGTCACGAATGTTCTTGTTATCAACCATCTTTGGCTGGTTTTGTAGGTTTTCAATCAGACTAGGGTGAGGAAGGACCTAAGTAAGTTATGGAGAGCAAATAAATTCCTTATGCAAATTAGTTTGGAAATTAGACCATCTGATTGGTTGATGCAATTCTCATTAGGGATGGCCATCGGCCATCGATGTTTATAAACCATCGATGGGTTATGGTCGATGTTCAATAGTTTTTACATCAATGTTTAGTTAAAACGACTAGTTTTGTTTTGCTATTTCCTGGTACACAGAGCAAAGCTCCACCCACGACACCAGTGAAGCCCCGCCCCCATATTCTGATTGGCCCACAGGCCAGTCAGTCAAATGCAATGGATGACCACTGATATGTAACAACATCGATGGCAAAGGCAACAATGGCCATCATTAATACTCATTCAAAACAATCCATTCCGATTTGTTTATGTACTGTCAGCCAACAGTTTTCTATTTTACTACTTTTGATGAGACCATCATGCAATAGTCTTCAACCAGGAAGCCAATTGGTCAAGAATGTTCTTGTTATCAACCATCTTTGGCTGGTTTTGTAGGTTTTCAATCAGACTAGGGTGAGGAAGGACCTAAGTAAGTTATGGAGAGCAAATAAATTCCTTATGCAAATTAGTTTGGAAATTAGACCATCTGATTGGTTGATGCAATTCTCATTAGGGATGGCCATCGGCCATCGATGTTTATAAACCATCGATGGGTTATGGTCGATGTTCAATAGTTTTTACATCAATGTTTAGTTAAAACGACTAGTTTTGTTTTGCTATTTCCTGGTACACAGAGCAAAGCTCCACCCACGACACCAGTGAAGCCCCGCCCCCATATTCTGATTGGCCCACAGGCCAGTCAGTCAAATGCAATGGATGACCACTGATATGTAACAACATCGATGGCAAAGGCAACAATGGCCATCATTAATACTCATTCAAAACAATCCATTCCGATTGGTTTATGTACTGTCAGTCAACAGTTTTCTATTTTACTACATTTGATGGGACCATCATGCAATAGTCTTCAACCAGGAAGCCATTTGGTCACGAATGTTCTTGTTATCAACCATCTTTGGCTGGTTTTGTAGGTTTTCAATCAGACTAGGGTGAGGAAGGACCTAAGTAAGTTATGGAGAGAAAATAAATTCCTTATGCAAATTAGTTTGGAAATTAGACCATCTGATTGGTTGATGCAATTCTCATTAGGGATGGCCATCGGCCATCGATGTTTATAAACCATCGATGGGTTATGGTCGATGTTCAATAGTTTTTACATCAATGTTTAGTTAAAACGACTAGTTTTGTTTTGCTATTTCCTGGTACACAGAGCAAAGCTCCACCCACGACACCAGTGAAGCCCCGCCCCCATATTCTGATTGGCCCACAGGCCAGTCAGTCAAATGCAATGGATGACCACTGATATGTAACAACATCGATGGCAAAGGCAACAATGGCCATCATTAATACTCATTCAAAACAATCCATTCCGATTGGTTTATGTACTGTCAGTCAACAGTTTTCTATTTTACTACATTTGATGGGACCATCATGCAATAGTCTTCAACCAGGAAGCCATTTGGTCACGAATGTTCTTGTTATCAACCATCTTTGGCTGGTTTTGTAGGTTTTCAATCAGACTAGGGTGAGGAAGGACCTAAGTAAGTTATGGAGAGCAAATAAATTCCTTATGCAAATTAGTTTGGAAATTAGACTATCTGATTGGTTGATGCAATTCTCATTAGGGATGGCCATCGGCCATCGATGTTTATAAACCATCGATGGTTTATGGTCGATGTTCAATAGTTTTTACATCAATGTTTAGTTAAAATGACTAGTTTTTTTTTGCTATTTCCTGGTACACAGAGCAAAGCTCCACCCACGACACCAGTGAAGCCCCACCCCCATATTCTGATTGGCCCACAGGCCAGTCAGTCAAATACAATGGATGACCACTGATATGTAACAACATCGATGGCAAAGGCAACAATGGCCATCATTAATACTCATTCAAAACAATCCATTCCGATTTGTTTATGTACTGTCAGCCAACAGTTTTCTATTTTACTACTTTTGATGGGACCATCATGCAATAGTCTTCAACCAGGAAGCCAATTGGTCAAGAATGTTCTTGTTATCAACCATCTTTGGCTGGTTTTGTAGGTTTTCAATCAGACTAGGGTGAGGAAGGACCTAAGTAAGTTATGGAGAGCAAATAAATTCCTTATGCAAATTAGTTTGGAAATTAGACCATCTGATTGGTTGATGCAATTCTCATTAGGGATGGCCATCGGCCATCGGCCATCGATGTTTATAAACCATCGATGGGTTATGGTCGATGTTCAATAGTTTTTACATCAATGTTTAGTTAAAACGACTAGTTTTGTTTTGCTATTTCCTGGTACACAGAGCAAAGCTCCACCCACGACACCAGTGAAGCCCCGCCCCCATATTCTGATTGGCCCACAGGCCAGTCAGTCAAATGCAATGGATGGCCACTGATATGTAACAACATTGATGGCAAAGGCAACAATGGCCATCTTAATACTCATTCAAAACAATCTATTCCGATTGGTTTATGTACTGTCAGTCAACAGTTTTCTATTTTACTACTTTTGATGGGACCATCATGCAATAGTCTTCACCCAGGAAGCCACTTGGTCAAGAATGTTCTTGTTATCAACCATCTTTGGCTGGTTTTGTAGGTTTTTCAATCAGACTAGGGTGAGGAAGGACCTAAGTAAGTTATGGAGAGCAAATAAATTCCTTATGCAAATTAGTTTGGAAATTAGACCATCTGATTGGTTGATGCAATTCTCATTAGGGATGGCCATCGGCCATCGATGTTTATAAACCATCGATGGGTTATGGTCGATGTTCAATAGTTTTTACATCAATGTTTAGTTAAAACGACTAGTTTTTTTTTGCTATATCCTGGTACACAGAGCAAAGCTCCACCCACGACACCAGTGAAGCCCCGCCCCCATATTCTGATTGGCCCACAGGCCAGTCAGTCAAATACAATGGATGACCACTGATATGTAACAACATCGATGGCAAAGGCAACAATGGCCATCATTAATACTCATTCAAAACAATCCATTCCGATTTGTTTATGTACTGTCAGCCAACAGTTTTCTATTTTACTACTTTTGATGAGACCATCATGCAATAGTCTTCAACCAGGAAGCCAATTGGTCAAGAATGTTCTTGTTATCAACCATCTTTGGCTGGTTTTGTAGGTTTTCAATCAGACTAGGGTGAGGAAGGACCTAAGTAAGTTATGGAGAGCAAATAAATTCCTTATGCAAATTAGTTTGGAAATTAGACCATCTGATTGGTTGATGCAATTCTCATTAGGGATGGCCATCGGCCATCGATGTTTATAAACCATCGATGGTTTATGGTCGATGTTCAATAGTTTTTACATCAATGTTTAGTTAAAATGACTAGTTTTTTTTTGCTATTTCCTGGTACACAGAGCAAAGCTCCACCCACGACACCAGTGAAGCCCCACCCCCATATTCTGATTGGCCCACAGGCCAGTCAGTCAAATGCAATGGATGGCCACTGATATGTAACAACATTGATGGCAAAGGCAACAATGGCCATCATTAATACTCATTCAAAACAATCCATTCCGATTGGTTTATGTACTGTCAGTCAACAGTTTTCTATTTTACTACATTTGATGGGACCATCATGCAATAGTCTTCAACCAGGAAGCCATTTGGTCACGAATGTTCTTGTTATCAACCATCTTTGGCTGGTTTTGTAGGTTTTCAATCAGACTAGGGTGAGGAAGGACCTAAGTAAGTTATGGAGAGCAAATAAATTCCTTATGCAAATTAGTTTGGAAATTAGACCATCTGATTGGTTGATGCAATTCTCATTAGGGATGGCCATCGGCCATCGATGTTTATAAACCATCGATGGGTTATGGTCGATGTTCAATAGTTTTTACATCAATGTTTAGTTAAAACGACTAGTTTTGTTTTGCTATTTCCTGGTACACAGAGCAAAGCTCCACCCACGAAACCAGTGAAGCCCCGCCCCCATATTCTGATTGGCCCACAGGCCAGTCAGTCAAATGCAATGGATGACCACTGATATGTAACAACATCGATGGCAAAGGCAACAATGGCCATCATTAATACTCATTCAAAACAATCCATTCCGATTGGTTTATGTACTGTCAGTCAACAGTTTTCTATTTTACTACATTTGATGGGACCATCATGCAATAGTCTTCAACCAGGAAGCCATTTGGTCACGAATGTTCTTGTTATCAACCATCTTTGGCTGGTTTTGTAGGTTTTCAATCAGACTAGGGTGAGGAAGGACCTAAGTAAGTTATGGAGAGCAAATAAATTCCTTATGCAAATTAGTTTGGAAATTAGACCATCTGATTGGTTGATGCAATTCTCATTAGGGATGGCCATCGGCCATCGATGTTTATAAACCATCGATGGGTTATGGTCGATGTTCAATAGTTTTTACATCAATGTTTAGTTAAAACGACTAGTTTTGTTTTGCTATTTCCTGGTACACAGAGCAAAGCTCCACCCACGACACCAGTGAAGCCCCGCCCCCATATTCTGATTGGCCCACAGGCCAGTCAGTCAAATACAATGGATGACCACTGATATGTAACAACATCGATGGCAAAGGCAACAATGGCCATCATTAATACTCATTCAAAACAATCCATTCCGATTTGTTTATGTACTGTCAGCCAACAGTTTTCTATTTTACTACTTTTGATGGGACCATCATGCAATAGTCTTCAACCAGGAAGCCATTTGGTCACGAATGTTCTTGTTATCAACCATCTTTGGCTGGTTTTGTAGGTTTTCAATCAGACTAGGGTGAGGAAGAACCTAAGTAAGTTATGGAGAGCAAATAAATTCCTTATGCAAATTAGTTTGGAAATTAGACCATCTGATTGGTTGATGCAATTCTCATTAGGGATGGCCATCGGCCATCGATGTTTATAAACCATCGATGGGTTATGGTCGATGTTCAATAGTTTTTACATCAATGTTTAGTTAAAACGACTAGTTTTTTTTGCTATTTCCTGGTACACAGAGCAAAGCTCCACCCACGACACCAGTGAAGCCCCGCCCCCATATTCTGATTGGCCCACAGGCCAGTCAGTCAAATACAATGGATGACCACTGATATGTAACAACATCGATGGCAAAGGCAACAATGGCCATCATTAATACTCATTCAAAACAATGCATTCCGATTTGTTTATGTACTGTCAGTCAACAGTTTTCTATTTTACTACATTTGATGGGACCATCATGCAATAGTCTTTAACCAGGAAGCCATTTGGTCAGGAATGTTCTTGTTATCAACCATCTTTGGCTGGTTTTGTAGGTTTTCAATCAGACTAGGGTGAGGAAGGACCTAAGTAAGTTATGGAGAGCAAATAAATTCCTTATGCAAATTAGTTTGGAAATTAGACCATCTGATTGGTTGATGCAATTCTCATTAGGGATGGCCATCGGCCATCGATGTTTATAAACCATCGATGGGTTATGGTCGATGTTCAATAGTTTTTACATCAATGTTTAGTTAAAACGACTAGTTTTGTTATTTCCTGGTACACAGAGCAAAGCTCCACCCACGACACCAGTGAAGCCCCGCCCCCATATTCTGATTGGCCCACAAGCCAGTCAGTCAAATGCAATGGATGGCCACTGATATGTAACAACATCGATGGCAAAGGCAACAATGGCCATCATTAATACTCATTCAAAACAATCCATTCCGATTGGTTTATGTACTGTCAGTCAACAGTTTTCTATTTTACTACATTTGATGGGACCATCATGCAATAGTCTTTAACCAGGAAGCCATTTGGTCACGAATGTTCTTGTTATCAACCATCTTTGGCTGGTTTTGTAGGTTTTCAATCAGACTAGGGTGAGGAAGGACCTAAGTAAGTTATGGAGAGCAAATAAATTCCTTATGCAAATTAGTTTGGAAATTAGACCATCTGATTGGTTGATGCAATTCTCATTAGGGATGGCCATCGGCCATCGATGTTTATAAACCATCGATGGGTTATGGTCGATGTTCAATAGTTTTTACATCAATGTTTAGTTAAAACGACTAGTTTTGTTATTTCCTGGTACACAGAGCAAAGTTCCACCCACGACACCAGTGAAGCCCCGCCCCCATATTCTGATTGGCCCACAGGCCAGTCAGTCAAATACAATGGATGACCACTGATATGTAACAACATCGATGGCAAAGGCAACAATGGCCATCTTAATACTCATTCAAAACAATCTATTCCGATTGGTTTATGTACTGTCAGTCAACAGTTTTCTATTTTACTACTTTTGATGGGACCATCATGCAATAGTCTTCACCCAGGAAGCCAATTGGTCAAGAATGTTCTTGTTATCAACCATCTTTGGCTGGTTTTGTAGGTTTTCAATCAGACTAGGGTGAGGAATGACCTAAGTAAGTTATGGAGAGCAAATAAATTCCTTATGCAAATTAGTTTGGAAATTAGACCATCTGATTGGTTGATGCAATTCTCATTAGGGATGGCCATCGGCCATCGATGTTTATAAACCATCGATGGGTTATGGTCGATGTTCAATAGTTTTTACATCAATGTTTAGTTAAAACGACTAGTTTTTTTTTTTGCTATATCCTGGTACACAGAGCAAAGCTCCACCCACGACACCAGTGAAGCCCCGCCCCCATATTCTGATTGGCCCACAGGCCAGTCAGTCAAATGCAATGGATGACCACTGATATGTAACAACATCGATGGCAAAGGCAACAATGGCCATCATTAATACTCATTCAAAACAATCCATTCCGATTTGTTTATGTACTGTCAGCCAACAGTTTTCTATTTTACTACTTTTGATGGGACCATCATGCAATAGTCTTCAACCAGGAAGCCATTTGGTCACGAATGTTCTTGTTATCAACCATCTTTGGCTGGTTTTGTAGGTTTTCAATCAGACTAGGGTGAGGAAGGACCTAAGTAAGTTATGGAGAGCAAATAAATTCCTTATGCAAATTAGTTTGGAAATTAGACCATCTGATTGGTTGATGCAATTCTCATTAGGGATGGCCATCGGCCATTGATGTTTATAAACCATCGATGGGTTATGGTCGATGTTCAATAGTTTTTACATCAATGTTTAGTTAAAACGACTAGTTTTTTTTGCTATTTCCTGGTACACAGAGCAAAGCTCCACCCACGACACCAGTGAAGCCCCGCCCCCATATTCTGATTGGCCCACAGGCCAGTCAGTCAAATACAATGGATGACCACTGATATGTAACAACATCGATGGCAAAGGCAACAATGGCCATCATTAATACTCATTCAAAACAATCCATTCCGATTGGTTTATGTACTGTCAGTCAACAGTTTTCTATTTTACTACATTTGATGGGACCATCATGCAATAGTCTTTAACCAGGAAGCCATTTGGTCAGGAATGTTCTTGTTATCAACCATCTTTGGCTGGTTTTGTAGGTTTTCAATCAGACTAGGGTGAGGAAGGACCTAAGTAAGTTATGGAGAGCAAATAAATTCCTTATGCAAATTAGTTTGGAAATTAGACCATCTGATTGGTTGATGCAATTCTCATTAGGGATGGCCATCGGCCATCGATGTTTATAAACCATCGATGGGTTATGGTCGATGTTCAATAGTTTTTACATCAATGTTTAGTTAAAACGACTAGTTTTGTTATTTCCTGGTACACAGAGCAAAGTTCCACCCACGACACCAGTGAAGCCCCGCCCCCATATTCTGATTGGCCCACAGGCCAGTCAGTCAAATACAATGGATGACCACTGATATGTAACAACATCGATGGCAAAGGCAACAATGGCCATCTTAATACTCATTCAAAACAATCTATTCCGATTGGTTTATGTACTGTCAGTCAACAGTTTTCTATTTTACTACTTTTGATGGGACCATCATGCAATAGTCTTCACCCAGGAAGCCAATTGGTCAAGAATGTTCTTGTTATCAACCATCTTTGGCTGGTTTTGTAGGTTTTCAATCAGACTAGGGTGAGGAAGGACCTAAGTAAGTTATGGAGAGCAAATAAATTCCTTATGCAAATTAGTTTGGAAATTAGACCATCTGATTGGTTGATGCAATTCTCATTAGGGATGGCCATCGGCCATCGATGTTTATAAACCATCGATGGGTTATGGTCGATGTTCAATAGTTTTTACATCAATGTTTAGTTAAAACGACTAGTTTTGTTTTGCTATTTCCTGGTACACAGAGCAAAGCTCCACCCACGACACCAGTGAAGCCCCGCCCCCATATTCTGATTGGCCCACAGGCCAGTCAGTCAAATGCAATGGATGGCCACTGATATGTAACAACATCGATGGCAAAGGCAACAATGGCCATCATTAATACTCATTCAAAACAATCCATTCCGATTGGTTTATGTACTGTCAGTCAACAGTTTTCTATTTTACTACATTTGATGGGACCATCATGCAATAGTCTTTAACCAGGAAGCCATTTGGTCACGAATGTTCTTGTTATCAACCATCTTTGGCTGGTTTTGTAGGTTTTCAATCAGACTAGGGTGAGGAAGGACCTAAGTAAGTTATGGAGAGCAAATAAATTCCTTATGCAAATTAGTTTGGAAATTAGACCATCTGATTGGTTGATGCAATTCTCATTAGGGATGGCCATCGGCCATCGATGTTTATAAACCATCGATGGGTTATGGTCGATGTTCAATAGTTTTTACATCAATGTTTAGTTAAAACGACTAGTTTTGTTATTTCCTGGTACACAGAGCAAAGCTCCACCCACGACACCAGTGAAGCCCCGCCCCCATATTCTGATTGGCCCACAGGCCAGTCAGTCAAATACAATGGATGACCACTGATATGTAACAACATCGATGGCAAAGGCAACAATGGCCATCTTAATACTCATTCAAAACAATCTATTCCGATTGGTTTATGTACTGTCAGTCAACAGTTTTCTATTTTACTACTTTTGATGGGACCATCATGCAATAGTCTTCACCCAGGAAGCCAATTGGTCAAGAATGTTCTTGTTATCAACCATCTTTGGCTGATTTTGTAGGTTTTCAATCAGACTAGGGTGAGGAATGACCTAAGTAAGTTATGGAGAGCAAATAAATTCCTTATGCAAATTAGTTTGGAAATTAGACCATCTGATTGGTTGATGCAATTCTCATTAGGGATGGCCATCGGCCATCGATGTTTATAAACCATCGATGGGTTATGGTCGATGTTCAATAGATTTTACATCAATGTTTAGTTAAAACGACTAGTTTTTTTTTTTGCTATATCCTGGTACACAGAGCAAAGCTCCACCCACGACACCAGTGAAGCCCCGCCCCCATATTCTGATTGGCCCACAGGCCAGTCAGTCAAATACAATGGATGACCACTGATATGTAACAACATCGATGGCAAAGGCAACAATGGCCATCATTAATACTCATTCAAAACAATCCATTCCGATTTGTTTATGTACTGTCAGCCAACAGTTTTCTATTTTACTACTTTTGATGGGACCATCATGCAATAGTCTTCAACCAGGAAGCCAATTGGTCAAGAATGTTCTTGTTATCAACCATCTTTGGCTGGTTTTGTAGGTTTTCAATCAGACTAGGGTGAGGAAGGACCTAAGTAAGTTATGGAGAGCAAATAAATTCCTTATGCAAATTAGTTTGGAAATTAGACCATCTGATTGGTTGATGCAATTCTCATTAGGGATGGCCATCGGCCATCGGCCATCGATGTTTATAAACCATCGATGGGTTATGGTCGATGTTCAATAGTTTTTACATCAATGTTTAGTTAAAACGACTAGTTTTGTTTTGCTATTTCCTGGTACACAGAGCAAAGCTCCACCCACGACACCAGTGAAGCCCCGCCCCCATATTCTGATTGGCCCACAGGCCAGTCAGTCAAATGCAATGGATGACCACTGATATGTAACAACATCGATGGCAAAGGCAACAATGGCCATCATTAATACTCATTCAAAACAATCCATTCCGATTTGTTTATGTACTGTCAGCCAACAGTTTTCTATTTTACTACTTTTGATGGGACCATCATGCAATAGTCTTCAACCAGGAAGCCATTTGGTCACGAATGTTCTTGTTATCAACCATCTTTGGCTGGTTTTGTAGGTTTTCAATCAGACTAGGGTGAGGAAGGACCTAAGTAAGTTATGGAGAGCAAATAAATTCCTTATGCAAATTAGTTTGGAAATTAGAAAATCTGATTGGTTGATGCAATTCTCATTAGGGATGGCCATCGGCCATCGATGTTTATAAACCATCGATGGATTATGGTCGATGTTCAATAGTTTTTACATCAATGTTTAGTTAAAACGACTAGTTTTGTTATTTCCTGGTACACAGAGCAAAGTTCCACCCACGACACCAGTGAAGCCCCGCCCCCATATTCTGATTGGCCCACATGCCAGTCAGTCAAATGCAATGGATGACCACTGATATGTAACAACATCGATGGCAAAGGCAACAATGGCCATCATTAATACTCATTCAAAACAATCCATTTCGATTGGTTTATGTACTGTCAGTCAACAGTTTTCTATTTTACTACTTTTGATGGGACCATCATGCAATAGTCTTCAACCAGGAAGCCAATTGGTCAAGAATGTTCTTGTTATCAACCATCTTTGGCTGGTTTTGTAGGTTTTCAATCAGACTAGGGTGAGGAAGGACCTAAGTAAGTTATGGAGAGCAAATAAATTCCTTATGCAAATTAGTTTGGAAATTAGACCATCTGATTGGTTGATGCAATTCTCATTAGGGATGGCCATCGGCCATCGATGTTTATAAACCATCGATGGGTTATGGTCGATGTTCAATAGTTTTTACATCAATGTTTAGTTAAAACGACTAGTTTTGTTATTTCCTGGTACACAGAGCAAAGTTCCACCCACGACACCAGTGAAGCCCCGCCCCCATATTCTGATTGGCCCACAGGCCAGTCAGTCAAATACAATGGATGACCACTGATATGTAACAACATCGATGGCAAAGGCAACAATGGCCATCTTAATACTCATTCAAAACAATCTATTCCGATTGGTTTATGTACTGTCAGTCAACAGTTTTCTATTTTACTACTTTTGATGGGACCATCATGCAATAGTCTTCACCCAGGAAGCCAATTGGTCAAGAATGTTCTTGTTATCAACCATCTTTGGCTGGTTTTGTAGGTTTTCAATCAGACTAGGGTGAGGAAGGACCTAAGTAAGTTATGGAGAGCAAATAAATTCCTTATGCAAATTAGTTTGGAAATTAGACCATCTGATTGGTTGATGCAATTCTCATTAGGGATGGCCATCGGCCATCGATGTTTATAAACCATCGATGGGTTATGGTCGATGTTCAATAGTTTTTACATCAATGTTTAGTTAAAACGACTAGTTTTTTTTTTGCTATATCCTGGTACACAGAGCAAAGCTCCACCCACGACACCAGTGAAGCCCCGCCCCCATATTCTGATTGGCCCACAGGCCAGTCAGTCAAATACAATGGATGACCACTGATATGTAACAACATCGATGGCAAAGGCAACAATGGCCATCATTAATACTCATTCAAAACAATCCATTCCGATTTGTTTATGTACTGTCAGCCAACAGTTTTCTATTTTACTACTTTTGATGGGACCATCATGCAATAGTCTTCAACCAGGAAGCCAATTGGTCAAGAATGTTCTTGTTATCAACCATCTTTGGCTGGTTTTGTAGGTTTTCAATCAGACTAGGGTGAGGAAGGACCTAAGTAAGTTATGGAGAGCAAATAAATTCCTTATGCAAATTAGTTTGGAAATTAGACCCTCTGATTGGTTGATGCAATTCTCATTAGGGATGGCCATCGGCCATCGATGTTTATAAACCATCGATGGGTTATGGTCGATGTTCAATAGTTTTTACATCAATGTTTAGTTAAAACGACTAGTTTTGTTTTGCTATTTCCTGGTACACAGAGCAAAGCTCCACCCACGACACCAGTGAAGCCCCGCCCCCATATTCTGATTGGCCCACAGGCCAGTCAGTCAAATACAATGGATGACCACTGATATGTAACAACATCGATGGCAAAGGCAACAATGGCCATCTTAATACTCATTCAAAACAATCTATTCCGATTGGTTTATGTACTGTCAGTCAACAGTTTTCTATTTTACTACTTTTGATGGGACCATCATGCAATAGTCTTCACCCACGAAGCCAATTGGTCAAGAATGTTCTTGTTATCAACCATCTTTGGCTGGTTTTGTAGGTTTTCAATCAGACTAGGGTGAGGAAGGACCTAAGTAAGTTATGGAGAGCAAATAAATTCCTTATGCAAATTAGTTTGGAAATTAGACCATCTGATTGGTTGATGCAATTCTCATTAGGGATGGCCATCGGCCATCGATGTTTATAAACCATCGATGGGTTATGGTCGATGTTCTATAGTTTTTACATCAATGTTTAGTTAAAACGACTAGTTTTTTTTTTTGCTATATCCTGGTACACAGAGCAAAGCTCCACCCACGACACCAGTGAAGCCCCGCCCCCATATTCTGATTGGCTCACAGGCCAGTCAGTCAAATACAATGGATGACCACTGATATGTAACAACATCGATGGCAAAGGCAACAATGGCCATCATTAATACTCATTCAAAACAATCCAGTCCGATTTGTTTATGTACTGTCAGCCAACAGTTTTCTATTTTACTACTTTTGATGGGACCATCATGCAATAGTCTTCAACCAGGAAGCCAATTGGTCAAGAATGTTCTTGTTATCAACCATCTTTGGCTGGTTTTGTAGGTTTCCAATCAGACTAGGGTGAGGAAGGACCTAAGTAAGTTATGGAGAGCAAATAAATTCCTTATGCAAATTAGTTTGGAAATTAGACCATCTGATTGGTTGATGCAATTCTCATTAGGGATGGCCATCGGCCATCGATGTTTATAAACCATCGATGGGTTATGGTCGATGTTCAATAGTTTTTACATCAATGTTTAGTTAAAACGACTAGTTTTGTTTTGCTATTTCCTGGTACACAGAGCAAAGCTCCACCCACGACACCAGTGAAGCCCCGCCCCCATATTCTGATTGGCCCACAGGCCAGTCAGTCAAATGCAATGGATGACCACTGATATGTAACAACATCGATGGCAAAGGCAACAATGGCCATCATTAATACTCATTCAAAACAATCCATTCCGATTTGTTTATGTACTGTCAGCCAACAGTTTTCTATTTTACTACTTTTGATGGGACCATCATGCAATAGTCTTCAACCAGGAAGCCATTTGGTCACGAATGTTCTTGTTATCAACCATCTTTGGCTGGTTTTGTAGGTTTTCAATCAGACTAGGGTGAGGAAGGACCTAAGTAAGTTATGGAGAGCAAATAAATTCCTTATGCAAATTAGTTTGGAAATTAGAAAATCTGATTGGTTGATGCAATTCTCATTAGGGATGGCCATCGGCCATCGATGTTTATAAACCATCGATGGATTATGGTCGATGTTCAATAGTTTTTACATCAATGTTTAGTTAAAACGACTAGTTTTGTTATTTCCTGGTACACAGAGCAAAGTTCCACCCACGACACCAGTGAAGCCCCGCCCCCATATTCTGATTGGCCCACATGCCAGTCAGTCAAATGCAATGGATGACCACTGATATGTAACAACATCGATGGCAAAGGCAACAATGGCCATCATTAATACTCATTCAAAACAATCCATTTTGATTGGTTTATGTACTGTCAGTCAACAGTTTTCTATTTTACTACTTTTGATGGGACCATCATGCAATAGTCTTCAACCAGGAAGCCAATTGGTCAAGAATGTTCTTGTTATCAACCATCTTTGGCTGGTGTTGTAGGTTTTCAATCAGACTAGGGTGAGGAAGGACCTAAGTAAGTTATGGAGAGCAAATAAATTCCTTATGCAAATTAGTTTGGAAATTAGACCATCTGATTGGTTGATGCAATTCTCATTAGGGATTGCCATCGGCCATCGATGTTTATAAACCATCGATGGGTTCTGGTCGATGTTCAATAGTTTTTACATCAATGTTTAGTTAAAACGACTAGTTTTGTTATTTCCTGGTACACAGAGCAAAGTTCCACCCACGACACCAGTGAAGCCCCGCCCCCATATTCTGATTGGCCCACAGGCCAGTCAGTCAAATACAATGGATGACCACTGATATGTAACAACATCGATGGCAAAGGCAACAATGGCCATCTTAATACTCATTCAAAACAATCTATTCCGATTGGTTTATGTACTGTCAGTCAACAGTTTTCTATTTTACTACTTTTGATGGGACCATCATGCAATAGTCTTCACCCAGGAAGCCAATTGGTCAAGAATGTTCTTGTTATCAACCATCTTTGGCTGGTTTTGTAGGTTTTCAATCAGACTAGGGTGAGGAAGGACCTAAGTAAGTTATGGAGAGCAAATAAATTCCTTATGCAAATTAGTTTGGAAATTAGACCATCTGATTGGTTGATGCAATTCTCATTAGGGATGGCCATCGGCCATCGATGTTTATAAACCATCGATGGGTTATGGTCGATGTTCAATAGTTTTTACATCAATGTTTAGTTAAAACGACTAGTTTTTTTTTTTGCTATATCCTGGTACACAGAGAAAAGCTCCACCCACGACACCAGTGAAGCCCCGCCCCCATATTCTGATTGGCCCACAGGCCAGTCAGTCAAATACAATGGATGACCACTGATATGTAACAACATCGATGGCAAAGGCAACAATGGCCATCATTAATACTCATTCAAAACAATCCATTCCGATTTGTTTATGTACTGTCAGCCAACAGTTTTCTATTTTACTACTTTTGATGGGACCATCATGCAATAGTCTTCAACCAGGAAGCCAATTGGTCAAGAATGTTCTTGTTATCAACCATCTTTGGCTGGTTTTGTAGGTTTTCAATCAGACTAGGGTGAGGAAGGACCTAAGTAAGTTATGGAGAGCAAATAAATTCCTTATGCAAATTAGTTTGGAAATTAGACCATCTGATTGGTTGATGCAATTCTCATTAGGGATGGCCATCGGCCATCGATGTTTATAAACCATCGATGGGTTATGGTCGATGTTCAATAGTTTTTACATCAATGTTTAGTTAAAACGACTAGTTTTGTTTTGCTATTTCCTGGTACACAGAGCAAAGCTCCACCCACGACACCAGTGAAGCCCCGCCCCCATATTCTGATTGGCCCACAGGCCAGTCAGTCAAATGCAATGGATGACCACTGATATGTAACAACATCGATGGCAAAGGCAACAATGGCCATCATTAATACTCATTCAAAACAATCCATTCCGATTGGTTTATGTACTGTCAGTCAACAGTTTTCTATTTTACTACATTTGATGGGACCATCATGCAATAGTCTTCAACCAGGAAGCCATTTGGTCACGAATGTTCTTGTTATCAACCATCTTTGGCTGGTTTTGTAGGTTTTCAATCAGACTAGGGTGAGGAAGGACCTAAGTAAGTTATGGAGAGCAAATAAATTCCTTATGCAAATTAGTTTGGAAATTAGACCATCTGATTGGTTGATGCAATTCTCATTAGGGATGGCCATCGGCCATCGATGTTTATAAACCATCGATGGGTTATGGTCGATGTTCAATAGTTTTTACATCAATGTTTAGTTAAAACGACTAGTTTTTTTTTTTGCTATTTCCTGGTACACAGAGCAAAGCTCCACCCACGACACCAGTGAAGCCCCGCCCCCATATTCTGATTGGCCCACAGGCCAGTCAGTCAAATACAATGGATGACCACTGATATGTAACAACATCGATGGCAAAGGCAACAATGGCCATCATTAATACTCATTCAAAACAATCCATTCCGATTTGTTTATGTACTGTCAGCCAACAGTTTTCTATTTTACTACTTTTGATGGGACCATCATGCAATAGTCTTCAACCAGGAAGCCAATTGGTCAAGAATGTTCTTGTTATCAACCATCTTTGGCTGGTTTTGTAGGTTTTCAATCAGACTAGGGTGAGGAAGGACCTAAGTAAGTTATGGAGAGCAAATAAATTCCTTATGCAAATTAGTTTGGAAATTAGACCATCTGATTGGTTGATGCAATTCTCATTAGGGATGGCCATCGGCCATCGATGTTTATAAACCATCGATGGTTTATGGTCGATGTTCAATAGTTTTTACATCAATGTTTAGTTAAAATGACTAGTTTTTTTTTGCTATTTCCTGGTACACAGAGCAAAGCTCCACCCACGACACCAGTGAAGCCCCACCCCCATATTCTGATTGGCCCACAGGCCAGTCAGTCAAATACAATGGATGACCACTGATATGTAACAACATCGATGGCAAAGGCAACAATGGCCATCATTAATACTCATTCAAAACAATCCATTCCGATTTGTTTATGTACTGTCAGCCAACAGTTTTCTATTTTACTACTTTTGATGGGACCATCATGCAATAGTCTTCAACCAGGAAGCCAATTGGTCAAGAATGTTCTTGTTATCAACCATCTTTGGCTGGTTTTGTAGGTTTTCAATCAGACTAGGGTGAGGAAGGACCTAAGTAAGTTATGGAGAGCAAATAAATTCCTTATGCAAATTAGTTTGGAAATTAGACCATCTGATTGGTTGATGCAATTCTCATTAGGGATGGCCATCGGCCATCGGCCATCGATGTTTATAAACCATCGATGGGTTATGGTCGATGTTCAATAGTTTTTACATCAATGTTTAGTTAAAACGACTAGTTTTGTTTTGCTATTTCCTGGTACACAGAGCAAAGCTCCACCCACGACACCAGTGAAGCCCCGCCCCCATATTCTGATTGGCCCACAGGCCAGTCAGTCAAATGCAATGGATGGCCACTGATATGTAACAACATTGATGGCAAAGGCAACAATGGCCATCTTAATACTCATTCAAAACAATCTATTCCGATTGGTTTATGTACTGTCAGTCAACAGTTTTCTATTTTACTACTTTTGATGGGACCATCATGCAATAGTCTTCACCCAGGAAGCCACTTGGTCAAGAATGTTCTTGTTATCAACCATCTTTGGCTGGTTTTGTAGGTTTTTCAATCAGACTAGGGTGAGGAAGGACCTAAGTAAGTTATGGAGAGCAAATAAATTCCTTATGCAAATTAGTTTGGAAATTAGACCATCTGATTGGTTGATGCAATTCTCATTAGGGATGGCCATCGGCCATCGATGTTTATAAACCATCGATGGGTTATGGTCGATGTTCAATAGTTTTTACATCAATGTTTAGTTAAAACGACTAGTTTTTTTTTGCTATATCCTGGTACACAGAGCAAAGCTCCACCCACGACACCAGTGAAGCCCCGCCCCCATATTCTGATTGGCCCACAGGCCAGTCAGTCAAATACAATGGATGACCACTGATATGTAACAACATCGATGGCAAAGGCAACAATGGCCATCATTAATACTCATTCAAAACAATCCATTCCGATTTGTTTATGTACTGTCAGCCAACAGTTTTCTATTTTACTACTTTTGATGAGACCATCATGCAATAGTCTTCAACCAGGAAGCCAATTGGTCAAGAATGTTCTTGTTATCAACCATCTTTGGCTGGTTTTGTAGGTTTTCAATCAGACTAGGGTGAGGAAGGACCTAAGTAAGTTATGGAGAGCAAATAAATTCCTTATGCAAATTAGTTTGGAAATTAGACCATCTGATTGGTTGATGCAATTCTCATTAGGGATGGCCATCGGCCATCGATGTTTATAAACCATCGATGGTTTATGGTCGATGTTCAATAGTTTTTACATCAATGTTTAGTTAAAATGACTAGTTTTTTTTTGCTATTTCCTGGTACACAGAGCAAAGCTCCACCCACGACACCAGTGAAGCCCCACCCCCATATTCTGATTGGCCCACAGGCCAGTCAGTCAAATGCAATGGATGGCCACTGATATGTAACAACATTGATGGCAAAGGCAACAATGGCCATCATTAATACTCATTCAAAACAATCCATTCCGATTGGTTTATGTACTGTCAGTCAACAGTTTTCTATTTTACTACATTTGATGGGACCATCATGCAATAGTCTTCAACCAGGAAGCCATTTGGTCACGAATGTTCTTGTTATCAACCATCTTTGGCTGGTTTTGTAGGTTTTCAATCAGACTAGGGTGAGGAAGGACCTAAGTAAGTTATGGAGAGCAAATAAATTCCTTATGCAAATTAGTTTGGAAATTAGACCATCTGATTGGTTGATGCAATTCTCATTAGGGATGGCCATCGGCCATCGATGTTTATAAACCATCGATGGGTTATGGTCGATGTTCAATAGTTTTTACATCAATGTTTAGTTAAAACGACTAGTTTTGTTTTGCTATTTCCTGGTACACAGAGCAAAGCTCCACCCACGACACCAGTGAAGCCCCGCCCCCATATTCTGATTGGCCCACAGGCCAGTCAGTCAAATGCAATGGATGACCACTGATATGTAACAACATCGATGGCAAAGGCAACAATGGCCATCATTAATACTCATTCAAAACAATCCATTCCGATTGGTTTATGTACTGTCAGTCAACAGTTTTCTATTTTACTACATTTGATGGGACCATCATGCAATAGTCTTCAACCAGGAAGCCATTTGGTCACGAATGTTCTTGTTATCAACCATCTTTGGCTGGTTTTGTAGGTTTTCAATCAGACTAGGGTGAGGAAGGACCTAAGTAAGTTATGGAGAGCAAATAAATTCCTTATGCAAATTAGTTTGGAAATTAGACCATCTGATTGGTTGATGCAATTCTCATTAGGGATGGCCATCGGCCATCGATGTTTATAAACCATCGATGGGTTATGGTCGATGTTCAATAGTTTTTACATCAATGTTTAGTTAAAACGACTAGTTTTGTTTTGCTATTTCCTGGTACACAGAGCAAAGCTCCACCCACGACACCAGTGAAGCCCCGCCCCCATATTCTGATTGGCCCACAGGCCAGTCAGTCAAATACAATGGATGACCACTGATATGTAACAACATCGATGGCAAAGGCAACAATGGCCATCATTAATACTCATTCAAAACAATCCATTCCGATTTGTTTATGTACTGTCAGCCAACAGTTTTCTATTTTACTACTTTTGATGGGACCATCATGCAATAGTCTTCAACCAGGAAGCCATTTGGTCACGAATGTTCTTGTTATCAACCATCTTTGGCTGGTTTTGTAGGTTTTCAATCAGACTAGGGTGAGGAAGAACCTAAGTAAGTTATGGAGAGCAAATAAATTCCTTATGCAAATTAGTTTGGAAATTAGACCATCTGATTGGTTGATGCAATTCTCATTAGGGATGGCCATCGGCCATCGATGTTTATAAACCATCGATGGGTTATGGTCGATGTTCAATAGTTTTTACATCAATGTTTAGTTAAAACGACTAGTTTTTTTTGCTATTTCCTGGTACACAGAGCAAAGCTCCACCCACGACACCAGTGAAGCCCCGCCCCCATATTCTGATTGGCCCACAGGCCAGTCAGTCAAATACAATGGATGACCACTGATATGTAACAACATCGATGGCAAAGGCAACAATGGCCATCATTAATACTCATTCAAAACAATGCATTCCGATTTGTTTATGTACTGTCAGTCAACAGTTTTCTATTTTACTACATTTGATGGGACCATCATGCAATAGTCTTTAACCAGGAAGCCATTTGGTCAGGAATGTTCTTGTTATCAACCATCTTTGGCTGGTTTTGTAGGTTTTCAATCAGACTAGGGTGAGGAAGGACCTAAGTAAGTTATGGAGAGCAAATAAATTCCTTATGCAAATTAGTTTGGAAATTAGACCATCTGATTGGTTGATGCAATTCTCATTAGGGATGGCCATCGGCCATCGATGTTTATAAACCATCGATGGGTTATGGTCGATGTTCAATAGTTTTTACATCAATGTTTAGTTAAAACGACTAGTTTTGTTATTTCCTGGTACACAGAGCAAAGCTCCACCCACGACACCAGTGAAGCCCCGCCCCCATATTCTGATTGGCCCACAAGCCAGTCAGTCAAATGCAATGGATGGCCACTGATATGTAACAACATCGATGGCAAAGGCAACAATGGCCATCATTAATACTCATTCAAAACAATCCATTCCGATTGGTTTATGTACTGTCAGTCAACAGTTTTCTATTTTACTACATTTGATGGGACCATCATGCAATAGTCTTTAACCAGGAAGCCATTTGGTCACGAATGTTCTTGTTATCAACCATCTTTGGCTGGTTTTGTAGGTTTTCAATCAGACTAGGGTGAGGAAGGACCTAAGTAAGTTATGGAGAGCAAATAAATTCCTTATGCAAATTAGTTTGGAAATTAGACCATCTGATTGGTTGATGCAATTCTCATTAGGGATGGCCATCGGCCATCGATGTTTATAAACCATCGATGGGTTATGGTCGATGTTCAATAGTTTTTACATCAATGTTTAGTTAAAACGACTAGTTTTGTTATTTCCTGGTACACAGAGCAAAGTTCCACCCACGACACCAGTGAAGCCCCGCCCCCATATTCTGATTGGCCCACAGGCCAGTCAGTCAAATACAATGGATGACCACTGATATGTAACAACATCGATGGCAAAGGCAACAATGGCCATCTTAATACTCATTCAAAACAATCTATTCCGATTGGTTTATGTACTGTCAGTCAACAGTTTTCTATTTTACTACTTTTGATGGGACCATCATGCAATAGTCTTCACCCAGGAAGCCAATTGGTCAAGAATGTTCTTGTTATCAACCATCTTTGGCTGGTTTTGTAGGTTTTCAATCAGACTAGGGTGAGGAATGACCTAAGTAAGTTATGGAGAGCAAATAAATTCCTTATGCAAATTAGTTTGGAAATTAGACCATCTGATTGGTTGATGCAATTCTCATTAGGGATGGCCATCGGCCATCGATGTTTATAAACCATCGATGGGTTATGGTCGATGTTCAATAGTTTTTACATCAATGTTTAGTTAAAACGACTAGTTTTTTTTTTTTGCTATATCCTGGTACACAGAGCAAAGCTCCACCCACGACACCAGTGAAGCCCCGCCCCCATATTCTGATTGGCCCACAGGCCAGTCAGTCAAATGCAATGGATGACCACTGATATGTAACAACATCGATGGCAAAGGCAACAATGGCCATCATTAATACTCATTCAAAACAATCCATTCCGATTTGTTTATGTACTGTCAGCCAACAGTTTTCTATTTTACTACTTTTGATGGGACCATCATGCAATAGTCTTCAACCAGGAAGCCATTTGGTCACGAATGTTCTTGTTATCAACCATCTTTGGCTGGTTTTGTAGGTTTTCAATCAGACTAGGGTGAGGAAGGACCTAAGTAAGTTATGGAGAGCAAATAAATTCCTTATGCAAATTAGTTTGGAAATTAGACCATCTGATTGGTTGATGCAATTCTCATTAGGGATGGCCATCGGCCATTGATGTTTATAAACCATCGATGGGTTATGGTCGATGTTCAATAGTTTTTACATAAATGTTTAGTTAAAACGACTAGTTTTTTTTGCTATTTCCTGGTACACAGAGCAAAGCTCCACCCACGACACCAGTGAAGCCCCGCCCCCATATTCTGATTGGCCCACAGGCCAGTCAGTCAAATACAATGGATGACCACTGATATGTAACAACATCGATGGCAAAGGCAACAATGGCCATCATTAATACTCATTCAAAACAATCCATTCCGATTGGTTTATGTACTGTCAGTCAACAGTTTTCTATTTTACTACATTTGATGGGACCATCATGCAATAGTCTTTAACCAGGAAGCCATTTGGTCAGGAATGTTCTTGTTATCAACCATCTTTGGCTGGTTTTGTAGGTTTTCAATCAGACTAGGGTGAGGAAGGACCTAAGTAAGTTATGGAGAGCAAATAAATTCCTTATGCAAATTAGTTTGGAAATTAGACCATCTGATTGGTTGATGCAATTCTCATTAGGGATGGCCATCGGCCATCGATGTTTATAAACCATCGATGGGTTATGGTCGATGTTCAATAGTTTTTACATCAATGTTTAGTTAAAACGACTAGTTTTGTTATTTCCTGGTACACAGAGCAAAGTTCCACCCACGACACCAGTGAAGCCCCGCCCACATATTCTGATTGGCCCACAGGCCAGTCAGTCAAATACAATGGATGACCACTGATATGTAACAACATCGATGGCAAAGGCAACAATGGCCATCTTAATACTCATTCAAAACAATCTATTCCGATTGGTTTATGTACTGTCAGTCAACAGTTTTCTATTTTACTACTTTTGATGGGACCATCATGCAATAGTCTTCACCCAGGAAGCCAATTGGTCAAGAATGTTCTTGTTATCAACCATCTTTGGCTGGTTTTGTAGGTTTTCAATCAGACTAGGGTGAGGAAGGACCTAAGTAAGTTATGGAGAGCAAATAAATTCCTTATGCAAATTAGTTTGGAAATTAGACCATCTGATTGGTTGATGCAATTCTCATTAGGGATGGCCATCGGCCATCGATGTTTATAAACCATCGATGGGTTATGGTCGATGTTCAATAGTTTTTACATCAATGTTTAGTTAAAACGACTAGTTTTGTTTTGCTATTTCCTGGTACACAGAGCAAAGCTCCACCCACGACACCAGTGAAGCCCCGCCCCCATATTCTGATTGGCCCACAGGCCAGTCAGTCAAATGCAATGGATGGCCACTGATATGTAACAACATCGATGGCAAAGGCAACAATGGCCATCATTAATACTCATTCAAAACAATCCATTCCGATTGGTTTATGTACTGTCAGTCAACAGTTTTCTATTTTACTACATTTGATGGGACCATCATGCAATAGTCTTTAACCAGGAAGCCATTTGGTCACGAATGTTCTTGTTATCAACCATCTTTGGCTGGTTTTGTAGGTTTTCAATCAGACTAGGGTGAGGAAGGACCTAAGTAAGTTATGGAGAGCAAATAAATTCCTTATGCAAATTAGTTTGGAAATTAGACCATCTGATTGGTTGATGCAATTCTCATTAGGGATGGCCATCGGCCATCGATGTTTATAAACCATCGATGGGTTATGGTCGATGTTCAATAGTTTTTACATCAATGTTTAGTTAAAACGACTAGTTTTGTTATTTCCTGGTACACAGAGCAAAGCTCCACCCACGACACCAGTGAAGCCCCGCCCCCATATTCTGATTGGCCCACAGGCCAGTCAGTCAAATACAATGGATGACCACTGATATGTAACAACATCGATGGCAAAGGCAACAATGGCCATCTTAATACTCATTCAAAACAATCTATTCCGATTGGTTTATGTACTGTCAGTCAACAGTTTTCTATTTTACTACTTTTGATGGGACCATCATGCAATAGTCTTCACCCAGGAAGCCAATTGGTCAAGAATGTTCTTGTTATCAACCATCTTTGGCTGATTTTGTAGGTTTTCAATCAGACTAGGGTGAGGAATGACCTAAGTAAGTTATGGAGAGCAAATAAATTCCTTATGCAAATTAGTTTGGAAATTAGACCATCTGATTGGTTGATGCAATTCTCATTAGGGATGGCCATCGGCCATCGATGTTTATAAACCATCGATGGGTTATGGTCGATGTTCAATAGATTTTACATCAATGTTTAGTTAAAACGACTAGTTTTTTTTTTTGCTATATCCTGGTACACAGAGCAAAGCTCCACCCACGACACCAGTGAAGCCCCGCCCCCATATTCTGATTGGCCCACAGGCCAGTCAGTCAAATACAATGGATGACCACTGATATGTAACAACATCGATGGCAAAGGCAACAATGGCCATCATTAATACTCATTAAAAACAATCCATTCCGATTTGTTTATGTACTGTCAGCCAACAGTTTTCTATTTTACTACTTTTGATGGGACCATCATGCAATAGTCTTCAACCAGGAAGCCAATTGGTCAAGAATGTTCTTGTTATCAACCATCTTTGGCTGGTTTTGTAGGTTTTCAATCAGACTAGGGTGAGGAAGGACCTAAGTAAGTTATGGAGAGCAAATAAATTCCTTATGCAAATTAGTTTGGAAATTAGACCATCTGATTGGTTGATGCAATTCTCATTAGGGATGGCCATCGGCCATCGGCCATCGATGTTTATAAACCATCGATGGGTTATGGTCGATGTTCAATAGTTTTTACATCAATGTTTAGTTAAAACGACTAGTTTTGTTTTGCTATTTCCTGGTACACAGAGCAAAGCTCCACCCACGACACCAGTGAAGCCCCGCCCCCATATTCTGATTGGCCCACAGGCCAGTCAGTCAAATGCAATGGATGACCACTGATATGTAACAACATCGATGGCAAAGGCAACAATGGCCATCATTAATACTCATTCAAAACAATCCATTCCGATTTGTTTATGTACTGTCAGCCAACAGTTTTCTATTTTACTACTTTTGATGGGACCATCATGCAATAGTCTTCAACCAGGAAGCCATTTGGTCACGAATGTTCTTGTTATCAACCATCTTTGGCTGGTTTTGTAGGTTTTCAATCAGACTAGGGTGAGGAAGGACCTAAGTAAGTTATGGAGAGCAAATAAATTCCTTATGCAAATTAGTTTGGAAATTAGAAAATCTGATTGGTTGATGCAATTCTCATTAGGGATGGCCATCGGCCATCGATGTTTATAAACCATCGATGGATTATGGTCGATGTTCAATAGTTTTTACATCAATGTTTAGTTAAAACGACTAGTTTTGTTATTTCCTGGTACACAGAGCAAAGTTCCACCCACGACACCAGTGAAGCCCCGCCCCCATATTCTGATTGGCCCACATGCCAGTCAGTCAAATGCAATGGATGACCACTGATATGTAACAACATCGATGGCAAAGGCAACAATGGCCATCATTAATACTCATTCAAAACAATCCATTTCGATTGGTTTATGTACTGTCAGTCAACAGTTTTCTATTTTACTACTTTTGATGGGACCATCATGCAATAGTCTTCAACCAGGAAGCCAATTGGTCAAGAATGTTCTTGTTATCAACCATCTTTGGCTGGTTTTGTAGGTTTTCAATCAGACTAGGGTGAGGAAGGACCTAAGTAAGTTATGGAGAGCAAATAAATTCCTTATGCAAATTAGTTTGGAAATTAGACCATCTGATTGGTTGATGCAATTCTCATTAGGGATGGCCATCGGCCATCGATGTTTATAAACCATCGATGGGTTATGGTCGATGTTCAATAGTTTTTACATCAATGTTTAGTTAAAACGACTAGTTTTGTTATTTCCTGGTACACAGAGCAAAGTTCCACCCACGACACCAGTGAAGCCCCGCCCCCATATTCTGATTGGCCCACAGGCCAGTCAGTCAAATACAATGGATGACCACTGATATGTAACAACATCGATGGCAAAGGCAACAATGGCCATCTTAATACTCATTCAAAACAATCTATTCCGATTGGTTTATGTACTGTCAGTCAACAGTTTTCTATTTTACTACTTTTGATGGGACCATCATGCAATAGTCTTCACCCAGGAAGCCAATTGGTCAAGAATGTTCTTGTTATCAACCATCTTTGGCTGGTTTTGTAGGTTTTCAATCAGACTAGGGTGAGGAAGGACCTAAGTAAGTTATGGAGAGCAAATAAATTCCTTATGCAAATTAGTTTGGAAATTAGACCATCTGATTGGTTGATGCAATTCTCATTAGGGATGGCCATCGGCCATCGATGTTTATAAACCATCGATGGGTTATGGTCGATGTTCAATAGTTTTTACATCAATGTTTAGTTAAAACGACTAGTTTTTTTTTTGCTATATCCTGGTACACAGAGCAAAGCTCCACCCACGACACCAGTGAAGCCCCGCCCCCATATTCTGATTGGCCCACAGGCCAGTCAGTCAAATACAATGGATGACCACTGATATGTAACAACATCGATGGCAAAGGCAACAATGGCCATCATTAATACTCATTCAAAACAATCCATTCCGATTTGTTTATGTACTGTCAGCCAACAGTTTTCTATTTTACTACTTTTGATGGGACCATCATGCAATAGTCTTCAACCAGGAAGCCAATTGGTCAAGAATGTTCTTGTTATCAACCATCTTTGGCTGGTTTTGTAGGTTTTCAATCAGACTAGGGTGAGGAAGGACCTAAGTAAGTTATGGAGAGCAAATAAATTCCTTATGCAAATTAGTTTGGAAATTAGACCCTCTGATTGGTTGATGCAATTCTCATTAGGGATGGCCATCGGCCATCGGCCATCGATGTTTATAAACCATCGATGGGTTATGGTCGATGTTCAATAGTTTTTACATCAATGTTTAGTTAAAACGACTAGTTTTGTTTTGCTATTTCCTGGTACACAGAGCAAAGCTCCACCCACGACACCAGTGAAGCCCCGCCCCCATATTCTGATTGGCCCACAGGCCAGTCAGTCAAATACAATGGATGACCACTGATATGTAACAACATCGATGGCAAAGGCAACAATGGCCATCTTAATACTCATTCAAAACAATCTATTCCGATTGGTTTATGTACTGTCAGTCAACAGTTTTCTATTTTACTACTTTTGATGGGACCATCATGCAATAGTCTTCACCCACGAAGCCAATTGGTCAAGAATGTTCTTGTTATCAACCATCTTTGGCTGGTTTTGTAGGTTTTCAATCAGACTAGGGTGAGGAAGGACCTAAGTAAGTTATGGAGAGCAAATAAATTCCTTATGCAAATTAGTTTGGAAATTAGACCATCTGATTGGTTGATGCAATTCTCATTAGGGATGGCCATCGGCCATCGATGTTTATAAACCATCGATGGGTTATGGTCGATGTTCTATAGTTTTTACATCAATGTTTAGTTAAAACGACTAGTTTTTTTTTTTGCTATATCCTGGTACACAGAGCAAAGCTCCACCCACGACACCAGTGAAGCCCCGCCCCCATATTCTGATTGGCTCACAGGCCAGTCAGTCAAATACAATGGATGACCACTGATATGTAACAACATCGATGGCAAAGGCAACAATGGCCATCATTAATACTCATTCAAAACAATCCAGTCCGATTTGTTTATGTACTGTCAGCCAACAGTTTTCTATTTTACTACTTTTGATGGGACCATCATGCAATAGTCTTCAACCAGGAAGCCATTTGGTCACGAATGTTCTTGTTATCAACCATCTTTGGCTGGTTTTGTAGGTTTTCAATCAGACTAGGGTGAGGAAGGACCTAAGTAAGTTATGGAGAGCAAATAAATTCCTTATGCAAATTAGTTTGGAAATTAGAAAATCTGATTGGTTGATGCAATTCTCATTAGGGATGGCCATCGGCCATCGATGTTTATAAACCATCGATGGATTATGGTCGATGTTCAATAGTTTTTACATCAATGTTTAGTTAAAACGACTAGTTTTGTTATTTCCTGGTACACAGAGCAAAGTTCCACCCACGACACCAGTGAAGCCCCGCCCCCATATTCTGATTGGCCCACATGCCAGTCAGTCAAATGCAATGGATGACCACTGATATGTAACAACATCGATGGCAAAGGCAACAATGGCCATCATTAATACTCATTCAAAACAATCCATTTTGATTGGTTTATGTACTGTCAGTCAACAGTTTTCTATTTTACTACTTTTGATGGGACCATCATGCAATAGTCTTCAACCAGGAAGCCAATTGGTCAAGAATGTTCTTGTTATCAACCATCTTTGGCTGGTTTTGTAGGTTTTCAATCAGACTAGGGTGAGGAAGGACCTAAGTAAGTTATGGAGAGCAAATAAATTCCTTATGCAAATTAGTTTGGAAATTAGACCATCTGATTGGTTGATGCAATTCTCATTAGGGATGGCCATCGGCCATCGATGTTTATAAACCATCGATGGGTTATGGTCGATGTTCAATAGTTTTTACATCAATGTTTAGTTAAAACGACTAGTTTTGTTATTTCCTGGTACACAGAGCAAAGTTCCACCCACGACACCAGTGAAGCCCCGCCCCCATATTCTGATTGGCCCACAGGCCAGTCAGTCAAATACAATGGATGACCACTGATATGTAACAACATCGATGGCAAAGGCAACAATGGCCATCTTAATACTCATTCAAAACAATCTATTCCGATTGGTTTATGTACTGTCAGTCAACAGTTTTCTATTTTACTACTTTTGATGGGACCATCATGCAATAGTCTTCACCCAGGAAGCCAATTGGTCAAGAATGTTCTTGTTATCAACCATCTTTGGCTGGTTTTGTAGGTTTTCAATCAGACTAGGGTGAGGAAGGACCTAAGTAAGTTATGGAGAGCAAATAAATTCCTTATGCAAATTAGTTTGGAAATTAGACCATCTGATTGGTTGATGCAATTCTCATTAGGGATGGCCATCGGCCATCGATGTTTATAAACCATCGATGGGTTATGGTCGATGTTCAATAGTTTTTACATCAATGTTTAGTTAAAACGACTAGTTTTTTTTTTTGCTATATCCTGGTACACAGAGAAAAGCTCCACCCACGACACCAGTGAAGCCCCGCCCCCATATTCTGATTGGCCCACAGGCCAGTCAGTCAAATACAATGGATGACCACTGATATGTAACAACATCGATGGCAAAGGCAACAATGGCCATCATTAATACTCATTCAAAACAATCCATTCCGATTTGTTTATGTACTGTCAGCCAACAGTTTTCTATTTTACTACTTTTGATGGGACCATCATGCAATAGTCTTCAACCAGGAAGCCAATTGGTCAAGAATGTTCTTGTTATCAACCATCTTTGGCTGGTTTTGTAGGTTTTCAATCAGACTAGGGTGAGGAAGGACCTAAGTAAGTTATGGAGAGCAAATAAATTCCTTATGCAAATTAGTTTGGAAATTAGACCATCTGATTGGTTGATGCAATTCTCATTAGGGATGGCCATCGGCCATCGATGTTTATAAACCATCGATGGGTTATGGTCGATGTTCAATAGTTTTTACATCAATGTTTAGTTAAAACGACTAGTTTTGTTTTGCTATTTCCTGGTACACAGAGCAAAGCTCCACCCACGACACCAGTGAAGCCCCGCCCCCATATTCTGATTGGCCCACAGGCCAGTCAGTCAAATGCAATGGATGACCACTGATATGTAACAACATCGATGGCAAAGGCAACAATGGCCATCATTAATACTCATTCAAAACAATCCATTCCGATTGGTTTATGTACTGTCAGTCAACAGTTTTCTATTTTACTACATTTGATGGGACCATCATGCAATAGTCTTCAACCAGGAAGCCATTTGGTCACGAATGTTCTTGTTATCAACCATCTTTGGCTGGTTTTGTAGGTTTTCAATCAGACTAGGGTGAGGAAGGACCTAAGTAAGTTATGGAGAGCAAATAAATTCCTTATGCAAATTAGTTTGGAAATTAGACCATCTGATTGGTTGATGCAATTCTCATTAGGGATGGCCATCGGCCATCGATGTTTATAAACCATCGATGGGTTATGGTCGATGTTCAATAGTTTTTACATCAATGTTTAGTTAAAACGACTAGTTTTTTTTTTTGCTATTTCCTGGTACACAGAGCAAAGCTCCACCCACGACACCAGTGAAGCCCCGCCCCCATATTCTGATTGGCCCACAGGCCAGTCAGTCAAATACAATGGATGACCACTGATATGTAACAACATCGATGGCAAAGGCAACAATGGCCATCATTAATACTCATTCAAAACAATCCATTCCGATTTGTTTATGTACTGTCAGCCAACAGTTTTCTATTTTACTACTTTTGATGGGACCATCATGCAATAGTCTTCAACCAGGAAGCCAATTGGTCAAGAATGTTCTTGTTATCAACCATCTTTGGCTGGTTTTGTAGGTTTTCAATCAGACTAGGGTGAGGAAGGACCTAAGTAAGTTATGGAGAGCAAATAAATTCCTTATGCAAATTAGTTTGGAAATTAGACCATCTGATTGGTTGATGCAATTCTCATTAGGGATGGCCATCGGCCATCGATGTTTATAAACCATCGATGGGTTATGGTCGATGTTCAATAGTTTTTACATCAATGTTTAGTTAAAACGACTAGTTTTGTTTTGCTATTTCCTGGTACACAGAGCAAAGCTCCACCCACGACACCAGTGAAGCCCCGCCCCCATATTCTGATTGGCCCACAGGCCAGTCAGTCAAATGCAATGGATGGCCACTGATATGTAACAACATCGATGGCAAAGGCAACAATGGCCATCATTAATACTCATTCAAAACAATCCATTCCGATTGGTTTATGTACTGTCAGTCAACAGATTTCTATTTTACTACATTTGATGGGACCATCATGCAATAGTCTTTAACCAGGAAGCCATTTGGTCACGAATGTTCTTGTTATCAACCATCTTTGGCTGGTTTTGTAGGTTTTCAATCAGACTAGGGTGAGGAAGGACCTAAGTAAGTTATGGAGAGCAAATAAATTCCTTATGCAAATTAGTTTGGAAATTAGACCATCTGATTGGTTGATGCAATTCTCATTAGGGATGGCCATCGGCCATCGATGTTTATAAACCATCGATGGGTTATGGTCGATGTTCAATAGTTTTTACATCAATGTTTAGTTAAAACGACTAGTTTTTTTTGCTATTTCCTGGAACACAGAGCAAGGCTCCACCCACGACACCAGTGAAGCCCCGCCCCCATATTCTGATTGGCCCACAGGCCAGTCAGTCAAATACAATGGATGACCACTGATATGTAACAACATCGATGGCAAAGGCAACAATGGCCATCATTAATACTCATTCAAAACAATCCATTCCGATTTGTTTATGTACTGTCAGTCAACAGTTTTCTATTTTACTACTTTTGATGGGACCATCATGCAATAGTCTTCACCCAGGAAGCCAATTGGTCAAGAATGTTCTTGTTATCAACCATCTTTGGCTGGTTTTGTAGGTTTTCAATCAGACTAGGGTGAGGAAGGACCTAAGTAAGTTATGGAGAGCAAATAAATTCCTTATGCAAATTAGTTTGGAAATTAGACCATCTGATTGGTTGATGCAATTCTCATTAGGGATGGCCATCGGCCATCGATGTTTATAAACCATCGATGGGTTATGGTCGATGTTCAATAGTTTTTACATCAATGTTTAGTTAAAACGACTAGTTTTTTTTTTTGCTATATCCTGGTACACAGAGAAAAGCTCCACCCACGACACCAGTGAAGCCCCGCCCCCATATTCTGATTGGCCCACAGGCCAGTCAGTCAAATGCAATGGATGACCACTGATATGTAACAACATCGATGGCAAAGGCAACAATGGCCATCATTAATACTCATTCAAAACAATCCATTCCGATTTGTTTATGTACTGTCAGCCAACAGTTTTCTATTTTACTACTTTTGATGGGACCATCATGCAATAGTCTTCAACCAGGAAGCCAATTGGTCAAGAATGTTCTTGTTATCAACCATCTTTGGCTGGTTTTGTAGGTTTTCAATCAGACTAGGGTGAGGAAGGACCTAAGTAAGTTATGGAGAGCAAATAAATTCCTTATGCAAATTAGTTTGGAAATTAGACCATCTGATTGGTTGATGCAATTCTCATTAGGGATGGCCATCGGCCATCGATGTTTATAAACCATCGATGGGTTATGGTCGATGTTCAATAGTTTTTACATCAATGTTTAGTTAAAACGACTAGTTTTGTTTTGCTATTTCCTGGTACACAGAGCAAAGCTCCACCCACGACACCAGTGAAGCCCCGCCCCCATATTCTGATTGGCCCACAGGCCAGTCAGTCAAATGCAATGGATGACCACTGATATGTAACAACATCGATGGCAAAGGCAACAATGGCCATCATTAATACTCATTCAAAACAATCCATTCCGATTGGTTTATGTACTGTCAGTCAACAGTTTTCTATTTTACTACATTTGATGGGACCATCATGCAATAGTCTTCAACCAGGAAGCCATTTGGTCACGAATGTTCTTGTTATCAACCATCTTTGGCTGGTTTTGTAGGTTTTCAATCAGACTAGGGTGAGGAAGGACCTAAGTAAGTTATGGAGAGCAAATAAATTCCTTATGCAAATTAGTTTGGAAATTAGACCATCTGATTGGTTGATGCAATTCTCATTAGGGATGGCCATCGGCCATCGATGTTTATAAACCATCGATGGGTTATGGTCGATGTTCAATAGTTTTTACATCAATGTTTAGTTAAAACGACTAGTTTTTTTTTTGCTATTTCCTGGTACACAGAGCAAAGCTCCACCCACGACACCAGTGAAGCCCCGCCCCCATATTCTGATTGGCCCACAGGCCAGTCAGTCAAATACAATGGATGACCACTGATATGTAACAACATCGATGGCAAAGGCAACAATGGCCATCATTAATACTCATTCAAAACAATCCATTCCGATTTGTTTATGTACTGTCAGCCAACAGTTTTCTATTTTACTACTTTTGATGGGACCATCATGCAATAGTCTTCAACCAGGAAGCCAATTGGTCAAGAATGTTCTTGTTATCAACCATCTTTGGCTGGTTTTGTAGGTTTTCAATCAGACTAGGGTGAGGAAGGACCTAAGTAAGTTATGGAGAGCAAATAAATTCCTTATGCAAATTAGTTTGGAAATTAGACCATCTGATTGGTTGATGCAATTCTCATTAGGGATGGCCATCGGCCATCGATGTTTATAAACCATCGATGGGTTATGTTCGATGTTCAATAGTTTTTACATCAATGTTTAGTTAAAACGACTAGTTTTGTTTTGCTATTTCCTGGTACACAGAGCAAAGCTCCACCCACGACACCAGTGAAGCCCCGCCCCCATATTCTGATTGGCCCACAGGCCAGTCAGTCAAATGCAATGGATGGCCACTGATATGTAACAACATCGATGGCAAAGGCAACAATGGCCATCATTAATACTCATTCAAAACAATCCATTCCGATTGGTTTATGTACTGTCAGTCAACAGATTTCTATTTTACTACATTTGATGGGACCATCATGCAATAGTCTTTAACCAGGAAGCCATTTGGTCACGAATGTTCTTGTTATCAACCATCTTTGGCTGGTTTTGTAGGTTTTCAATCAGACTAGGGTGAGGAAGGACCTAAGTAAGTTATGGAGAGCAAATAAATTCCTTATGCAAATTAGTTTGGAAATTAGACCATCTGATTGGTTGATGCAATTCTCATTAGGGATGGCCATCGGCCATCGATGTTTATAAACCATCGATGGGTTATGGTCGATGTTCAATAGTTTTTACATCAATGTTTAGTTAAAACGACTAGTTTTTTTTTGCTATTTCCTGGAACACAGAGCAAGGCTCCACCCACGACACCAGTGAAGCCCCGCCCCCATATTCTGATTGGCCCACAGGCCAGTCAGTCAAATACAATGGATGACCACTGATATGTAACAACATCGATGGCAAAGGCAACAATGGCCATCATTAATACTCATTCAAAACAATCCATTCCGATTGGTTTATGTACTGTCAGTCAACAGTTTTCTATTTTACTACATTTGATGGGACCATCATGCAATAGTCTTCAACCAGGAAGCCATTTGGTCACGAATGTTCTTGTTATCAACCATCTTTGGCTGGTTTTGTAGGTTTTCAATCAGACTAGGGTGAGGAAGGACCTAAGTAAGTTATGGAGAGCAAATAAATTCCTTATGCAAATTAGTTTGGAAATTAGACCATCTGATTGGTTGATGCAATTCTCATTAGGGATGGCCATCGGCCATCGATGTTTATAAACCATCGATGGGTTATGGTCGATGTTCAATAGTTTTTACATCAATGTTTAGTTAAAACGACTAGTTTTTTTTTTGCTATTTCCTGGTACACAGAGCAAAGCTCCACCCACGACACCAGTGAAGCCCCGCCCCCATATTCTGATTGGCCCACAGGCCAGTCAGTCAAATACAATGGATGACCACTGATATGTAACAACATCGATGGCAAAGGCAACAATGGCCATCATTAATACTCATTCAAAACAATCCATTCCGATTTGTTTATGTACTGTCAGCCAACAGTTTTCTATTTTACTACTTTTGATGGGACCATCATGCAATAGTCTTCAACCAGGAAGCCAATTGGTCAAGAATGTTCTTGTTATCAACCATCTTTGGCTGGTTTTGTAGGTTTTCAATCAGACTAGGGTGAGGAAGGACCTAAGTAAGTTATGGAGAGCAAATAAATTCCTTATGCAAATTAGTTTGGAAATTAGACCATCTGATTGGTTGATGCAATTCTCATTAGGGATGGCCATCGGCCATCGATGTTTATAAACCATCGATGGGTTATGTTCGATGTTCAATAGTTTTTACATCAATGTTTAGTTAAAACGACTAGTTTTGTTTTGCTATTTCCTGGTACACAGAGCAAAGCTCCACCCACGACACCAGTGAAGCCCCGCCCCCATATTCTGATTGGCCCACAGGCCAGTCAGTCAAATGCAATGGATGGCCACTGATATGTAACAACATCGATGGCAAAGGCAACAATGGCCATCATTAATACTCATTCAAAACAATCCATTCCGATTGGTTTATGTACTGTCAGTCAACAGATTTCTATTTTACTACATTTGATGGGACCATCATGCAATAGTCTTTAACCAGGAAGCCATTTGGTCACGAATGTTCTTGTTATCAACCATCTTTGGCTGGTTTTGTAGGTTTTCAATCAGACTAGGGTGAGGAAGGACCTAAGTAAGTTATGGAGAGCAAATAAATTCCTTATGCAAATTAGTTTGGAAATTAGACCATCTGATTGGTTGATGCAATTCTCATTAGGGATGGCCATCGGCCATCGATGTTTATAAACCATCGATGGGTTATGGTCGATGTTCAATAGTTTTTACATCAATGTTTAGTTAAAACGACTAGTTTTTTTTTGCTATTTCCTGGAACACAGAGCAAGGCTCCACCCACGACACCAGTGAAGCCCCGCCCCCATATTCTGATTGGCCCACAGGCCAGTCAGTCAAATACAATGGATGACCACTGATATGTAACAACATCGATGGCAAAGGCAACAATGGCCATCATTAATACTCATTCAAAACAATCCATTCCGATTTGTTTATGTACTGTCAGTCAACAGTTTTCTATTTTACTACTTTTGATGGGACCATCATGCAATAGTCTTCACCCAGGAAGCCAATTGGTCAAGAATGTTCTTGTTATCAACCATCTTTGGCTGGTTTTGTAGGTTTTCAATCAGACTAGGGTGAGGAAGGACCTAAGTAAGTTATGGAGAGCAAATAAATTCCTTATGCAAATTAGTTTGGAAATTAGACCATCTGATTGGTTGATGCAATTCTCATTAGGGATGGCCATCGGCCATCGATGTTTATAAACCATCGATGGGTTATGGTCGATGTTCAATAGTTTTTACATCAATGTTTAGTTAAAACGACTAGTTTTTTTTTTTGCTATATCCTGGTACACAGAGAAAAGCTCCACCCACGACACCAGTGAAGCCCCGCCCCCATATTCTGATTGGCCCACAGGCCAGTCAGTCAAATGCAATGGATGACCACTGATATGTAACAACATCGATGGCAAAGGCAACAATGGCCATCATTAATACTCATTCAAAACAATCCATTCCGATTTGTTTATGTACTGTCAGCCAACAGTTTTCTATTTTACTACTTTTGATGGGACCATCATGCAATAGTCTTCAACCAGGAAGCCAATTGGTCAAGAATGTTCTTGTTATCAACCATCTTTGGCTGGTTTTGTAGGTTTTCAATCAGACTAGGGTGAGGAAGGACCTAAGTAAGTTATGGAGAGCAAATAAATTCCTTATGCAAATTAGTTTGGAAATTAGACCATCTGATTGGTTGATGCAATTCTCATTAGGGATGGCCATCGGCCATCGATGTTTATAAACCATCGATGGGTTATGGTCGATGTTCAATAGTTTTTACATCAATGTTTAGTTAAAACGACTAGTTTTGTTTTGCTATTTCCTGGTACACAGAGCAAAGCTCCACCCACGACACCAGTGAAGCCCCGCCCCCATATTCTGATTGGCCCACAGTCCAGTCAGTCAAATGCAATGGATGACCACTGATATGTAACAACATCGATGGCAAATGCAACAATGGCCATCATTAATACTCATTCAAAACAATCCATTCCGATTGGTTTATGTACTTTCAGTCAACAGTTTTCTATTTTACTACATTTGATGGGACCATCATGCAATAGTCTTCAACCAGGAAGCCATTTGGTCACGAATGTTCTTGTTATCAACCATCTTTGGCTGGTTTTGTAGGTTTTCAATCAGACTAGGGTGAGGAAGGACCTAAGTAAGTTATGGAGAGCAAATAAATTCCTTATGCAAATTAGTTTGGAAATTAGACCATCTGATTGGTTGATGCAATTCTCATTAGGGATGGCCATCGGCCATCGATGTTTATAAACCATCGATGGGTTATGGTCGATGTTCAATAGTTTTTACATCAATGTTTAGTTAAAACGACTAGTTTTTTTTTTGCTATTTCCTGGTACACAGAGCAAAGCTCCACCCACGACACCAGTGAAGCCCCGCCCCCATATTCTGATTGGCCCACAGGCCAGTCAGTCAAATACAATGGATGACCACTGATATGTAACAACATCGATGGCAAAGGCAACAATGGCCATCATTAATACTCATTCAAAACAATCCATTCCGATTTGTTTATGTACTGTCAGCCAACAGTTTTCTATTTTACTACTTTTGATGGGACCATCATGCAATAGTCTTCAACCAGGAAGCCATTTGGTCACGAATGTTCTTGTTATCAACCATCTTTGGCTGGTTTTGTAGGTTTTCAATCAGACTAGGGTGAGGAAGGACCTAAGTAAGTTATGGAGAGCAAATAAATTCCTTATGCAAATTAGTTTGGAAATTAGACCATCTGATTGGTTGATGCAATTCTCATTAGGGATGGCCATCGATGTTTATAAACCATCGATGGGTTATGGTCGATGTTCAATAGTTTTTACATCAATGTTTAGTTAAAACGACTAGTTTTGTTTTGCTATTTCCTGGTACACAGAGCAAAGCTCCACCCACGACACCAGTGAAGCCCCGCCCCCATATTCTGATTGGCCCACAGGCCAGTCAGTCAAATACAATGGATGACCACTGATATGTAACAACATCGATGGCAAAGGCAACAATGGCCATCATTAATACTCATTCAAAACAATCCATTCCGATTTGTTTATGTACTGTCAGTAAACAGTTTTCTATTTTACTACTTTTGATGGGACCATCATGCAATAGTCTTCAACCAGGAAGCCAATTGGTCAAGAATGTTCTTGTTATCAACCATCTTTGGCTGGTTTTGTAGGTTCTCAATCAGACTAGGGTGAGGAAGGACCTAAGTAAGTTATGGAGAGCAAATAAATTCCTTATGCAAATTAGTTTGGAAATTAGAAAATCTGATTGGTTGATGCAATTCTCATTAGGGATGGCCATCGGCCATCGATGTTTATAAACCATCGATGGATTATGGTCGATGTTCAATAGTTTTTACATCAATGTTTAGTTAAAACGACTAGTTTTGTTATTTCCTGGTACACAGAGCAAAGTTCCACCCACGACACCAGTGAAGCCCCGCCCCCATATTCTGTTGGCCCACATGCCAGTCAGTCAAATGCAATGGATGACCACTGATATGTAACAACATCGATGGCAAAGGCAACAATGGCCATCATTAATACTCATTCAAAACAATCCATTTCGATTGGTTTATGTACTGTCAGTCAACAGTTTTCTATTTTACTACTTTTGATGGGACCATCATGCAATAGTCTTCAACCAGGAAGCCAATTGGTCAAGAATGTTCTTGTTATCAACCATCTTTGGCTGGTTTTGTAGGTTTTCAATCAGACTAGGGTGAGGAAGGACCTAAGTAAGTTATGGAGAGCAAATAAATTCCTTATGCAAATTAGTTTGGAAATTAGACCATCTGATTGGTTGATGCAATTCTCATTAGGGATGGCCATCGGCCATCGATGTTTATAAACCATCGATGGGTTATGGTCGATGTTCAATAGTTTTTACATCAATGTTTAGTTAAAACGGCTAGTTTTTTTTTTGCTATATACTGGTACACAGAGCAAAGCTCCACCCACGACACCAGTGAAGCCCCGCCCCCATATTCTGATTGGCCCACAGGCCAGTCAGTCAAATACAATGGATGACCACTGATATGTAACAACATCGATGGCAAAGGCAACAATGGCCATCATTAATACTCATTCAAAACAATCCATTCCGATTTGTTTATGTACTGTCAGCCAACAGTTTTCTATTTTACTACTTTTGATGGGACCATCATGCAATAGTCTTCAACCAGGAAGCCAATTGGTCAAGAATGTTCTTGTCATCAACCATCTTTGGCTGGTTTTGTAGGTTTTCAATCAGACTAGGGTGAGGAAGGACCTAAGTAAGTTATGGAGAGCAAATAAATTCCTTATGCAAATTAGTTTGGAAATTAGACCATCTGATTGGTTGATGCAATTCTCATTAGGGATGGCCATCGGCCATCGATGTTTATAAACCATCGATGGGTTATGGTCGATGTTCAATAGTTTTTACATCAATGTTTAGTTAAAACGACTAGTTTTGTTATTTCCTGGTACACAGAGCAAAGTTCCACCCACGACACCAGTGAAGCCCCGCCCCCATATTCTGATTGGCCCACATGCCAGTCAGTCAAATGCAATGGATGACCACTGATATGTAACAACATCGATGGCAAAGGCAACAATGGCCATCATTAATACTCATTCAAAACAATCCATTTCGATTGGTTTATGTACTGTCAGTCAACAGTTTTCTATTTTACTACTTTTGATGGGACCATCATGCAATAGTCTTCAACCAGGAAGCCAATTGGTCAAGAATGTTCTTGTTATCAACCATCTTTGGCTGGTTTTGTAGGTTTTCAATCAGACTAGGGTGAGGAAGGACCTAAGTAAGTTATGGAGAGCAAATAAATTCCTTATGCAAATTAGTTTGGAAATTAGACCATCTGATTGGTTGATGCAATTCTCATTAGGGATGGCCATCGGCCATCGATGTTTATAAACCATCGATGGGTTATGGTCGATGTTCAATAGTTTTTACATCAATGTTTAGTTAAAACGGCTAGTTTTTTTTTTGCTATATCCTGGTACACAGAGCAAAGCTCCACCCACGACACCAGTGAAGCCCCGCCCCCATATTCTGATTGGCCCACAGGCCAGTCAGTCAAATACAATGGATGACCACTGATATGTAACAATATCGATGGCAAAGGCAACAATGGCCATCATTAATACTCATTCAAAACAATCCATTCCGATTTGTTTATGTACTGTCAGCCAACAGTTTTCTATTTTACTACTTTTGATGGGACCATCATGCAATAGTCTTCAACCAGGAAGCCAATTGGTCAAGAATGTTCTTGTCATCAACCATCTTTGGCTGGTTTTGTAGGTTTTCAATCAGACTAGGGTGAGGAAGGACCTAAGTAAGTTATGGAGAGCAAATAAATTCCTTATGCAAATTAGTTTGGAAATTAGACCATCTGATTGGTTGATGCAATTCTCATTAGGGATGGCCATCGGCCATCGATGTTTATAAACCATCGATGGGTTATGGTCGATGTTCAATAGTTTTTACATCAATGTTTAGTTAAAACGACTAGTTTTGTTTTGCTATTTCCTGGTACACAGAGCAAAGCTCCACCCACGACACCAGTGAAGCCCCGCCCCCATATTCTGATTGGCCCACAGGCCAGTCAGTCAAATGCAATGGATGACCACTGATATGTAACAACATCGATGGCAAAGGCAACAATGGCAATCATTAATACTCATTCAAAACAATCCATTCCGATTTGTTTATGTACTGTCAGCCAACAGTTTTCTATTTTACTACTTTTGATGGGACCATCATGCAATAGTCTTCAACCAGGAAGCCAATTGGTCAAGAATGTTCTTGTTATTAACCATCTTTGGCTGGTTTTGTAGGTTTTCAATCAGACTAGGGTGAGGAAGGACCTAAGTAAGTTATGGAGAGCAAATAAATTCCTTATGCAAATTAGTTTGGAAATTAGACCATCTGATTGGTTGATGCAATTCTCATTAGGGATGGCCATCGGCCATCGATGTTTATAAACCATCGATGGGTTATGGTCGATGTTCAATAGTTTTTACATCAATGTTTAGTTAAAACGACTAGTTTTTTTTTTTGCTATTTCCTGGTACACAGAGCAAAGCTCCACCCACGACACCAGTGAAGCCCCGCCCCCATATTCTGATTGGCCCACAGGCCAGTCAGTCAAATACAATGGATGACCACTGATATGTAACAACATCGATGGCAAAGGCAACAATGGCCATCATTAATACTCATTCAAAACAATCCATTCCGATTTGTTTATGTACTGTCAGTCAACAGTTTTCTATTTTACTACTTTTGATGGGACCATCATGCAATAGTCTTCAACCAGGAAGCCAATTGCTCAAGAATGTTCTTGTTATCAACCATCTTTGGCTGGTTTTGTAGGTTTTCAATCAGACTAGGGTGAGGAAGGACCTAAGTAAGTTATGGAGAGCAAATAAATTCCTTATGCAAATTAGTTTGGAAATTAGACCATCTGATTGGTTGATGCAATTCTCATTAGGGATGGCCATCGGCCATCGGCCATCGATGTTTATAAACCATCGATGGGTTATGGTCGATGTTCAATAGTTTTTACATCAATGTTTAGTTAAAACGACTAGTTTTGTTTTGCTATTTCCTGGTACACAGAGCAAAGCTCCACCCACGACACCAGTGAAGCCCCGCCCCCATATTCTGATTGGCCCACAGGCCAGTCAGTCGAATGCAATGGATGACCACTGATATGTAACAACATCGATGGCAAAGGCAACAATGGCCATCATTAATACTCATTCAAAACATTCCATTCCGATTGGTTTATGTACTGTCAGTCAACAGTTTTCTATTTTACTACTTTTGATGGGACCATCATGCAATAGTCTTCAACCAGGAAGCCAATTGGTCAAGAATATTCTTGTTATCAACCATCTTTGGCTGGTTTTGTAGGTTTTCAATCAGACTAGGGTGAGGAAGGACCTAAGTAAGTTATGGAGAGCAAATAAATTCCTTATGCAAATTAGTTTGGAAATTAGAAAATCTGATTGGTTGATGCAATTCTCATTAGGGATGGCCATCGGCCATCGATGTTTATAAACCATCGATGGATTATGGTCGATGTTCAATAGTTTTTACATCAATGTTTAGTTAAAACGACTAGTTTTGTTATTTCCTGGTACACAGAGCAAAGTTCCACCCACGACACCAGTGAAGCCCCGCCCCCATATTCTGATTGGCCCACATGCCAGTCAGTCAAATGCAATGGATGACCACTGATATGTAACAACATCGATGGCAAAGGCAACAATGGCCATCATTAATACTCATTCAAAACAATCCATTTCGATTGGTTTATGTACTGTCAGTCAACAGTTTTCTATTTTACTACTTTTGATGGGACCATCATGCAATAGTCTTCAACCAGGAAGCCAATTGGTCAAGAATGTTCTTGTTATCAACCATCTTTGGCTGGTTTTGTAGGTTTTCAATCAGACTAGGGTGAGGAATGACCTAAGTAAGTTATGGAGAGCAAATAAATTCCTTATGCAAATTAGTTTGGAAATTAGACCATCTGATTGGTTGATGCAATTATCATTAGGGATGGCCATCGGCCATCGATGTTTATAAACCATCGATGGGTTATGGTCGATGTTCAATCGTTTTTACATCAATGTTTAGTTAAAACGACTAGTTTTGTTTTGCTATTTCCTGGTACACAGAGCAAAGTTCCACCCACGACACCAGTGAAGCCCCGCCCCCATATTCTGATTGGCCCACAGGCCAGTCAGTCAAATACAATGGATGACCACTGATATGTAACAACATCGATGGCAAAGGCAACAATGGCCATCTTAATACTCATTCAAAACAATCTATTCCGATTGGTTTATGTACTGTCAGTCAACAGTTTTCTATTTTACTACTTTTGATGGGACCATCATGCAATAGTCTTCACCCAGGAAGCCAATTGGTCAAGAATGTTCTTGTTATCAACCATCTTTGGCTGGTTTTGTAGGTTTTCAATCAGACTAGGGTGAGGAAGGACCTAAGTAAGTTATGGAGAGCAAATAAATTCCTTATGCAAATTAGTTTGGAAATTAGACCATCTGATTGGTTGATGCAATTCTCATTAGGGATGGCCATCGGCCATCGATGTTTATAAACCATCGATGGGTTATGGTCGATGTTCAATAGTTTTTACATCAATGTTTAGTTAAAACGACTAGTTTTTTTTTTGCTATATCCTGGTACACAGAGCAAAGCTCCACCCACGACACCAGTGAAGCCCCGCCCCCATATTCTGATTGGCCCACAGGCCAGTCAGTCAAATACAATGGATGACCACTGATATGTAACAACATCGATGGCAAAGGCAACAATGGCCATCATTAATACTCATTCAAAACAATCCATTCCGATTTGTTTATGTACTGTCAGCCAACAGTTTTCTATTTTACTACTTTTGATGGGACCATCATGCAATAGTCTTCAACCAGGAAGCCAATTGGTCAAGAATGTTCTTGTTATCAACCATCTTTGGCTGGTTTTGTAGGTTTTCAATCAGACTAGGGTGAGGAAGGACCTAAGTAAGTTATGGAGAGCAAATAAATTCCTTATGCAAATTAGTTTGGAAATTAGACCATCTGATTGGTTGATGCAATTCTCATTAGGGATGGCCATCGGCCATCGATGTTTATAAACCATCGATGGGTTATGGTCGATGTTCAATAGTTTTTACATCAATGTTTAGTTAAAACGACTAGTTTTGTTTTGCTATTTCCTGGTACACAGAGCAAAGCTCCACCCACGACACCAGTGAAGCCCCGCCCCCATATTCTGATTGGCCCACAGGCCAGTCAGTCAAATACAATGGATGACCACTGATATGTAACAACATCGATGGCAAAGGCAACAATGGCCATCATTAATACTCATTCAAAACAATCCATTCCGATTTGTTTATGTACTGTCAGTCAACAGTTTTCTATTTTACTACTTTTGATGGGACCATCATGCAATAGTCTTCAACCAGGAAGCCAATTGGTCAAGAATGTTCTTGTTATCAACCATCTTTGGCTGGTTTTGTAGGTTTTCAATCAGACTAGGGTGAGGAAGGACCTAAGTAAGTTATGGAGAGCAAATAAATTCCTTATGCAAATTAGTTTGGAAATTAGACCATCTGATTGGTTGATGCAATTCTCATTAGGGATGGCCATCGGCCATCGATGTTTATAAACCATCGATGGGTTATGGTCGATGTTCAATAGTTTTTACATCAATGTTTAGTTAAAACGACTAGTTTTTTTTTGCTATTTCCTGGAACACAGAGCAAGGCTCCACCCACGACACCAGTGAAGCCCCGCCCCCATATTCTGATTGGCCCACAGGCCAGTCAGTCAAATACAATGGATGACCACTGATATGTAACAACATCGATGGCAAAGGCAACAATGGCCATCATTAATACTCATTCAAAACAATCCATTCCGATTTGTTTATGTACTGTCAGTCAACAGTTTTCTATTTTACTACTTTTGATGGGACCATCATGCAATAGTCTTCACCCAGGAAGCCAATTGGTCAAGAATGTTCTTGTTATCAACCATCTTTGGCTGGTTTTGTAGGTTTTCAATCAGACTAGGGTGAGGAAGGACCTAAGTAAGTTATGGAGAGCAAATAAATTCCTTATGCAAATTAGTTTGGAAATTAGACCATCTGATTGGTTGATGCAATTCTCATTAGGGATGGCCATCGGCCATCGATGTTTATAAACCATCGATGGGTTATGGTCGATGTTCAATAGTTTTTACATCAATGTTTAGTTAAAACGACTAGTTTTTTTTTTTGCTATATCCTGGTACACAGAGAAAAGCTCCACCCACGACACCAGTGAAGCCCCGCCCCCATATTCTGATTGGCCCACAGGCCAGTCAGTCAAATGCAATGGATGACCACTGATATGTAACAACATCGATGGCAAAGGCAACAATGGCCATCATTAATACTCATTCAAAACAATCCATTCCGATTTGTTTATGTACTGTCAGCCAACAGTTTTCTATTTTACTACTTTTGATGGGACCATCATGCAATAGTCTTCAACCAGGAAGCCAATTGGTCAAGAATGTTCTTGTTATCAACCATCTTTGGCTGGTTTTGTAGGTTTTCAATCAGACTAGGGTGAGGAAGGACCTAAGTAAGTTATGGAGAGCAAATAAATTCCTTATGCAAATTAGTTTGGAAATTAGACCATCTGATTGGTTGATGCAATTCTCATTAGGGATGGCCATCGGCCATCGATGTTTATAAACCATCGATGGGTTATGGTCGATGTTCAATAGTTTTTACATCAATGTTTAGTTAAAACGACTAGTTTTGTTTTGCTATTTCCTGGTACACAGAGCAAAGCTCCACCCACGACACCAGTGAAGCCCCGCCCCCATATTCTGATTGGCCCACAGTCCAGTCAGTCAAATGCAATGGATGACCACTGATATGTAACAACATCGATGGCAAATGCAACAATGGCCATCATTAATACTCATTCAAAACAATCCATTCCGATTGGTTTATGTACTGTCAGTCAACAGTTTTCTATTTTACTACATTTGATGGGACCATCATGCAATAGTCTTCAACCAGGAAGCCATTTGGTCACGAATGTTCTTGTTATCAACCATCTTTGGCTGGTTTTGTAGGTTTTCAATCAGACTAGGGTGAGGAAGGACCTAAGTAAGTTATGGAGAGCAAATAAATTCCTTATGCAAATTAGTTTGGAAATTAGACCATCTGATTGGTTGATGCAATTCTCATTAGGGATGGCCATCGGCCATCGATGTTTATAAACCATCGATGGGTTATGGTCGATGTTCAATAGTTTTTACATCAATGTTTAGTTAAAACGACTAGTTTTTTTTTTGCTATTTCCTGGTACACAGAGCAAAGCTCCACCCACGACACCAGTGAAGCCCCGCCCCCATATTCTGATTGGCCCACAGGCCAGTCAGTCAAATACAATGGATGACCACTGATATGTAACAACATCGATGGCAAAGGCAACAATGGCCATCATTAATACTCATTCAAAACAATCCATTCCGATTTGTTTATGTACTGTCAGCCAACAGTTTTCTATTTTACTACTTTTGATGGGACCATCATGCAATAGTCTTCAACCAGGAAGCCATTTGGTCACGAATGTTCTTGTTATCAACCATCTTTGGCTGGTTTTGTAGGTTTTCAATCAGACTAGGGTGAGGAAGGACCTAAGTAAGTTATGGAGAGCAAATAAATTCCTTATGCAAATTAGTTTGGAAATTAGACCATCTGATTGGTTGATGCAATTCTCATTAGGGATGGCCATCGATGTTTATAAACCATCGATGGGTTATGGTCGATGTTCAATAGTTTTTACATCAATGTTTAGTTAAAACGACTAGTTTTGTTTTGCTATTTCCTGGTACACAGAGCAAAGCTCCACCCACGACACCAGTGAAGCCCCGCCCCCATATTCTGATTGGCCCACAGGCCAGTCAGTCAGTCAAATACAATGGATGACCACTGATATGTAACAACATCGATGGCAAAGGCAACAATGGCCATCATTAATACTCATTCAAAACAATCCATTCCGATTTGTTTATGTACTGTCAGTAAACAGTTTTCTATTTTACTACTTTTGATGGGACCATCATGCAATAGTCTTCAACCAGGAAGCCAATTGGTCAAGAATGTTCTTGTTATCAACCATCTTTGGCTGGTTTTGTAGGTTCTCAATCAGACTAGGGTGAGGAAGGACCTAAGTAAGTTATGGAGAGCAAATAAATTCCTTATGCAAATTAGTTTGGAAATTAGAAAATCTGATTGGTTGATGCAATTCTCATTAGGGATGGCCATCGGCCATCGATGTTTATAAACCATCGATGGATTATGGTCGATGTTCAATAGTTTTTACATCAATGTTTAGTTAAAACGACTAGTTTTGTTATTTCCTGGTACACAGAGCAAAGTTCCACCCACGACACCAGTGAAGCCCCGCCCCCATATTCTGTTGGCCCACATGCCAGTCAGTCAAATGCAATGGATGACCACTGATATGTAACAACATCGATGGCAAAGGCAACAATGGCCATCATTAATACTCATTCAAAACAATCCATTTCGATTGGTTTATGTACTGTCAGTCAACAGTTTTCTATTTTACTACTTTTGATGGGACCATCATGCAATAGTCTTCAACCAGGAAGCCAATTGGTCAAGAATGTTCTTGTTATCAACCATCTTTGGCTGGTTTTGTAGGTTTTCAATCAGACTAGGGTGAGGAAGGACCTAAGTAAGTTATGGAGAGCAAATAAATTCCTTATGCAAATTAGTTTGGAAATTAGACCATCTGATTGGTTGATGCAATTCTCATTAGGGATGGCCATCGGCCATCGATGTTTATAAACCATCGATGGGTTATGGTCGATGTTCAATAGTTTTTACATCAATGTTTAGTTAAAACGGCTAGTTTTTTTTTTGCTATATACTGGTACACAGAGCAAAGCTCCACCCACGACACCAGTGAAGCCCCGCCCCCATATTCTGATTGGCCCACAGGCCAGTCAGTCAAATACAATGGATGACCACTGATATGTAACAACATCGATGGCAAAGGCAACAATGGCCATCATTAATACTCATTCAAAACAATCCATTCCGATTTGTTTATGTACTGTCAGCCAACAGTTTTCTATTTTACTACTTTTGATGGGACCATCATGCAATAGTCTTCAACCAGGAAGCCAATTGGTCAAGAATGTTCTTGTCATCAACCATCTTTGGCTGGTTTTGTAGGTTTTCAATCAGACTAGGGTGAGGAAGGACCTAAGTAAGTTATGGAGAGCAAATAAATTCCTTATGCAAATTAGTTTGGAAATTAGACCATCTGATTGGTTGATGCAATTCTCATTAGGGATGGCCATCGGCCATCGATGTTTATAAACCATCGATGGGTTATGGTCGATGTTCAATAGTTTTTACATCAATGTTTAGTTAAAACGACTAGTTTTGTTATTTCCTGGTACACAGAGCAAAGTTCCACCCACGACACCAGTGAAGCCCCGCCCCCATATTCTGATTGGCCCACATGCCAGTCAGTCAAATGCAATGGATGACCACTGATATGTAACAACATCGATGGCAAAGGCAACAATGGCCATCATTAATACTCATTCAAAACAATCCATTTCGATTGGTTTATGTACTGTCAGTCAACAGTTTTCTATTTTACTACTTTTGATGGGACCATCATGCAATAGTCTTCAACCAGGAAGCCAATTGGTCAAGAATGTTCTTGTTATCAACCATCTTTGGCTGGTTTTGTAGGTTTTCAATCAGACTAGGGTGAGGAAGGACCTAAGTAAGTTATGGAGAGCAAATAAATTCCTTATGCAAATTAGTTTGGAAATTAGACCATCTGATTGGTTGATGCAATTCTCATTAGGGATGGCCATCGGCCATCGATGTTTATAAACCATCGATGGGTTATGGTCGATGTTCAATAGTTTTTACATCAATGTTTAGTTAAAACGGCTAGTTTTTTTTTTGCTATATCCTGGTACACAGAGCAAAGCTCCACCCACGACACCAGTGAAGCCCCGCCCCCATATTCTGATTGGCCCACAGGCCAGTCAGTCAAATACAATGGATGACCACTGATATGTAACAATATCGATGGCAAAGGCAACAATGGCCATCATTAATACTCATTCAAAACAATCCATTCCGATTTGTTTATGTACTGTCAGCCAACAGTTTTCTATTTTACTACTTTTGATGGGACCATCATGCAATAGTCTTCAACCAGGAAGCCAATTGGTCAAGAATGTTCTTGTCATCAACCATCTTTGGCTGGTTTTGTAGGTTTTCAATCAGACTAGGGTGAGGAAGGACCTAAGTAAGTTATGGAGAGCAAATAAATTCCTTATGCAAATTAGTTTGGAAATTAGACCATCTGATTGGTTGATGCAATTCTCATTAGGGATGGCCATCGGCCATCGATGTTTATAAACCATCGATGGGTTATGGTCGATGTTCAATAGTTTTTACATCAATGTTTAGTTAAAACGACTAGTTTTGTTTTGCTATTTCCTGGTACACAGAGCAAAGCTCCACCCACGACACCAGTGAAGCCCCGCCCCCATATTCTGATTGGCCCACAGGCCAGTCAGTCAAATGCAATGGATGACCACTGATATGTAACAACATCGATGGCAAAGGCAACAATGGCAATCATTAATACTCATTCAAAACAATCCATTCCGATTTGTTTATGTACTGTCAGCCAACAGTTTTCTATTTTACTACTTTTGATGGGACCATCATGCAATAGTCTTCAACCAGGAAGCCAATTGGTCAAGAATGTTCTTGTTATTAACCATCTTTGGCTGGTTTTGTAGGTTTTCAATCAGACTAGGGTGAGGAAGGACCTAAGTAAGTTATGGAGAGCAAATAAATTCCTTATGCAAATTAGTTTGGAAATTAGACCATCTGATTGGTTGATGCAATTCTCATTAGGGATGGCCATCGGCCATCGATGTTTATAAACCATCGATGGGTTATGGTCGATGTTCAATAGTTTTTACATCAATGTTTAGTTAAAACGACTAGTTTTTTTTTTTGCTATTTCCTGGTACACAGAGCAAAGCTCCACCCACGACACCAGTGAAGCCCCGCCCCCATATTCTGATTGGCCCACAGGCCAGTCAGTCAAATACAATGGATGACCACTGATATGTAACAACATCGATGGCAAAGGCAACAATGGCCATCATTAATACTCATTCAAAACAATCCATTCCGATTTGTTTATGTACTGTCAGTCAACAGTTTTCTATTTTACTACTTTTGATGGGACCATCATGCAATAGTCTTCAACCAGGAAGCCAATTGCTCAAGAATGTTCTTGTTATCAACCATCTTTGGCTGGTTTTGTAGGTTTTCAATCAGACTAGGGTGAGGAAGGACCTAAGTAAGTTATGGAGAGCAAATAAATTCCTTATGCAAATTAGTTTGGAAATTAGACCATCTGATTGGTTGATGCAATTCTCATTAGGGATGGCCATCGGCCATCGGCCATCGATGTTTATAAACCATCGATGGGTTATGGTCGATGTTCAATAGTTTTTACATCAATGTTTAGTTAAAACGACTAGTTTTGTTTTGCTATTTCCTGGTACACAGAGCAAAGCTCCACCCACGACACCAGTGAAGCCCCGCCCCCATATTCTGATTGGCCCACAGGCCAGTCAGTCGAATGCAATGGATGACCACTGATATGTAACAACATCGATGGCAAAGGCAACAATGGCCATCATTAATACTCATTCAAAACATTCCATTCCGATTGGTTTATGTACTGTCAGTCAACAGTTTTCTATTTTACTACTTTTGATGGGACCATCATGCAATAGTCTTCAACCAGGAAGCCAATTGGTCAAGAATATTCTTGTTATCAACCATCTTTGGCTGATTTTGTAGGTTTTCAATCAGACTAGGGTGAGGAAGGACCTAAGTAAGTTATGGAGAGCAAATAAATTCCTTATGCAAATTAGTTTGGAAATTAGAAAATCTGATTGGTTGATGCAATTCTCATTAGGGATGGCCATCGGCCATCGATGTTTATAAACCATCGATGGATTATGGTCGATGTTCAATAGTTTTTACATCAATGTTTAGTTAAAACGACTAGTTTTGTTATTTCCTGGTACACAGAGCAAAGTTCCACCCACGACACCAGTGAAGCCCCGCCCCCATATTCTGATTGGCCCACATGCCAGTCAGTCAAATGCAATGGATGACCACTGATATGTAACAACATCGATGGCAAAGGCAACAATGGCCATCATTAATACTCATTCAAAACAATCCATTTCGATTGGTTTATGTACTGTCAGTCAACAGTTTTCTATTTTACTACTTTTGATGGGACCATCATGCAATAGTCTTCAACCAGGAAGCCAATTGGTCAAGAATGTTCTTGTTATCAACCATCTTTGGCTGGTTTTGTAGGTTTTCAATCAGACTAGGGTGAGGAATGACCTAAGTAAGTTATGGAGAGCAAATAAATTCCTTATGCAAATTAGTTTGGAAATTAGACCATCTGATTGGTTGATGCAATTATCATTAGGGATGGCCATCGGCCATCGATGTTTATAAACCATCGATGGGTTATGGTCGATGTTCAATCGTTTTTACATCAATGTTTAGTTAAAACGACTAGTTTTGTTTTGCTATTTCCTGGTACACAGAGCAAAGTTCCACCCACGACACCAGTGAAGCCCCGCCCCCATATTCTGATTGGCCCACAGGCCAGTCAGTCAAATACAATGGATGACCACTGATATGTAACAACATCGATGGCAAAGGCAACAATGGCCATCTTAATACTCATTCAAAACAATCTATTCCGATTGGTTTATGTACTGTCAGTCAACAGTTTTCTATTTTACTACTTTTGATGGGACCATCATGCAATAGTCTTCACCCAGGAAGCCAATTGGTCAAGAATGTTCTTGTTATCAACCATCTTTGGCTGGTTTTGTAGGTTTTCAATCAGACTAGGGTGAGGAAGGACCTAAGTAAGTTATGGAGAGCAAATAAATTCCTTATGCAAATTAGTTTGGAAATTAGACCATCTGATTGGTTGATGCAATTCTCATTAGGGATGGCCATCGGCCATCGATGTTTATAAACCATCGATGGGTTATGGTCGATGTTCAATAGTTTTTACATCAATGTTTAGTTAAAACGACTAGTTTTTTTTTTGCTATATCCTGGTACACAGAGCAAAGCTCCACCCACGACACCAGTGAAGCCCCGCCCCCATATTCTGATTGGCCCACAGGCCAGTCAGTCAAATACAATGGATGACCACTGATATGTAACAACATCGATGGCAAAGGCAACAATGGCCATCATTAATACTCATTCAAAACAATCCATTCCGATTTGTTTATGTACTGTCAGCCAACAGTTTTCTATTTTACTACTTTTGATGGGACCATCATGCAATAGTCTTCAACCAGGAAGCCAATTGGTCAAGAATGTTCTTGTTATCAACCATCTTTGGCTGGTTTTGTAGGTTTTCAATCAGACTAGGGTGAGGAAGGACCTAAGTAAGTTATGGAGAGCAAATAAATTCCTTATGCAAATTAGTTTGGAAATTAGACCATCTGATTGGTTGATGCAATTCTCATTAGGGATGGCCATCGGCCATCGATGTTTATAAACCATCGATGGGTTATGGTCGATGTTCAATAGTTTTTACATCAATGTTTAGTTAAAACGACTAGTTTTGTTTTGCTATTTCCTGGTACACAGAGCAAAGCTCCACCCACGACACCAGTGAAGCCCCGCCCCCATATTCTGATTGGCCCACAGGCCAGTCAGTCAAATACAATGGATGACCACTGATATGTAACAACATCGATGGCAAAGGCAACAATGGCCATCATTAATACTCATTCAAAACAATCCATTCCGATTTGTTTATGTACTGTCAGTCAACAGTTTTCTATTTTACTACTTTTGATGGGACCATCATGCAATAGTCTTCAACCAGGAAGCCAATTGGTCAAGAATGTTCTTGTTATCAACCATCTTTGGCTGGTTTTGTAGGTTTTCAATCAGACTAGGGTGAGGAAGGACCTAAGTAAGTTATGGAGAGCAAATAAATTCCTTATGCAAATTAGTTTGGAAATTAGACCATCTGATTGGTTGATGCAATTCTCATTAGGGATGGCCATCGGCCATCGGCCATCGATGTTTATAAACCATCGATGGGTTATGGTCGATGTTCAATAGTTTTTACATCAATGTTTAGTTAAAACGACTAGTTTTGTTTTGCTATTTCCTGGTACACAGAGCAAAGCTCCACCCACGACACCAGTGAAGCCCCGCCCCCATATTCTGATTGGCCCACAGGCCAGTCAGTCGAATGCAATGGATGACCACTGATATGTAACAACATCGATGGCAAAGGCAACAATGGCCATCATTAATACTCATTCAAAACATTCCATTCCGATTGGTTTATGTACTGTCAGTCAACAGTTTTCTATTTTACTACTTTTGATGGGACCATCATGCAATAGTCTTCAACCAGGAAGCCAATTGGTCAAGAATATTCTTGTTATCAACCATCTTTGGCTGGTTTTGTAGGTTTTCAATCAGACTAGGGTGAGGAAGGACCTAAGTAAGTTATGGAGAGCAAATAAATTCCTTATGCAAATTAGTTTGGAAATTAGAAAATCTGATTGGTTGATGCAATTCTCATTAGGGATGGCCATCGGCCATCGATGTTTATAAACCATCGATGGATTATGGTCGATGTTCAATAGTTTTTACATCAATGTTTAGTTAAAACGACTAGTTTTGTTATTTCCTGGTACACAGAGCAAAGTTCCACCCACGACACCAGTGAAGCCCCGCCCCCATATTCTGATTGGCCCACATGCCAGTCAGTCAAATGCAATGGATGACCACTGATATGTAACAACATCGATGGCAAAGGCAACAATGGCCATCATTAATACTCATTCAAAACAATCCATTTCGATTGGTTTATGTACTGTCAGTCAACAGTTTTCTATTTTACTACTTTTGATGGGACCATCATGCAATAGTCTTCAACCAGGAAGCCAATTGGTCAAGAATGTTCTTGTTATCAACCATCTTTGGCTGGTTTTGTAGGTTTTCAATCAGACTAGGGTGAGGAAGGACCTAAGTAAGTTATGGAGAGCAAATAAATTCCTTATGCAAATTAGTTTGGAAATTAGACCATCTGATTGGTTGATGCAATTATCATTAGGGATGGCCATCGGCCATCGATGTTTATAAACCATCGATGGGTTATGGTCGATGTTCAATAGTTTTTACATCAATGTTTAGTTAAAACGACTAGTTTTGTTTTGCTATTTCCTGGTACACAGAGCAAAGCTCCACCCACGACACCAGTGAAGCCCCGCCCCCATATTCTGATTGGCCCACAGGCCAGTCAGTCAAATACAATGGATGACCACTGATATGTAACAACATCGATGGCAAAGGCAACAATGGCCATCATTAATACTCATTCAAAACAATCCATTCCGATTTGTTTATGTACTGTCAGTCAACAGTTTTCTATTTTACTACTTTTGATGGGACCATCATGCAATAGTCTTCAACCAGGAAGCCAATTGGTCAAGAATGTTCTTGTTATCAACCATCTTTGGCTGGTTTTGTAGGTTTTCAATCAGACTAGGGTGAGGAAGGACCTAAGTAAGTTATGGAGAGCAAATAAATTCCTTATGCAAATTAGTTTGGAAATTAGACCATCTGATTGGTTGATGCAATTCTCATTAGGGATGGCCATCGGCCATCGGCCATCGATGTTTATAAACCATCGATGGGTTATGGTCGATGTTCAATAGTTTTTACATCAATGTTTAGTTAAAACGACTAGTTTTGTTTTGCTATTTCCTGGTACACAGAGCAAAGCTCCACCCACGACACCAGTGAAGCCCCGCCCCCATATTCTGATTGGCCCACAGGCCAGTCAGTCGAATGCAATGGATGACCACTGATATGTAACAACATCGATGGCAAAGGCAACAATGGCCATCATTAATACTCATTCAAAACATTCCATTCGTTTATGTACTGTCAGTCAACAGTTTTCTATTTTACTACTTTTGATGGGACCATCATGCAATAGTCTTCAACCAGGAAGCCAATTGGTCAAGAATATTCTTGTTATCAACCATCTTTGGCTGGTTTTGTAGGTTTTCAATCAGACTAGGGTGAGGAAGGACCTAAGTAAGTTATGGAGAGCAAATAAATTCCTTATGCAAATTAGTTTGGAAATTAGAAAATCTGATTGGTTGATGCAATTCTCATTAGGGATGGCCATCGGCCATCGATGTTTATAAACCATCGATGGATTATGGTCGATGTTCAATAGTTTTTACATCAATGTTTAGTTAAAACGACTAGTTTTGTTATTTCCTGGTACACAGAGCAAAGTTCCACCCACGACACCAGTGAAGCCCCGCCCCCATATTCTGATTGGCCCACATGCCAGTCAGTCAAATGCAATGGATGACCACTGATATGTAACAACATCGATGGCAAAGGCAACAATGGCCATCATTAATACTCATTCAAAACAATCCATTTCGATTGGTTTATGTACTGTCAGTCAACAGTTTTCTATTTTACTACTTTTGATGGGACCATCATGCAATAGTCTTCAACCAGGAAGCCAATTGGTCAAGAATGTTCTTGTTATCAACCATCTTTGGCTGGTTTTGTAGGTTTTCAATCAGACTAGGGTGAGGAAGGACCTAAGTAAGTTATGGAGAGCAAATAAATTCCTTATGCAAATTAGTTTGGAAATTAGACCATCTGATTGGTTGATGCAATTCTCATTAGGGATGGCCATCGGCCATCGATGTTTATAAACCATCGATGGGTTATGGTCGATGTTCAATCGTTTTTACATCAATGTTTAGTTAAAACGACTAGTTTTGTTTTGCTATTTCCTGGTACACAGAGCAAAGTTCCACCCACGACACCAGTGAAGCCCCGCCCCCATATTCTGATTGGCCCACAGGCCAGTCAGTCAAATACAATGGATGACCACTGATATGTAACAACATCGATGGCAAAGGCAACAATGGCCATCTTAATACTCATTCAAAACAATCTATTCCGATTGGTTTATGTACTGTCAGTCAACAGTTTTCTATTTTACTACTTTTGATGGGACCATCATGCAATAGTCTTCACCCAGGAAGCCAATTGGTCAAGAATGTTCTTGTTATCAACCATCTTTGGCTGGTTTTGTAGGTTTTCAATCAGACTAGGGTGAGGAAGGACCTAAGTAAGTTATGGAGAGCAAATAAATTCCTTATGCAAATTAGTTTGGAAATTAGACCATCTGATTGGTTGATGCAATTCTCATTAGGGATGGCCATCGGCCATCGATGTTTATAAACCATCGATGGGTTATGGTCGATGTTCAATAGTTTTTACATCAATGTTTAGTTAAAACGACTAGTTTTTTTTTTGCTATATCCTGGTACACAGAGCAAAGCTCCACCCACGACACCAGTGAAGCCCCGCCCCCATATTCTGATTGGCCCACAGGCCAGTCAGTCAAATACAATGGATGACCACTGATATGTAACAACATCGATGGCAAAGGCAACAATGGCCATCATTAATACTCATTCAAAACAATCCATTCCGATTTGTTTATGTACTGTCAGCCAACAGTTTTCTATTTTACTACTTTTGATGGGACCATCATGCAATAGTCTTCAACCAAGAAGCCAATTGGTCAAGAATGTTCTTGTTATCAACCATCTTTGGCTGGTTTTGTAGGTTTTCAATCAGACTAGGGTGAGGAAGGACCTAAGTAAGTTATGGAGAGCAAATAAATTCCTTATGCAAATTAGTTTGGAAATTAGACCATCTGATTGGTTGATGCAATTCTCATTAGGGATGGCCATCGGCCATCGATGTTTATAAACCATCGATGGGTTATGGTCGATGTTCAATAGTTTTTACATCAATGTTTAGTTAAAACGACTAGTTTTGTTTTGCTATTTCCTGGTACACAGAGCAAAGCTCCACCCACGACACCAGTGAAGCCCCGCCCCCATATTCTGATTGGCCCACAGGCCAGTCAGTCAAATGCAATGGATGACCACTGATATGTAACAACATTGATGGCAAAGGCAACAATGGCCATCATTAATACTCATTCAAAACAATCCATTCCGATTGGTTTATGTACTGTCAGTCAACAGTTTTCTATTTTACTACATTTGATGGGACCATCATGCAATAGTCTTCAACCAGGAAGCCAATTGGTCAAGAATGTTCTTGTTATCAACCATCTTTGGCTGGTTTTGTAGGTTTTCAATCAGACTAGGGTGAGGAAGGACCTAAGTAAGTTATGGAGAGCAAATAAATTCCTTATGCAAATTAGTTTGGAAATTAGACCATCTGATTGGTTGATGCAATTCTCATTAGGGATGGCCATCGGCCATCGATGTTTATAAACCATCGATGGGTTATGGTCGATGTTCAATAGTTTTTACATCAATGTTTAGTTAAAACGACTAGTTTTGTTTTGCTATTTCCTGGTACACAGAGCAAAGCTCCACCCACGACACCAGTGAAGCCCCGCCCCCATATTCTGATTGGCCCACAGGCCAGTCAGTCAAATGCAATGGATGACCACTGATATGTAACAACATCGATGGCAAATGCAACAATGGCCATCATTAATACTCATTCAAAACAATCCATTCCGATTGGTTTATGTACTGTCAGTCAACAGTTTTCTATTTTACTACATTTGATGGGACCATCATGCAATAGTCTTCAACCAGGAAGCCATTTGGTCACGAATGTTCTTGTTATCAACCATCTTTGGCTGGTTTTGTAGGTTTTCAATCAGACTAGGGTGAGGAAGGACCTAAGTAAGTTATGGAGAGCAAATAAATTCCTTATGCAAATTAGTTTGGAAATTAGACCATCTGATTGGCTAATGCAATTCTCATTAGGGATGGCCATCGGCCATCGATGTTTATAAACCATCGATGGGTTATGGTCGATGTTCAATAGTTTTTACATCAATGTTTAGTTAAAACGACTATTTTTTTTTTGCTATTTCCTGGTACACAGAGCAAAGCTCCACCCACGACACCAGTGAAGCCCCGCCCCCATATTCTGATTGGCCTACAGGCCAGTCAGTCAAATACAATGGATGACCACTGATATGTAACAACATCGATGGCAAAGGCAACAATGGCCATCATTAATACTCATTCAAAACAATCCATTCCGATTTGTTTATGTACTGTCAGTCAACAGTTTTCTATTTTACTACTTTTGATGGGACCATCATGCAATAGTCTTCAACCAGGAAGCAAATTGGTCAAGAATGTTCTTGTTATCAACCATCTTTGGCTGGTTTTGTAGGTTTTCAATCAGACTAGGGTGAGGAAGGACCTAAGTAAGTTATGGAGAGCAAATAAATTCCTTATGCAAATTAGTTTGGAAATTAGACCATCTGATTGGTTGATGCAATTCTCATTAGGGATGGCCATCGGCCATCGATGTTTATAAACCATCGATGGGTTATGGTCGATGTTCAATAGTTTTTACATCAATGTTTAGTTAAAACGACTAGTTTTGTTTTGCTATTTCCTGGTACACAGAGCAAAGCTCCACCCACGACACCAGTGAAGCCCCGCCCCCATATTCTGATTGGCCCACAGGCCAGTCAGTCAAATACAATGGATGACCACTGATATGTAACAACATCGATGGCAAAGGCAACAATGGCCATCATTAATACTCATTCAAAACAATCCATTCCGATTTGTTTATGTACTGTCAGCCAACAGTTTTCTATTTTACTACTTTTGATGGGACCATCATGCAATAGTCTTCAACCAGGAAGCCAATTGGTCAAGAATGTTCTTGTTATCAACCATCTTTGGCTGGTTTTGTAGGTTTTCAATCAGACTAGGGTGAGGAAGGACCTAAGTAAGTTATGGAGAGCAAATAAATTCCTTATGCAAATTAGTTTGGAAATTAGACCATCTGATTGGTTGATGCAATTCTCATTAGGGATGGCCATCGACCATCGATGGATTATGGTCGATGTTCAATAGTTTTTACATCAATGTTTAGTTAAAACGACTAGTTTTGTTTTGCTATTTCCTGGTACACAGAGCAAAGCTCCACCCACAACACCAGTGAAGCCCCGCCCCCATATTCTGATTGGCCCACATGCCAGTCAGTCAAATGCAATGGATGACCACTGATATGTAACAACATCGATGGCAAAGGCAACAATGGCCATCATTAATACTCATTCAAAACAATCCATTTCGATTGGTTTATGTACTGTCAGTCAACAGTTTTCTATTTTACTCCTTTTGATGGGACCATCATGCAATAGTCTTCAACCAGGAAGCCAATTGGTCAAGAATGTTCTTGTTATCAACCATCTTTGGCTGGTTTTGTAGGTTTTCAATCAGACTAGGGTGAGGAAGGACCTAAGTAAGTTATGGAGAGCAAATAAATTCCTTATGCAAATTAGTTTGGAAATTAGACCATCTGATTGGTTGATGCAATTCTCATTAGGGATGGCCATCGGCCATCGATGTTTATAAACCATCGATGGGTTATGGTCGATGTTCAATCGTTTTTACATCAATGTTTAGTTAAAACGACTAGTTTTGTTTTGCTATTTCCTGGTACACAGAGCAAAGTTCCACCCACGACACCAGTGAAGCCCCGCCCCCATATTCTGATTGGCCCACAGGCCAGTCAGTCAAATACAATGGATGACCACTGATATGTAACAACATCGATGGCAAAGGCAACAATGGCCATCTTAATACTCATTCAAAACAATCTATTCCGATTGGTTTATGTACTGTCAGTCAACAGTTTTCTATTTTACTACTTTTGATGGGACCATCATGCAATAGTCTTCACCCAGGAAGCCAATTGGTCAAGAATGTTCTTGTTATCAACCATCTTTGGCTGGTTTTGTAGGTTTTCAATCAGACTAGGGTGAGGAAGGACCTAAGTAAGTTATGGAGAGCAAATAAATTCCTTATGCAAATTAGTTTGGAAATTAGACCATCTGATTGGTTGATGCAATTCTCATTAGGGATGGCCATCGGCCATCGATGTTTATAAACCATCGATGGGTTATGGTCGATCTTCAATAGTTTTTACATCAATGTTTAGTTAAAACGACTAGTTTTTTTTTGCTATATCCTGGTACACAGAGCAAAGCTCCACCCACGACACCAGTGAAGCCCCGCCCCCATATTCTGATTGGCCCACAGGCCAGTCAGTCAAATACAATGGATGACCACTGATATGTAACAACATCGATGGCAAAGGCAACAATGGCCATCATTAATACTCATTCAAAACAATCCATTCCGATTTGTTTATGTACTGTCAGCCAACAGTTTTCTATTTTACTACTTTTGATGGGACCATCATGCAATAGTCTTCAACCAGGAAGCCAATTGGTCAAGAATGTTCTTGTTATCAACCATCTTTGGCTGGTTTTGTAGGTTTTTCAATCAGACTAGGGTGAGGAAGGACCTAAGTAAGTTATGGAGAGCAAATAAATTCCCTATGCAAATTAGTTTGGAAATTAGACCATCTGATTGGTTGATGCAATTCTCATTAGGGATGGCCATCGGCCATCGATGTTTATAAACCATCGATGGGTTATGGTCGATGTTCAATAGTTTTTACATCAATGTTTAGTTAAAACGACTAGTTTTGTTTTGCTATTTCCTGGTACACAGAGCAAAGCTCCACCCACGACACCAGTGAAGCCCCGCCCCCATATTCTGATTGGCCCACAGGCCAGTCAGTCAAATGCAATGGATGACCACTGATATGTAACAACATCGATGGCAAAGGCAACAATGGCCATCATTAATACTCATTCAAAACAATCCATTCCGATTGGTTTATGTACTGTCAGTCAACAGTTTTCTATTTTACTACATTTGATGGGACCATCATGCAATAGTCTTCAACCAGGAAGCCATTTGGTCACGAATGTTCTTGTTATCAACCATCTTTGGCTGGTTTTGTAGGTTTTCAATCAGACTAGGGTGAGGAAGGACCTAAGTAAGTTATGGAGAGCAAATAAATTCCTTATGCAAATTAGTTTGGAAATTAGACCATCTGATTGGTTGATGCAATTCTCATTAGGGATGGCCATCGGCCATCGATGTTTACAAACCATCGATGGGTTATGGTCGATGTTCAATAGTTTTTACATCAATGTTTAGTTAAAACGACTAGTTTTGTTTTGCTATTTCCTGGTACACAGAGCAAAGTTCCACCCACGACACCAGTGAAGCCCCGCCCCCATATTCTGATTGGCCCACAGGCCAGTCAGTCAAATACAATGGATGACCACTGATATGTAACAACATCGATGGCAAAGGCAACAATGGCCATCTTAATACTCATTCAAAACAATCTATTCCGATTGGTTTATGTACTGTCAGTCAACAGTTTTCTATTTTACTACTTTTGATGGGACCATCATGCAATAGTCTTCACCCAGGAAGCCAATTGGTCAAGAATGTTCTTGTTATCAACCATCTTTGGCTGGTTTTGTAGGTTTTCAATCAGACTAGGGTGAGGAAGGACCTAAGTAAGTTATGGAGAGCAAATAAATTCCTTATGCAAATTAGTTTGGAAATTAGACCATCTGATTGGTTGATGCAATTCTCATTAGGGATGGCCATCGGCCATCGATGTTTATAAACCATCGATGGGTTATGGTCGATGTTCAATAGTTTTTACATCAATGTTTAGTTAAAACGACTAGTTTTTTTTTTGCTATATCCTGGTACACAGAGCAAAGCTCCACCCACGACACCAGTGAAGCCCCGCCCCCATATTCTGATTGGCCCACAGGCCAGTCAGTCAAATACAATGGATGACCACTGATATGTAACAACATCGATGGCAAAGGCAACAATGGCCATCATTAATACTCATTCAAAACAATCCATTCCGATTTGTTTATGTACTGTCAGCCAACAGTTTTCTATTTTACTACTTTTGATGGGACCATCATGCAATAGTCTTCAACCAGGAAGCCAATTGGTCAAGAATGTTCTTGTTATCAACCATCTTTGGCTGGTTTTGTAGGTTTTCAATCAGACTAGGGTGAGGAAGGACCTAAGTAAGTTATGGAGAGCAAATAAATTCCTTATGCAAATTAGTTTGGAAATTAGACCATCTGATTGGTTGATGCAATTCTCATTAGGGATGGCCATCGGCCATCGATGTTTATAAACCATCGATGGGTTATGGTCGATGTTCAATAGTTTTTACATCAATGTTTAGTTAAAACGACTAGTTTTGTTTTGCTATTTCCTGGTACACAGAGCAAAGCTCCACCCACGACACCAGTGAAGCCCCGCCCCCATATTCTGATTGGCCCACAGGCCAGTCAGTCAAATGCAATGGATGACCACTGATATGTAACAACATTGATGGCAAAGGCAACAATGGCCATCATTAATACTCATTCAAAACAATCCATTCCGATTGGTTTATGTACTGTCAGTCAACAGTTTTCTATTTTACTACATTTGATGGGACCATCATGCAATAGTCTTCAACCAGGAAGCCAATTGGTCAAGAATGTTCTTGTTATCAACCATCTTTGGCTGGTTTTGTAGGTTTTCAATCAGACTAGGGTGAGGAAGGACCTAAGTAAGTTATGGAGAGCAAATAAATTCCTTATGCAAATTAGTTTGGAAATTAGACCATCTGATTGGTTGATGCAATTCTCATTAGGGATGGCCATCGGCCATCGATGTTTATAAACCATCGATGGGTTATGGTCGATGTTCAATAGTTTTTACATCAATGTTTAGTTAAAACGACTAGTTTTGTTTTGCTATTTCCTGGTACACAGAGCAAAGCTCCACCCACGACACCAGTGAAGCCCCGCCCCCATATTCTGATTGGCCCACAGGCCAGTCAGTCAAATGCAATGGATGACCACTGATATGTAACAACATCGATGGCAAATGCAACAATGGCCATCATTAATACTCATTCAAAACAATCCATTCCGATTGGTTTATGTACTGTCAGTCAACAGTTTTCTATTTTACTACATTTGATGGGACCATCATGCAATAGTCTTCAACCAGGAAGCCATTTGGTCACGAATGTTCTTGTTATCAACCATCTTTGGCTGGTTTTGTAGGTTTTCAATCAGACTAGGGTGAGGAAGGACCTAAGTAAGTTATGGAGAGCAAATAAATTCCTTATGCAAATTAGTTTGGAAATTAGACCATCTGATTGGCTAATGCAATTCTCATTAGGGATGGCCATCGGCCATCGATGTTTATAAACCATCGATGGGTTATGGTCGATGTTCAATAGTTTTTACATCAATGTTTAGTTAAAACGACTATTTTTTTTTTGCTATTTCCTGGTACACAGAGCAAAGCTCCACCCACGACACCAGTGAAGCCCCGCCCCCATATTCTGATTGGCCTACAGGCCAGTCAGTCAAATACAATGGATGACCACTGATATGTAACAACATCGATGGCAAAGGCAACAATGGCCATCATTAATACTCATTCAAAACAATCCATTCCGATTTGTTTATGTACTGTCAGTCAACAGTTTTCTATTTTACTACTTTTGATGGGACCATCATGCAATAGTCTTCAACCAGGAAGCAAATTGGTCAAGAATGTTCTTGTTATCAACCATCTTTGGCTGGTTTTGTAGGTTTTCAATCAGACTAGGGTGAGGAAGGACCTAAGTAAGTTATGGAGAGCAAATAAATTCCTTATGCAAATTAGTTTGGAAATTAGACCATCTGATTGGTTGATGCAATTCTCATTAGGGATGGCCATCGGCCATCGATGTTTATAAACCATCGATGGGTTATGGTCGATGTTCAATAGTTTTTACATCAATGTTTAGTTAAAACGACTAGTTTTGTTTTGCTATTTCCTGGTACACAGAGCAAAGCTCCACCCACGACACCAGTGAAGCCCCGCCCCCATATTCTGATTGGCCCACAGGCCAGTCAGTCAAATACAATGGATGACCACTGATATGTAACAACATCGATGGCAAAGGCAACAATGGCCATCATTAATACTCATTCAAAACAATCCATTCCGATTTGTTTATGTACTGTCAGCCAACAGTTTTCTATTTTACTACTTTTGATGGGACCATCATGCAATAGTCTTCAACCAGGAAGCCAATTGGTCAAGAATGTTCTTGTTATCAACCATCTTTGGCTGGTTTTGTAGGTTTTCAATCAGACTAGGGTGAGGAAGGACCTAAGTAAGTTATGGAGAGCAAATAAATTCCTTATGCAAATTAGTTTGGAAATTAGACCATCTGATTGGTTGATGCAATTCTCATTAGGGATGGCCATCGACCATCGATGGGTTATGGTCGATGTTCAATAGTTTTTACATCAATGTTTAGTTAAAACGACTAGTTTTGTTTTGCTATTTCCTGGTACACAGAGCAAAGCTCCACCCACAACACCAGTGAAGCCCCGCCCCCATATTCTGATTGGCCCACATGCCAGTCAGTCAAATGCAATGGATGACCACTGATATGTAACAACATCGATGGCAAAGGCAACAATGGCCATCATTAATACTCATTCAAAACAATCCATTTCGATTGGTTTATGTACTGTCAGTCAACAGTTTTCTATTTTACTCCTTTTGATGGGACCATCATGCAATAGTCTTCAACCAGGAAGCCAATTGGTCAAGAATGTTCTTGTTATCAACCATCTTTGGCTGGTTTTGTAGGTTTTCAATCAGACTAGGGTGAGGAAGGACCTAAGTAAGTTATGGAGAGCAAATAAATTCCTTATGCAAATTAGTTTGGAAATTAGACCATCTGATTGGTTGATGCAATTCTCATTAGGGATGGCCATCGGCCATCGATGTTTATAAACCATCGATGGGTTATGGTCGATGTTCAATCGTTTTTACATCAATGTTTAGTTAAAACGACTAGTTTTGTTTTGCTATTTCCTGGTACACAGAGCAAAGTTCCACCCACGACACCAGTGAAGCCCCGCCCCCATATTCTGATTGGCCCACAGGCCAGTCAGTCAAATACAATGGATGACCACTGATATGTAACAACATCGATGGCAAAGGCAACAATGGCCATCTTAATACTCATTCAAAACAATCTATTCCGATTGGTTTATGTACTGTCAGTCAACAGTTTTCTATTTTACTACTTTTGATGGGACCATCATGCAATAGTCTTCACCCAGGAAGCCAATTGGTCAAGAATGTTCTTGTTATCAACCATCTTTGGCTGGTTTTGTAGGTTTTCAATCAGACTAGGGTGAGGAAGGACCTAAGTAAGTTATGGAGAGCAAATAAATTCCTTATGCAAATTAGTTTGGAAATTAGACCATCTGATTGGTTGATGCAATTCTCATTAGGGATGGCCATCGGCCATCGATGTTTATAAACCATCGATGGGTTATGGTCGATCTTCAATAGTTTTTACATCAATGTTTAGTTAAAACGACTAGTTTTTTTTTGCTATATCCTGGTACACAGAGCAAAGCTCCACCCACGACACCAGTGAAGCCCCGCCCCCATATTCTGATTGGCCCACAGGCCAGTCAGTCAAATACAATGGATGACCACTGATATGTAACAACATCGATGGCAAAGGCAACAATGGCCATCATTAATACTCATTCAAAACAATCCATTCCGATTTGTTTATGTACTGTCAGCCAACAGTTTTCTATTTTACTACTTTTGATGGGACCATCATGCAATAGTCTTCAACCAGGAAGCCAATTGGTCAAGAATGTTCTTGTTATCAACCATCTTTGGCTGGTTTTGTAGGTTTTTCAATCAGACTAGGGTGAGGAAGGACCTAAGTAAGTTATGGAGAGCAAATAAATTCCTTATGCAAATTAGTTTGGAAATTAGACCATCTGATTGGTTGATGCAATTCTCATTAGGGATGGCCATCGGCCATCGATGTTTATAAACCATCGATGGGTTATGGTCGATGTTCAATAGTTTTTACATCAATGTTTAGTTAAAACGACTAGTTTTGTTTTGCTATTTCCTGGTACACAGAGCAAAGCTCCACCCACGACACCAGTGAAGCCCCGCCCCCATATTCTGATTGGCCCACAGGCCAGTCAGTCAAATGCAATGGATGACCACTGATATGTAACAACATCGATGGCAAAGGCAACAATGGCCATCATTAATACTCATTCAAAACAATCCATTCCGATTGGTTTATGTACTGTCAGTCAACAGTTTTCTATTTTACTACATTTGATGGGACCATCATGCAATAGTCTTCAACCAGGAAGCCATTTGGTCACGAATGTTCTTGTTATCAACCATCTTTGGCTGGTTTTGTAGGTTTTCAATCAGACTAGGGTGAGGAAGGACCTAAGTAAGTTATGGAGAGCAAATAAATTCCTTATGCAAATTAGTTTGGAAATTAGACCATCTGATTGGTTGATGCAATTCTCATTAGGGATGGCCATCGGCCATCGATGTTTACAAACCATCGATGGGTTATGGTCGATGTTCAATAGTTTTTACATCAATGTTTAGTTAAAACGACTAGTTTTTTTTTGCTATTTCCTGGTACACAGAGCAAAGCTCCACCCACGACACCAGTGAAGCCCCGCCCCCATATTCTGATTGGCCCACAGGCCAGTCAGTCAAATTCAATGGATGACCACTGATATGTAACAACATCGATGGCAAAGGCAACAATGGCCATCATTAATACTCATTCAAAACAATCCATTTCGATTGGTTTATGTACTGTCAGTCAACAGTTTTCTATTTTACTACTTTTGATGGGACCATCATGCAATAGTCTTCAACCAGGAAGCCAATTGGTCAAGAATGTTCTTGTTATCAACCATCTTTGGCTGGTTTTGTAGGTTTTCAATCAGACTAGGGTGAGGAAGGACCTAAGTAAGTTATGGAGAGCAAATAAATTCCTTATGCAAATTAGTTTGGAAATTAGACCATCTGATTGGTTGATGCAATTCTCATTAGGGATGGCCATCGGCCATCGATGTTTATAAACCATCGATGGGTTATGGTCGATGTTCAATAGTTTTTACATCAATGTTTAGTTAAAACGACTAGTTTTTTTTGCTATTTCCTGGTACACAGAGCAAAGCTCCACCCACGACACCAGTGAAGCCCCGCCCCCATATTCTGATTGGCCCACAGGCCAGTCAGTCAAATACAATGGATGACCACTGATATGTAACAACATCGATGGCAAAGGCAACAATGGCCATCATTAATACTCATTCAAAACAATCCATTCCGATTTGTTTATGTGCTGTCAGTCAACAGTTTTCTATTTTACTACTTTTGATGGGACCATCATGCAATAGTCTTCAACCAGGAAGCCAATTGGTCAAGAATGTTCTTGTTATCAACCATCTTTGGCTGGTTTTGTTGGTTTTCAATCAGACTAGGGTGAGGAAGGACCTAAGTAAGTTATGGAGAGCAAATAAATTCCTTATGCAAATTAGTTTGGAAATTAGACCATCTGATTGGTTGATGCAATTCTCATTAGGGATGGCCATCGGCCATCGATGTTTATAAACCATCGATGGGTTATGGTCGATGTTCAATAGTTTTTACATCAATGTTTAGTTAAAACGACTAGTTTTGTTTTGCTATTTCCTGGTACACAGAGCAAAGCTCCACCCACGACACCAGTGAAGCCCCGCCCCCATATTCTGATTGGCCCACAGGCCAGTCAGTCAAATGCAATGGATGACCACTGATATGTAACAACATCGATGGCAAAGGCAACAATGGCCATCATTAATACTCATTCAAAACATTCCATTCCGATTGGTTTATGTACTGTCAGTCAACAGTTTTCTATTTTACTACTTTTGATGGGACCATCATGCAATAGGCTTCAACCAGGAAGCCAATTGGTCAAGAATGTTCTTGTTATCAACCATCTTTGGCTGGTTTTGTAGGTTTTCAATCAGACTAGGGTGAGGAAGGACCTAAGTAAGTTATGGAGAGCAAATAAATTCCTTATGCAAATTAGTTTGGAAATTAGACCATCTGATTGGTTGATGCAATTCTCATTAGGGATGGCCATCGGCCATCGATGTTTATAAACCATCGATGGGTTATGGTCGATGTTCAATCGTTTTTACATCAATGTTTAGTTAAAACGACTAGTTTTGTTTTGCTATTTCCTGGTACACAGAGCAAAGTTCCACCCACGACACCAGTGAAGCCCCGCCCCCATATTCTGATTGGCCCACAGGCCAGTCAGTCAAATACAATGGATGACCACTGATATGTAACAACATCGATGGCAAAGGCAACAATGGCCATCTTAATACTCATTCAAAACAATCTATTCCGATTGGTTTATGTACTGTCAGTCAACAGTTTTCTATTTTACTACTTTTGATGGGACCATCATGCAATAGTCTTCACCCAGGAAGCCAATTGGTCAAGAATGTTCTTGTTATCAACCATCTTTGGCTGGTTTTCTAGGTTTTCAATCAGACTAGGGTGAGGAAGGACCTAAGTAAGTTATGGAGAGCAAATAAATTCCTTATGCAAATTAGTTTGGAAATTAGACCATCTGATTGGTTGATGCAATTCTCATTAGGGATGGCCATCGGCCATCGATGTTTATAAACCATCGATGGGTTATGGTCGATGTTCAATCGTTTTTACATCAATGTTTAGTTAAAACGACTAGTTTTGTTTTGCTATTTCCTGGTACACAGAGCAAAGCTCCACCCACGACACCAGTGAAGCCCCGCCCCCATATTCTGATTGGCCCACAGGCCAGTCAGTCAAATACAATGGATGACCACTGATATGTAACAACATCGATGGCAAAGGCAACAATGGCCATCATTAATACTCATTCAAAACAATCCATTCCGATTTGTTTATGTACTGTCAGCCAACAGTTTTCTATTTTACTACTTTTGATGGGACCATCATGCAATAGTCTTCAACCAGGAAGCCAATTGGTCAAGAATGTTCTTGTTATCAACCATCTTTGGCTGGTTTTGTAGGTTTTTCAATCAGACTAGGGTGAGGAAGGACCTAAGTAAGTTATGGAGAGCAAATAAATTCCTTATGCAAATTAGTTTGGAAATTAGACCATCTGATTGGTTGATGCAATTCTCATTAGGGATGGCCATCGGCCATCGATGTTTATAAACCATCGATGGGTTATGGTCGATGTTCAATAGTTTTTACATCAATGTTTAGTTAAAACGACTAGTTTTGTTTTGCTATTTCCTGGTACACAGAGCAAAGCTCCACCCACGACACCAGTGAAGCCCCGCCCCCATATTCTGATTGGCCCACAGGCCAGTCAGTCAAATGCAATGGATGACCACTGATATGTAACAACATCGATGGCAAAGGCAACAATGGCCATCATTAATACTCATTCAAAACAATCCATTCCGATTGGTTTATGTACTGTCAGTCAACAGTTTTCTATTTTACTACATTTGATGGGACCATCATGCAATAGTCTTCAACCAGGAAGCCATTTGGTCACGAATGTTCTTGTTATCAACCATCTTTGGCTGGTTTTGTAGGTTTTCAATCAGACTAGGGTGAGGAAGGACCTAAGTAAGTTATGGAGAGCAAATAAATTCCTTATGCAAATTAGTTTGGAAATTAGACCATCTGATTGGTTGATGCAATTCTCATTAGGGATGGCCATCGGCCATCGATGTTTACAAACCATCGATGGGTTATGGTCGATGTTCAATAGTTTTTACATCAATGTTTAGTTAAAACGACTAGTTTTTTTTTGCTATTTCCTGGTACACAGAGCAAAGCTCCACCCACGACACCAGTGAAGCCCCGCCCCCATATTCTGATTGGCCCACAGGCCAGTCAGTCAAATTCAATGGATGACCACTGATATGTAACAACATCGATGGCAAAGGCAACAATGGCCATCATTAATACTCATTCAAAACAATCCATTTCGATTGGTTTATGTACTGTCAGTCAACAGTTTTCTATTTTACTACTTTTGATGGGACCATCATGCAATAGTCTTCAACCAGGAAGCCAATTGGTCAAGAATGTTCTTGTTATCAACCATCTTTGGCTGGTTTTGTAGGTTTTCAATCAGACTAGGGTGAGGAAGGACCTAAGTAAGTTATGGAGAGCAAATAAATTCCTTATGCAAATTAGTTTGGAAATTAGACCATCTGATTGGTTGATGCAATTCTCATTAGGGATGGCCATCGGCCATCGATGTTTATAAACCATCGATGGGTTATGGTCGATGTTCAATAGTTTTTACATCAATGTTTAGTTAAAACGACTAGTTTTGTTTTGCTATTTCCTGGTACACAGAGCAAAGCTCCACCCACGACACCAGTGAAGCCCCGCCCCCATATTCTGATTGGCCCACAGGCCAGTCAGTCAAATGCAATGGATGACCACTGATATGTAACAACATCGATGGCAAAGGCAACAATGGCCATCATTAATACTCATTCAAAACATTCCATTCCGATTGGTTTATGTACTGTCAGTCAACAGTTTTCTATTTTACTACTTTTGATGGGACCATCATGCAATAGGCTTCAACCAGGAAGCCAATTGGTCAAGAATGTTCTTGTTATCAACCATCTTTGGCTGGTTTTGTAGGTTTTCAATCAGACTAGGGTGAGGAAGGACCTAAGTAAGTTATGGAGAGCAAATAAATTCCTTATGCAAATTAGTTTGGAAATTAGACCATCTGATTGGTTGATGCAATTCTCATTAGGGATGGCCATCGGCCATCGATGTTTATAAACCATCGATGGGTTATGGTCGATGTTCAATCGTTTTTACATCAATGTTTAGTTAAAACGACTAGTTTTGTTTTGCTATTTCCTGGTACACAGAGCAAAGTTCCACCCACGACACCAGTGAAGCCCCGCCCCCATATTCTGATTGGCCCACAGGCCAGTCAGTCAAATACAATGGATGACCACTGATATGTAACAACATCGATGGCAAAGGCAACAATGGCCATCTTAATACTCATTCAAAACAATCTATTCCGATTGGTTTATGTACTGTCAGTCAACAGTTTTCTATTTTACTACTTTTGATGGGACCATCATGCAATAGTCTTCACCCAGGAAGCCAATTGGTCAAGAATGTTCTTGTTATCAACCATCTTTGGCTGGTTTTCTAGGTTTTCAATCAGACTAGGGTGAGGAAGGACCTAAGTAAGTTATGGAGAGCAAATAAATTCCTTATGCAAATTAGTTTGGAAATTAGACCATCTGATTGGTTGATGCAATTCTCATTAGGGATGGCCATCGGCCATCGATGTTTATAAACCATCGATGGGTTATGGTCGATGTTCAATCGTTTTTACATCAATGTTTAGTTAAAACGACTAGTTTTGTTTTGCTATTTCCTGGTACACAGAGCAAAGCTCCACCCACGACACCAGTGAAGCCCCGCCCCCATATTCTGATTGGCCCACAGGCCAGTCAGTCAAATACAATGGATGACCACTGATATGTAACAACATCGATGGCAAAGGCAACAATGGCCATCATTAATACTCATTCAAAACAATCCATTCCGATTTGTTTATGTACTGTCAGCCAACAGTTTTCTATTTTACTACTTTTGATGGGACCATCATGCAATAGTCTTCAACCAGGAAGCCAATTGGTCAAGAATGTTCTTGTTATCAACCATCTTTGGCTGGTTTTGTAGGTTTTTCAATCAGACTAGGGTGAGGAAGGACCTAAGTAAGTTATGGAGAGCAAATAAATTCCTTATGCAAATTAGTTTGGAAATTAGACCATCTGATTGGTTGATGCAATTCTCATTAGGGATGGCCATCGGCCATCGATGTTTATAAACCATCGATGGGTTATGGTCGATGTTCAATAGTTTTTACATCAATGTTTAGTTAAAACGACTAGTTTTGTTTTGCTATTTCCTGGTACACAGAGCAAAGCTCCACCCACGACACCAGTGAAGCCCCGCCCCCATATTCTGATTGGCCCACAGGCCAGTCAGTCAAATGCAATGGATGACCACTGATATGTAACAACATCGATGGCAAAGGCAACAATGGCCATCATTAATACTCATTCAAAACAATCCATTCCGATTGGTTTATGTACTGTCAGTCAACAGTTTTCTATTTTACTACATTTGATGGGACCATCATGCAATAGTCTTCAACCAGGAAGCCATTTGGTCACGAATGTTCTTGTTATCAACCATCTTTGGCTGGTTTTGTAGGTTTTCAATCAGACTAGGGTGAGGAAGGACCTAAGTAAGTTATGGAGAGCAAATAAATTCCTTATGCAAATTAGTTTGGAAATTAGACCATCTGATTGGTTGATGCAATTCTCATTAGGGATGGCCATCGGCCATCGATGTTTACAAACCATCGATGGGTTATGGTCGATGTTCAATAGTTTTTACATCAATGTTTAGTTAAAACGACTAGTTTTTTTTTGCTATTTCCTGGTACACAGAGCAAAGCTCCACCCACGACACCAGTGAAGCCCCGCCCCCATATTCTGATTGGCCCACAGGCCAGTCAGTCAAATTCAATGGATGACCACTGATATGTAACAACATCGATGGCAAAGGCAACAATGGCCATCATTAATACTCATTCAAAACAATCCATTTCGATTGGTTTATGTACTGTCAGTCAACAGTTTTCTATTTTACTACTTTTGATGGGACCATCATGCAATAGTCTTCAACCAGGAAGCCAATTGGTCAAGAATGTTCTTGTTATCAACCATCTTTGGCTGGTTTTGTAGGTTTTCAATCAGACTAGGGTGAGGAAGGACCTAAGTAAGTTATGGAGAGCAAATAAATTCCTTATGCAAATTAGTTTGGAAATTAGACCATCTGATTGGTTGATGCAATTCTCATTAGGGATGGCCATCGGCCATCGATGTTTATAAACCATCGATGGGTTATGGTCGATGTTCAATAGTTTTTACATCAATGTTTAGTTAAAACGACTAGTTTTTTTTGCTATTTCCTGGTACACAGAGCAAAGCTCCACCCACGACACCAGTGAAGCCCCGCCCCCATATTCTGATTGGCCCACAGGCCAGTCAGTCAAATACAATGGATGACCACTGATATGTAACAACATCGATGGCAAAGGCAACAATGGCCATCATTAATACTCATTCAAAACAATCCATTCCGATTTGTTTATGTGCTGTCAGTCAACAGTTTTCTATTTTACTACTTTTGATGGGACCATCATGCAATAGTCTTCAACCAGGAAGCCAATTGGTCAAGAATGTTCTTGTTATCAACCATCTTTGGCTGGTTTTGTTGGTTTTCAATCAGACTAGGGTGAGGAAGGACCTAAGTAAGTTATGGAGAGCAAATAAATTCCTTATGCAAATTAGTTTGGAAATTAGACCATCTGATTGGTTGATGCAATTCTCATTAGGGATGGCCATCGGCCATCGATGTTTATAAACCATCGATGGGTTATGGTCGATGTTCAATAGTTTTTACATCAATGTTTAGTTAAAACGACTAGTTTTGTTTTGCTATTTCCTGGTACACAGAGCAAAGCTCCACCCACGACACCAGTGAAGCCCCGCCCCCATATTCTGATTGGCCCACAGGCCAGTCAGTCAAATGCAATGGATGACCACTGATATGTAACAACATCGATGGCAAAGGCAACAATGGCCATCATTAATACTCATTCAAAACATTCCATTCCGATTGGTTTATGTACTGTCAGTCAACAGTTTTCTATTTTACTACTTTTGATGGGACCATCATGCAATAGGCTTCAACCAGGAAGCCAATTGGTCAAGAATGTTCTTGTTATCAACCATCTTTGGCTGGTTTTCTAGGTTTTCAATCAGACTAGGGTGAGGAAGGACCTAAGTAAGTTATGGAGAGCAAATAAATTCCTTATGCAAATTAGTTTGGAAATTAGACCATCTGATTGGTTGATGCAATTCTCATTAGGGATGGCCATCGGCCATCGATGTTTATAAACCATCGATGGGTTATGGTCGATGTTCAATCGTTTTTACATCAATGTTTAGTTAAAACGACTAGTTTTGTTTTGCTATTTCCTGGTACACAGAGCAAAGTTCCACCCACGACACCAGTGAAGCCCCGCCCCCATATTCTGATTGGCCCACAGGCCAGTCAGTCAAATACAATGGATGACCACTGATATGTAACAACATCGATGGCAAAGGCAACAATGGCCATCTTAATACTCATTCAAAACAATCTATTCCGATTGGTTTATGTACTGTCAGTCAACAGTTTTCTATTTTACTACTTTTGATGGGACCATCATGCAATAGTCTTCACCCAGGAAGCCAATTGGTCAAGAATGTTCTTGTTATCAACCATCTTTAGCTGGTTTTGTAGGTTTTCAATCAGACTAGGGTGAGGAAGGACCTAAGTAAGTTATGGAGAGCAAATAAATTCCTTATGCAAATTAGTTTGGAAATTAGACCATCTGATTGGTTGATGCAATTCTCATTAGGGATGGCCATCGGCCATCGATGTTTATAAACCATCGATGGGTTATGGTCGATGTTCAATAGTTTTTACATCAATGTTTAGTTAAAACGACTAGTTTTGTTTTGCTATTTCCTGGTACACAGAGCAAAGCTCCACCCACGACACCAGTGAAGCCCCGCCCCCATATTCTGATTGGCCCACAGGCCAGTCAGTCAAATGCAATGGATGACCACTGATATGTAACAACATCGATGGCAAAGGCAACAATGGCCATCATTAATACTCATTCAAAACAATCCATTCCGATTTGTTTATGTACTGTCAGCCAACAGTTTTCTATTTTACTACTTTTGATGGGACCATCATGCAATAGTCTTCAACCAGGAAGCCAATTGGTCAAGAATGTTCTTGTTATCAACCATCTTTGGCTGGTTTTGTAGGTTTTTCAATCAGACTAGGGTGAGGAAGGACCTAAGTAAGTTATGGAGAGCAAATAAATTCCTTATGCAAATTAGTTTGGAAATTAGACCATCTGATTGGTTGATGCAATTCTCATTAGGGATGGCCATCGGCCATCGATGTTTATAAACCATCGATGGGTTATGGTCGATGTTCAATAGTTTTTACATCAATGTTTAGTTAAAACGACTAGTTTTGTTTTGCTATTTCCTGGTACACAGAGCAAAGCTCCACCCACGACACCAGTGAAGCCCCGCCCCCATATTCTGATTGGCCCACAGGCCAGTCAGTCAAATGCAATGGATGACCACTGATATGTAACAACATCGATGGCAAAGGCAACAATGGCCATCATTAATACTCATTCAAAACAATCTATTCCGATTGGTTTATGTACTGTCAGTCAACAGTTTTCTATTTTACTACATTTGATGGGACCATCATGCAATAGTCTTCAACCAGGAAGCCATTTGGTCACGAATGTTCTTGTTATCAACCATCTTTGGCTGGTTTTGTAGGTTTTCAATCAGACTAGGGTGAGGAAGGACCTAAGTAAGTTATGGAGAGCAAATAAATTCCTTATGCAAATTAGTTTGGAAATTAGACCATCTGATTGGTTGATGCAATTCTCATTAGGGATGGCCATCGGCCATCGATGTTTACAAACCATCGATGGGTTATGGTCGATGTTCAATAGTTTTTACATCAATGTTTAGTTAAAACGACTAGTTTTTTTTTGCTATTTCCTGGTACACAGAGCAAAGCTCCACCCACGACACCAGTGAAGCCCCGCCCCCATATTCTGATTGGCCCACAGGCCAGTCAGTCAAATACAATGGATGACCACTGATATGTAACAACATCGATGGCAAAGGCAACAATGGCCATCATTAATACTCATTCAAAACAATCCATTTCGATTGGTTTATGTACTGTCAGTCAACAGTTTTCTATTTTACTACTTTTGATGTGACCATCATGCAATAGTCTTCAACCAGGAAGCCAATTGGTCAAGAATGTTCTTGTTATCAACCATCTTTGGCTGGTTTTGTAGGTTTTCAATCAGACTAGGGTGAGGAAGGACCTAAGTAAGTTATGGAGAGCAAATAAATTCCTTATGCAAATTAGTTTGGAAATTAGACCATCTGATTGGTTGATGCAATTCTCATTAGGGATGGCCATCGGCCATCGATGTTTATAAACCATCGATGGGTTATGGTCGATGTTCAATAGTTTTTACATCAATGTTTAGTTAAAACGACTAGTTTTGTTTTGCTATTTCCTGGTACACAGAGCAAAGCTCCACCCACGACACCAGTGAAGCCCCGCCCCCATATTCTGATTGGCCCACAGGCCAGTCAGTCAAATGCAATGGATGACCACTGATATGTAACAACATCGATGGCAAAGGCAACAATGGCCATCATTAATACTCATTCAAAACAATCCATTCCGATTTGTTTATGTACTGTCAGCCAACAGTTTTCTATTTTACTACTTTTGATGGGACCATCATGCAATAGTCTTCAACCAGGAAGCCAATTGGTCAAGAATGTTCTTGTTATCAACCATCTTTGGCTGGTTTTGTAGGTTTTTCAATCAGACTAGGGTGAGGAAGGACCTAAGTAAGTTATGGAGAGCAAATAAATTCCTTATGCAAATTAGTTTGGAAATTAGACCATCTGATTGGTTGATGCAATTCTCATTAGGGATGGCCATCGGCCATCGATGTTTATAAACCATCGATGGGTTATGGTCGATGTTCAATAGTTTTTACATCAATGTTTAGTTAAAACGACTAGTTTTGTTTTGCTATTTCCTGGTACACAGAGCAAAGCTCCACCCACGACACCAGTGAAGCCCCGCCCCCATATTCTGATTGGCCCACAGGCCAGTGAGTCAAATGCAATGGATGACCACTGATATGTAACAACATCGATGGCAAAGGCAACAATGGCCATCATTAATACTCATTCAAAACAATCTATTCCGATTGGTTTATGTACTGTCAGTCAACAGTTTTCTATTTTACTACATTTGATGGGACCATCATGCAATAGTCTTCAACCAGGAAGCCATTTGGTCACGAATGTTCTTGTTATCAACCATCTTTGGCTGGTTTTGTAGGTTTTCAATCAGACTAGGGTGAGGAAGGACCTAAGTAAGTTATGGAGAGCAAATAAATTCCTTATGCAAATTAGTTTGGAAATTAGACCATCTGATTGGTTGATGCAATTCTCATTAGGGATGGCCATCGGCCATCGATGTTTACAAACCATCGATGGGTTATGGTCGATGTTCAATAGTTTTTACATCAATGTTTAGTTAAAACGACTAGTTTTTTTTTGCTATTTCCTGGTACACAGAGCAAAGCTCCACCCACGACACCAGTGAAGCCCCGCCCCCATATTCTGATTGGCCCACAGGCCAGTCAGTCAAATACAATGGATGACCACTGATATGTAACAACATCGATGGCAAAGGCAACAATGGCCATCTTAATACTCATTCAAAACAATCTATTCCGATTGGTTTATGTACTGTCAGTCAACAGTTTTCTATTTTACTACTTTTGATGGGACCATCATGCAATAGTCTTCACCCAGGAAGCCAATTGGTCAAGAATGTTCTTGTTATCAACCATCTTTGGCTGGTTTTGTAGGTTTTCAATCAGACTAGGGTGAGGAAGGACCTAAGTAAGTTATGGAGAGCAAATAAATTCCTTATGCAAATTAGTTTGGAAATTAGACCATCTGATTGGTTGATGCAATTCTCATTAGGGATGGCCATCGGCCATCGATGTTTATAAACCATCGATGGGTTATGGTCGATCTTCAATAGTTTTTACATCAATGTTTAGTTAAAACGACTAGTTTTTTTTTGCTATATCCTGGTACACAGAGCAAAGCTCCACCCACGACACCAGTGAAGCCCCGCCCCCATATTCTGATTGGCCCACAGGCCAGTCAGTCAAATACAATGGATGACCACTGATATGTAACAACATCGATGGCAAAGGCAACAATGGCCATCATTAATACTCATTCAAAACAATCCATTCCGATTTGTTTATGTACTGTCAGCCAACAGTTTTCTATTTTACTACTTTTGATGGGACCATCATGCAATAGTCTTCAACCAGGAAGCCAATTGGTCAAGAATGTTCTTGTTATCAACCATCTTTGGCTGGTTTTGTAGGTTTTTCAATCAGACTAGGGTGAGGAAGGACCTAAGTAAGTTATGGAGAGCAAATAAATTCCTTATGCAAATTAGTTTGGAAATTAGACCATCTGATTGGTTGATGCAATTCTCATTAGGGATGGCCATCGGCCATCGATGTTTATAAACCATCGATGGGTTATGGTCGATGTTCAATAGTTTTTACATCAATGTTTAGTTAAAACGACTAGTTTTGTTTTGCTATTTCCTGGTACACAGAGCAAAGCTCCACCCACGACACCAGTGAAGCCCCGCCCCCATATTCTGTTTGGCCCACAGGCCAGTCAGTCAAATGCAATGGATGACCACTGATATGTAACAACATCGATGGCAAAGGCAACAATGGCCATCATTAATACTCATTCAAAACAATCCATTCCGATTGGTTTATGTACTGTCAGTCAACAGTTTTCTATTTTACTACATTTGATGGGACCATCATGCAATAGTCTTCAACCAGGAAGCCATTTGGTCACGAATGTTCTTGTTATCAACCATCTTTGGCTGGTTTTGTAGGTTTTCAATCAGACTAGGGTGAGGAAGGACCTAAGTAAGTTATGGAGAGCAAATAAATTCCTTATGCAAATTAGTTTGGAAATTAGACCATCTGATTGGTTGATGCAATTCTCATTAGGGATGGCCATCGGCCATCGATGTTTACAAACCATCGATGGGTTATGGTCGATGTTCAATAGTTTTTACATCAATGTTTAGTTAAAACGACTAGTTTTTTTTTGCTATTTCCTGGTACACAGAGCAAAGCTCCACCCACGACACCAGTGAAGCCCCGCCCCCATATTCTGATTGGCCCACAGGCCAGTCAGTCAAATTCAATGGATGACCACTGATATGTAACAACATCGATGGCAAAGGCAACAATGGCCATCATTAATACTCATTCAAAACAATCCATTTCGATTGGTTTATGTACTGTCAGTCAACAGTTTTCTATTTTACTACTTTTGATGGGACCATCATGCAATAGTCTTCAACCAGGAAGCCAATTGGTCAAGAATGTTCTTGTTATCAACCATCTTTGGCTGGTTTTGTAGGTTTTCAATCAGACTAGGGTGAGGAAGGACCTAAGTAAGTTATGGAGAGCAAATAAATTCCTTATGCAAATTAGTTTGGAAATTAGACCATCTGATTGGTTGATGCAATTCTCATTAGGGATGGCCATCGGCCATCGATGTTTATAAACCATCGATGGGTTATGGTCGATGTTCAATAGTTTTTACATCAATGTTTAGTTAAAACGACTAGTTTTTTTTGCTATTTCCTGGTACACAGAGCAAAGCTCCACCCACGACACCAGTGAAGCCCCGCCCCCATATTCTGATTGGCCCACAGGCCAGTCAGTCAAATACAATGGATGACCACTGATATGTAACAACATCGATGGCAAAGGCAACAATGGCCATCATTAATACTCATTCAAAACAATCCATTCCGATTTGTTTATGTGCTGTCAGTCAACAGTTTTCTATTTTACTACTTTTGATGGGACCATCATGCAATAGTCTTCAACCAGGAAGCCAATTGGTCAAGAATGTTCTTGTTATCAACCATCTTTGGCTGGTTTTGTTGGTTTTCAATCAGACTAGGGTGAGGAAGGACCTAAGTAAGTTATGGAGAGCAAATAAATTCCTTATGCAAATTAGTTTGGAAATTAGACCATCTGATTGGTTGATGCAATTCTCATTAGGGATGGCCATCGGCCATCGATGTTTATAAACCATCGATGGGTTATGGTCGATGTTCAATAGTTTTTACATCAATGTTTAGTTAAAACGACTAGTTTTGTTTTGCTATTTCCTGGTACACAGAGCAAAGCTCCACCCACGACACCAGTGAAGCCCCGCCCCCATATTCTGATTGGCCCACAGGCCAGTCAGTCAAATGCAATGGATGACCACTGATATGTAACAACATCGATGGCAAAGGCAACAATGGCCATCATTAATACTCATTCAAAACATTCCATTCCGATTGGTTTATGTACTGTCAGTCAACAGTTTTCTATTTTACTACTTTTGATGGGACCATCATGCAATAGGCTTCAACCAGGAAGCCAATTGGTCAAGAATGTTCTTGTTATCAACCATCTTTGGCTGGTTTTGTAGGTTTTCAATCAGACTAGGGTGAGGAAGGACCTAAGTAAGTTATGGAGAGCAAATAAATTCCTTATGCAAATTAGTTTGGAAATTAGACCATCTGATTGGTTGATGCAATTCTCATTAGGGATGGCCATCGGCCATCGATGTTTATAAACCATCGATGGGTTATGGTCGATGTTCAATCGTTTTTACATCAATGTTTAGTTAAAACGACTAGTTTTGTTTTGCTATTTCCTGGTACACAGAGCAAAGTTCCACCCACGACACCAGTGAAGCCCCGCCCCCATATTCTGATTGGCCCACAGGCCAGTCAGTCAAATACAATGGATGACCACTGATATGTAACAACATCGATGGCAAAGGCAACAATGGCCATCTTAATACTCATTCAAAACAATCTATTCCGATTGGTTTATGTACTGTCAGTCAACAGTTTTCTATTTTACTACTTTTGATGGGACCATCATGCAATAGTCTTCACCCAGGAAGCCAATTGGTCAAGAATGTTCTTGTTATCAACCATCTTTGGCTGGTTTTCTAGGTTTTCAATCAGACTAGGGTGAGGAAGGACCTAAGTAAGTTATGGAGAGCAAATAAATTCCTTATGCAAATTAGTTTGGAAATTAGACCATCTGATTGGTTGATGCAATTCTCATTAGGGATGGCCATCGGCCATCGATGTTTATAAACCATCGATGGGTTATGGTCGATGTTCAATCGTTTTTACATCAATGTTTAGTTAAAACGACTAGTTTTGTTTTGCTATTTCCTGGTACACAGAGCAAAGCTCCACCCACGACACCAGTGAAGCCCCGCCCCCATATTCTGATTGGCCCACAGGCCAGTCAGTCAAATACAATGGATGACCACTGATATGTAACAACATCGATGGCAAAGGCAACAATGGCCATCATTAATACTCATTCAAAACAATCCATTCCGATTTGTTTATGTACTGTCAGCCAACAGTTTTCTATTTTACTACTTTTGATGGGACCATCATGCAATAGTCTTCAACCAGGAAGCCAATTGGTCAAGAATGTTCTTGTTATCAACCATCTTTGGCTGGTTTTGTAGGTTTTTCAATCAGACTAGGGTGAGGAAGGACCTAAGTAAGTTATGGAGAGCAAATAAATTCCTTATGCAAATTAGTTTGGAAATTAGACCATCTGATTGGTTGATGCAATTCTCATTAGGGATGGCCATCGGCCATCGATGTTTATAAACCATCGATGGGTTATGGTCGATGTTCAATAGTTTTTACATCAATGTTTAGTTAAAACGACTAGTTTTGTTTTGCTATTTCCTGGTACACAGAGCAAAGCTCCACCCACGACACCAGTGAAGCCCCGCCCCCATATTCTGATTGGCCCACAGGCCAGTCAGTCAAATGCAATGGATGACCACTGATATGTAACAACATCGATGGCAAAGGCAACAATGGCCATCATTAATACTCATTCAAAACAATCCATTCCGATTGGTTTATGTACTGTCAGTCAACAGTTTTCTATTTTACTACATTTGATGGGACCATCATGCAATAGTCTTCAACCAGGAAGCCATTTGGTCACGAATGTTCTTGTTATCAACCATCTTTGGCTGGTTTTGTAGGTTTTCAATCAGACTAGGGTGAGGAAGGACCTAAGTAAGTTATGGAGAGCAAATAAATTCCTTATGCAAATTAGTTTGGAAATTAGACCATCTGATTGGTTGATGCAATTCTCATTAGGGATGGCCATCGGCCATCGATGTTTACAAACCATCGATGGGTTATGGTCGATGTTCAATAGTTTTTACATCAATGTTTAGTTAAAACGACTAGTTTTTTTTTGCTATTTCCTGGTACACAGAGCAAAGCTCCACCCACGACACCAGTGAAGCCCCGCCCCCATATTCTGATTGGCCCACAGGCCAGTCAGTCAAATTCAATGGATGACCACTGATATGTAACAACATCGATGGCAAAGGCAACAATGGCCATCATTAATACTCATTCAAAACAATCCATTTCGATTGGTTTATGTACTGTCAGTCAACAGTTTTCTATTTTACTACTTTTGATGGGACCATCATGCAATAGTCTTCAACCAGGAAGCCAATTGGTCAAGAATGTTCTTGTTATCAACCATCTTTGGCTGGTTTTGTAGGTTTTCAATCAGACTAGGGTGAGGAAGGACCTAAGTAAGTTATGGAGAGCAAATAAATTCCTTATGCAAATTAGTTTGGAAATTAGACCATCTGATTGGTTGATGCAATTCTCATTAGGGATGGCCATCGGCCATCGATGTTTATAAACCATCGATGGGTTATGGTCGATGTTCAATAGTTTTTACATCAATGTTTAGTTAAAACGACTAGTTTTTTTTGCTATTTCCTGGTACACAGAGCAAAGCTCCACCCACGACACCAGTGAAGCCCCGCCCCCATATTCTGATTGGCCCACAGGCCAGTCAGTCAAATACAATGGATGACCACTGATATGTAACAACATCGATGGCAAAGGCAACAATGGCCATCATTAATACTCATTCAAAACAATCCATTCCGATTTGTTTATGTGCTGTCAGTCAACAGTTTTCTATTTTACTACTTTTGATGGGACCATCATGCAATAGTCTTCAACCAGGAAGCCAATTGGTCAAGAATGTTCTTGTTATCAACCATCTTTGGCTGGTTTTGTTGGTTTTCAATCAGACTAGGGTGAGGAAGGACCTAAGTAAGTTATGGAGAGCAAATAAATTCCTTATGCAAATTAGTTTGGAAATTAGACCATCTGATTGGTTGATGCAATTCTCATTAGGGATGGCCATCGGCCATCGATGTTTATAAACCATCGATGGGTTATGGTCGATGTTCAATAGTTTTTACATCAATGTTTAGTTAAAACGACTAGTTTTGTTTTGCTATTTCCTGGTACACAGAGCAAAGCTCCACCCACGACACCAGTGAAGCCCCGCCCCCATATTCTGATTGGCCCACAGGCCAGTCAGTCAAATGCAATGGATGACCACTGATATGTAACAACATCGATGGCAAAGGCAACAATGGCCATCATTAATACTCATTCAAAACATTCCATTCCGATTGGTTTATGTACTGTCAGTCAACAGTTTTCTATTTTACTACTTTTGATGGGACCATCATGCAATAGGCTTCAACCAGGAAGCCAATTGGTCAAGAATGTTCTTGTTATCAACCATCTTTGGCTGGTTTTGTAGGTTTTCAATCAGACTAGGGTGAGGAAGGACCTAAGTAAGTTATGGAGAGCAAATAAATTCCTTATGCAAATTAGTTTGGAAATTAGACCATCTGATTGGTTGATGCAATTCTCATTAGGGATGGCCATCGGCCATCGATGTTTATAAACCATCGATGGGTTATGGTCGATGTTCAATCGTTTTTACATCAATGTTTAGTTAAAACGACTAGTTTTGTTTTGCTATTTCCTGGTACACAGAGCAAAGTTCCACCCACGACACCAGTGAAGCCCCGCCCCCATATTCTGATTGGCCCACAGGCCAGTCAGTCAAATACAATGGATGACCACTGATATGTAACAACATCGATGGCAAAGGCAACAATGGCCATCTTAATACTCATTCAAAACAATCTATTCCGATTGGTTTATGTACTGTCAGTCAACAGTTTTCTATTTTACTACTTTTGATGGGACCATCATGCAATAGTCTTCACCCAGGAAGCCAATTGGTCAAGAATGTTCTTGTTATCAACCATCTTTGGCTGGTTTTCTAGGTTTTCAATCAGACTAGGGTGAGGAAGGACCTAAGTAAGTTATGGAGAGCAAATAAATTCCTTATGCAAATTAGTTTGGAAATTAGACCATCTGATTGGTTGATGCAATTCTCATTAGGGATGGCCATCGGCCATCGATGTTTATAAACCATCGATGGGTTATGGTCGATGTTCAATCGTTTTTACATCAATGTTTAGTTAAAACGACTAGTTTTGTTTTGCTATTTCCTGGTACACAGAGCAAAGTTCCACCCACGACACCAGTGAAGCCCCGCCCCCATATTCTGATTGGCCCACAGGCCAGTCAGTCAAATACAATGGATGACCACTGATATGTAACAACATCGATGGCAAAGGCAACAATGGCCATCTTAATACTCATTCAAAACAATCTATTCCGATTGGTTTATGTACTGTCAGTCAACAGTTTTCTATTTTACTACTTTTGATGGGACCATCATGCAATAGTCTTCACCCAGGAAGCCAATTGGTCAAGAATGTTCTTGTTATCAACCATCTTTAGCTGGTTTTGTAGGTTTTCAATCAGACTAGGGTGAGGAAGGACCTAAGTAAGTTATGGAGAGCAAATAAATTCCTTATGCAAATTAGTTTGGAAATTAGACCATCTGATTGGTTGATGCAATTCTCATTAGGGATGGCCATCGGCCATCGATGTTTATAAACCATCGATGGGTTATGGTCGATGTTCAATAGTTTTTACATCAATGTTTAGTTAAAACGACTAGTTTTGTTTTGCTATTTCCTGGTACACAGAGCAAAGCTCCACCCACGACACCAGTGAAGCCCCGCCCCCATATTCTGATTGGCCCACAGGCCAGTCAGTCAAATGCAATGGATGACCACTGATATGTAACAACATCGATGGCAAAGGCAACAATGGCCATCATTAATACTCATTCAAAACAATCCATTCCGATTTGTTTATGTACTGTCAGCCAACAGTTTTCTATTTTACTACTTTTGATGGGACCATCATGCAATAGTCTTCAACCAGGAAGCCAATTGGTCAAGAATGTTCTTGTTATCAACCATCTTTGGCTGGTTTTGTAGGTTTTTCAATCAGACTAGGGTGAGGAAGGACCTAAGTAAGTTATGGAGAGCAAATAAATTCCTTATGCAAATTAGTTTGGAAATTAGACCATCTGATTGGTTGATGCAATTCTCATTAGGGATGGCCATCGGCCATCGATGTTTATAAACCATCGATGGGTTATGGTCGATGTTCAATAGTTTTTACATCAATGTTTAGTTAAAACGACTAGTTTTGTTTTGCTATTTCCTGGTACACAGAGCAAAGCTCCACCCACGACACCAGTGAAGCCCCGCCCCCATATTCTGATTGGCCCACAGGCCAGTCAGTCAAATGCAATGGATGACCACTGATATGTAACAACATCGATGGCAAAGGCAACAATGGCCATCATTAATACTCATTCAAAACAATCTATTCCGATTGGTTTATGTACTGTCAGTCAACAGTTTTCTATTTTACTACATTTGATGGGACCATCATGCAATAGTCTTCAACCAGGAAGCCATTTGGTCACGAATGTTCTTGTTATCAACCATCTTTGGCTGGTTTTGTAGGTTTTCAATCAGACTAGGGTGAGGAAGGACCTAAGTAAGTTATGGAGAGCAAATAAATTCCTTATGCAAATTAGTTTGGAAATTAGACCATCTGATTGGTTGATGCAATTCTCATTAGGGATGGCCATCGGCCATCGATGTTTACAAACCATCGATGGGTTATGGTCGATGTTCAATAGTTTTTACATCAATGTTTAGTTAAAACGACTAGTTTTTTTTTGCTATTTCCTGGTACACAGAGCAAAGCTCCACCCACGACACCAGTGAAGCCCCGCCCCCATATTCTGATTGGCCCACAGGCCAGTCAGTCAAATACAATGGATGACCACTGATATGTAACAACATCGATGGCAAAGGCAACAATGGCCATCATTAATACTCATTCAAAACAATCCATTTCGATTGGTTTATGTACTGTCAGTCAACAGTTTTCTATTTTACTACTTTTGATGTGACCATCATGCAATAGTCTTCAACCAGGAAGCCAATTGGTCAAGAATGTTCTTGTTATCAACCATCTTTGGCTGGTTTTGTAGGTTTTCAATCAGACTAGGGTGAGGAAGGACCTAAGTAAGTTATGGAGAGCAAATAAATTCCTTATGCAAATTAGTTTGGAAATTAGACCATCTGATTGGTTGATGCAATTCTCATTAGGGATGGCCATCGGCCATCGATGTTTATAAACCATCGATGGGTTATGGTCGATGTTCAATAGTTTTTACATCAATGTTTAGTTAAAACGACTAGTTTTGTTTTGCTATTTCCTGGTACACAGAGCAAAGCTCCACCCACGACACCAGTGAAGCCCCGCCCCCATATTCTGATTGGCCCACAGGCCAGTCAGTCAAATGCAATGGATGACCACTGATATGTAACAACATCGATGGCAAAGGCAACAATGGCCATCATTAATACTCATTCAAAACAATCCATTCCGATTTGTTTATGTACTGTCAGCCAACAGTTTTCTATTTTACTACTTTTGATGGGACCATCATGCAATAGTCTTCAACCAGGAAGCCAATTGGTCAAGAATGTTCTTGTTATCAACCATCTTTGGCTGGTTTTGTAGGTTTTTCAATCAGACTAGGGTGAGGAAGGACCTAAGTAAGTTATGGAGAGCAAATAAATTCCTTATGCAAATTAGTTTGGAAATTAGACCATCTGATTGGTTGATGCAATTCTCATTAGGGATGGCCATCGGCCATCGATGTTTATAAACCATCGATGGGTTATGGTCGATGTTCAATAGTTTTTACATCAATGTTTAGTTAAAACGACTAGTTTTGTTTTGCTATTTCCTGGTACACAGAGCAAAGCTCCACCCACGACACCAGTGAAGCCCCGCCCCCATATTCTGATTGGCCCACAGGCCAGTCAGTCAAATGCAATGGATGACCACTGATATGTAACAACATCGATGGCAAAGGCAACAATGGCCATCATTAATACTCATTCAAAACAATCTATTCCGATTGGTTTATGTACTGTCAGTCAACAGTTTTCTATTTTACTACATTTGATGGGACCATCATGCAATAGTCTTCAACCAGGAAGCCATTTGGTCACGAATGTTCTTGTTATCAACCATCTTTGGCTGGTTTTGTAGGTTTTCAATCAGACTAGGGTGAGGAAGGACCTAAGTAAGTTATGGAGAGCAAATAAATTCCTTATGCAAATTAGTTTGGAAATTAGACCATCTGATTGGTTGATGCAATTCTCATTAGGGATGGCCATCGGCCATCGATGTTTACAAACCATCGATGGGTTATGGTCGATGTTCAATAGTTTTTACATCAATGTTTAGTTAAAACGACTAGTTTTTTTTTGCTATTTCCTGGTACACAGAGCAAAGCTCCACCCACGACACCAGTGAAGCCCCGCCCCCATATTCTGATTGGCCCACAGGCCAGTCAGTCAAATACAATGGATGACCACTGATATGTAACAACATCGATGGCAAAGGCAACAATGGCCATCATTAATACTCATTCAAAACAATCCATTTCGATTGGTTTATGTACTGTCAGTCAACAGTTTTCTATTTTACTACTTTTGATGTGACCATCATGCAATAGTCTTCAACCAGGAAGCCAATTGGTCAAGAATGTTCTTGTTATCAACCATCTTTGGCTGGTTTTGTAGGTTTTCAATCAGACTAGGGTGAGGAAGGACCTAAGTAAGTTATGGAGAGCAAATAAATTCCTTATGCAAATTAGTTTGGAAATTAGACCATCTGATTGGTTGATGCAATTCTCATTAGGGATGGCCATCGGCCATCGATGTTTATAAACCATCGATGGGTTATGGTCGATGTTCAATCGTTTTTACATCAATGTTTAGTTAAAACGACTAGTTTTGTTTTGCTATTTCCTGGTACACAGAGCAAAGTTCCACCCACGACACCAGTGAAGCCCCGCCCCCATTTTCTGATTGGCCCACAGGCCAGTCAGTCAAATACAATGGATGACCACTGATATGTAACAACATCGATGGCAAAGGCAACAATGGCCATCTTAATACTCATTCAAAACAATCTATTCCGATTGGTTTATGTACTGTCAATCAACAGTTTTCTATTTTACTACTTTTGATGGGACCATCATGCAATAGTCTTCACCCAGGAAGCCAATTGGTCAAGAATGTTCTTGTTATCAACCATCTTTGGCTGGTTTTGTAGGTTTTCAATCAGACTAGGGTGAGGAAGGACCTAAGTAAGTTATGGAGAGCAAATAAATTCCTTATGCAAATTAGTTTGGAAATTAGACCATCTGATTGGTTGATGCAATTCTCATTAGGGATGGCCATCGGCCATCGATGTTTATAAACCATCGATGGGTTATGGTCGATGTTCAATAGTTTTTACATCAATGTTTAGTTAAAACGACTAGTTTTGTTTTGCTATTTCCTGGTACACAGAGCAAAGCTCCACCCACGACACCAGTGAAGCCCCGCCCCCATATTCTGATTGGCCCACAGGCCAGTCAGTCAAATGCAATGGATGACCACTGATATGTAACAACATCGATGGCAAAGGCAACAATGGCCATCATTAATACTCATTCAAAACAATCCATTCCGATTGGTTTATGTACTGTCAGTCAACAGTTTTCTATTTTACTACATTTGATGGGACCATCATGCAATAGTCTTCAACCAGGAAGCCATTTGGTCACGAATGTTCTTGTTATCAACCATCTTTGGCTGGTTTTGTAGGTTTTCAATCAGACTAGGGTGAGGAAGGACCTAAGTAAGTTATGGAGAGCAAATAAATTCCTTATGCAAATTAGTTTGGAAATTAGACCATCTGATTGGTTGATGCAATTCTCATTAGGGATGGCCATCGGCCATCGATGTTTACAAACCATCGATGGGTTATGGTCGATGTTCAATAGTTTTTACATCAATGTTTAGTTAAAACGACTAGTTTTTTTTTGCTATTTCCTGGTACACAGAGCAAAGCTCCACCCACGACACCAGTGAAGCCCCGCCCCCATATTCTGATTGGCCCACAGGCCAGTCAGTCAAATACAATGGATGACCACTGATATGTAACAACATCGATGGCAAAGGCAACAATGGCCATCATTAATACTCATTCAAAACAATCCATTCCGATTTGTTTATGTACTGTCAGTCAACAGTTTTCTATTTTACTACTTTTGATGGGACCATAATGCAATAGTCTTCAACCAGGAAGCCAATTGGTCAAGAATGTTCTTGTTATCAACCATCTTTGGCTGGTTTTGTAGGTTTTCAATCAGACTAGGGTGAGGAAGGACCAAAATAAGTTATGGAGAGCAAATAAATAACTTATGCAAATTAGTTTGGAAATTAGACCATCTGATTGGTTGATGCAATTCTCATTAGGGATGGCCATCGGCCATCGATGTTTATAAACCATCGATGGGTTATGGTCGATGTTCAATAGTTTTTACATCAATGTTTAGTTAAAACGACTAGTTTTGTTATTTCCTGGTACACAGAGCAAAGTTCCACCCACGACACCAGTGAAGCCCCGCCCCCATATTCTGATTGGCCCACATGCCAGTCAGTCAAATGCAATGGATGACCACTGATATGTAACAACATCGATGGCAAAGGCAACAATGGCCATCATTAATACTCATTCAAAACAATCCATTTCGATTGGTTTATGTACTGTCAGTCAACAGTTTTCTATTTTACTACTTTTGATGGGACCATCATGCAATAGTCTTCAACCAGGAAGCCAATTGGTCAAGAATGTTCTTGTTATCAACCATCTTTGGCTGGTTTTGTAGGTTTTCAATCAGACTAGGGTGAGGAAGGACCTAAGTAAGTTATGGAGAGCAAATAAATTCCTTATGCAAATTAGTTTGGAAATTAGACCATCTGATTGGTTGATGCAATTCTCATTAGGGAAGGCCATCGGCCATCGATGTTTATAAACCATCGATGGGTTATGGTCGATGTTCAATAGTTTTTACATCAATGTTTAGTTAAAACGACTAGTTTTTTTTTTTGCTATATCCTGGTACACAGAGCAAAGCTCCACCCACGACACCAGTGAAGCCCCGCCCCCATATTCTGATTGGCCCACAGGCCAGTCAGTCAAATACAATGGATGACCACTGATATGTAACAACATCGATGGCAAAGGCAACAATGGCCATCATTAATACTCATTCAAAACAATCCATTCCGATTTGTTTATGTACTGTCAGCCAACAGTTTTCTATTTTACTACTTTTGATGGGACCATCATGCAATAGTCTTCAACCAGGAAGCCAATTGGTCAAGAATGTTCTTGTTATCAACCATCTTTGGCTGGTTTTGTAGGTTTTCAATCAGACTAGGGTGAGGAAGGACCTAAGTAAGTTATGGAGAGCAAATAAATTCCTTATGCAAATTAGTTTGGAAATTAGACCATCTGATTGGTTGATGCAATTCTCATTAGGGATGGCCATCGGCCATCGATGTTTACAAACCATCGATGGGTTATGGTCGATGTTCAATAGTTTTTACATCAATGTTTAGTTAAAACGACTAGTTTTTTTTTGCTATTTCCTGGTACACAGAGCAAAGCTCCACCCACGACACCAGTGAAGCCCCGCCCCCATATTCTGATTGGCCCACAGGCCAGTCAGTCAAATACAATGGATGACCACTGATATGTAACAACATCGATGGCAAAGGCAACAATAGCCATCATTAATACTCATTCAAAACAATCCATTCCGATTTGTTTATGTACTGTCAGTCAACAGTTTTCTATTTTACTACTTTTGATGGGACCATAATGCAATAGTCTTCAACCAGGAAGCCAATTGGTCAAGAATGTTCTTGTTATCAACCATCTTTGGCTGGTTTTGTAGGTTTTCAATCAGACTAGGGTGAGGAAGGACCTAAGTAAGTTATGGAGAGCAAATAAATTCCTTATGCAAATTAGTTTGGAAATTAGACCATCTGATTGGTTGATGCAATTCTCATTAGGGATGGCCATCGGCCATCGATGTTTATAAACCATCGATGGGTTATGGTCGATGTTCAATCGTTTTTACATCAATGTTTAGTTAAAACGACTAGTTTTGTTTTGCTATTTCCTGGTACACAGAGCAAAGTTCCACCCACGACACCAGTGAAGCCCCGCCCCCATATTCTGATTGGCCCACAGGCCAGTCAGTCAAATACAATGGATGACCACTGATATGTAACAACATCGATGGCAAAGGCAACAATGGCCATCTTAATACTCATTCAAAACAATCTATTCCGATTGGTTTATGTACTGTCAGTCAACAGTTTTCTATTTTACTACTTTTGATGGGACCATCATGCAATAGTCTTCACCCAGGAAGCCAATTGGTCAAGAATGTTCTTGTTATCAACCATCTTTGGCTGGTTTTGTAGGTTTTCAATCAGACTAGGGTGAGGAAGGACCTAAGTAAGTTATGGAGAGCAAATAAATTCCTTATGCAAATTAGTTTGGAAATTAGACCATCTGATTGGTTGATGCAATTCTCATTAGGGATGGCCATCGGCCATCGGCCATCGATGTTTATAAACCATCGATGGGTTATGGTCGATGTTCAATAGTTTTTACATCAATGTTTAGTTAAAACGACTAGTTTTGTTTTGCTATTTCCTGGTACACAGAGCAAAGCTCCACCCACGACACCAGTGAAGCCCCGCCCCCATATTCTGATTGGCCCACAGGCCAGTCAGTCAAATGCAATGGATGACCACTGATATGTAACAACATCGATGGCAAAGGCAACAATGGCCATCATTAATACTCATTCAAAACAATCCATTCCGATTTGTTTATGTACTGTCAGCCAACAGTTTTCTATTTTACTACTTTTGATGGGACCATCATGCAATAGTCTTCACCCAGGAAGCCAATTGGTCAAGAATGTTCTTGTTATCAACCATCTTTGGCTGGTTTTGTAGGTTTTTCAATCAGAATAGGGTGAGGAAGGACCTAAGTAAGTTATGGAGAGCAAATAAATTCCTTATGCAAATTAGTTTGGAAATTAGACCATCTGATTGGTTGATGCAATTCTCATTAGGGATGGCCATCGGCCATCGATGTTTATAAACCATCGATGGGTTATGGTCGATTTTCAATAGTTTTTACATCAATGTTTAGTTAAAACGACTAGTTTTGTTTTGCTATTTCCTGGTACACAGAGCAAAGCTCCACCCACGACACCAGTGAAGCCCCGCCCCCATATTCTGATTGGCCCACAGGCCAGTCAGTCAAATGCAATGGATGACCACTGATATGTAACAACATCGATGGCAAAGGCAACAATGGCCATCATTAATACTCATTCAAAACAATCCATTCCGATTGGTTTATGTACTGTCAGTCAACAGTTTTCTATTTTACTACATTTGATGGGACCATCATGCAATAGTCTTCAACCAGGAAGCCATTTGGTCACGAATGTTCTTGTTATCAACCATCTTTGGCTGGTTTTGTAGGTTTTCAATCAGACTAGGGTGAGGAAGGACCTAAGTAAGTTATTGAGAGCAAATAAATTCCTTATGCAAATTAGTTTGGAAATTAGACCATCTGATTGGTTGATGCAATTCTCATTAGGGATGGCCATCGGCCATCGATGTTTATAAACCATCGATGGGTTATGGTCGATGTTCAATCGTTTTTACATCAATGTTTAGTTAAAACGACTAGTTTTGTTTTGCTATTTCCTGGTACACAGAGCAAAGTTCCACCCACGACACCAGTGAAGCCCCGCCCCCATATTCTGATTGGCCCACAGGCCAGTCAGTCAAATACAATGGATGACCACTGATATGTAACAACATCGATGGCAAAGGCAACAATGGCCATCTTAATACTCATTCAAAACAATCTATTCCGATTGGTTTATGTACTGTCAGTCAACAGTTTTCTATTTTACTACTTTTGATGGGACCATCATGCAATAGTCTTCAACCAGGAAGCCAATTGGTCAAGAATGTTCTTGTTATCAACCATCTTTGGCTGGTTTTGTAGGTTTTCAATCAGACTAGGGTGAGGAAGGACCTAAGTAAGTTATGGAGAGCAAATAAATTCCTTATGCAAATTAGTTTGGAAATTAGACCATCTGATTGGTTGATGCAATTCTCATTAGGGATGGCCATCGGCCATCGATGTTTATAAACCATCGATGGGTTATGGTCGATGTTCAATCGTTTTTACATCAATGTTTAGTTAAAACGACTAGTTTTGTTTTGCTATTTCCTGGTACACAGAGCAAAGTTCCACCCACGACACCAGTGAAGCCCCGCCCCCATATTCTGATTGGCCCACAGGCCAGTCAGTCAAATACAATGGATGACCACTGATATGTAACAACATCGATGGCAAAGGCAACAATGGCCATCTTAATACTCATTCAAAACAATCTATTCCGATTGGTTTATGTACTGTCAGTCAACAGTTTTCTATTTTACTACTTTTGATGGGACCATCATGCAATAGTCTTCACCCAGGAAGCCAATTGGTCAAGAATGTTCTTGTTATCAACCATCTTTGGCTGGTTTTGTAGGTTTTCAATCAGACTAGGGTGAGGAAGGACCTAAGTAAGTTATGGAGAGCAAATAAATTCCTTATGCAAATTAGTTTGGAAATTAGACCATCTGATTGGTTGATGCAATTCTCATTAGGGATGGCCATCGGCCATCGATGTTTATAAACCATCGATGGGTTATGGTCGATGTTCAATAGTTTTTACATCAATGTTTAGTTAAAACGACTAGTTTTGTTTTGCTATTTCCTGGTACACAGAGCAAAGCTCCACCCATGACACCAGTGAAGCCCCGCCCCCATATTCTGATTGGCCCACAGGCCAGTCAGTCAAATGCAATGGATGACCACTGATATGTAACAACATCGATGGCAAAGGCAACAATGGCCATCATTAATACTCATTCAAAACAATCCATTCCGATTGGTTTATGTACTGTCAGTCAACAGTTTTCTATTTTACTACTTTTGATGGGACCATCATGCAATAGTCTTCACCCAGGAAGCCAATTGGTCAAGAATGTTCTTGTTATCAACCATCTTTGGCTGGTTTTGTAGGTTTTCAATCAGACTAGGGTGAGGAAGGACCTAAGTAAGTTATGGAGAGCAAATAAATTCCTTATGCAAATTAGTTTGGAAATTAGACCATCTGATTGGTTGATGCAATTCTCATTAGGGATGGCCATCGGCCATCGGCCATCGATGTTTATAAACCATCGATGGGTTATGGTCGATGTTCAATAGTTTTTACATCATTGTTTAGTTAAAATGACTAGTTTTTTTTTTTGCTATTTCCTGGTACACAGAGCAAAGCTCCACCCACGACACCAGTGAAGCCCCGCCCCCATATTCTGATTGGCCCACAGGCCAGTCAGTCAAATGCAATGGATGACCACTGATATGTAACAACATCGATGGCAAAGGCAACAATGGCCATCATTAATACTCATTCAAAACATTCCATTCCGATTGGTTTATGTACTGTCAGTCAACAGTTTTCTATTTTACTACTTTTGATGGGACCATCATGCAATAGGCTTCAACCAGGAAGCCAATTGGTCAAGAATGTTCTTGTTATCAACCATCTTTGGCTGGTTTTGTAGGTTTTCAATCAGACTAGGGTGAGGAAGGACCTAAGTAAGTTATGGAGAGCAAATAAATTCCTTATGCAAATTAGTTTGGAAATTAGAAAATCTGATTGGTTGATGCAATTCTCATTAGGGATGGCCATCGGCCATCGATGTTTATAAACAATCGATGGATTATGGTCGATGTTCAATTGTTTTTACATCAATGTTTAGTTAAAACGACTAGTTTTGTTATTTCCTGGTACACAGAGCAAAGTTCCACCCACGACACCAGTGAAGCCCCGCCCGCATATTCTGATTGGCCCACATGCCAGTCAGTCAAATGCAATGGATGACCACTGATATGTAACAACATCGATGGCAAAGGCAACAATGGCCATCATTAATACTCATTCAAAACAATCCATTTCGATTGGTTTATGTACTGTCAGTCAACAGTTTTCTATTTTACTACTTTTGATGGGACCATCATGCAATAGTCTTCAACCAGGAAGCCAATTGGTCAAGAATGTTCTTGTTATCAACCATCTTTGGCTGGTTTTGTAGGTTTTCAATCAGACTAGGGTGAGGAAGGACCTAAGTAAGTTATGGAGAGCAAATAAATTCCTTATGCAAATTAGTTTGGAAATTAGACCATCTGATTGGTTGATGCAATTCTCATTAGGGAAGGCCATCGGCCATCGATGTTTATAAACCATCGATGGGTTATGGTCGATGTTCAATAGTTTTTACATCAATGTTTAGTTAAAACGACTAGTTTTTTTTTTGCTATATCCTGGTACACAGAGCAAAGCTCCACCCACGACACCAGTGAAGCCCCGCCCCCATATTCTGATTGGCCCACAGGCCAGTCAGTCAAATACAATGGATGACCACTGATATGTAACAACATCGATGGCAAAGGCAACAATGGCCATCATTAATACTCATTCAAAACAATCCATTCCGATTTGTTTATGTACTGTCAGCCAACAGTTTTCTATTTTACTACTTTTGATGGGACCATCATGCAATAGTCTTCAACCAGGAAGCCAATTGGTCAAGAATGTTCTTGTTATCAACCATCTTTGGCTGGTTTTGTAGGTTTTCAATCAGACTAGGGTGAGGAAGGACCTAAGTAAGTTATGGAGAGCAAATAAATTCCTTATGCAAATTAGTTTGGAAATTAGACCATCTGATTGGTTGATGCAATTCTCATTAGGAATGGCCATCGGCCATCGATGTTTATAAACCATCGATGGGTTATGGTCGATGTTCAATAGTTTTTACATCAATGTTTAGTTAAAACGACTAGTTTTGTTTTGCTATTTCCTGGTACACAGAGCAAAGCTCCACCCACGACACCAGTGAAGCCCCGCCCCCATATTCTGATTGGCCCACAGGCCAGTCAGTCAAATGCAATGGATGACCACTGATATGTAACAACATCGATGGCAAAGGCAACAATGGCCATCATTAATACTCATTCAAAACAATCCATTCCGATTTGTTTATGTACTGTCAGCCAACAGTTTTCTATTTTACTACTTTTGATGGGACCATCATGCAATAGTCTTCAACCAGGAAGCCAATTGGTCAAGAATGTTCTTGTTATCAACCATCTTTGGCTGGTTTTGTAGGTTTTTCAATCAGACTAGGGTGAGGAAGGACCTAAGTAAGTTATGGAGAGCAAATAAATTCCTTATGCAAATTAGTTTGGAAATTAGACCATCTGATTGGTTGATGCAATTCTCATTAGGGATGGCCATCGGCCATCGATGTTTATAAACCATCGATGGGTTATGGTCGATGTTCAATAGTTTTTACATCAATGTTTAGTTAAAACGACTAGTTTTGTTTTGCTATTTCCTGGTACACAGAGCAAAGCTCCACCCACGACACCAGTGAAGCCCCGCCCCCATATTCTGATTGGCCCACAGGCCAGTCAGTCAAATGCAATGGATGACCACTGATATGTAACAACATCGATGGCAAAGGCAACAATGGCCATCATTAATACTCATTCAAAACAATCCATTCCGATTGGTTTATGTACTGTCAGTCAACAGTTTTCTATTTTACTACATTTGATGGGACCATCATGCAATAGTCTTCAACCAGGAAGCCATTTGGTCACGAATGTTCTTGTTATCAACCATCTTTGGCTGGTTTTGTAGGTTTTCAATCAGACTAGGGTGAGGAAGGACCTAAGTAAGTTATGGAGAGCAAATAAATTCCTTATGCAAATTAGTTTGGAAATTAGACCATCTGATTGGTTGATGCAATTCTCATTAGGGATGGCCATCGGCCATCGGCCATCGATGTTTATAAACCATCGATGTGTTATGGTCGATGTTCAATAGTTTTTACATCAATGTTTAGTTAAAACGACTAGTTTCGTTTTGCTATTTCCTGGTACACAGAGCAAAGCTCCACCCACGACACCAGTGAAGCCCCGCCCCCATATTCTGATTGGCCCACAGACCAGTCAGTCAAATACAATGGATGACCACTGATATGTAACAACATCGATGGCAAAGGCAACAATGGCCATCATTAATACTCATTCAAAACAATCCATTCCGATTTGTTTATGTACTGTCAGCCAACAGTTTTCTATTTTACTACTTTTTATGGGACCATCATGCAATAGTCTTCAACCAGGAAGCCAATTGGTCAAGAATGTTCTTGTTATCAACCATCTTTGGCTGGTTTTGTAGGTTTTCAATCAGACTAGGGTGAGGAAGGACCTAAGTAAGTTCTGGAGAGCAAATAAATGCCTTATGCAAATAAGTTTGGAAATTAGACCATTTGATTGGTTGATGCAATTCTCATTAGGGATGGCCATCGGCCATCGATGTTTATAAACCATCGATGGGTTATGGTCGATGTTCAATAGTTTTTACATCAATGTTTTGTTAAAACGACTAGTTTCGTTTTGCTATTTCCTGGTACACAGAGCAAAGCTCCACCCACGACACCAGTGAAGCCCCGCCCCCATATTCTGATTGGCCCACAGGCCAGTCAGTCAAATACAATGGATGACCACTGATATGTAACAACATCGATGGCAAAGGCAACAATGGCCATCATTAATACTCATTCAAAACAATCCATTCCGATTTGTTTATGTACTGTCAGCCAACAGTTTTCTATTTTACTACTTTTTATGGGACCATCATGCAATAGTCTTCAACCAGGAAGCCAATTGGTCAAGAATGTTCTTGTTATCAACCATCTTTGGCTGGTTTTGTGGGTTTTCAATCAGACTAGGGTGAGGAAGGATCTAATGAAGTTATGGAGAGCAAATAAATTCCTTATGCAAATTAGTTTGGAAATTAGACCATCTGATTGGTTGATGCAATTCTCATTAGGGATGGCCATCGGCCATCGATGTTTATAAACCATCGATGGGTTATGGTCGATGTTCAATAGTTTTTACATCAATGTTTTGTTAAAACGACTAGTTTCGTTTTGCTATTTCCTGGTACACAGAGCAAAGCCCCGCCACCATATTCTGATTGGCCCACAGGCCAGTCAGTCAAATACAATGGATGACCACTGATATGTAACAACATCGATGGCAAAGGCAACAATGGCCATCATTAATACTCATTCAAAACAATCCATTCCAATTTGTTTATGTACTGTCAGCCAACAGTTTTCTATTTTACTACTTTTGATGGGACCATCATGCAATAGTCTTCATCCAGGAAGCCAATTGGTCAAGAATGTTCTTGTTATCAACCATCTTTGGCTGATTTTGTAGGTTTTCAATCAGACTAGGGTGAGGAAGGACCTAAGTAAGTTATGGAGAGCAAATAAATTCCTTATGCAAATTAGTTTGGAAATTAGACCATCTGATTGGTTGATGCAATTCTCATTAGGGATGGCCATCGGCCATCGATGTTTATAAACCATCGATGGGTTCTGGTCGATGTTCAATAGTTTTTACATCAATGTTTAGTTAAAACGACTAGTTTCGTTTTGCTATTTCCTGGTACACAGAGCAAAGCTCCACCCACGACACCAGTGAAGCCCCACCCCCATATTCTGATTGGCCCACAGGCCAGTCAGTCAAATACAATGGATGACCACTGATATGTAACAACATCGATGGCAAAGGCAACAATGGCCATCATTAATACTCATTCAAAACAATCCATTCCGATTGGTTTATGTACTGTCAGTCAACAGTTTTCTATTTTACTACATTTGATGGGACCATCATGCAATAGTCTTCAACCAGGAAGCCATTTGGTCACGAATGTTCTTGTTATCAACCATCTTTGGCTGGTTTTGTAGGTTTTCAATCAGACTAGGGTGAGGAAGGACCTAAGTAAGTTATGGAGAGCAAATAAATTCCTTATGCAAATTAGTTTGGAAATTAGACCATCTGATTGGTTGATGCAATTCTCATTAGGGATGGCCATCGGCCATCGATGTTTACAAACCATCGATGGGTTATGGTCGATGTTCAATAGTTTTTACATCAATGTTTAGTTAAAACGACTAGTTTTTTTTTGCTATTTCCTGGTACACAGAGCAAAGCTCCACCCACGACACCAGTGAAGCCCCGCCCCCATATTCTGATTGGCCCACAGGCCAGTCAGTCAAATACAATGGATGACCACTGATATGTAACAACATCGATGGCAAAGGCAACAATGGCCATCATTAATACTCATTCAAAACAATCCATTCCGATTTGTTTATGTACTGTCAGTCAACAGTTTTCTATTTTACTACTTTTGATGGGACCATAATGCAATAGTCTTCAACCAGGAAGCCAATTGGTCAAGAATGTTCTTGTTATCAACCATCTTTGGCTGGTTTTGTAGGTTTTCAATCAGACTAGGGTGAGGAAGGACCTAAGTAAGTTATGGAGAGCAAATAAATTCCTTATGCAAATTAGTTTGGAAATTAGACCATCTGATTGGTTGATGCAATTCTCATTAGGGATGGCCATCGGCCATCGGCCATCGATGTTTATAAACCATCGATGGGTTATGGTCGATGTTCAATCGTTTTTACATCAATGTTTAGTTAAAACGACTAGTTTTGTTTTGCTATTTCCTGGTACACAGAGCAAAGTTCCACCCACGACACCAGTGAAGCCCCGCCCCCATATTCTGATTGGCCCACAGGCCAGTCAGTCAAATACAATGGATGACCACTGATATGTAACAACATCGATGGCAAAGGCAACAATGGCCATCTTAATACTCATTCAAAACAATCTATTCCGATTGGTTTATGTACTGTCAGTCAACAGTTTTCTATTTTACTACTTTTGATGGGACCATCATGCAATAGTCTTCACCCAGGAAGCCAATTGGTCAAGAATGTTCTTGTTATCAACCATCTTTGGCTGGTTTTGTAGGTTTTCAATCAGACTAGGGTGAGGAAGGACCTAAGTAAGTTATGGAGAGCAAATAAATTCCTTATGCAAATTAGTTTGGAAATTAGACCATCTGATTGGTTGATGCAATTCTCATTAGGGATGGCCATCGGCCATCGGCCATCGGCCATCGATGTTTATAAACCATCGATGGGTTATGGTCGATGTTCAATAGTTTTTACATCAATGTTTAGTTAAAACGACTAGTTTTGTTTTGCTATTTCCTGGTACACAGAGCAAAGCTCCACCCACGACACCAGTGAAGCCCCGCCCCCATATTCTGATTGGCCCACAGGCCAGTCAGTCAAATGCAATGGATGACCACTGATATGTAACAACATCGATGGCAAAGGCAACAATGGCCATCATTAATACTCATTCAAAACAATCCATTCCGATTTGTTTATGTACTGTCAGCCAACAGTTTTCTATTTTACTACTTTTGATGGGACCATCATGCAATAGTCTTCAACCAGGAAGCCAATTGGTCAAGAATGTTCTTGTTATCAACCATCTTTGGCTGGTTTTGTAGGTTTTTCAATCAGACTAGGGTGAGGAAGGACCTAAGTAAGTTATGGAGAGCAAATAAATTCCTTATGCAAATTAGTTTGGTAATTAGACCATCTGATTGGTTGATGCAATTCTCATTAGGGATGGCCATCGGCCATCGATGTTTATAAACCATCGATGGGTTATGGTCGATGTTCAATAGTTTTTACATCAATGTTTAGTTAAAACGACTAGTTTTGTTTTGCTATTTCCTGGTACACAGAGCAAAGCTCCACCCACGACACCAGTGAAGCCCCGCCCCCATATTCTGATTGGCCCACAGGCCAGTCAGTCAAATGCAATGGATGACCACTGATATGTAACAACATCGATGGCAAAGGCAACAATGGCCATCATTAATACTCATTCAAAACAATCCATTCCGATTGGTTTATGTACTGTCAGTCAACAGTTTTCTATTTTACTACATTTGATGGGACCATCATGCAATAGTCTTCAACCAGGAAGCCATTTGGTCACGAATGTTCTTGTTATCAACCATCTTTGGCTGGTTTTGTAGGTTTTCAATCAGACTAGGGTGAGGAAGGACCTAAGTAAGTTATGGAGAGCAAATAAATTCCTTATGCAAATTAGTTTGGAAATTAGACCATCTGATTGGTTGATGCAATTCTCATTAGGGATGGCCATCGGCCATCGATGTTTATAAACCATCGATGGGTTATGGTCGATGTTCAATCGTTTTTACATCAATGTTTAGTTAAAACGACTAGTTTTGTTTTGCTATTTCCTGGTACACAGAGCAAAGTTCCACCCACGACACCAGTGAAGCCCCGCCCCCATATTCTGATTGGCCCACAGGCCAGTCAGTCAAATACAATGGATGACCACTGATATGTAACAACATCGATGGCAAAGGCAACAATGGCCATCTTAATACTCATTCAAAACAATCTATTCCGATTGGTTTATGTACTGTCAGTCAACAGTTTTCTATTTTACTACTTTTGATGGGACCATCATGCAATAGTCTTCAACCAGGAAGCCAATTGGTCAAGAATGTTCTTGTTATCAACCATCTTTGGCTGGTTTTGTAGGTTTTCAATCAGACTAGGGTGAGGAAGGACCTAAGTAAGTTATGGAGAGCAAATAAATTCCTTATGCAAATTAGTTTGGAAATTAGACCATCTGATTGGTTGATGCAATTCTCATTAGGGATGGCCATCGGCCATCGATGTTTATAAACCATCGATGGGTTATGGTCGATGTTCAATCGTTTTTACATCAATGTTTAGTTAAAACGACTAGTTTTGTTTTGCTATTTCCTGGTACACAGAGCAAAGTTCCACCCACGACACCAGTGAAGCCCCGCCCCCATATTCTGATTGGCCCACAGGCCAGTCAGTCAAATACAATGGATGACCACTGATATGTAACAACATCGATGGCAAAGGCAACAATGGCCATCTTAATACTCATTCAAAACAATCTATTCCGATTGGTTTATGTACTGTCAGTCAACAGTTTTCTATTTTACTACTTTTGATGGGACCATCATGCAATAGTCTTCACCCAGGAAGCCAATTGGTCAAGAATGTTCTTGTTATCAACCATCTTTGGCTGGTTTTGTAGGTTTTCAATCAGACTAGGGTGAGGAAGGACCTAAGTAAGTTATGGAGAGCAAATAAATTCCTTATGCAAATTAGTTTGGAAATTAGACCATCTGATTGGTTGATGCAATTCTCATTAGGGATGGCCATCGGCCATCGATGTTTATAAACCATCGATGGGTTATGGTCGATGTTCAATAGTTTTTACATCAATGTTTAGTTAAAACGACTAGTTTTGTTTTGCTATTTCCTGGTACACAGAGCAAAGCTCCACCCACGACACCAGTGAAGCCCCGCCCCCATATTCTGATTGGCCCACAGGCCAGTCAGTCAAATGCAATGGATGACCACTGATATGTAACAACATCGATGGCAAAGGCAACAATGGCCATCATTAATACTCATTCAAAACAATCCATTCCGATTTGTTTATGTACTGTCAGCCAACAGTTTTCTATTTTACTACTTTTGATGGGACCATCATGCAATAGTCTTCAACCAGGAAGCCAATTGGTCAAGAATGTTCTTGTTATCAACCATCTTTGGCTGGTTTTGTAGGTTTTTCAATCAGACTAGGGTGAGGAAGGACCTAAGTAAGTTATGGAGAGCAAATAAATTCCTTATGCAAATTAGTTTGGAAATTAGACCATCTGATTGGTTGATGCAATTCTCATTAGGGATGGCCATCGGCCATCGATGTTTATAAACCATCGATGGGTTATGGTCGATGTTCAATAGTTTTTACATCAATGTTTAGTTAAAACGACTAGTTTTGTTTTGCTATTTCCTGGTACACAGAGCAAAGCTCCACCCACGACACCAGTGAAGCCCCGCCCCCATATTCTGATTGGCCCACAGGCCAGTCAGTCAAATGCAATGGATGACCACTGATATGTAACAACATCGATGGCAAAGGCAACAATGGCCATCATTAATACTCATTCAAAACAATCCATTCCGATTGGTTTATGTACTGTCAGTCAACAGTTTTCTATTTTACTACTTTTGATGGGACCATCATGCAATAGTCTTCACCCAGGAAGCCAATTGGTCAAGAATGTTCTTGTTATCAACCATCTTTGGCTGGTTTTGTAGGTTTTCAATCAGACTAGGGTGAGGAAGGACCTAAGTAAGTTATGGAGAGCAAATAAATTCCTTATGCAAATTAGTTTGGAAATTAGACCATCTGATTGGTTGATGCAATTCTCATTAGGGATGGCCATCGGCCATCGGCCATCGATGTTTATAAACCATCGATGGGTTATGGTCGATGTTCAATAGTTTTTACATCATTGTTTAGTTAAAATGACTAGTTTTTTTTTTTGCTATTTCCTGGTACACAGAGCAAAGCTCCACCCACGACACCAGTGAAGCCCCGCCCCCATATTCTGATTGGCCCACAGGCCAGTCAGTCAAATGCAATGGATGACCACTGATATGTAACAACATCGATGGCAAAGGCAACAATGGCCATCATTAATACTCATTCAAAACATTCCATTCCGATTGGTTTATGTACTGTCAGTCAACAGTTTTCTATTTTACTACTTTTGATGGGACCATCATGCAATAGGCTTCAACCAGGAAGCCAATTGGTCAAGAATGTTCTTGTTATCAACCATCTTTGGCTGGTTTTGTAGGTTTTCAATCAGACTAGGGTGAGGAAGGACCTAAGTAAGTTATGGAGAGCAAATAAATTCCTTATGCAAATTAGTTTGGAAATTAGAAAATCTGATTGGTTGATGCAATTCTCATTAGGGATGGCCATCGGCCATCGATGTTTATAAACAATCGATGGATTATGTTCGATGTTCAATTGTTTTTACATCAATGTTTAGTTAAAACGACTAGTTTTGTTATTTCCTGGTACACAGAGCAAAGTTCCACCCACGACACCAGTGAAGCCCCGCCCGCATATTCTGATTGGCCCACATGCCAGTCAGTCAAATGCAATGGATGACCACTGATATGTAACAACATCGATGGCAAAGGCAACAATGGCCATCATTAATACTCATTCAAAACAATCCATTTCGATTGGTTTATGTACTGTCAGTCAACAGTTTTCTATTTTACTACTTTTGATGGGACCATCATGCAATAGTCTTCAACCAGGAAGCCAATTGGTCAAGAATGTTCTTGTTATCAACCATCTTTGGCTGGTTTTGTAGGTTTTCAATCAGACTAGGGTGAGGAAGGACCTAAGTAAGTTATGGAGAGCAAATAAATTCCTTATGCAAATTAGTTTGGAAATTAGACCATCTGATTGGTTGATGCAATTCTCATTAGGGAAGGCCATCGGCCATCGATGTTTATAAACCATCGATGGGTTATGGTCGATGTTCAATAGTTTTTACATCAATGTTTAGTTAAAACGACTAGTTTTTTTTTTGCTATATCCTGGTACACAGAGCAAAGCTCCACCCACGACACCAGTGAAGCTCCGCCCCCATATTCTGATTGGCCCACAGGCCAGTCAGTCAAATACAATGGATGACCACTGATATGTAACAACATCGATGGCAAAGGCAACAATGGCCATCATTAATACTCATTCAAAACAATCCATTCCGATTTGTTTATGTACTGTCAGCCAACAGTTTTCTATTTTACTACTTTTGATGGGACCATCATGCAATAGTCTTCAACCAGGAAGCCAATTGGTCAAGAATGTTCTTGTTATCAACCATCTTTGGCTGGTTTTGTAGGTTTTCAATCAGACTAGGGTGAGGAAGGACCTAAGTAAGTTATGGAGAGCAAATAAATTCCTTATGCAAATTAGTTTGGAAATTAGACCATCTGATTGGTTGATGCAATTCTCATTAGGGATGGCCATCGGCCATCGATGTTTATAAACCATCGATGGGTTATGGTCGATGTTCAATAGTTTTTACATCAATGTTTAGTTAAAACGACTAGTTTTGTTTTGCTATTTCCTGGTACACAGAGCAAAGCTCCACCCACGACACCAGTGAAGCCCCGCCCCCATATTCTGATTGGCCCACAGGCCAGTCAGTCAAATGCAATGGATGACCACTGATATGTAACAACATCGATGGCAAAGGCAACAATGGCCATCATTAATACTCATTCAAAACAATCCATTCCGATTTGTTTATGTACTGTCAGCCAACAGTTTTCTATTTTACTACTTTTGATGGGACCATCATGCAATAGTCTTCAACCAGGAAGCCAATTGGTCAAGAATGTTCTTGTTATCAACCATCTTTGGCTGGTTTTGTAGGTTTTTCAATCAGACTAGGGTGAGGAAGGACCTAAGTAAGTTATGGAGAGCAAATAAATTCCTTATGCAAATTAGTTTGGAAATTAGACCATCTGATTGGTTGATGCAATTCTCATTAGGGATGGCCATCGGCCATCGATGTTTATAAACCATCGATGGGTTATGGTCGATGTTCAATAGTTTTTACATCAATGTTTAGTTAAAACGACTAGTTTTGTTTTGCTATTTCCTGGTACACAGAGCAAAGCTCCACCCACGACACCAGTGAAGCCCCGCCCCCATATTCTGATTGGCCCACAGGCCAGTCAGTCAAATGCAATGGATGACCACTGATATGTAACAACATCGATGGCAAAGGCAACAATGGCCATCATTAATACTCATTCAAAACAATCCATTCCGATTGGTTTATGTACTGTCAGTCAACAGTTTTCTATTTTACTACATTTGATGGGACCATCATGCAATAGTCTTCAACCAGGAAGCCATTTGGTCACGAATGTTCTTGTTATCAACCATCTTTGGCTGGTTTTGTAGGTTTTCAATCAGACTAGGGTGAGGAAGGACCTAAGTAAGTTATGGAGAGCAAATAAATTCCTTATGCAAATTAGTTTGGAAATTAGACCATCTGATTGGTTGATGCAATTCTCATTAGGGATGGCCATCGGCCATCGGCCATCGATGTTTATAAACCATCGATGTGTTATGGTCGATGTTCAATAGTTTTTACATCAATGTTTAGTTAAAACGACTAGTTTCGTTTTGCTATTTCCTGGTACACAGAGCAAAGCTCCACCCACGACACCAGTGAAGCCCCGCCCCCATATTCTGATTGGCCCACAGACCAGTCAGTCAAATACAATGGATGACCACTGATATGTAACAACATCGATGGCAAAGGCAACAATGGCCATCATTAATACTCATTCAAAACAATCCATTCCGATTTGTTTATGTACTGTCAGCCAACAGTTTTCTATTTTACTACTTTTTATGGGACCATCATGCAATAGTCTTCAACCAGGAAGCCAATTGGTCAAGAATGTTCTTGTTATCAACCATCTTTGGCTGGTTTTGTAGGTTTTCAATCAGACTAGGGTGAGGAAGGACCTAAGTAAGTTCTGGAGAGCAAATAAATGCCTTATGCAAATAAGTTTGGAAATTAGACCATCTGATTGGTTGATGCAATTCTCATTAGGGATGGCCATCGGCCATCGGCCATCGATGTTTATAAACCATCGATGTGTTATGGTCGATGTTCAATAGTTTTTACATCAATGTTTAGTTAAAACGACTAGTTTCGTTTTGCTATTTCCTGGTACACAGAGCAAAGCTCCACCCACGACACCAGTGAAGCCCCGCCCCCATATTCTGATTGGCCCACAGACCAGTCAGTCAAATACAATGGATGACCACTGATATGTAACAACATCGATGGCAAAGGCAACAATGGCCATCATTAATACTCATTCAAAACAATCCATTCCGATTTGTTTATGTACTGTCAGCCAACAGTTTTCTATTTTACTACTTTTTATGGGACCATCATGCAATAGTCTTCAACCAGGAAGCCAATTGGTCAAGAATGTTCTTGTTATCAACCATCTTTGGCTGGTTTTGTAGGTTTTCAATCAGACTAGGGTGAGGAAGGACCTAAGTAAGTTCTGGAGAGCAAATAAATGCCTTATGCAAATAAGTTTGGAAATTAGACCATCTGATTGGTTGATGCAATTCTCATTAGGGATGGCCATCGGCCATCGATGTTTATAAACCATCGATGGGTTATGGTCGATGTTCAATAGTTTTTACATCAATGTTTAGTTAAAACGACTAGTTTCGTTTTGCTATTTCCTGGTACACAGAGCAAAGCTCCACCCACGACACCAGTGAAGCTCCGCCCCCATATTCTGATTGGCCCACAGGCCAGTCAGTCAAATACAATGGATGACCACTGATATGTAACAACATCGATGGCAAAGGCAACAATGGCCATCATTAATACTCATTCAAAACAATCCATTCCGATTTGTTTATGTACTGTCAGCCAACAGTTTTCTATTTTACTACTTTTGATGGGACCATCATGCAATAGTCTTCAACCAGGAAGCCAATTGGTCAAGAATGTTCTTGTTATCAACCATCTTTGGCTGGTTTTGTAGGTTTTCAATCAGACTAGGGTGAGGAAGGACCTAAGTAAGTTATGGAGAGCAAATAAATTCCTTATGCAAATTAGTTTGGAAATTAGACCATCTGATTGGTTGATGCAATTCTCATTAGGGATGGCCATCGGCCATCGATGTTTATAAACCATCGATGGGTTATGGTCGATGTTCAATAGTTTTTACATCAATGTTTAGTTAAAACGACTAGTTTTGTTTTGCTATTTCCTGGTACACAGAGCAAAGCTCCACCCACGACACCAGTGAAGCCCCGCCCCCATATTCTGATTGGCCCACAGGCCAGTCAGTCAAATGCAATGGATGACCACTGATATGTAACAACATCGATGGCAAAGGCAACAATGGCCATCATTAATACTCATTCAAAACAATCCATTCCGATTTGTTTATGTACTGTCAGCCAACAGTTTTCTATTTTACTACTTTTGATGGGACCATCATGCAATAGTCTTCAACCAGGAAGCCAATTGGTCAAGAATGTTCTTGTTATCAACCATCTTTGGCTGGTTTTGTAGGTTTTTCAATCAGACTAGGGTGAGGAAGGACCTAAGTAAGTTATGGAGAGCAAATAAATTCCTTATGCAAATTAGTTTGGAAATTAGACCATCTGATTGGTTGATGCAATTCTCATTAGGGATGGCCATCGGCCATCGATGTTTATAAACCATCGATGGGTTATGGTCGATGTTCAATAGTTTTTACATCAATGTTTAGTTAAAACGACTAGTTTTGTTTTGCTATTTCCTGGTACACAGAGCAAAGCTCCACCCACGACACCAGTGAAGCCCCGCCCCCATATTCTGATTGGCCCACAGGCCAGTCAGTCAAATGCAATGGATGACCACTGATATGTAACAACATCGATGGCAAAGGCAACAATGGCCATCATTAATACTCATTCAAAACAATCCATTCCGATTGGTTTATGTACTGTCAGTCAACAGTTTTCTATTTTACTACATTTGATGGGACCATCATGCAATAGTCTTCAACCAGGAAGCCATTTGGTCACGAATGTTCTTGTTATCAACCATCTTTGGCTGGTTTTGTAGGTTTTCAATCAGACTAGGGTGAGGAAGGACCTAAGTAAGTTATGGAGAGCAAATAAATTCCTTATGCAAATTAGTTTGGAAATTAGACCATCTGATTGGTTGATGCAATTCTCATTAGGGATGGCCATCGGCCATCGGCCATCGATGTTTATAAACCATCGATGTGTTATGGTCGATGTTCAATAGTTTTTACATCAATGTTTAGTTAAAACGACTAGTTTCGTTTTGCTATTTCCTGGTACACAGAGCAAAGCTCCACCCACGACACCAGTGAAGCCCCGCCCCCATATTCTGATTGGCCCACAGACCAGTCAGTCAAATACAATGGATGACCACTGATATGTAACAACATCGATGGCAAAGGCAACAATGGCCATCATTAATACTCATTCAAAACAATCCATTCCGATTTGTTTATGTACTGTCAGCCAACAGTTTTCTATTTTACTACTTTTTATGGGACCATCATGCAATAGTCTTCAACCAGGAAGCCAATTGGTCAAGAATGTTCTTGTTATCAACCATCTTTGGCTGGTTTTGTAGGTTTTCAATCAGACTAGGGTGAGGAAGGACCTAAGTAAGTTCTGGAGAGCAAATAAATGCCTTATGCAAATAAGTTTGGAAATTAGACCATCTGATTGGTTGATGCAATTCTCATTAGGGATGGCCATCGGCCATCGATGTTTATAAACCATCGATGGGTTATGGTCGATGTTCAATAGTTTTTACATCAATGTTTTGTTAAAACGACTAGTTTCGTTTTGCTATTTCCTGGTACACAGAGCAAAGCTCCACCCACGACACCAGTGAAGCCCCGCCCCCATATTCTGATTGGCCCACAGGCCAGTCAGTCAAATACAATGGATGACCACTGATATGTAACAACATCGATGGCAAAAGCAACAATGGCCATCATTAATACTCATTCAAAACAATCCATTCCAATTTGTTTATGTACTGTCAGCCAACAGTTTTCTATTTTACTACTTTTGATGGGACCATCATGCAATAGTCTTCAACCAGGAAGCCAATTGGTCAAGAATGTTCTTGTTATCAACCATCTTTAGCTGGTTTTGTAGGTTTTCAATCAGACTAGGGTGAGGAAGGACCTAAGTAAGTTATGGAGAGCAAATAAATTCCTTATGCAAATTAGTTTGGAAATTAGACCATCTGATTGGTTGATGCAATTCTCATTAGGGATGGCCATCGGCCATCGATGTTTATAAACCATCGATGTGTTATGGTCGATGTTCAATAGTTTTTACATCAATGTTTAGTTAAAACGACTAGTTTCGTTTTGCTATTTCCTGGTACACAGAGCAAAGCTCCACCCACGACACCAGTGAAGCCCCGCCCCCATATTCTGATTGGCCCACAGACCAGTCAGTCAAATACAATGGATGACCACTGATATGTAACAACATCGATGGCAAAGGCAACAATGGCCATCATTAATACTCATTCAAAACAATCCATTCCGATTTGTTTATGTACTGTCAGCCAACAGTTTTCTATTTTACTACTTTTTATGGGACCATCATGCAATAGTCTTCAACCAGGAAGCCAATTGGTCAAGAATGTTCTTGTTATCAACCATCTTTGGCTGGTTTTGTAGGTTTTCAATCAGACTAGGGTGAGGAAGGACCTAAGTAAGTTCTGGAGAGCAAATAAATGCCTTATGCAAATAAGTTTGGAAATTAGACCATCTGATTGGTTGATGCAATTCTCATTAGGGATGGCCATCGGCCATCGATGTTTATAAACCATCGATGGGTTATGGTCGATGTTCAATAGTTTTTACATCAATGTTTAGTTAAAACGACTAGTTTCGTTTTGCTATTTCCTGGTACACAGAGCAAAGCTCCACCCACGACACCAGTGAAGCCCCGCCCCCATATTCTGATTGGCCCACAGACCAGTCAGTCAAATACAATGGATGACCACTGATATGTAACAACATCGATGGCAAAGGCAACAATGGCCATCATTAATACTCATTCAAAACAATCCATTCCAATTTGTTTATGTACTGTCAGCCAACAGTTTTCTATTTTACTACTTTTGATGGGACCATCATGCAATAGTCTTCATCCAGGAAGCCAATTGGTCAAGAATGTTCTTGTTATCAACCATCTTTGGCTGATTTTGTAGGTTTTCAATCAGACTAGGGTGAGGAAGGACCTAAGTAAGTTATGGAGAGCAAATAAATTCCTTATGCAAATTAGTTTGGAAATTAGACCATCTGATTGGTTGATGCAATTCTCATTAGGGATGGCCATCGGCCATCGATGTTTATAAACCATCGATGGGTTCTGGTCGATGTTCAATAGTTTTTACATCAATGTTTAGTTAAAACGACTAGTTTCGTTTTGCTATTTCCTGGTACACAGAGCAAAGCTCCACCCACGACACCAGTGAAGCCCCACCCCCATATTCTGATTGGCCCACAGGCCAGTCAGTCAAATACAATGGATGACCACTGATATGTAACAACATCGATGGCAAAGGCAACAATGGCAATCATTAATACTCATTCAAAACAATCCATTCCGATTTGTTTATGTACTGTCAGCCAACAGTTTTCTATTTTACTACTTTTGATGGGACCATCATGCAATAGTCTTCAACCAGGAAGCCAATTGGTCAAGAATGTTCTTGTTATCAACCATCTTTAGCTGGTTTTGTAGGTTTTCAATCAGACTAGGGTGAGGAAGGACCTAAGTAAGTTATGGAGAGCAAATAAATTCCTTATGCAAATTAGTTTGGAAATTAGACCATCTGATTGGTTGATGCAATTCTCATTAGGGATGGCCATCGGCCATCGATGTTTATAAACCATCGATGGGTTATGGTCGATGTTCAATAGTTTTTACATCAATGTTTAGTTAAAACGACTAGTTTTGTTTTGCTATTTCCTGGTACACAGAGCAAAGCTCCACCCACGACACCAGTGAAGCCCCGCCCCCATATTCTGATTGGCCCACAGGCCAGTCAGTCAAATGCAATGGATGACCACTGATATGTAACAACATCGATGGCAAAGGCAACAATGGCCATCATTAATACTCATTCAAAACAATCCATTCCGATTGGTTTATGTACTGTCAGTCAACAGTTTTCTATTTTACTACATTTGATGGGACCATCATGCAATAGTCTTCAACCAGGAAGCCATTTGGTCACGAATGTTCTTGTTATCAACCATCTTTGGCTGGTTTTGTAGGTTTTCAATCAGACTAGGGTGAGGAAGGACCTAAGTAAGTTATGGAGAGCAAATAAATTCCTTATGCAAATTAGTTTGGAAATTAGACCATCTGATTGGTTGATGCAATTCTCATTAGGGATGGCCATCGGCCATCGGCCATCGATGTTTATAAACCATCGATGTGTTATGGTCGATGTTCAATAGTTTTTACATCAATGTTTAGTTAAAACGACTAGTTTCGTTTTGCTATTTCCTGGTACACAGAGCAAAGCTCCACCCACGACACCAGTGAAGCCCCGCCCCCATATTCTGATTGGCCCACAGACCAGTCAGTCAAATACAATGGATGACCACTGATATGTAACAACATCGATGGCAAAGGCAACAATGGCCATCATTAATACTCATTCAAAACAATCCATTCCGATTTGTTTATGTACTGTCAGCCAACAGTTTTCTATTTTACTACTTTTTATGGGACCATCATGCAATAGTCTTCAACCAGGAAGCCAATTGGTCAAGAATGTTCTTGTTATCAACCATCTTTGGCTGGTTTTGTAGGTTTTCAATCAGACTAGGGTGAGGAAGGACCTAAGTAAGTTCTGGAGAGCAAATAAATGCCTTATGCAAATAAGTTTGGAAATTAGACCATCTGATTGGTTGATGCAATTCTCATTAGGGATGGCCATCGGCCATCGATGTTTATAAACCATCGATGGGTTATGGTCGATGTTCAATAGTTTTTACATCAATGTTTAGTTAAAACGACTAGTTTTGTTTTGCTATTTCCTGGTACACAGAGCAAAGCTCCACCCACGACACCAGTGAAGCCCCGCCCCCATATTCTGATTGGCCCACAGGCCAGTCAGTCAAATGCAATGGATGACCACTGATATGTAACAACATCGATGGCAAAGGCAACAATGGCCATCATTAATACTCATTCAAAACAATCCATTCCGATTTGTTTATGTACTGTCAGCCAACAGTTTTCTATTTTACTACTTTTGATGGGACCATCATGCAATAGTCTTCAACCAGGAAGCCAATTGGTCAAGAATGTTCTTGTTATCAACCATCTTTGGCTGGTTTTGTAGGTTTTTCAATCAGACTAGGGTGAGGAAGGACCTAAGTAAGTTATGGAGAGCAAATAAATTCCTTATGCAAATTAGTTTGGAAATTAGACCATCTGATTGGTTGATGCAATTCTCATTAGGGATGGCCATCGGCCATCGATGTTTATAAACCATCGATGGGTTATGGTCGATGTTCAATAGTTTTTACATCAATGTTTAGTTAAAACGACTAGTTTTGTTTTGCTATTTCCTGGTACACAGAGCAAAGCTCCACCCACGACACCAGTGAAGCCCCGCCCCCATATTCTGATTGGCCCACAGGCCAGTCAGTCAAATGCAATGGATGACCACTGATATGTAACAACATCGATGGCAAAGGCAACAATGGCCATCATTAATACTCATTCAAAACAATCCATTCCGATTTGTTTATGTACTGTCAGCCAACAGTTTTCTATTTTACTACTTTTTATGGGACCATCATGCAATAGTCTTCAACCAGGAAGCCAATTGGTCAAGAATGTTCTTGTTATCAACCATCTTTGGCTGGTTTTGTAGGTTTTCAATCAGACTAGGGTGAGGAAGGACCTAAGTAAGTTCTGGAGAGCAAATAAATGCCTTATGCAAATAAGTTTGGAAATTAGACCATCTGATTGGTTGATGCAATTCTCATTAGGGATGGCCATCGGCCATCGATGTTTATAAACCATCGATGGGTTATGGTCGATGTTCAATAGTTTTTACATCAATGTTTAGTTAAAACGACTAGTTTTGTTTTGCTATTTCCTGGTACACAGAGCAAAGCTCCACCCACGACACCAGTGAAGCCCCGCCCCCATATTCTGATTGGCCCACAGGCCAGTCAGTCAAATGCAATGGATGACCACTGATATGTAACAACATCGATGGCAAAGGCAACAATGGCCATCATTAATACTCATTCAAAACAATCCATTCCGATTTGTTTATGTACTGTCAGCCAACAGTTTTCTATTTTACTACTTTTGATGGGACCATCATGCAATAGTCTTCAACCAGGAAGCCAATTGGTCAAGAATGTTCTTGTTATCAACCATCTTTGGCTGGTTTTGTAGGTTTTTCAATCAGACTAGGGTGAGGAAGGACCTAAGTAAGTTATGGAGAGCAAATAAATTCCTTATGCAAATTAGTTTGGAAATTAGACCATCTGATTGGTTGATGCAATTCTCATTAGGGATGGCCATCGGCCATCGATGTTTATAAACCATCGATGGGTTATGGTCGATGTTCAATAGTTTTTACATCAATGTTTAGTTAAAACGACTAGTTTTGTTTTGCTATTTCCTGGTACACAGAGCAAAGCTCCACCCACGACACCAGTGAAGCCCCGCCCCCATATTCTGATTGGCCCACAGGCCAGTCAGTCAAATGCAATGGATGACCACTGATATGTAACAACATCGATGGCAAAGGCAACAATGGCCATCATTAATACTCATTCAAAACAATCCATTCCGATTGGTTTATGTACTGTCAGTCAACAGTTTTCTATTTTACTACATTTGATGGGACCATCATGCAATAGTCTTCAACCAGGAAGCCATTTGGTCACGAATGTTCTTGTTATCAACCATCTTTGGCTGGTTTTGTAGGTTTTCAATCAGACTAGGGTGAGGAAGGACCTAAGTAAGTTATGGAGAGCAAATAAATTCCTTATGCAAATTAGTTTGGAAATTAGACCATCTGATTGGTTGATGCAATTCTCATTAGGGATGGCCATCGGCCATCGGCCATCGATGTTTATAAACCATCGATGTGTTATGGTCGATGTTCAATAGTTTTTACATCAATGTTTAGTTAAAACGACTAGTTTCGTTTTGCTATTTCCTGGTACACAGAGCAAAGCTCCACCCACGACACCAGTGAAGCCCCGCCCCCATATTCTGATTGGCCCACAGACCAGTCAGTCAAATACAATGGATGACCACTGATATGTAACAACATCGATGGCAAAGGCAACAATGGCCATCATTAATACTCATTCAAAACAATCCATTCCGATTTGTTTATGTACTGTCAGCCAACAGTTTTCTATTTTACTACTTTTTATGGGACCATCATGCAATAGTCTTTAACCAGGAAGCCAATTGGTCAAGAATGTTCTTGTTATCAACCATCTTTGGCTGGTTTTGTAGGTTTTCAATCAGACTAGGGTGAGGAAGGACCTAAGTAAGTTCTGGAGAGCAAATAAATGCCTTATGCAAATAAGTTTGGAAATTAGACCATCTGATTGGTTGATGCAATTCTCATTAGGGATGGCCATCGGCCATCGATGTTTATAAACCATCGATGGGTTATGGTCGATGTTCAATAGTTTTTACATCAATGTTTTGTTAAAACGACTAGTTTCGTTTTGCTATTTCCTGGTACACAGAGCAAAGCTCCACCCACGACACCAGTGAAGCCCCGCCCCCATATTCTGATTGGCCCACAGGCCAGTCAGTCAAATACAATGGATGACCACTGATATGTAACAACATCGATGGCAAAGGCAACAATGGCCATCATTAATACTCATTCAAAACAATCCATTCCAATTTGTTTATGTACTGTCAGCCAACAGTTTTCTATTTTACTACTTTTGATGGGACCATCATGCAATAGTCTTCAACCAGGAAGCCAATTGGTCAAGAATGTTCTTGTTATCAACCATCTTTAGCTGGTTTTGTAGGTTTTCAATCAGACTAGGGTGAGGAAGGACCTAAGTAAGTTATGGAGAGCAAATAAATTCCTTATGCAAATTAGTTTGGAAATTAGACCATCTGATTGGTTGATGCAATTCTCATTAGGGATGGCCATCGGCCATCGGCCATCGATGTTTATAAACCATCGATGGGTTATGGTCGATGTTCAATAGTTTTTACATCAATGTTTAGTTAAAACGACTAGTTTCGTTTTGCTATTTCCTGGTACACAGAGCAAAGCTCCACCCACGACACCAGTGAAGCCCCGCCCCCATATTCTGATTGGCCCACAGACCAGTCAGTCAAATACAATGGATGACCACTGATATGTAACAACATCGATGGCAAAGGCAACAATGGCCATCATTAATACTCATTCAAAACAATCCATTCCGATTTGTTTATGTACTGTCAGCCAACAGTTTTCTATTTTACTACTTTTGATGGGACCATCATGCAATAGTCTTCATCCAGGAAGCCAATTGGTCAAGAATGTTCTTGTTATCAACCATCTTTGGCTGGTTTTGTGGGTTTTCAATCAGACTAGGGTGAGGAAGGATCTAATGAAGTTATGGAGAGCAAATAAATTCCTTATGCAAATTAGTTTGGAAATTAGACCATCTGATTGGTTGATGCAATTCTCATTAGGGATGGCCATCGGCCATCGATGTTTATAAACCATCGATGGGTTATGGTCGATGTTCAATAGTTTTTACATCAATGTTTTGTTAAAACGACTAGTTTCGTTTTGCTATTTCCTGGTACACAGAGCAAAGCCCCGCCCCCATATTCTGATTGGCCCACAGGCCAGTCAGTCAAATACAATGGATGACCACTGATATGTAACAACATCGATGGCAAAGGCAACAATGGCAATCATTAATACTCATTCAAAACAATCCATTCCGATTTGTTTATGTACTGTCAGCCAACAGTTTTCTATTTTACTACTTTTGATGGGACCATCATGCAATAGTCTTCAACCAGGAAGCCAATTGGTCAAGAATGTTCTTGTTATCAACCATCTTTAGCTGGTTTTGTAGGTTTTCAATCAGACTAGGGTGAGGAAGGACCTAAGTAAGTTATGGAGAGCAAATAAATTCCTTATGCAAATTAGTTTGGAAATTAGACCATCTGATTGGTTGATGCAATTCTCATTAGGGATGGCCATCGGCCATCGATGTTTATAAACCATCGATGGGTTATGGTCGATGTTCAATAGTTTTTACATCAATGTTTAGTTAAAACGACTAGTTTTGTTTTGCTATTTCCTGGTACACAGAGCAAAGCTCCACCCACGACACCAGTGAAGCCCCGCCCCCATATTCTGATTGGCCCACAGGCCAGTCAGTCAAATGCAATGGATGACCACTGATATGTAACAACATCGATGGCAAAGGCAACAATGGCCATCATTAATACTCATTCAAAACAATCCATTCCGATTGGTTTATGTACTGTCAGTCAACAGTTTTCTATTTTACTACATTTGATGGGACCATCATGCAATAGTCTTCAACCAGGAAGCCATTTGGTCACGAATGTTCTTGTTATCAACCATCTTTGGCTGGTTTTGTAGGTTTTCAATCAGACTAGGGTGAGGAAGGACCTAAGTAAGTTATGGAGAGCAAATAAATTCCTTATGCAAATTAGTTTGGAAATTAGACCATCTGATTGGTTGATGCAATTCTCATTAGGGATGGCCATCGGCCATCGGCCATCGATGTTTATAAACCATCGATGTGTTATGGTCGATGTTCAATAGTTTTTACATCAATGTTTAGTTAAAACGACTAGTTTCGTTTTGCTATTTCCTGGTACACAGAGCAAAGCTCCACCCACGACACCAGTGAAGCCCCGCCCCCATATTCTGATTGGCCCACAGACCAGTCAGTCAAATACAATGGATGACCACTGATATGTAACAACATCGATGGCAAAGGCAACAATGGCCATCATTAATACTCATTCAAAACAATCCATTCCGATTTGTTTATGTACTGTCAGCCAACAGTTTTCTATTTTACTACTTTTTATGGGACCATCATGCAATAGTCTTCAACCAGGAAGCCAATTGGTCAAGAATGTTCTTGTTATCAACCATCTTTGGCTGGTTTTGTAGGTTTTCAATCAGACTAGGGTGAGGAAGGACCTAAGTAAGTTCTGGAGAGCAAATAAATGCCTTATGCAAATAAGTTTGGAAATTAGACCATCTGATTGGTTGATGCAATTCTCATTAGGGATGGCCATCGGCCATCGATGTTTATAAACCATCGATGGGTTATGGTCGATGTTCAATAGTTTTTACATCAATGTTTAGTTAAAACGACTAGTTTTGTTTTGCTATTTCCTGGTACACAGAGCAAAGCTCCACCCACGACACCAGTGAAGCCCCGCCCCCATATTCTGATTGGCCCACAGGCCAGTCAGTCAAATGCAATGGATGACCACTGATATGTAACAACATCGATGGCAAAGGCAACAATGGCCATCATTAATACTCATTCAAAACAATCCATTCCGATTTGTTTATGTACTGTCAGCCAACAGTTTTCTATTTTACTACTTTTGATGGGACCATCATGCAATAGTCTTCAACCAGGAAGCCAATTGGTCAAGAATGTTCTTGTTATCAACCATCTTTGGCTGGTTTTGTAGGTTTTTCAATCAGACTAGGGTGAGGAAGGACCTAAGTAAGTTATGGAGAGCAAATAAATTCCTTATGCAAATTAGTTTGGAAATTAGACCATCTGATTGGTTGATGCAATTCTCATTAGGGATGGCCATCGGCCATCGATGTTTATAAACCATCGATGGGTTATGGTCGATGTTCAATAGTTTTTACATCAATGTTTAGTTAAAACGACTAGTTTTGTTTTGCTATTTCCTGGTACACAGAGCAAAGCTCCACCCACGACACCAGTGAAGCCCCGCCCCCATATTCTGATTGGCCCACAGGCCAGTCAGTCAAATGCAATGGATGACCACTGATATGTAACAACATCGATGGCAAAGGCAACAATGGCCATCATTAATACTCATTCAAAACAATCCATTCCGATTGGTTTATGTACTGTCAGTCAACAGTTTTCTATTTTACTACATTTGATGGGACCATCATGCAATAGTCTTCAACCAGGAAGCCATTTGGTCACGAATGTTCTTGTTATCAACCATCTTTGGCTGGTTTTGTAGGTTTTCAATCAGACTAGGGTGAGGAAGGACCTAAGTAAGTTATGGAGAGCAAATAAATTCCTTATGCAAATTAGTTTGGAAATTAGACCATCTGATTGGTTGATGCAATTCTCATTAGGGATGGCCATCGGCCATCGGCCATCGATGTTTATAAACCATCGATGTGTTATGGTCGATGTTCAATAGTTTTTACATCAATGTTTAGTTAAAACGACTAGTTTCGTTTTGCTATTTCCTGGTACACAGAGCAAAGCTCCACCCACGACACCAGTGAAGCCCCGCCCCCATATTCTGATTGGCCCACAGACCAGTCAGTCAAATACAATGGATGACCACTGATATGTAACAACATCGATGGCAAAGGCAACAATGGCCATCATTAATACTCATTCAAAACAATCCATTCCGATTTGTTTATGTACTGTCAGCCAACAGTTTTCTATTTTACTACTTTTTATGGGACCATCATGCAATAGTCTTTAACCAGGAAGCCAATTGGTCAAGAATGTTCTTGTTATCAACCATCTTTGGCTGGTTTTGTAGGTTTTCAATCAGACTAGGGTGAGGAAGGACCTAAGTAAGTTCTGGAGAGCAAATAAATGCCTTATGCAAATAAGTTTGGAAATTAGACCATCTGATTGGTTGATGCAATTCTCATTAGGGATGGCCATCGGCCATCGATGTTTATAAACCATCGATGGGTTATGGTCGATGTTCAATAGTTTTTACATCAATGTTTTGTTAAAACGACTAGTTTCGTTTTGCTATTTCCTGGTACACAGAGCAAAGCTCCACCCACGACACCAGTGAAGCCCCGCCCCCATATTCTGATTGGCCCACAGGCCAGTCAGTCAAATACAATGGATGACCACTGATATGTAACAACATCGATGGCAAAGGCAACAATGGCCATCATTAATACTCATTCAAAACAATCCATTCCAATTTGTTTATGTACTGTCAGCCAACAGTTTTCTATTTTACTACTTTTGATGGGACCATCATGCAATAGTCTTCAACCAGGAAGCCAATTGGTCAAGAATGTTCTTGTTATCAACCATCTTTAGCTGGTTTTGTAGGTTTTCAATCAGACTAGGGTGAGGAAGGACCTAAGTAAGTTATGGAGAGCAAATAAATTCCTTATGCAAATTAGTTTGGAAATTAGACCATCTGATTGGTTGATGCAATTCTCATTAGGGATGGCCATCGGCCATCGGCCATCGATGTTTATAAACCATCGATGGGTTATGGTCGATGTTCAATAGTTTTTACATCAATGTTTAGTTAAAACGACTAGTTTCGTTTTGCTATTTCCTGGTACACAGAGCAAAGCTCCACCCACGACACCAGTGAAGCCCCGCCCCCATATTCTGATTGGCCCACAGACCAGTCAGTCAAATACAATGGATGACCACTGATATGTAACAACATCGATGGCAAAGGCAACAATGGCCATCATTAATACTCATTCAAAACAATCCATTCCGATTTGTTTATGTACTGTCAGCCAACAGTTTTCTATTTTACTACTTTTGATGGGATCATCATGCAATAGTCTTCATCCAGGAAGCCAATTGGTCAAGAATGTTCTTGTTATCAACCATCTTTGGCTGGTTTTGTGGGTTTTCAATCAGACTAGGGTGAGGAAGGATCTAATGAAGTTATGGAGAGCAAATAAATTCCTTATGCAAATTAGTTTGGAAATTAGACCATCTGATTGGTTGATGCAATTCTCATTAGGGATGGCCATCGGCCATCGATGTTTATAAACCATCGATGGGTTATGGTCGATGTTCAATAGTTTTTACATCAATGTTTTGTTAAAACGACTAGTTTCGTTTTGCTATTTCCTGGTACACAGAGCAAAGCCCCGCCCCCATATTCTGATTGGCCCACAGGCCAGTCAGTCAAATACAATGGATGACCACTGATATGTAACAACATCGATGGCAAAGGCAACAATGGCAATCATTAATACTCATTCAAAACAATCCATTCCGATTTGTTTATGTACTGTCAGCCAACAGTTTTCTATTTTACTACTTTTGATGGGACCATCATGCAATAGTCTTCAACCAGGAAGCCAATTGGTCAAGAATGTTCTTGTTATCAACCATCTTTAGCTGGTTTTGTAGGTTTTCAATCAGACTAGGGTGAGGAAGGACCTAAGTAAGTTATGGAGAGCAAATAAATTCCTTATGCAAATTAGTTTGGAAATTAGACCATCTGATTGGTTGATGCAATTCTCATTAGGGATGGCCATCGGCCATCGATGTTTATAAACCATCGATGGGTTATGGTCGATGTTCAATAGTTTTTACATCAATGTTTAGTTAAAACGACTAGTTTTGTTTTGCTATTTCCTGGTACACAGAGCAAAGCTCCACCCACGACACCAGTGAAGCCCCGCCCCCATATTCTGATTGGCCCACAGGCCAGTCAGTCAAATGCAATGGATGACCACTGATATGTAACAACATCGATGGCAAAGGCAACAATGGCCATCATTAATACTCATTCAAAACAATCCATTCCGATTGGTTTATGTACTGTCAGTCAACAGTTTTCTATTTTACTACATTTGATGGGACCATCATGCAATAGTCTTCAACCAGGAAGCCATTTGGTCACAAATGTTCTTGTTATCAACCATCTTTGGCTGGTTTTGTAGGTTTTCAATCAGACTAGGGTGAGGAAGGACCTAAGTAAGTTATGGAGAGCAAATAAATTCCTTATGCAAATTAGTTTGGAAATTAGACCATCTGATTGGTTGATGCAATTCTCATTAGGGATGGCCATCGGCCATCGATGTTTATAAACCATCGATGGGTTATGGTCGATGTTCAATAGTTTTTACATCAATGTTTAGTTAAAACGACTAGTTTCGTTTTGCTATTTCCTGGTACACAGAGCAAAGCTCCACCCACGACACCAGTGAAGCCCCGCCCCCATATTCTGATTGGCCCACAGACCAGTCAGTCAAATACAATGGATGACCACTGATATGTAACAACATCGATGGCAAAGGCAACAATGGCCATCATTAATACTCATTCAAAACAATCCATTCCGATTTGTTTATGTACTGTCAGCCAACAGTTTTCTATTTTACTACTTTTTATGGGACCATCATGCAATAGTCTTCAACCAGGAAGCCAATTGGTCAAGAATGTTCTTGTTATCAACCATCTTTGGCTGGTTTTGTAGGTTTTCAATCAGACTAGGGTGAGGAAGGACCTAAGTAAGTTCTGGAGAGCAAATAAATGCCTTATGCAAATAAGTTTGGAAATTAGACCATCTGATTGGTTGATGCAATTCTCATTAGGGATGGCCATCGGCCATCGATGTTTATAAACCATCGATGGGTTATGGTCGATGTTCAATAGTTTTTACATCAATGTTTTGTTAAAACGACTAGTTTCGTTTTGCTATTTCCTGGTACACAGAGCAAAGCTCCACCCACGACACCAGTGAAGCCCCGCCCCCATATTCTGATTGGCCCACAGGCCAGTCAGTCAAATACAATGGATGACCACTGATATGTAACAACATCGATGGCAAAAGCAACAATGGCCATCATTAATACTCATTCAAAACAATCCATTCCAATTTGTTTATGTACTGTCAGCCAACAGTTTTCTATTTTACTACTTTTGATGGGACCATCATGCAATAGTCTTCAACCAGGAAGCCAATTGGTCAAGAATGTTCTTGTTATCAACCATCTTTAGCTGGTTTTGTAGGTTTTCAATCAGACTAGGGTGAGGAAGGACCTAAGTAAGTTATGGAGAGCAAATAAATTCCTTATGCAAATTAGTTTGGAAATTAGACCATCTGATTGGTTGATGCAATTCTCATTAGGGATGGCCATCGGCCATCGATGTTTATAAACCATCGATGGGTTATGGTCGATGTTCAATAGTTTTTACATCAATGTTTAGTTAAAACGACTAGTTTCGTTTTGCTATTTCCTGGTACACAGAGCAAAGCTCCACCCACGACACCAGTGAAGCCCCGCCCCCATATTCTGATTGGCCCACAGACCAGTCAGTCAAATACAATGGATGACCACTGATATGTAACAACATCGATGGCAAAGGCAACAATGGCCATCATTAATACTCATTCAAAACAATCCATTCCGATTTGTTTATGTACTGTCAGTCAACAGTTTTCTATTTTACTACTTTTGATGGGACCATCATGCAATAGTCTTCAACCAGGAAGCCAATTGGTCAAGAATGTTCTTGTTATCAACCATCTTTGGCTGGTTTTGTAGGTTTTCAATCAGACTAGGGTGAGGAAGGACCAAAGTAAGTTATGGAGAGCAAATAAATAACTTATGCAAATTAGTTTGGAAATTAGACCATCTGATTGGTTGATGCAATTCTCATTAGGGATGGCCATCGGCCATCGGCCATCGGCCATCGATGTTTATAAACCATCGATGGGTTATGGTCGATGTTCAATAGTTTTTACATCATTGTTTAGTTAAAACGACTAGTTTTTTTTTTGCTATTTCCTGGTACACAGAGCAAAGCTCCACCCACGACACCAGTGAAGCCCCGCCCCCATATTCTGATTGGCCCACAGGCCAGTCAGTCAAATACAATGGATGACCACTGATATGTAACAACATCGATGGCAAATGCAACAATGGCCATCATTAATACTCATTCAAAACAATCCATTCCAATTTGTTTATGTACTGTCAGCCAACAGTTTTCTATTTTACTACTTTTGATGGGACCATCATGCAATAGTCTTCAACCAGGAAGCCAATTGGTCAAGAATGTTCTTGTTATCAACCATCTTTGGCTGGTTTTGTAGGTTTTCAATCAGACTAGGGTGAGGAAGGACCTAAGTAAGTTATGGAGAGCAAATAAATTCCTTATGCAAATTAGTTTGGAAATTAGACCATCTGATTGGTTGATGCAATTCTCATTAGGGATGGCCATCGGCCATCGATGTTTATAAACCATCGATGGGTTATGGTCGATGTTCAATAGTTTTTACATCAATGTTTAGTTAAAACGACTAGTTTTGTTTTGCTATTTCCTGGTACACAGAGCATAGCTCCACCCACGACACCAGTGAAGCCCCGCCCCCATATTCTGATTGGCCCACAGGCCAGTCAGTCAAATGCAATGGATGACCAATGATATGTAACAACAACGATGGCAAAGGCAACAATGGCCATCATTAATACTCATTCAAAACAATCCATTCCGATTGGTTTATGTACTGTCAGTCAACAGTTTTCTATTTTACTACATTTGATGGGACCATCATGCAATAGTCTTCAACCAGGAAGCCATTTGGTCACGAATGTTCTTGTTATCAACCATCTTTGGCTGGTTTTGTAGGTTTTCAATCAGACTAGGGTGAGGAAGGACCTAAGTAAGTTATGGAGAGCAAATAAATTCCTTATGCAAATTAGTTTGGAAATTAGACCATCTGATTGGTTGATGCAATTCTCATTAGGGATGGCCATCGGCCATCGATGTTTATAAACCATCGATGGGTTATGGTCGATGTTCAATAGTTTTTACATCAATGTTTAGTTAAAACGACTAGTTTTTTTTGCTATTTCCTGGTACACAGGGCAAAGCTCCACCCACGACACCAGTGAAGCCCCGCCCCCATATTCTGATTGGCCCACAGGCCAGTCAGTCAAATACAATGGATGACCACTGATATGTAACAACATCGATGGCAAAGGCAACAATGGCCATCATTAATACTCATTCAAAACATTCCATTCCGATTGGTTTATGTACTGTCAGTCAACAGTTTTCTATTTTACTACTTTTGATGGGACCATCATGCAATAGTCTTCAACCAGGAAGCCAATTGGTCAAGAATGTTCTTGTTATCAACCATCTTTGGCTGGTTTTGTAGGTTTTCAATCAGACTAGGGTGAGGAATTACCTAAGTAAGTTATGGAGAGCAAATAAATTCCTTATGCAAATTAGTTTGGAAATTAGAAAATCTGATTGGTTGATGCAATTCTCATTAGGGATGGCCATCGGCCATCGATGTTTATAAACCATCGATGGGTTATGGTCGATGTTCAATAGTTTTTACATCAATGTTTAGTTAAAACGACTAGTTTTGTTATTTCCTGGTACACAGAGCAAAGTTCCACCCACGACACCAGTGAAGCCCCGCCCCCATATTCTAAATGGCCCACAGGCCAGTCAGTCAAATACAATGGATGACCACTGATATGTAACAACATCGATGGCAAAGGCAACAATAGCCATCATTAATACTCATTCAAAACAATCCATTCCGATTTGTTTATGTACTGTCAGCCAACAGTTTTCTATTTTACTACTTTTGATGGGACCATCATGCAATAGTCTTCAACCAGGAAACCAATTGGTCAAGAATGTTCTTGTTATCAACCATCTTTGGCTGGTTTTGTAGGTTTTTCAATCAGACTAGGGTGAGGAAGGACCTAAGTAAGTTATGGAGAGCAAATAAATTCCTTATGCAAATTAGTTTGGAAATTAGACCATCTGATTGGTTGATGCAATTCTCATTAGGGATGGCCATCGGCCATCGATGTTTATAAACCATCGATGGGTTATGGTCGATGTTCAATAGTTTTTACATCAATGTTTAGTTAAAACGACTAGTTTTGTTTTACTATTTTCTGGTACACAGAGCAAAGCCCCACCCCCATATTCTGATTGGCCCACAGGCCAGTCAGTCAAATACAATGGATGACCACTGATATGTAACAACATCAATGGCAAAGGCAACATTGGCCATCATTAATACTCATTCAAAACAATCCATTCCGATTGGTTTATGTACTGTCAGTCAACAGTTTTCTATTTTACTACTTTTGATGGGACCATCATGCAATAGTCTTCAACCAGGAAGCCAATTGGTCAAGAATGTTCTTGTTATCAACCATCTTTGGCTGGTTTTGTAGGTTTTCAATCAGACTAGGGTGAGGAAGGACCTAAGTAAGTTATGGAGAGCAAATAAATTCCTTATGCAAATTAGTTTGGAAATTAGACCATCTGATTGGTTGATGCAATTCTCATTAGGGATGGCCATCGGCCATCGATGTTTATAAACCATCGATGGGTTATGGTCGATGTTCAATAGTTTTTACATCAATGTTTAGTTAAAACGACTAGTTTTTTTTTGCTATTTCCTGGTACACAGAGCAAAGCTCCACCCACGACACCAGTGAAGCCCCGCCCCCACATTCTGATTGGCCCACAGGCCAGTCAGTCAAATACAATGGATGACCACTGATATGTAACAACATCGATTGCAAAGGCAACAATGGCCATCATTAATACCCATTCAAAACAATCCATTCCGATTTGTTTATGTACTGTCAGCCAACAGTTTTCTATTTTACTACTTTTGATGGGACCATCATGCAATAGTCTTCAACCAGGAAGCCAATTGGTCAAGAATGTTCTTGTTATCAACCATCTTTGGCTGGTTTTGTAGGTTTTCAATCAGACTAGGGTGAGGAAGGACCTAAGTAAGTTAAGGAGAGCAAATAAATTCCTTATGCAAATTAGTTTGGAAATTAGAAAATCTGATTGGTTGATGCAATTCTCATTAGGGATGGCCATCGGCCATCGGCCATCGATGTTTATAAACCATCGATGGGTTATGGTCGATGTTCAATAGTTTTTACATCAATGTTTAGTTAAAACGACTAGTTTTGTTTTGCTATTTCCTGGTACACAGAGCAAAGTTCCACGCACGACACCAGTGAAGCCCCGCCCCCATATTCTGATTGGCCCACAGGCCAGTCAGTCAAATACAATGGATGACCACTGATATGTAACAACATCGATGGCAAAGGCAACAATGGCCATCATTAATACTCATTCAAAACAATCCATTCCGATTTGTTTATGTACTGTCAGCCAACAGTTTTCTATTTTACTACTTTTGATGGGACCATCATGCAATAGTCTTCAACCAGGAAGCCAATTGGTCAAGAATGTTCTTGTTATCAACCATCTTTGGCTGGTTTTGTAGGTTTTTCAATCAGACTAGGTTGAGGAAGGACCTAAGTAAGTTATGGAGAGCAAATAAATTCCTTATGCAAATTAGTTTGGAAATTAGACCATCTGATTGGTTGATGCAATTCTCATTAGGGATGGCCATCGGCCATCGATGTTTATAAACCATCGATGGGTTATGGTCGATGTTCAATAGTTTTTACATCAATGTTTAGTTAAAACGACTTGTTTTGTTTTGCTATTTCCTGGTACACAGAGCAAAGTTCCACCCACGACACCAGTGAAGCCCCGCCCCCATATTCTAAATGGCCCACAGGCCAGTCAGTCAAATACAATGGATGACCACTGATATGTAACAACATCGATGGCAAAGGCAACAATGGCCATCATTAATACTCATTCAAAACAATCCATTCCAATTTGTTTATGTACTGTCAGCCAACAGTTTTCTAGTTTACTACTTTTGATGGGACCATCATGCAATAGTCTTCAACCAGGAAGCCAATTGATCAAGAATGTTCTTATTATCAACCATCTTTGGCTGGTTTTGTAGGTTTTCAATCAGACTAGGGTGAGGAAGGACCTAAGTAAGTTATGGAGAGCAAATAAATTCCTTATGCAAATTAGTTTGGAAATTAGACCATCTGATTGGTTGATGCAATTCTCATTAGGGATGGCCATCGGCCATTGATGGTTATAAACCATCGATGGGTTATGGTCGATGTTCAATAGTTTTTACATCAATGTTTAGTTAAAACGACTAGTTTTTTTTTTTGCTATTTCCTGGTACACAGAGCAAAGCTCCACCCACGACACCAGTGAAGCCCCGCCCCTACATTCTGATTGGCCCACAGGCCAGTCAGTCAAATACAATGGATGACCACTGATATGTAACAACATCGATGGCAAAGGCAACAATGGCCATCATTAATACCCATTCAAAACAATCCATTCCTATTTGTTTATGTACTGTCAGCCAACAGTTTTCTATTTTACTACTTTTGATGGGACCATCATGCAATAGTCTTCAACCAGGAAGCCAATTGGTCAAGAATGTTCTTGTTATCAACCATCTTTGGCTGGTTTTGTAGGTTTTCAATCAGACTAGGGTGAGGAAGGACCTAAGTAAGTTATGGAGAGCAAATAAATTCCTTATGCAAATTAGTTTGGAAATTAGACCATCTGATTGGTTGATGCAATTCTCATTAGGGATGGCCATCGGCCATCGATGTTTATAAACCATCGATGGGTTATGGTCGATGTTCAATAGTTTTTACATCAATGTTTAGTTAAAACAACTAGTTTTTTTTTCTATTTCCTGGTACACAGAGCAAAGCTCCACCCACGACACCAGTGAAGCCCCGCCCCCATATTCTGATTGACCCACAGGCCAGTCAGTCAAATACAATGGATGACCACTGATATGTAACAACATCGACGGCAAAGGCAACAATGGCCATCATTAATACTCATTCAAAACAATCCATTCCGATTTGTTTATGTACTGTCAGCCAACAGTTTTCTATTTTACTACTTTTGATGGGACCATCATGCAATAGTCTTCAACCAGGAAGCCAATTGGTCAAGAATGTTCTTGTTATCAACCATCTTTGGCTGATTTTGTAGGTTTTTCAATCAGACTAGGGTGAGGAAGGACCTAAGTAAGTTATGGAGAGCAAATAAATTCCTTATGCAAATTAGTTTGGAAATTAGACCATCTGATTGGTTGATGCAATTCTCATTAGGGATGGCCATCGGCCATCGATGTTTATAAACCATCGATGGGTTATGGTCGATGTTCAATAGTTTTTACATCAATGTTTAGTTAAAACGACTAGTTTTGTTTTGCTATTTCCTGGTACACAGAGCAAAGTTCCACCCACAACACCAGTGAAGCCCCGCCCCCATATTCTAAATGGCCCACAGGCCAGTCAGTCAAATACAATGGATGACCACTGATATGTAACAACATCGATGGCAAAGGCAACAATGGCCATCATTAATACTCATTCAAAACAATCCATTCCAATTTGTTTATGTACTGTAAGCCAACAGTTTTCTAGTTTACTACTTTTGATGGGACCATCATGCAATAGTCTTCAACCAGGAAGCCAATTGATCAAGAATGTTCTTATTATCAACCATCTTTGGCTGGTTTTGTAGGTTTTCAATCAGACTAGGGTGAGGAAGGACCTAAGTAAGTTATGGAGAGCAAATAAATTCATTATGCAAATTAGTTTGGAAATTAGACCATCTGATTGGTTGATGCAATTCTCATTAGGGATGGCCATCGGCCATCGATGTTTATAAACCATCGATGGGTTATGGTTGATGTTCAATAGTTTTTACATCAATGTTTAGTTAAAACGACTAGTTTTTTTTTTTTGCTATTTCCTGGTACACAGAGCAAAGCTCCACCCACGACACCAGTGAAGCCCCGCCCCTACATTCTGATTGGCCCACAGGCCAGTCAGTCAAATACAATGGATGACCACTGATATGTAACAACATCGATGGCAAAGGCAACAATGGCCATCATTAATACCCATTCAAAACAATCCATTCCTATTTGTTTATGTACTGTCAGCCAACAGTTTTCTATTTTACTACTTTTGATGGGACCATCATGCAATAGTCTTCAACCAGGAAGCCAATTGGTCAAGAATGTTCTTGTTATCAACCATCTTTGGCTGGTTTTGTAGGTTTTCAATCAGACTAGGGTGAGGAAGGACCTAAGTAAGTTATGGAGAGCAAATAAATTCCTTATGCAAATTAGTTTGGAAATTAGACCATCTGATTGGTTGATGCAATTCTCATTAGGGATGGCCATCGGCCATCGATGTTTATAAACCATCGATGGGTTATGGTCGATGTTCAATAGTTTTTACATCAATGTTTAGTTAAAACAACTAGTTTTTTTTTTCTATTTCCTGGTACACAGAGCAAAGCTCCACCCACGACACCAGTGAAGCCCCGCCCCCATATTCTAAATGGTCCACAGGCCAGTCAGTCAAATACAATGGATGACCACTGATATGTAACAACATCGACGGCAAAGGCAACAATGGCCATCATTAATACTCATTCAAAACAATCCATTCCGATTTGTTTATGTACTGTCAGCCAACAGTTTTCTATTTTACTACTTTTGATGGGACCATCATGCAATAGTCTTCAACCAGGAAGCCAATTGGTCAAGAATGTTCTTGTTATCAACCATCTTTGGCTGGTTTTGTAGGTTTTTCAATCAGACTAGGGTGAGGAAGGACCTAAGTAAGTTATGGAGAGCAAATAAATTCCTTATGCAAATTAGTTTGGAAATTAGACCATCTGATTGGTTGATGCAATTCTCATTAGGGATGGCCATCGGCCATCGATGTTTATAAACCATCGATGGGTTATGGTCGATGTTCAATAGTTTTTACATCAATGTTTAGTTAAAACGACTAGTTTTGTTTTGCTATTTCCTGGTACACAGAGCAAAGTTCCACCCACGACACCAGTGAAGCCCCGCCCCCATATTCTAAATGGCCCACAGGCCAGTCAGTCAAATACAATGGATGACCACTGATATGTAACAACATCGATGGCAAAGGCAACAATGGCCATCATTAATACTCATTCAAAACAATTCATTCCAATTTGTTTATGTACTGTCAGCCAACAGTTTTCTAGTTTACTACTTTTGATGGGACCATCATGCAATAGTCTTCAACCAGGAAGCCAATTGATCAAGAATGTTCTTATTATCAACCATCTTTGGCTGGTTTTGTAGGTTTTCAATCAGACTAGGGTGAGGAAGGACCTAAGTAAGTTATGGAGAGCAAATAAATTCCTTATGCAAATTAGTTTGGAAATTAGACCATCTGATTGGTTGATGCAATTCTCATTAGGGATGGCCATCGGCCATCGATGTTTATAAACCATCGATGGGTTATGGTCGATGTTCAATAGTTTTTACATCAATGTTTAGTTAAAACGACTAGTTTTTTTTTTTTGCTATTTCCTGGTACACAGAGCAAAGCTCCACCCACGACACCAGTGAAGCCCCGCCCCTACATTCTGATTGGCCCACAGGCCAGTCAGTCAAATACAATGGATGACCACTGATATGTAACAACATCGATGGCAAAGGCAACAATGGCCATCATTAATACCCATTCAAAACAATCCATTCCTATTTGTTTATGTACTGTCAGCCAACAGTTTTCTATTTTACTACTTTTGATGGGACCATCATGCAATAGTCTTCAACCAGGAAGCCAATTGGTCAAGAATGTTCTTGTTATCAACCATCTTTGGCTGGTTTTGTAGGTTTTCAATCAGACTAGGGTGAGGAAGGACCTAAGTAAGTTATGGAGAGCAAATAATTTCCTTATGCAAATTAGTTTGGAAATTAGACCATCTGATTGGTTGATGCAATTCTCATTAGGGATGGCCATCGGCCATCGATGTTTATAAACCATCGATGGGTTATGGTCGATGTTCAATAGTTTTTACATCAATGTTTAGTTAAAACAACTAGTTTTTTTTTTCTATTTCCTGGTACACAGAGCAAAGCTCCACCCACGACACCAGTGAAGCCCCGCCCCCATATTCTGATTGACCCACAGGCCAGTCAGTCAAATACAATGGATGACCACTGATATGTAACAACATCGACGGCAAAGGCAACAATGGCCATCATTAATACTCATTCAAAACAATCCATTCCGATTTGTTTATGTACTGTCAGCCAACAGTTTTCTATTTTACTACTTTTGATGGGACCATCATGCAATAGTCTTCAACCAGGAAGCCAATTGATCAAGAATGTTCTTATTATCAACCATCTTTGGCTGGTTTTGTAGGTTTTCAATCAGACTAGGGTGAGGAAGGACCTAAGTAAGTTATGGAGAGCAAATAAATTCCTTATGCAAATTAGTTTGGAAATTAGACCATCTGATTGGTTGATGCAATTCTCATTAAGGATGGCCATCGGCCATCGATGTTTATAAACCATCGATGGGTTATGGTCGATGTTCAATAGTTTTTACATCAATGTTTAGTTAAAACAACTAGTTTTTTTTCTATTTCCTGGTACACAGAGCAAAGCTCCACCCACGACACCAGTGAAGCCCCGCCCCCATATTCTGATTGACCCACAGGCCAGTCAGTCAAATACATCGGATGACCATTGATATGTAACAACATCGACGGCAAAGGCAACAATGGCCATCATTAATACTCATTCAAAACAATCCATTCCGATTTGTTTATGTACTGTCAGCCAACAGTTTTCTATTTTACTACTTTTGATGGGACCATCATGCAATAGTCTTCAACCAGGAAGCCAATTGGTCAAGAATGTTCTTGTTATCAACCATCTTTGGCTGGTTTTGTAGGTTTTTCAATCAGACTAGGGTGAGGAAGGACCTAAGTAAGTTATGGAGAGCAAATAAATTCCTTATGCAAATTAGTTTGGAAATTAGACCATCTGATTGGTTGATGCAATTCTCATTAGGGATGGCCATCGGCCATCGATGTTTATAAACCATCGATGGGTTATGGTCGATGTTCAATAGTTTTTACATCAATGTTTAGTTAAAACGACTAGTTTTGTTTTACTATTTCCTGGTACACAGAGCAAAGCTCCACCCACGACACCAGTGAAGCCCCACCCCCATATTCTGATTGGCCCACAGGCCAGTCAGTCAAATACAATGGATGACCACTGATATGTAACAACATCGATGGCAAAGGCAACATTGGCCATCATTAATACTCATTCAAAACAATCCATTCCGATTGGTTTATGTATTGTCAGTCAACAGTTTTCTATTTTACTACTTTTGATGGGACCATCATGCAATAGTCTTCAACCAGGAAGCCAATTGGTCAAGAATGTTCTTGTTATCAACCATCTTTGGCTGGTTTTGTAGGTTTTCAATCAGACTAGGGTGAGGAAGGACCTAAGTAAGTTATGGAGAGCAAATAAATTCCTTATGCAAATTAGTTTGGAAATTAGACCATCTGATTGGTTGATGCAATTCTCATTAGGGATGGCCATCGGCCATCGATGTTTATAAACCATCGATGGGTTATGGTCGATGTTCAATAGTTTTTACATCAATGTTTAGTTAAAACGACTAGTTTTGTTTTGCTATTTCCTGGTACACAGAGCAAAGTTCCACCCACGACACCAGTGAAGCCCCGCCCCCATATTCTGATTGGCCCACAGGCCAGTCAGTCAAATACAATGGATGACCACTGATATGTAACAACATCGATGGCAAAGGCAACAATGGCCATCTTAATACTCATTCAAAACAATCCATTCCGATTGGTTTACGTACTGTCAGTCAACAGTTTTCTATTTTACTACTTTTGATGAGACCATCATGCAATAGTCTTAAACCAGGAAGCCAATTGGTCAAGAATGTTCTTGTTATCAACCATCTTTGGCTGGTTTTGTAGGTTTTCAATCAGACTAGGGTGAGGAAGGACCTAAGTAAGTTATGGAGAGCAAATAAATTCCTTATGCAAATTAGTTTGGAAATTAGACCATCTGATTGGTTGATGCAATTCTCATTAGGGATGGCCATCGGCCATCGATGTTTATAAACCATCGATGGGTTATGGTCGATGTTCAATAGTTTTTACATCAATGTTTAGTTAAAACGACTAGTTTTGTTTTGCTATTTTCTGGTACACAGAGCAAAGTTCCACCCACGACACCAGTGAAGCCCCGCCCCCATATTCTGATTGGCCCACAGGCCAGTCAGTCAAATACAATGGATGACCACTGATATGTAACAACATCGATGGCAAAGGCAACAATGGCCATCATTAATACTCATTCAAAACAATCCATTCCGATTGGTTTATGTACTGTCAGCCAACAGTTTTCTATTTTACTACTTTTGATGGGACCATCATGCAATAGTCTTCAACCAGGAAGCCAATTGGTCAAGAATGTTCTTGTTATCATCCATCTTTGGCTGGTTTTGTAGGTTTTTCAATCAGACTAGGGTGAGGAAGGACCTAAGTAAGTTATGGAGAGCAAATAAATTCCTTATGCAAATTAGTTTGGAAATTAGTCCATCTGATTGGTTGATGCAATTCTCATTAGGGATGGCCATCGGCCATCGGCCATCGATGTTTATAAACCATCGATGGGTTATGGTCGATGTTCAATAGTTTTTACATCAATGTTTAGTTAAAACGACTAGTTTTGTTTTGCTATTTCCTGGTACACAGAGCAAAGTTCCACCCACGACACCAGTGAAGCCCCGCCCCCATATTCTAAATGGCCCACAGGCCAGTCAGTCAAATACAATGGATGACCACTGATATGTAACAACATCGACGGCAAAGGCAACAATGGCCATCATTAATACTCATTCAAAACAATCCATTCCGATTTGTTTATGTACTGTCAGCCAACAGTTTTCTTTTTACTACTTTTGATGGGACCATCATGCAATAGTCTTCAACCAGGAAGCCAATTGGTCAAGAATGTTCTTGTTATCAACCATCTTTGGCTGGTTTTGTAGGTTTTTCAATCAGACTAGGGTGAGGAAGGACCTAAGTAAGTTATGGAGAGCAAATAAATTCCTTATGCAAATTAGTTTGGAAATTAGACCATCTGATTGGTTGATGCAATTCTCATTAGGGATGGCCATCGGCCATCGATGTTTATAAACCATCGATGGGTTATGGTCGATGTTCAATAGTTTTTACATCAATGTTTAGTTAAAACGACTAGTTTTGTTTTGCTATTTTCTGGTACACAGAGCAAAGTTCCACCCACGACACCAGTGAAGCCCCGCCCCCATATTCTGATTGGCCCACAGGCCAGTCAGTCAAATACAATGGATGACCACTGATATGTAACAACATCGATGGCAAAGGCAACAATGGCCATCATTAATACCCATTCAAAACAATCCATTCCTATTTGTTTATGTACTGTCAGCCAACAGTTTTCTATTTTACTACTTTTGATGGGACCATCATGCAATAGTCTTCAACCAGGAAGCCAATTGGTCAAGAACGTTTTTGTTATCAACCATCTTTGGCTGGTTTTGTAGGTTTTCAATCAGACTAGGGTGAGGAAGGACCTAAGTAAGTTATGGAGAGCAAATAAATTCCTTATGCAAATTAGTTTGGAAATTAGACCATCTGATTGGTTGATGCAATTCTCATTAGGGATGGCCATCGGCCATCGATGTTTATAAACCATCGATGGGTTATGGTCGATGTTCAATAGTTTTTACATCAATGTTTAGTTAAAACAACTAGTTTTTTTTCTATTTCCTGGTACACAGAGCAAAGCCCCACCCACGACACCAGTGAAGCCCCGCCCCCATATTCTGATTGACCCACAGGCCAGTCAGTCAAATACAATGGATGACCACTGATATGTAACAACATCGACGGCAAAGGCAACAATGGCCATCATTAATACTCATTCAAAACAATCCATTCCGATTTGTTTATGTACTGTCAGCCAACAGTTTTCTATTTTACTACTTTTGATGGGACCATCATGCAATAGTCTTCAACCAGGAAGCCAATTGGTCAAGAATGTTCTTGTTATCAACCATCTTTGGCTGGTTTTGTAGGTTTTTCAATCAGACTAGGGTGAGGAAGGACCTAAGTAAGTTATGGAGAGCAAATAAATTCCTTATGCAAATTAGTTTGGAAATTAGACCATCTGATTGGTTGATGCAATTCTCATTAGGGATGGCCATCGGCCATCGATGTTTATAAACCATCGATGGGTTATGGTCGATGTTCAATAGTTTTTACATCAATGTTTAGTTAAAACGACTAGTTTTGTTTTGCTATTTCCTGGTACACAGAGCAAAGTTCCACCCACGACACCAGTGAAGCCCCGCCCCCATATTCTAAATGGCCCACAGGCCAGTCAGTCAAATACAATGGATGACCACTGATATGTAACAACATCGATGGCAAAGGCAACAATGGCCATCATTAATACTCATTCAAAACAATCCATTCCAATTTGTTTATGTACTGTCAGCCAACAGTTTTCTAGTTTACTACTTTTGATGGGACCATCATGCAATAGTCTTCAACCAGGAAGCCAATTGATCAAGAATGTTCTTATTATCAACCATCTTTGGCTGGTTTTGTAGGTTTTCAATCAGACTAGGGTGAGGAAGGACCTAAGTAAGTTATGGAGAGCAAATAAATTCCTTATGCAAATTAGTTTGGAAATTAGACCATCTGATTGGTTGATGCAATTCTCATTAGGGATGGCCATCGGCCATCGATGTTTATAAACCATCGATGGGTTATGGTCGATGTTCAATAGTTTTTACATCAATGTTTAGTTAAAACGACTAGTTTTTTTTTTTGCTATTTCCTGGTACACAGAGCAAAGCTCCACCCACGACACCAGTGAAGCCCCGCCCCTACATTCTGATTGGCCCACAGGCCAGTCAGTCAAATACAATGGATGACCACTGATATGTAACAACATCGATGGCAAAGGCAACAATGGCCATCATTAATACCCATTCAAAACAATCCATTCCTATTTGTTTATGTACTGTCAGCCAACAGTTTTCTATTTTACTACTTTTGATGGGACCATCATGCAATAGTCTTCAACCAGGAAGCCAATTGGTCAAGAATGTTCTTGTTATCAACCATCTTTGGCTGGTTTTGTAGGTTTTCAATCAGACTAGGGTGAGGAAGGACCTAAGTAAGTTATGGAGAGCAAATAAATTCCTTATGCAAATTAGTTTGGAAATTAGACCATCTGATTGGTTGATGCAATTCTCATTAGGGATGGCCATCGGCCATCGATGTTTATAAACCATCGATGGGTTATGGTCGATGTTCAATAGTTTTTACATCAATGTTTAGTTAAAACGACTAGTTTTGTTTTCTATTTCCTGGTACACAGAGCAAAGCTCCACCCACGACACCAGTGAAGCCCCGCCCCCATATTCTGATTGACCCACAGGCCAGTCAGTCAAATACAATGGATGACCACTGATATGTAACAACATCGACGGCAAAGGCAACAATGGCCATCATTAATACTCATTCAAAACAATCCATTCCGATTTGTTTATGTACTGTCAGCCAACAGTTTTCTATTTTACTACTTTTGATGGGACCATCATGCAATAGTCTTCAACCAGGAAGCCAATTGGTCAAGAATGTTCTTGTTATCAACCATCTTTGGCTGGTTTTGTAGGTTTTCAATCAGACTAGGGTGAGGAAGGACCTACGTAAATTATTGAGAGCAAATAAATTCCTTATGCAAATCAGTTTGGAAATTAGACCATCTGATTGGTTGATGCAATTCTCATTAGGGATGGCCATCGGCCATCGATGTTTATAAACCATCGATGGGTTATGGTCGATGTTCAATAGTTTTTACATCAATGTTCAGTTAAAACGACTAGTTTTGTTTTACTATTTCCTGGTACACAGAGCAAAGCTCCACCCATGACACCAGTGAAGCCCCGCCCCCATATTCTGATTGGCCCACAGGCCAGTCAGTCAAATACAATGGATGACCACTGATATGTAACAACATCGATGGCAAAGGCAACAATGGCAATCATTAATACTCATTCAAAACAATCCATTCCGATTTGTTTATGTACTGTCAGCCAACAGTTTTCTATTTTACTACTTTTGATGGGACCATCATGCAATAGTCTTCAACCAGGAAGCCAATTGGTCAAGAATGTTCTTGTTATCAACCATCTTTGGCTGGTTTTGTAGGTTTTCAATCAGACTAGGGTGAGGAAGGACCTAAGTAAGTTATGGAGAGCAAATAAATTCCTTATGCAAATTAGTTTGGAAATTAGACCATCTGATTGGTTGATGCAATTCTCATTAGGGATGGCCATCGGCCATCGATGTTTATAAACCATCGATGGGTTATGGTCGATGTTCAATAGTTTTTACATCAATGTTTAGTTAAAACGACTAGTTTTGTTTTGCTATTTCCTGGTACACAGAGCAAAGTTCCACCCACGACACCAGTGAAGCCCCGCCCCCATATTCTAAATGGCCCACAAGCCAGTCAGTCAAATACAATGGATGACCACTGATATGTAACAACATCGATGGCAAAGGCAACAATGGCCATCATTAATACTCATTCAAAACAATCCATTCCGATTTGTTTATGTACTGTCAGCCAACAGTTTTCTATTTTACTACTTTTGATGGGACCATCATGCAATAGTCTTCAACCAGGAAACCAATTGGTCAAGAATGTTCTTGTTATCAACCATCTTTGGCTGGTTTTGTAGGTTTTTCAATCAGACTAGGGTGAGGAAGGACCTAAGTAAGTTATGGAGAGCAAATAAATTCCTTATGCAAATTAGTTTGGAAATTAGACCATCTGATTGGTTGATGCAATTCTCATTAGGGATGGCCATCGGCCATCGATGTTTATAAACCATCGATGGGTTATGGTCGATGTTCAATAGTTTTTACATCAATTTTTAGTTAAAACGACTAGTTTTGTTTTGCTATTTCCTGGTACACAGAGCAAAGTTCCACCCACGACACCAGTGAAGCCCCGCCACCATATTCTGATTGGCCCACAGGCCAGTCAGTCAAATACAATGGATGACCACTGATATGTAACAACATCGATGGCAAAGGCAACAATGGCCATCATTAATACTCATTCAAAACAATCCATTCCGATTGGTTTATGTACTGTCAGTCAACAGTTTTCTATTTTACTACTTTTGATGGGACCATCATGCAATAGTCTTCAACCAGGAAACCAATTGGTCACAAATGTTCTTGTTATCAACCATATTTGGCTGGTTTTGTAGGTTTTCAATCAGACTAGGGTGAGGAAGGACCTAAGTAAGTTATGGAGAGCAAATAAATTCCTTATGCAAATTAGTTTGGAAATTAGACCATCTGATTGGTTGATGCAATTCTCATTAGGGATGGCCATCGGCCATCGATGTTTATAAACCATCGATGGGTTATGGTCGATGTTCAATAGTTTTTACATCAATGTTTAGTTAAAACGACTAGTTTTTTTTGCTATTTCCTGGTACACAGAGCAAAGCTCCACCCACGACACCAGTGAAGCCCCGCCCCCATATTCTGATTGACCCACAGGCCAGTCAGTCAAATACAATGGATGACCACTGATATGTAACAACATCGACGGCAAAGGCAACAATGGCCATCATTAATACTCATTCAAAACAATCCATTCCGATTTGTTTATGTACTGTCAGGCAACAGTTTTCTATTTTACTACTTTTGATGGGACCATCATGCAATAGTCTTCAACCCGGAAGCCAATTGGTCAAGAATGTTCTTGTTATCAACCATCTTTGGCTGGTTTTGTAGGTTTTCAATCAGACTAGGGTGAGGAAGGACCTACGTAAATTATTGAGAGCAAATAAATTCCTTATGCAAATCAGTTTGGAAATTAGACCATCTGATTGGTTGATGCAATTCTCATTAGGGATGGCCATCGGCCATCGGCCATCGATGTTTATAAACCATCGATGGGTTATGGTCGATGTTCAATAGTTTTTACATCAATGTTTAGTTAAAACGACTAGTTTTGTTTTACTATTTCCTGGTACACAGAGCAAAGCTCCACCCATGACACCAGTGAAGCCCCGCCCCCATATTCTGATTGGCCCACAGGCCAGTCAGTCAAATACAATGGATGACCACTGATATGTAACAACATCGATGGCAAAGGCAACAATGGCAATCATTAATACTCATTCAAAACAATCCATTCCGATTTGTTTATGTACTGTCAGCCAACAGTTTTCTATTTTACTACTTTTGATGGGACCATCATGCAATAGTCTTCAACCAGGAAGCCAATTGGTCAAGAATGTTCTTGTTATCAACCATCTATGGCTGGTTTTGTAGGTTTTCAATCAGACTAGGGTGAGGAAGGACCTAAGTAAGTTATGGAGAGCAAATAAATTCCTTATGCAAATTAGTTTGGAAATTAGACCATCTGATTGGTTGATGCAATTCTCATTAGGGATGGCCATCGGCCATCGATGTTTATAAACCATCGATGGGTTATGGTCGATGTTCAATAGTTTTTACATCAATGTTTAGTTAAAACGACTAGTTTTGTTTTGCTATTTCCTGGTACACAGAGCAAAGTTCCACCCACGACACCAGTGAAGCCCCGCCCCATATTCTAAATGGCCCAGAGGCCAGTCAGTCAAATACAATGGATGACCACTGATATGTAACAACATCGATGGCAAAGGCAACAATGACCATCATTAATACTCATTCAAAACAATCCATTCCGATTGGTTTATGTACTGTCAGTCAACAGTTTTCTATTTTACTACTTTTGATGGGACCATCATGCAATAGTCTTCAACCCGGAAGCCAATTGGTCAAGAATGTTCTTGTTATCAACCATCTTTGGCTGGTTTTGTAGGTTTTCAATCAGACTAGGGTGAGGAAGGACCTACGTAAATTATTGAGAGCAAATAAATTCCTTATGCAAATCAGTTTGGAAATTAGACCATCTGATTGGTTGATGCAATTCTCATTAGGGATGGCCATCGGCCATCGATGTTTATAAACCATCGATGGGTTATGGTCGATGTTCAATAGTTTTTACATCAATGTTTAGTTAAAACGACTAGTTTTGTTTTCTATTTCCTGGTACACAGAGCAAAGCTCCACCCACGACACCAGTGAAGCCCCGCCCCCATATTCTGATTGACCCACAGGCCAGTCAGTCAAATACAATGGATGACCACTGATATGTAACAACATCGACGGCAAAGGCAACAATGGCCATCATTAATACTCATTCAAAACAATCCATTCCGATTTGTTTATGTACTGTCAGCCAACAGTTTTCTATTTTACTACTTTTGATGGGACCATCATGCAATAGTCTTCAACCAGGAAGCCAATTGGTCAAGAATGTTCTTGTTATCAACCATCTTTGGCTGGTTTTGTAGGTTTTCAATCAGACTAGGGTGAGGAAGGACCTACGTAAATTATTGAGAGCAAATAAATTCCTTATGCAAATCAGTTTGGAAATTAGACCATCTGATTGGTTGATGCAATTCTCATTAGGGATGGCCATCGGCCATCGATGTTTATAAACCATCGATGGGTTATGGTCGATGTTCAATAGTTTTTACATCAATGTTCAGTTAAAACGACTAGTTTTGTTTTACTATTTCCTGGTACACAGAGCAAAGCTCCACCCATGACACCAGTGAAGCCCCGCCCCCATATTCTGATTGGCCCACAGGCCAGTCAGTCAAATACAATGGATGACCACTGATATGTAACAACATCGATGGCAAAGGCAACAATGGCAATCATTAATACTCATTCAAAACAATCCATTCCGATTTGTTTATGTACTGTCAGCCAACAGTTTTCTATTTTACTACTTTTGATGGGACCATCATGCAATAGTCTTCAACCAGGAAGCCAATTGGTCAAGAATGTTCTTGTTATCAACCATCTTTGGCTGGTTTTGTAGGTTTTCAATCAGACTAGGGTGAGGAAGGACCTAAGTAAGTTATGGAGAGCAAATAAATTCCTTATGCAAATTAGTTTGGAAATTAGACCATCTGATTGGTTGATGCAATTCTCATTAGGGATGGCCATCGGCCATCGATGTTTATAAACCATCGATGGGTTATGGTCGATGTTCAATAGTTTTTACATCAATGTTTAGTTAAAACGACTAGTTTTGTTTTGCTATTTCCTGGTACACAGAGCAAAGTTCCACCCACGACACCAGTGAAGCCCCGCCCCCATATTCTAAATGGCCCACAAGCCAGTCAGTCAAATACAATGGATGACCACTGATATGTAACAACATCGATGGCAAAGGCAACAATGGCCATCATTAATACTCATTCAAAACAATCCATTCCGATTTGTTTATGTACTGTCAGCCAACAGTTTTCTATTTTACTACTTTTGATGGGACCATCATGCAATAGTCTTCAACCAGGAAACCAATTGGTCAAGAATGTTCTTGTTATCAACCATCTTTGGCTGGTTTTGTAGGTTTTTCAATCAGACTAGGGTGAGGAAGGACCTAAGTAAGTTATGGAGAGCAAATAAATTCCTTATGCAAATTAGTTTGGAAATTAGACCATCTGATTGGTTGATGCAATTCTCATTAGGGATGGCCATCGGCCATCGATGTTTATAAACCATCGATGGGTTATGGTCGATGTTCAATAGTTTTTACATCAATTTTTAGTTAAAACGACTAGTTTTGTTTTGCTATTTCCTGGTACACAGAGCAAAGTTCCACCCACGACACCAGTGAAGCCCCGCCACCATATTCTGATTGGCCCACAGGCCAGTCAGTCAAATACAATGGATGACCACTGATATGTAACAACATCGATGGCAAAGGCAACAATGGCCATCATTAATACTCATTCAAAACAATCCATTCCGATTGGTTTATGTACTGTCAGTCAACAGTTTTCTATTTTACTACTTTTGATGGGACCATCATGCAATAGTCTTCAACCAGGAAACCAATTGGTCACAAATGTTCTTGTTATCAACCATATTTGGCTGGTTTTGTAGGTTTTCAATCAGACTAGGGTGAGGAAGGACCTAAGTAAGTTATGGAGAGCAAATAAATTCCTTATGCAAATTAGTTTGGAAATTAGACCATCTGATTGGTTGATGCAATTCTCATTAGGGATGGCCATCGGCCATCGATGTTTATAAACCATCGATGGGTTATGGTCGATGTTCAATAGTTTTTACATCAATGTTTAGTTAAAACGACTAGTTTTTTTTGCTATTTCCTGGTACACAGAGCAAAGCTCCACCCACGACACCAGTGAAGCCCCGCCCCCATATTCTGATTGACCCACAGGCCAGTCAGTCAAATACAATGGATGACCACTGATATGTAACAACATCGACGGCAAAGGCAACAATGGCCATCATTAATACTCATTCAAAACAATCCATTCCGATTTGTTTATGTACTGTCAGGCAACAGTTTTCTATTTTACTACTTTTGATGGGACCATCATGCAATAGTCTTCAACCCGGAAGCCAATTGGTCAAGAATGTTCTTGTTATCAACCATCTTTGGCTGGTTTTGTAGGTTTTCAATCAGACTAGGGTGAGGAAGGACCTACGTAAATTATTGAGAGCAAATAAATTCCTTATGCAAATCAGTTTGGAAATTAGACCATCTGATTGGTTGATGCAATTCTCATTAGGGATGGCCATCGGCCATCGGCCATCGATGTTTATAAACCATCGATGGGTTATGGTCGATGTTCAATAGTTTTTACATCAATGTTTAGTTAAAACGACTAGTTTTGTTTTACTATTTCCTGGTACACAGAGCAAAGCTCCACCCATGACACCAGTGAAGCCCCGCCCCCATATTCTGATTGGCCCACAGGCCAGTCAGTCAAATACAATGGATGACCACTGATATGTAACAACATCGATGGCAAAGGCAACAATGGCAATCATTAATACTCATTCAAAACAATCCATTCCGATTTGTTTATGTACTGTCAGCCAACAGTTTTCTATTTTACTACTTTTGATGGGACCATCATGCAATAGTCTTCAACCAGGAAGCCAATTGGTCAAGAATGTTCTTGTTATCAACCATCTATGGCTGGTTTTGTAGGTTTTCAATCAGACTAGGGTGAGGAAGGACCTAAGTAAGTTATGGAGAGCAAATAAATTCCTTATGCAAATTAGTTTGGAAATTAGACCATCTGATTGGTTGATGCAATTCTCATTAGGGATGGCCATCGGCCATCGATGTTTATAAACCATCGATGGGTTATGGTCGATGTTCAATAGTTTTTACATCAATGTTTAGTTAAAACGACTAGTTTTGTTTTGCTATTTCCTGGTACACAGAGCAAAGTTCCACCCACGACACCAGTGAAGCCCCGCCCCATATTCTAAATGGCCCAGAGGCCAGTCAGTCAAATACAATGGATGACCACTGATATGTAACAACATCGATGGCAAAGGCAACAATGACCATCATTAATACTCATTCAAAACAATCCATTCCGATTGGTTTATGTACTGTCAGTCAACAGTTTTCTATTTTACTACTTTTGATGGGACCATCATGCAATAGTCTTCAACCCGGAAGCCAATTGGTCAAGAATGTTCTTGTTATCAACCATCTTTGGCTGGTTTTGTAGGTTTTCAATCAGACTAGGGTGAGGAAGGACCTACGTAAATTATTGAGAGCAAATAAATTCCTTATGCAAATCAGTTTGGAAATTAGACCATCTGATTGGTTGATGCAATTCTCATTAGGGATGGCCATCGGCCATCGATGTTTATAAACCATCGATGGGTTATGGTCGATGTTCAATAGTTTTTACATCAATGTTTAGTTAAAACGACTAGTTTTGTTTTGCTATTTCCTGGTACACAGAGCAAAGCTCCACCCACGACACCAGTGAAGCCCCGCCCCCATATTCTGATTGGCCCACAGGCCAGTCAGTCAAATACAATGGATGACCACTGATATGTAACAACATCGATGGCAAAGGCAACAATGGCCTTCTTAATACTCATTCAAAACAATCCATTCCGATTGGTTTATGTACTGTCAGTCAACAGTTTTCTATTTTACTACTTTTGATGGGACCATCATGCAATAGTCTTCACCCAGGAAGCCAATTGGTCAAGCATGTTCTTGTTATCAACCATCTTTGGCTGGTTTTGTAGGTTTTCAATCAGACTAGGGTGAGGAAGGACCTAAGTAAGTTATGGAGAGCAAATAAATTCCTTATGCAAATTAGTTTGGAAATTAGACCATCTGATTGGTTGATGCAATTCTCATTAGGGATGGCCATCGGCCATCGGCCATCGATGTTTATAAACCATCGATGGGTTATGGTCGATGTTCAATAGTTTTTACATCAATTTTTAGTTAAAACGACTAGTTTTGTTTTGCTATTTCCTGGTACACAGAGCAAAGTTCCACCCACGACACCAGTGAAGCCCCGCCACCATATTCTGATTGGCCCACAGGCCAGTCAGTCAAATACAATGGATGACCACTGATATGTAACAACATCGATGGCAAAGGCAACAATGGCCATCATTAATACTCATTCAAAACAATCCATTCCGATTGGTTTATGTACTGTCAGTCAACAGTTTTCTATTTTACTACTTTTGATGGGACCATCATGCAATAGTCTTCAACCAGGAAACCAATTGGTCACAAATGTTCTTGTTATCAACCATCTTTGGCTGGTTTTGTAGGTTTTCAATCAGACTAGGGTGAGGAAGGACCTAAGTAAGTTATGGAGAGCAAATAAATTCCTTATGCAAATTAGTTTGGAAATTAGACCATCTGATTGGTTGATGCAATTCTCATTAGGGATGGCCATCGGCCATCGATGTTTATAAACCATCGATGGGTTATGGTCGATGTTCAATAGTTTTTACATCAATGTTTAGTTAAAACGACTAGTTTTGTTTTGCTATTTCCTGGTACACAGAGCAAAGTTCCACCCACGACACCAGTGAAGCCCCGCCCCCATATTCTAAATGGCCCACAGGCCAGTAAGTCAAATACAATGGATGACCACTGATATGTAACAACATCGATGGCAAAGGCAACAATGGCCATCATTAATACTCATTCAAAACAATCCATTCCAATTTGTTTATGTACTGTCAGCCAACAGTTTTCTATTTTACTACTTTTGATGGGACCATCATGCAATAGTCTTCAACCAGGAAGCCAATTGATCAAGAATGTTCTTGTTATCAACCATCTTAGGCTGGTTTTGTAGGTTTTCAATCAGACTAGGGTGAGGAAGGACCTAAGTAAGTTATGAAGATCAAATAAATTCCTTATGCAAATTAGTTTGGAAATTAGACCATCTGATTGGTTGATGCAATTCTCATTAGGGATGGCCATCTGCCATCGATGTTTATAAACCATCGATGGGTTATGGTCGATGTTCAATAGTTTTTACATCAATGTTTAGTTAAAACGACTAGTTTTGTTATTTCCTGGTACACAGAGCAAAGTTCCACCCACGACACCAGTGAAGCCCCGCCCCCATATTCTGATTGGCCCACAGGCCAGTCAGTCAAATGCAATGGATGACCACTGATATGTAACAACATTGATGGCAAAGGCAACAATGACCATCATTAATACTCATTCAAAACAACCCATTCCGTTTGGTTTATGTACTGTCAGTCAACAGTTTTCTATTTTACTACTTTTGATGGGACCATCATGCAATAGTCTTCAACCAGGAAGCCAATTGGTCAAGAATGTTCTTGTTATCAACCATCTTTGGCTGGTTTTGTAGGTTTTCAATCAGACTAGGGTGAGGAAGGACCTAAGTAAGTTATGGAGAGCAAATACATTCCTTATGCAAATTAGTTTGGAAATTAGACCATCTGATTTGTTGATGCAATTCTCATTAGGGTTGGCCATCGGCCATCGATGTTTATAAACCATCGATGGGTTATGGTCGATGTTCAATAGTTTTTACATCAATGTTTAGTTAAAACGACTAGTTTTGTTTTGCTATTTCCTGGTACACAGAGCAAAGCCCCGCCCCCATATTCTGATTGGCCCACAGGCCAGTCAGTCAAATACAATGGATGACCACTGATATGTAACAACATCGATGGCAAAGGCAACAATGGCCTTCTTAATACTCATTCAAAACAATCCATTCCGATTGGTTTATGTACTGTCAGTCAACAGTTTTCTATTTTACTACTTTTGATGGGACCATCATGCAATAGTCTTCAACCAGGAAGCCAATTGGTCAAGAATGTTCTTGTTATCAACCATCTTTGGCTTGTTTTGTAGGTTTTCAATCAGACTAGGGTGAGGAAGGACCTAAGTAAGTTATGGAGAGCAAATACATTCCTTATGCAAATTAGTTTGGAAATTAGACCATCTGATTGGTTGATGCAATTCTCATTAGGGATGGCCATCGGCCATCGATGTTTATAAACCATCGATGGGTTATGGTCGATGTTCAATAGTTTTTACATCAATGTTTAGTTAAAACGACTAGTTTTGTTTTGCTATTTCCTGGTACACAGAGCAAAGCTCCACCCACGACACCAGTGAAGCCCCGCCACCATATTCTGATTGGCCCACAGGCCAGTCAGTCAAATACAATGGATGACCACTGATATGTAACAACATCGATGGCAAAGGCAACAATGGCCATCATTAATACTCATTCAAAACAATCCATTCCGATTGGTTTATGTACTGTCAGTCAACAGTTTTCTATTTTACTACTTTTGATGGGACCATCATGCAATAGTCTTCAACCAGGAAGCCAATTGGTCACAAATGTTCTTGTTATCAACCATCTTTGGCTGGTTTTGTAGGTTTTCAATCAGACTAGGGTGAGGAAGGAGCTAAGTAAGTTATGGAGAGCAAATAAATTCCTTATGCAAATTAGTTTGGAAATTAGACCATCTGATTGGTTGATGCAATTCTCATTAGGGATGGCCATCGGCCATCGATGTTTATAAACCATCGATGGGTTATGGTCGATGTTCAATAGTTTTTACATCAATGTTTAGTTAAAACGACTAGTTTTGTTTTGCTATTTCCTGGTACACAGAGCAAAGTTCCACCCACGACACCAGTGAAGCCCCGCCCCCATATTCTAAATGGCCCACAGGCCAGTAAGTCAAATACAATGGATGACCACTGATATGTAACAACATCGATGGCAAAGGCAACAATGGCCATCATTAATACTCATTCAAAACAATCCATTCCAATTTATTTATGTACTGTCAGCCAACAGTTTTCTATTTTACTACTTTTGATGGGACCATCATGCAATAGTCTTCAACCAGGAAGCCAATTGATCAAGAATGTTCTTGTTATCAACCATCTTTGGCTGGTTTTGTAGGTTTTCAATCAGACTAGGGTGAGGAAGGACCTAAGTAAGTTATGGAGAGCAAATAAATTCCTTATGCAAATTAGTTTGGAAATTAGACCATCTGATTGGTTGATGCAATTCTCATTAGGGATGGCCATCGGCCATCGATGTTTATAAACCATCGATGGGTTATGGTTGATGTTCAATAGTTTTTACATCAATGTTTAGTTAAAACGACTAGTTTTGTTTTGCTATTTCCTGGTACACAGAGCAAAGTTCCACTCACGACACCAGTGAAGCCCCGCCCCCATATTCTAAATGGCCATGAGGCCAGTCAGTCAAATACAATGGATGACCACTGATATGTAACAACATCGATGGCAAAGGCAACAATGACCATCATTAATACTCATTCAAAACAATCCATTCCGATTGGTTTATGTACTGTCAGTCAACAGTTTTCTATTTTACTACTTTTGATGGGACCATCATGCAATAGTCTTCAACCCGGAAGCCAATTGGTCAAGAATGTTCTTGTTATCAACCATCTTTGGCTGGTTTTGTAGGTTTTCAATCAGACTAGGGTGAGGAAGGACCTAAGTAAGTTATGGAGAGCAAATAAATTCCTTATGCAAATTAGTTTGGAAATTAGACCATCTGATTGGTTGATGCAATTCTCATTAGGGATGGCCATCGGCCATCGATGTTTATAAACCATCGATGGGTTATGGTCGATGTTCAATAGTTTTTACATCAATTTTTAGTTAAAACGACTAGTTTTGTTTTGCTATTTCCTGGTACACAGAGCAAAGCTCCACCCACGACACCAGTGAAGCCCCGCCCCCATATTCTGATTGGCCCACAGGCCAGTCAGTCAAATACAATGGATGACCACTGATATGTAACAACATCGATAGCAAAGGCAACAATGGCCATCTTAATACTCATTCAAAACAATCCATTCCGATTGGTTTATGTACTGTCAGTCAACAGTTTTCTATTTTACTACTTTTGATGGGACCATCATGCAATAGTCTTCACCCAGGAAGCCAATTGGTCAAGAATGTTCTTGTTATCAACCATCTTTGGCTGGTTTTGTAGGTTTTCAATCAGACTAGGGTGAGGAAGGACCTAAGTAAGTTATGGAGAGCAAATAAATTCCTTATGCAAATTAGTTTGGAAATTAGACCATCTGATTGGTTGATGCAATTCTCATTAGGGATGGCCATCGGCCATCGATGTTTATAAACCATCGATGGGTTATGGTCGATGTTCAATAGTTTTTACATCAATGTTTAGTTAAAACGACTAGTTTTTTTTTTGCTATTTCCTGGTACACAGAGCAAAGCTCCACCCACGACACCAGTGAAGCCCCGCCCCCACATTCTGATTGGCCCACAGGCCAGTCAGTCAAATACAATGGATGACCACTGATATATAACAACATCGATGGCAAAGGCAACAATGGCCATCATTAATACCCATTCAAAACAATCCATTCCGATTTGTTTATGTACTGTCAGCCAACAGTTTTCTATTTTACTACTTTTGATGGGACCATCATTCAATAGTCTTCAACCAGGAAGCCAATTGGTCAAGAATGTTCTTGTTATCAACCATCTTTGGCTGGTTTTGTAGGTTTTCAATCAGACTAGGGTGAGGAAGGACCTAAGTAAGTTATGGAGAGCAAATAAATTCCTTATGCAAATTAGTTTGGAAATTAGACCATCTGATTGGTTGATGCAATTCTCATTAGGGATGGCCATCGGCCATCGATGTTTATAAACCATCGATGGGTTATGGTCGATGTTCAATAGTTTTTACATCAATGTTTAGTTAAAACGACTAGTTGTTTTTGCTATTTCCTGGTACACAGAGCAAAGCTCCACCCACGACACCAGTGAAGCCCCGCCCCCATATTCTGATTGGCCCACAGGCCAGTCAGTCAAATACAATGGATGACCACTGATATGTAACAACATCGACGGCAAAGGCAACAATGGCCATCATTAATACTCATTCAAAACAATCCATTCCGATTTGTTTATGTACTGTCAGGCAACAGTTTCCTATTTTACTACTTTTGATGGGACCATCATGCAATAGTCTTCAACCAGGAAGCCAATTGGTCAAGAATGTTCTAGTTATCAACCATCTTTGGATGGTTTTGTAGGTTTTCAATCAGACTAGGGTGAGGAAGGACCTACGTAAATTATTGAGAGCAAATAAATTCCTTATGCAAATCAGTTTGGAAATTAGACCATCTGATTGGTTGATGCAATTCTCATTAGGGATGGCCATCGGCCATCGATGTTTATAAACCATCGATGGGTTATGGTCGATGTTCAATAGTTTTTACATCAATGTTTAGTTAAAACGACTAGTTTTGTTTTACTATTTCCTGGTACACAGAGCAAAGCTCCACCCATGACACCAGTGAAGCCCCGCCCCCATATTCTGATTGGCCCACAGGCCAGTCAGTCAAATACAATGGATGACCACTGATATGTAACAACATCGATGGCAAAGGCAACAATGGCAATCATTAATACTCATTCAAAACAATCCATTCCGATTTGTTTATGTACTGTCAGCCAACAGTTTTCTATTTTACTACTTTTGATGGGACCATCATGCAATAGTCTTCAACCAGGAAGCCAATTGGTCAAGAATGTTCTTGTTATCAACCATCTTTGGCTGGTTTTGTAGGTTTTCAATCAGACTAGGGTGAGGAAGGACCTAAGTAAGTTATGGAGAGCAAATAAATTCCTTATGCAAATTAGTTTGGAAATTAGACCATCTGATTGGTTGATGCAATTCTCATTAGGGATGGCCATCGGCCATCGATGTTTATAAACCATCGATGGGTTATGGTCGATGTTCAATAGTTTTTACATCAATGTTTAGTTAAAACGACTAGTTTTTTTTTTTGCTATTTCCTGGTACACAGAGCAAAGCTCCACCCACGACACCAGTGAAGCCCCGCCCCCACATTCTGATTGGCCCACAGGCCAGTCAGTCAAATACAATGGATGACCACTGATATGTAACAACATCGATGGCAAAGGCAACAATGGCCATCATTAATACCCATTCAAAACAATCCATTCCGATTTGTTTATGTACTGTCAGCCAACAGTTTTCTATTTTACTACTTTTGATGAGACCATCATGCAATAGTCTTCAACCAGGAAGCCAATTGGTCAAGAATGTTCTTGTTATCAACCATCTTTGGCTGGTTTTGTAGGTTTTCAATCAGACTAGGGTGAGGAAGGACCTAAGTAAGTTATGGAGAGCAAATAAATTCCTTATGCAAATTAGTTTGGAAATTAGACCATCTGATTGGTTGATGCAATTCTCATTAGGGATGGCCATCGGCCATCGATGTTTATAAACCATCGATGGGTTATGGTCGATGTTCAATAGTTTTTACATCAATGTTTAGTTAAAACGACTAGTTTTGTTTTGCTATTTCCTGGTACACAGAGCAAAGTTCCACCCACGACACCAGTGAAGCCCCGCCCCCATATTCTAAATGGCCCACAGGCCAGTAAGTCAAATACAATGGATGACCACTGATATGTAACAACATCGATGGCAAAGGCAACAATGGCCATCATTAATACTCATTCAAAACAATCCATTCCAATTTGTTTATGTACTGTCAGCCAACAGTTTTCTATTTTACTACTTTTGATGGGACCATCATGCAATAGTCTTCAACCAGGAAGCCAATTGATCAAGAATGTTCTTGTTATCAAACATCTTTGGCTGGTTTTGTAGGTTTTCAATCAGACTAGGGTGAGGAAGGACCTAAGTAAGTTATGGAGAGCAAATAAATTCCTTATGCAAATTAGTTTGGAAATTAGACCATCTGATTGGTTGATGCAATTCTCATTAGGGATGGCCATCGGCCATCGATGTTTATAAACCATCGATGGGTTATGGTCGATGTTCAATAGTTTTTACATCAATGTTTAGTTAAAACGACTAGTTGTTTTTGCTATTTCCTGGTACACAGAGCAAAGCTCCACCCACGACACCAGTGAAGCCCCGCCCCCATATTCTGATTGGCCCACAGGCCAGTCAGTCAAATACAATGGATGACCACTGATATGTAACAACATCGACGGCAAAGGCAACAATGGCCATCATTAATACTCATTCAAAACAATCCATTCCGATTTGTTTATGTACTGTCAGGCAACAGTTTTCTATTTTACTACTTTTGATGGGACCATCATGCAATAGTCTTCAACCAGGAAGCCAATTGGTCAAGAATGTTCTTGTTATCAACCATCTTTGGATGGTTTTGTAGGTTTTCAATCAGACTAGGGTGAGGAAGGACCTACGTAAATTATTGAGAGCAAATAAATTCCTTATGCAAATCAGTTTGGAAATTAGACCATCTGATTGGTTGATGCAATTCTCATTAGGGATGGCCATCGGCCATCGGCAATCGATGTTTATAAACCATCGATGGGTTATGGTCGATGTTCAATAGTTTTTACATCAATGTTTAGTTAAAACGACTAGTTTTGTTTTACTATTTCCTGGTACACAGAGCAAAGCTCCACCCATGACACCAGTGAAGCCCCGCCCCCATATTCTGATTGGCCCACAGGCCAGTCAGTCAAATACAATGGATGACCACTGATATGTAACAACATCGATGGCAAAGGCAACATTGGCCATCATTAATACTCATTCAAAACAATCCATTCCGATTTGTTTATGTACTGTCAGCCAACAGTTTTCTATTTTACTACTTTTGATGGGACCATCATGCAATAGTCTTCAACCAGGAAGCCAATTGGTCAAGAATGTTCTTGTTATCAACCATCTTTGGCTGGTTTTGTAGGTTTTCAATCAGACTAGGGTGAGGAAGGACCTAAGTAAGTTATGGAGAGCAAATAAATTCCTTATGCAAATTAGTTTGGAAATTAGACCATCTGATTGGTTGATGCAATTCTCATTAGGGATGGCCATCGGCCATCGATGTTTATAAACCATCGATGGGTTATGGTCGATGTTCAATAGTTTTTACATCAATGTTTAGTTAAAACGACTAGTTTTGTTTTGCTATTTCCTGGTACACAGAGCAAAGTTCCACCCACGACACCAGTGAAGCCCCGCCCCCATATTCTAAATGGCCCACAGGCCAGTAAGTCAAATACAATGGATGACCACTGATATGTAACAACATCGATGGCAAAGGCAACAATGGCCATCATTAATACTCATTCAAAACAATCCATTCCAATTTGTTTATGTACTGTCAGCCAACAGTTTTCTATTTTACTACTTTTGATGGGACCATCATGCAATAGTCTTCAACCAGGAAGCCAATTGGTCAAGAATGTTCTTGTTATCAACCATCTTTGGCTGGTTTTGTAGGTTTTCAATCAGACTAGGGTGAGGAAGGACCTAAGTAAGTTATGGAGAGCAAATAAATTCCTTATGCAAATTAGTTTGGAAATTAGACCATCTGATTGGTTGATGCAATTCTCATTAGGCATGGCCATCGGCCATCGATGTTTATAAACCATCGATGGGTTATGGTCGATGTTCAATAGTTTTTACATCAATGTTTAGTTAAAACGACTAGTTTTGTTTTGCTATTTCCTGGTACACAGAGCAAAGTTCCACCCACGACACCAGTGAAGCCCCGCCCCCATATTCTAAATGGCCCACAGGCCAGTAGTCAAATACAATGGATGACCACTGATATGTAACAACATCGATGGCAAAGGCAACAATGGCCATCATTAATACTCATTCAAAACAATCCATTCCAATTTGTTTATGTACTGTCAGCCAACAGTTTTCTATTTTACTACTTTTGATGGGACCATCATGCAATAGTCTTCAACCAGGAAGCCAATTGATCAAGAATGTTCTTGTTATCAACCATCTTTGGCTGGTTTTGTAGGTTTTCAATCAGACTAGGGTGACGAAGGACCTAAGTAAGTTATGGAGAGCAAATAAATTCCTTATGCAAATTAGTTTGGAAATTAGACCATCTGATTGGTTGATGCAATTCTCATTAGGGATGGCCATCGGCCATCGATGTTTATAAACCATCGATGGGTTATGGTCGATGTTCAATAGTTTTTACATCAATGTTTAGTTAAAACGACTAGTTGTTTTTGCTATTTCCTGGTACACAGAGCAAAGCTCCACCCACGACACCAGTGAAGCCCCGCCCCCATATTCTGATTGGCCCACAGGCCAGTCAGTCAAATACAATGGATGACCACTGATATGTAACAACATCGACGGCAAAGGCAACAATGGCCATCATTAATACTCATTCAAAACAATCCATTCCGATTTGTTTATGTACTGTCAGGCAACAGTTTTCTATTTTACTACTTTTGATGGGACCATCATGCAATAGTCTTCAACCAGGAAGCCAATTGGTCAAGAATGTTCTTGTTATCAACCATCTTTGGATGGTTTTGTAGGTTTTCAATCAGACTAGGGTGAGGAAGGACCTACGTAAATTATTGAGAGCAAATAAATTCCTTATGCAAATCAGTTTGGAAATTAGACCATCTGATTGGTTGATGCAATTCTCATTAGGGATGGCCATCGGCCATCGGCCATCGATGTTTATAAACCATCGATGGGTTATGGTCGATGTTCAATAGTTTTTACATCAATGTTTAGTTAAAACGACTAGTTTTGTTTTACTATTTCCTGGTACACAGAGCAAAGCTCCACCCATGACACCAGTGAAGCCCCGCCCCCATAATCTGATTGGCCCACAGGCCAGTCAGTCAAATACAATGGATGACCACTGATATGTAACAACATTGATGGCAAAGGCAACAATGGCCATCTTAATACTCATTCAAAACAATCCATTCTGATTGGTTTATGTACTGTCAGCCAACAGTTTTCTATTTTACTACTTTTGAGAGCAAAGTTCCACCCACGACACCAGTGAAGCCCCGACCCCATATTCTAAATGGCCCACAGGCCAGTAAGTCAAATACAATGGATGACCACTGATATGTAACAACATCGATGGCAAAGGCAACAATGGCCATCATGAATACTCATTCAAAACAATCCATTCCAATTTGTTTATGTACTGTCAGCCAGCAGTTTTCTATTTTACTACTTTTGATGGGACCATCATGCAATAGTCTTCAACCAGGAAGCCAATTGATCAAGAATGTTCTTGTTATCAACCATCTTTGGCTGGTTTTGTAGGTTTTCAATCAGACTAGGGTGAGGAAGGACCTAAGTAAGTTATGGAGAGCAAATAAATTCCTTATGCAAATTAGTTTGGAAATTAGACCATCTGATTGGTTGATGCAATTCTCATTAGGGATGGCCATCGGCCATCGATGTTTATAAACCATCGATGGGTTATGGTCGATGTTCAATAGTTTTTACATCAATGTTTAGTTAAAACGACTAGTTGTTTTTGCTATTTCCTGGTACACAGAGCAAAGCTCCACCCACGACACCAGTGAAGCCCCGCCCCCATATTCTGATTGGCCCACAGGCCAGTCAGTCAAATACAATGGATGACCACTGATATGTAACAACATCGACGGCAAAGGCAACAATGGCCATCATTAATACTCATTCAAAACAATCCATTCCGATTTGTTTATGTACTGTCAGGCAACAGTTTTCTATTTTACTACTTTTGATGGGACCATCATGCAATAGTCTTCAACCAGGAAGCCAATTGGTCAAGAATGTTCTTGTTATCAACCATCTTTGGATGGTTTTGTAGGTTTTCAATCAGACTAGGGTGAGGAAGGACCTACGTAAATTATTGAGAGCAAATAAATTCCTTATGCAAATCAGTTTGGAAATTAGACCATCTGATTGGTTGATGCAATTCTCATTAGGGATGGCCATCGGCCATCGGCCATCGATGTTTATAAACCATCGATGGGTTATGGTCGATGTTCAATAGTTTTTACATCAATGTTTAGTTAAAACGACTAGTTTTGTTTTACTATTTCCTGGTACACAGAGCAAAGCTCCACCCATGACACCAGTGAAGCCCCGCCCCCATAATCTGATTGGCCCACAGGCCAGTCAGTCAAATACAATGGATGACCACTGATATGTAACAACATTGATGGCAAAGGCAACAATGGCCATCTTAATACTCATTCAAAACAATCCATTCTGATTGGTTTATGTACTGTCAGCCAACAGTTTTCTATTTTACTACTTTTGAGAGCAAAGTTCCACCCACGACACCAGTGAAGCCCCGACCCCATATTCTAAATGGCCCACAGGCCAGTAAGTCAAATACAATGGATGACCACTGATATGTAACAACATCGATGGCAAAGGCAACAATGGCCATCATGAATACTCATTCAAAACAATCCATTCCAATTTGTTTATGTACTGTCAGCCAGCAGTTTTCTATTTTACTACTTTTGATGGGACCATCATGCAATAGTCTTCAACCAGGAAGCCAATTGATCAAGAATGTTCTTGTTATCAACCATCTTTGGCTGGTTTTGTAGGTTTTCAATCAGACTAGGGTGAGGAAGGACCTAAGTAAGTTATGGAGAGCAAATAAATTCCTTATGCAAATTAGTTTGGAAATTAGACCATCTGATTGGTTGATGCAATTCTCATTAGGGATGGCCATCGGCCATCGATGTTTATAAACCATCGATGGGTTATGGTCGATGTTCAATAGTTTTTACATCAATGTTTAGTTAAAACGACTAGTTGTTTTTGCTATTTCCTGGTACACAGAGCAAAGCTCCACCCACGACACCAGTGAAGCCCCGCCCCCATATTCTGATTGGCCCACAGGCCAGTCAGTCAAATACAATGGATGACCACTGATATGTAACAACATCGACGGCAAAGGCAACAATGGCCATCATTAATACTCATTCAAAACAATCCATTCCGATTTGTTTATGTACTGTCAGGCAACAGTTTTCTATTTTACTACTTTTGATGGGACCATCATGCAATAGTCTTCAACCAGGAAGCCAATTGGTCAAGAATGTTCTTGTTATCAACCATCTTTGGATGGTTTTGTAGGTTTTCAATCAGACTAGGGTGAGGAAGGACCTACGTAAATTATTGAGAGCAAATAAATTCCTTATGCAAATCAGTTTGGAAATTAGACCATCTGATTGGTTGATGCAATTCTCATTAGGGATGGCCATCGGCCATCGGCCATCGATGTTTATAAACCATCGATGGGTTATGGTTGATGTTCAATAGTTTTTACATCAATGTTTAGTTAAAACGACTAGTTTTGTTTTGCTATTTCCTGGTACACAGAGCAAAGCTCCACCCATGACACCAGTGAAGCCCCGCTACCATATTCTGATTGGCCCACAGGCCAGTCAGTCAAATACAATGGATGACCACTGATATGTAACAACATCGATGGCAAAGGCAACAATGGCCATCATTAATACTCATTCAAAACAATCCATTCCGTTTGGTTTATGTACTGTCAGTCAACAGTTTTCTATTTTACTACTTTTGATGGGACCATCATGCAATAGTCTTCAACCAGGAAGCCAATTGGTCAAGAATGTTCTTGTTATCAACCATCTTTGGCTGGTTTTGTAGGTTTTCAATCAGACTAGGGTGAGGAAGGACCTAAGTAAGTTATGGAGAGCAAATAAATTCCTTATGCAAATTAGTTTGGAAATTAGACCATCTGATTGGTTGATGCAATTCTCATTAGGGATGGCCATCGGCCATCGATGTTTATAAACCATCGATGGGTTATGGTCGATGTTCAATAGTTTTTACATCAATGTTTAGTTAAAACGACTAGTTTTGTTTTGCTATTTCCTGGTACACAGAGCAAAGTTCCACCCACGACACCAGTGAAGCCCCGCCCCCATATTCTAAATGGCCCAGAGGCCAGTCAGTCAAATACAATGGATGACCACTGATATGTAACAACATCGATGGCAAAGGCAACAATGACCATCATTAATACTCATTCAAAACAATCCATTCCGTTTGGTTTATGTACTGTCAGTCAACAGTTTTCTATTTTACTACTTTTGATGGGACCATCATGCAATAGTCTTCAACCAGGAAGCCAATTGGTCAAGGATGTTCTTGTTATCAACCATCTTTGACTGGTTTTGTAGGTTTTCAATCAGACTAGGGTGAGGAAGGACCTAAGTAAGTTATGGAGAGCAAATACATTCCTTATGCAAATTAGTTTGGAAATTAGACCATCTGATTGGTTGATGCAACTCTCATTAGGGATGGCCATCGATGTTTATAAACCATCGATGGGTTATGGTCGATGTTCAATAGTTTTTACATCAATGTTTAGTTAAAACGACTAGTTTTGTTTTGCTATTTCCTGGTACACAGAGCAAAGCCCCGCCCCCATATTCTGATTGGCCCACAGGCCAGTCAGTCAAATACAATGGATGACCACTGATATGTAACAACATCGATGGCAAAGGCAACAATGGCCTTCTTAATACTCATTCAAAACAATCCATTCCGATTGGTTTATGTACTGTCAGTCAACAGTTTTCTATTTTACTACTTTTGATGGGACCATCATGCAATAGTCTTCACCCAGGAAGCCAATTGGTCAAGAATGTTCTTGTTATCAACCATCTTTGGCTGGTTTTGTAGGTTTTCAATCAGACTAGGGTGAGGAAGGACCTAAGTAAGTTATGGAGAGCAAATAAATTCCTTATGCAAATTAGTTTGGAAATTAGACCATCTGATTGGTTGATGCAATTCTCATTAGGGATGGCCATCGGCCATCGATGTTTATAAACCATCGATGGGTTATGGTCGATGTTCAATAGTTTTTACATCAATTTTTAGTTAAAACGACTAGTTTTGTTTTGCTATTTCCTGGTACACAGAACAAAGTTCCACCCACGACACCAGTGAAGCCCCGCCACCATATTCTGATTGGCCCACAGGCCAGTCAGTCAAATACAATGGATGACCACTGATATGTAACAACATCGATGGCAAAGGCAACAATGGCCATCATTAATACTCATTCATAACAATCCATTCCGATTGGTTTATGTACTGTCAGTCAACAGTTTTCTATTTTACTACTTTTGATGGGACCATCATGCAATAGTCTTCAACCAGGAAGCCAATTGGTCACAAATGTTCTTGTTATCAACCATCTTTGGCTGGTTTTGTAGGTTTTCAATCAGACTAGTGTGAGGAAGGACCTAAGTAAGTTATGGAGAGCAAATTAATTCCTTATGCAAATTAGTTTGGAAATTAGACCATCTGATTGGTTGATGCAATTCTCATTAGGGATGGCCATCGATGGGTTATGGTCGATGTTCAATAGTTTTTACATCAATGTTTAGTTAAAACGACTAGTTTTGTTTTGCTATTTCCTGGTACACAGAGCAAAGCTCCACCCACGACACCAGTGAAGCCCCGCTACCATATTCTGATTGGCCCACAGGCCAGTCAGTCAAATACAATGGATGACCACTGATATGTAACAACATCGATGGCAAAGGCAACAATGGCCATCATTAATACTCATTCAAAACAATCCATTCCGATTGGTTTATGTACTGTCAGTCAACAGTTTTCTATTTTACTACTTTTGATGGGACCATCATGCAATAGTCTTCAACCAGGAAGCCAATTGGTCACAAATGTTCTTGTTATCAACCATCTTTGGCTGGTTTTGTAGGTTTTCAAACAGACTAGTGTGAGGAAGGACCTAAGTAAGTTATGGAGAGCAAATTAATTCCTTATGCAAATTAGTTTGGAAATTAGACCATCTGATTGGTTGATGCAATTCTCATTAGGGATGGCCATCGGCCATCGATGTTTATAAACCATCGATGGGTTATGGTCGATGTTCAATAGTTTTTACATCAATGTTTAGTTAAAACGACTAGTTTTGTTTTGCTATTTCCTGGTACACAGAGCAAAGTTCCACCCACGACACCAGTGAAGCCCCGCCCCCATATTCTGATTGGCCCACAGGCCAGTCAGTCAAATACAATGGATGACCACTGATATGTAACAACATCGATGGCAAAGGCAACAATGGCCATCATTAATACTCATTCAAAACAATCCATTCCGATTGGTTTATGTACTGTCAGTCAACAGTTTTCTATTTTACTACTTTTGATGGGACCATCATGCAATAGTCTTCAACCAGGAAGCCAATTGGTCACAAATGTTCTTGTTATCAACCATCTTTGGCTGGTTTTGTAGGTTTTCAATCAGACTAGGGTGAGGAAGGACCTAAGTAAGTTATGGAGAGCAAATAAATTCCTTATGCAAATTAGTTTGGAAATTAGACCATCTGATTGGTTGATGCAATTCTCATTAGGGATGGCCATCGGCCATCGATGTTTATAAACCATCGATGGGTTATGGTCGATGTTCAATAGTTTTTACATCAATGTTTAGTTAAAACGACTAGTTTTGTTATTTCCTGGTACACAGAGCAAAGTTCCACCCACGACACCAGTGAAGCCCCGCCCCCATATTCTGATTGACCCACAGGCCAGTCAGTCAAATGCAATGGATGACCACTGATATGTAACAACATCGATGGACCTAAGTAAGTTATGGAGAGCAAATAAATTCCTTATGCAAATTAGTTTGGAAATTAGACCATCTGATTGGTTGATGCAATTCTCATTAGGGATGGCCATCGGCCATCGATGTTTATAAACCATCGATGGGTTATGGTCGATGTTCAATAGTTTTTACATCAATGTTTAGTTAAAACGACTAGTTTTGTTTTGCTATTTCCTGGTACACAGAGCAAAGCTCCACCCACGACACCAGTGAAGCCCCGCTACCTCATTCTGATTGGCCCACAGGCCAGTCAGTCAAATACAATGGATGACCACTGATATGTAACAACATTGATGGCAAAGGCAACAATGGCCATCATTAATACTCATTCAAAACAATCCATTCCGATTGGTTTATGTACTGTCAGTCAACAGTTTTCTATTTTACTACTTTTGATGGGACCATCATGCAATAGTCTTCAACCAGGAAGCCAATTGGTCACAAATGTTCTTGTTATCAACCATCTTTGGCTGGTTTTGTAGGTTTTCAAACAGACTAGTGTGAGGAAGGACCTAAGTAAGTTATGGAGAGCAAATTAATTCCTTATGCAAATTAGTTTGGAAATTAGACCATCTGATTGGTTGATGCAATTCTCATTAGGGATGGCCATCGGCCATCGATGTTTATAAACCATCGATGGGTTATGGTCGATGTTCAATAGTTTTTACATCAATGTTTAGTTAAAACGACTAGTTTTGTTTTGCTATTTCCTGGTACACAGAGCAAAGTTCCACCCACGACACCAGTGAAGCCCCGCCCCCATATTCTGATTGGCCCACAGGCCAGTCAGTCAAATACAATGGATGACCACTGATATGTAACAACATCGATGGCAAAGGCAACAATGGCCATCATTAATACTCATTCAAAACAATCCATTCCGATTGGTTTATGTACTGTCAGTCAACAGTTTTCTATTTTACTACTTTTGATGGGACCATCATGCAATAGTCTTCAACCAGGAAGCCAATTGGTCACAAATGTTCTTGTTATCAACCATCTTTGGCTGGTTTTGTAGGTTTTCAATCAGACTAGGGTGAGGAAGGACCTAAGTAAGTTATGGAGAGCAAATAAATTCCTTATGCAAATTAGTTTGGAAATTAGACCATCTGATTGGTTGATGCAATTCTCATTAGGGATGGCCATCGGCAATCGATGTTTATAAACCATCGATGGATTATGGTCGATGTTCAATAGTTTTTACATCAATGTTTAGTTAAAACGACTAGTTTTGTTTTGCTATTTCCTGGTACACAGAGCAAAGCTCCACCCACGACACCAGTGAAGCCCCGCTACCATATTCTGATTGGCCCACAGGCCAGTCAGTCAAATACAATGGATGACCACTGATATGTAACAACATCGATGGCAAAGGCAACAATGGCCATCATTAATACTCATTCAAAACAATCCATTCCGATTGGTTTATGTGCTGTCAGTCAACAGTTTTCTATTTTACTACTTTTGATGGGACCATCATGCAATAGTCTTCAACCAGGAAGCCAATTGGTCACAAATGTTCTTGTTATCAACCATATTTGGCTGGTTTTGTAGGTTTTCAATCAGACTAGGGTGAGGAAGGACCTAAGTAAGTTATGGAGAGCAAATAAATTCCTTATGCAAATTAGTTTGGAAATTAGACCATCTGATTGGTTGATGCAATTCTCATTAGGGATGGCCATCGGCCATCGATGTTTATAAACCTTTGATGGGTTATGGTCGATGTTCAATAGTTTTTACATCAATGTTTAGTTAAAACGACTAGTTTTGTTTTGCTATTTCCTGGTACACAGAGCAAAGTTCCACCCACGACACCAGTGAAGCCCCGCCCCCATAATCTGATTGGCCCACAGGCCAGTCAGTCAAATACAATGGATGACCACTGATATGTAACAACATCGATGGCAAAGGCAACAATGGCCATCTTAATACTCATTCAAAACAATCCATTCCGATTGGTTTATGTACTGTCAGCCAACAGTTTTCTATTTTACTACTTTTGATGGGACCATCATGCAATAGTCTTCAACCAGGAAGCCAATTGGTCAAGAATGTTCTTGTTATCAACCATCTTTGGCTGGTTTTGTAGGTTTTCAATCAGACTAGGGTGAGGAAGGACCTAAGTAAGTTATGGAGAGCAAATAAATTCCTTTTGCAAATTAGTTTGGAAATTAGACCATCTGATTGGTTGATGCAATTCTCATTAGGGATGGCCATCGGCCATCGATGTTTATAAACCATCGATGGGTTATGGTCGATGTTCAATAGTTTTTACATCAATGTTTAGTTAAAACGACTAGTTTTGTTTTGCTATTTCCTGGTACACAGAGCAAAGTTCCACCCACGACACCAGTGAAGCCCCGCCCCCCATATTCTAAATGGCCCACAGGCCAGTCAGTCAAATACAATGGATGACCACTGATATGTAACAACATCGATGGCAAAGGCAACAATGGCAATCATTAATACTCATTCAAAACAATCCGTTCCGATTTGTTTATGTACTGTCAGCCAACAGTTTTCTATTTTACTACTTTTGATGGGACCATCATGCAATAGTCTTCAACCAGGAGACCAATTGGTCAAGAATGTTCTTGTTATCAACCATCTTTGGCTGGTTTTGTAGGTTTTTCAATCAGACTAGGGTGAGGAAGGACCTAAGTAAGTTATGGAGAGCAAATAAATTCCTTATGCAAATTAGTTTGGAAATTAGACCATCTGATTGGTTGATGCAATTCTCATTAGGGATGGCCATCGGCCATCGATGTTTATAAACCATCGATGGGTTATGGTCGATGTTCAATAGTTTTTACATCAATGTTTAGTTAAAACGACTAGTTTTGTTTTGCTATTTCCTGGTACACAGAGCAAAGCTCCACCCACGACACCAGTGAAGCCCCGCCCCCATATTCTGATTGGCCCTCAGGCCAGTCAGTCAAATGCAATGGATGACCACTGATATGTAACAACATCGATGGCAAAGGCAACAATGGCCATCATTAATACTCATTCAAAACATTCCATTCCGATTGGTTTATGTACTGTCAGTCAACAGTTTTCTATTTTACTACTTTTGATGGGACCATCATGCAATAGTCTTCAACCAGGAAGCCAATTGGTCACAAATGTTCTTGTTATCAACCATCTTTGGCTGGTTTTGTAGGTTTTCAATCAGACTAGGGTGAGGAAGGACCTAAGTAAGTTATGGAGAGCAAATAAATTCCTTATGCAAATTAGTTTGGAAATTAGACCATCTGATTGGTTGATGCAATTCTCATTAGGGATGGCCATCGGCAATCGATGTTTATAAATCATCGATGGATTATGGTCGATGTTCAATAGTTTTTACATCAATGTTTAGTTAAAACGACTAGTTTTGTTTTGCTATTTCCTGGTACACAGAGCAAAGCTCCACCCACGACACCAGTGAAGCCCCGCCCCCATATTCTGATTGGCCCACAGGCCAGTCAGTAAAATACAATGGATGACCACTGACATGTAACAACATCGATGGCAAAGGCAACAATGGCCATCTTAATACTCATTCAAAACAATCCATTCCGATTGGTTTATGTACTGTCAGTCAACAGTTTTCTATTTTACTACATTTGATGGGACCATCATGCAATAGTCTTCAACCAGGAAGCCATTTGGTCACGAATGTTCTTGTTATCAACCATCTTTGGCTGGTTTTGAAGGTTTTCAATTAGACTAGGGTGAGGAAGGACCTAAGTAAGTTATGAAGAGCAAATAAATTCCTTATGCAAATTAGTTTGGAAATTAGACCATCTGATTGGCTGATGCAATTCTCATTAGGGACGGCCATCGGCCATCGGCCATCGATGTTTATAAACCATCGATGGGTTATGGTCGATGTTCCTTAGTTTTGACATTGATCGGGTCGAACCAGATGGTTTCACACAATCAATGTCAAGCTCAAACTACTAATTTTGTTTTGCTATTTCCTGGGACACGGAGCATAGCTCCACCCACGACACCAGTGAAGCCCCGCCCCCGTATTCTGATTGGCCCACAGGCCAGTCAGTCAAATATAATGAATGACCACTGATATGTAACAACATTGATGGCAAAGGCCACAATGGCCATCATTAATACTCATTCAAAACAATCCTTTCCGATTGGTTTATGTACTGTCGATCAACAGTTTTCTATTTTACTACTTTTGATGGGACCATCATGCAATAGTCTTCAACCAGGTAGCCAATTGGTAAAGAATGTTCTTGTTATCAACCATCTTTGGCTGGTTTTGAAGGTTTTCAATTAGACTAGGGTGAGGAAGGACCTAAGTAAGTTATGGAGAGCAAATAAATTCCTTATGCAAATTAGTTTGGAAATTAGACCATCTGATTGGCTGATGCAATTCTCATTAGGGATGGTCATCGATGGGTTATGGTCGATGTTCCTTAGTTTTGACATCGATCGGGTTGAACCAGATGGTTTCACACAATCAATGTCAAGCTCAAACTACTAGTTTTGTTTTGCTATTTCCTGGGACACGGAGCATAGCTCCACCCACGACACCAGTGAAGCCCCGCCCCCGTATTCTGATTGGCCCACAGGCCAGTCAGTCAAATATAATGAATGACCACTGATATGTAACAACATTGATGGCAAATGCCACAATGGCCATCGTTAATACTCATCAAAACAATCCTTTCCAATTGGTTTATGTACTGTCAGTCAACAGTTTTCTATTTTACTACTTTTGATGGGACCATCATGCAATAGTCTTCAACCAGGAAGCCAATTGGTCAAGAATGTTCTTGTTAACAACCATCTTTGGCTGGTTTTGTAGGTTTTCAATCAGACTAGGGTGAGGAAGTAAGTTATGGAGAGCAAATAAATTCCTTATGCAAATTAGTTTGGAAATTAGACCATCTGATTGGTTGATGCAATTCTCATTAGGGATGGCCATCGGCCATCGATGTTTATAAACCATCGATGGGTTATGGTCGATGTTCAATAGTTTTTACATCAATGTTTAGTTAAAACGACTAGTTTTGTTTTGCTATTTCCTGGTACACAGAGCAAAGCTCCACCCACGACACCAGTGAAGCCCCGCCCCCATATTCTGATTGGCCCTCAGGCCAGTCAGTCAAATGCAGTGGATGACCACTGATATGTAACAACATCAATGGCAAAGGCAACAATGGCCATCATTAATACTCATTCAAAACATTCCATTCCGATTGGTTTATGTACTGTCAGTCAACAGTTTTCTATTTTACTACTTTTGATGGGACCATCATGCAATAGTCTTCAACCAGGAAGCCAATTGGTCAAGAATGTTCTTGTTATCAACCATCTTTGGCTGGTTTTGTAGGTTTTCAATCAGACTAGGGTGAGGAAGGACCTAAGTAAGTTATGGAGAGCAAATAAATTCCTTATGCAAATTAGTTTGGAAATTAGACCATCTGATTGGTTGATGCAATTCTCATTAGGGATGGCCATCTGCCATCGATGTTTATAAACCATCGATGGGTTATGGTCGATGTTCAATAGTTTTTACATCAATGTTTAGTTAAAACGACTAGTTTTGTTTTGCTATTTCCTGGTACACAGAGCAAAGCTCCACCCACGACACCAGTGAAGCCCCGCCCCCATATTCTGATTGGCCCTCAGGCCAGTCAGTCAAATGCAGTGGATGACCACTGATATGTAACAACATCGATGGCAAAGGCAACAATGGCCTTCTTAATACTCATTCAAAACAATCCATTCCGATTGGTTTATGTACTGTCAGTCAACAGTTTTCTATTTTACTACTTTTGATGGGACCATCATGCAATAGTCTTCACCCAGGAAGCCAATTGGTCAAGAATGTTCTTGTTATCAACCATCTTTGGCTGGTTTTGTAGGTTTTCAATCAGACTAGGGTGAGGAAGGACTTAAGTAAGTTATGGAGAGCAAATAAATTCCTTATGCAAATTAGTTTGGAAATTAGACCATCTGATTGGTTGATGCAATTCTCATTAGGGATGGCCATCGGCCATCGATGTTTATAAACCATCGATGGGTTATGGTCGATGTTCAATAGTTTTTACATCAATGTTTAGTTAAAACGACTAGTTTTGTTTTGCTATTTCCTGGTACACAGAGCAAAGTTCCACCCACGACACCAGTGAAGCCCCGCCCCCATATTCTAAATGGCCCAGAGGCCAGTCAGTCAAATACAATGGATGACCACTGATATGTAACAACATCGATGGCAAAGGCAACAATGACCTTCTTAATACTCATTCAAAACAATCCATACCGATTGGTTTATGTACTGTCAGTCAACAGTTTTCTATTTTACTACTTTTGATGGGACCATCATGCAATAGTCTTCACCCAGGAAGCCAATTGGTCAAGAATGTTCTTGTTATCAACCATCTTTGGCTGGTTTTGTAGGTTTTCAATCAGACTAGGGTGAGGAAGGACTTAAGTAAGTTATGGAGAGCAAATAAATTCCTTATGCAAATTAGTTTGGAAATTAGACCATCTGATTGGTTGATGCAATTCTCATTAGGGATGGCCATCGGCCATCGATGTTTATAAACCATCGATGGGTTATGGTCGATGTTCAATAGTTTTTACATCAATGTTTAGTTAAAACGACTAGTTTTGTTTTGCTATTTCCTGGTACACAGAGCAAAGTTCCACCCACGACACCAGTGAAGCCCCGCCCCCATATTCTAAATGGCCCAGAGGCCAGTCAGTCAAATACAATGGATGACCACTGATATGTAACTACATCGATGGCAAAGGCAACAATGGCCATCATTAATACTCATTCAAAACAATCCATTCCGATTTGTTTATGTACTGTCAGCCAACAGTTTTCTATTTTACTACTTTTGATGGGACCATCATGCAATAGTCTTCAACCAGGAAGCCAATTGGTCAAGAATGTTCTTGCTATCAACCATCTTTGGCTGGTTTTGTAGGTTTTTCAATCAGACTAGGGTGAGGAAGGACCTAAGTAAGTTATGGAGAGCAAATTAATTCCTTATGCAAATTAGTTTGGAAATTAGACCATCTGATTGGTTGATGCAATTCTCATTAGGGATGGCCATCGGCCTCGATGTTTATAAACCATCGATGGGTTATGGTCGATGTTCAATAGTTTTTACATCAATGTTTAGTTAAAACGACTAGTTTTGTTTTGCTATTTCCTGGTACACAGAGCAAAGCTCCACCCACGACACCAGTGAAGCCCCGCCCCCATATTCTGATTGGCCCACAGGCCAGTCAGTCAAATACAATGGATGACCACTGATATGTAACAACATCGATGGCAAAGGCAACAATGGCCTTCTTAATACTCATTCAAAACAATCCATTCCGATTGTTTTATGTACTGTCAGTCAACAGTTTTCTATTTTACTACTTTTGATGGGACCATCATGCAATAGTCTTCACCCAGGAAGCCAATTGGTCAAGAATGTTCTTGTTATCAACCATCTTTGGCTGGTTTTGTAGGTTTTCAATCAGACTAGGGTGAGGAAGGACTTAAGTAAGTTATGGAGAGCAAATAAATTCCTTATGCAAATTAGTTTGGAAATTAGACCATCTGATTGGTTGATGCAATTCTCATTAGGGATGGCCATCGTCCATCGATGTTTATAAACCATCGATGGGTTATGGTCGATGTTCAATAGTTTTTACATCAATGTTTAGTTAAAACGACTAGTTTTGTTATTTCCTGGTACACAGAGCAAAGTTCCACCCACGACACCAGTGAAGCCCCGCCCCCATATTCTAAATGGCCCAGAGGCCAGTCAGTCAAATACAATGGATGACCACTGATATGTAACAACATCGATGGCAAAGGCAACAATGACCATCATTAATACTCATTCAAAACAATCCATTCCGATTGGTTTATGTACTGTCAGTCAACAGTTTTCTATTTTACTACTTTTGATGGGACCATCATGCAATAGTCTTCAACCCGGAAGCCAATTGGTCAAGAATGTTCTTGTTATCAACCATCTTTGGCTGGTTTTGTAGGTTTTCAATCAGACTAGGGTGAGGAAGGACCTAAGTAAGTTATGGAGAGCAAATAAATTCCTTATGCAAATTAGTTTGGAAATTAGACCATCTGATTGGTTGATGCAATTCTCATTAGGGATGGCCATCGGCCATCGGCCATCGATGTTTATAAACCATCGATGGGTTATGGTCGATGTTCAATAGTTTTTACATCAATGTTTAGTTAAAACGACTAGTTTTGTTTTGCTATTTCCTGGTACACAGAGCAAAGTTCCACCCACGACACCAGTGAAGCCCCGCCCCCATATTCTAAATGGCCCACAGGCCAGTAAGTCAAATACAATGGATGACCACTGATATGTAACAACATCGATGGCAAAGGCAACAATGGCCATCATTAATACTCATTCAAAACAATCCATTCCAATTTGTTTATGTACTGTCAGCCAACAGTTTTCTATTTTACTACTTTTGATGGGACCATCATGCAATAGTCTTCAACCAGGAAGCCAATTGATCAAGAATGTTCTTGTTATCAACCATCTTTGCCTGGTTTTGTAGGTTTTCAATCAGACTAGGGTGAGGAAGGACCTAAGTAAGTTATGGAGAGCAAATAAATTCCTTATGCAAATTAGTTTGGAAATTAGACCATCTGATTGGTTGATGCTATTCTCATTAGGGATGGCCATCGGCCATCGATGTTTATAAACCATCGATGGATTATGGTCGATGTTCAATAGTTTTTACATCAATGTTTAGTTAAAACGACTAGTTTTTTTTTTTGCTATTTCCTGGTACACAGAGCAAAGCTCCACCCACGACACCAGTGAAGCCCCGCCCCCACATTCTGATTGGCCCACAGGCCAGTCAGTCAAATACAATGGATGACCACTGATATGTAACAACATCGATGGCAAAGGCAACAATGGCAATCATTAATACTCATTCAAAACAATCCATTCCGATTTGTTTATGTACTGTCAGCCAACAGTTTTCTATTTTACTACTTTTGATGGGACCATCATGCAATAGTCTTCAACCAGGAAGCCAATTGGTCAAGAATGTTCTTGTTATCAACCATCTTTGGCTGGTTTTGTAGGTTTTCAATCAGACTAGGGTGAGGAAGGACCTAAGTAAGTTATGGAGAGCAAATAAATTCCTTATGCAAATTAGTTTGGAAATTAGACCATCTGATTGGTTGATGCAATTCTCATTAGGGATGGCCATCGGCCATCGATGTTTATAAACCATCGATGGGTTATGGTCGATGTTCAATAGTTTTTACATCAATGTTTAGTTAAAACGACTAGTTTTGTTTTGCTATTTCCTGGTACACAGAGCAAAGCTCCACCCACGACACCAGTGAAGCCCCGCCCACATATTCTGATTGGCCCTCAGGCCAGTCAGTCAAATGCAGTGGATGACCACTGATATGTAACAACATCGATGGCAAAGGCAACAATGGCCATCATTAATACTCATTCAAAACATTCCATTCCGATTGGTTTATGTACTGTCAGCCAACAGTTTTCTATTTTACTACTTTTGATGGGACCATCATGCAATAGTCTTCAACCAGGAAGCCAATTGGTCACGAATGTTCTTGTTATCAACCATCTTTGGCTGGTTTTGTAGGTTTTCAATCAGACTAGGGTGAGGAAGGACCTAAGTAAGTTATGGAGAGCAAATAAATTCCTTATGCAAATTAGTTTGGAAATTAGACCATCTGATTGGTTGATGCAATTCTCATTAGGGATGGCCATCGGCCATCGATGTTTATAAACCATCGATGGATTATGGTCGATGTTCAATAGTTTTTACATCAATGTTTAGTTAAAACGACTAGTTTTTTTTTTTGCTATTTCCTGGTACACAGAGCAAAGCTCCACCCACGACACCAGTGAAGCCCCGCCCCCACATTCTGATTGGCCCACAGGCCAGTCAGTCAAATACAATGGATGACCACTGATATGTAACAACATCGATGGCAAAGGCAACAATGGCAATCATTAATACTCATTCAAAACAATCCATTCCGATTTGTTTATGTACTGTCAGCCAACAGTTTTCTATTTTACTACTTTTGATGGGACCATCATGCAATAGTCTTCAACCAGGAAGCCAATTGGTCAAGAATGTTCTTGTTATCAACCATCTTTGGCTGGTTTTGTAGGTTTTCAATCAGACTAGGGTGAGGAAGGACCTAAGTAAGTTATGGAGAGCAAATAAATTCCTTATGCAAATTAGTTTGGAAATTAGACCATCTGATTGGTTGATGCAATTCTCATTAGGGATGGCCATCGGCCATCGATGTTTATAAACCATCGATGGGTTATGGTCGATGTTCAATAGTTTTTACATCAATGTTTAGTTAAAACGACTAGTTTTGTTTTGCTATTTCCTGGTACACAGAGCAAAGCTCCACCCACGACACCAGTGAAGCCCCGCCCCCATATTCTGATTGGCCCTCAGGCCAGTCAGTCAAATGCAGTGGATGACCACTGATATGTAACAACATCGATGGCAAAGGCAACAATGGCCATCATTAATACTCATTCAAAACATTCCATTCCGATTGGTTTATGTACTGTCAGTCAACAGTTTTCTATTTTAGTACTTTTGATGGGACCATCATGCAATAGTCTTCAACCAGGAAGCCAATTGGTCACGAATGTTCTTGTTATCAACCATCTTTGGCTGGTTTTGTAGGTTTTCAATCAGACTAGGGTGAGGAAGGACCTAAGTAAGTTATGGAGAGCAAATAAATTCCTTATGCAAATTAGTTTGGAAATTAGACCATCTGATTGGTTGATGCAATTCTCATTAGGGATGGCCATCGGCCATCGATGTTTATAAACCATCGATGGGTTATGGTCGATGTTCAATAGTTTTTACATCAATGTTTATTTAAAACGACTAGTTTTGTTATTTCCTGGTACACAGAGCAAAGTTCCACCCACGACACCAGTGAAGCCCCGCCCCCATATTCTGATTGGCCCACAGGCCAGTCAGTCAAATGCAATGGATGACCACTGATATGTAACAACATCGATGGCAAAGGCAACAATGACCATCATTAATACTCATTCAAAACAATCCATTCCGATTGGTTTATGTACTGTCAGTCAACAGTTTTCTATTTTACTACTTTTGATGGGACCATCATGCAATAGTCTTCAACCAGGAAGCCAATTGGTCAAGAATGTTCTTGCTATCAACCATCTTTGGCTTCTTTTGTAGGTTTTTCAATCAGACTAGGGTGAGGAAGGACCTAAGTAAGTTATGGAGAGCAAATAAATTCCTTATGCAAATTAGTTTGGAAATTAGACCATCTGATTGGTTGATGCAATTCTCATTAGGGATGGCCATCGGCCATCGATGTTTATAAACCATCGATGGGTTATGGTCGATGTTCAATAGTTTTTACATCAATGTTTAGTTAAAACGACTAGTTTTGTTATTTCCTGGTACACAGAGCAAAGTTCCACCCACGACACCAGTGAAGCCCCGCCCCCATATTCTGATTGGCCCACAGGCCAGTCAGTCAAATGCAATGGATGACCACTGATATGTAACAACATCGATGGCAAAGGCAACAATGGCCTTCTTAATACTCATTCAAAACAATCCATTCCGATTGGTTTATGTACTGTCAGTCAACAGTTTTCTATTTTACTACTTTTGATGGGACCATCATGCAATAGTCTTCACCAAGGAAGCCAATTGGTCAAGAATGTTCTTGTTATCAACCATCTTTGGCTGGTTTTGTAGGTTTTCAATCAGACTAGGGTGAGGAAGGACCTAAGTAAGTTATGGAGAGCAAATAAATTTCTTATGCAAATTAGTTTGGAAATTAGACCATCTGATTGGTTGATGCAATTCTCATTAGGGATGGCCATCGGCCATCGATGTTTATAAACCATCGATGGGTTATGGTTGATGTTCAATAGTTTTTACATCAATGTTTAGTTAAAACGACTAGTTTTGTTTTGCTATTTCCTGGTACACAGAGCAAAGTTCCACCCACGACACCAGTGAAGCCCCGCCCCCATATTCTAAATGGCCCAGAGGCCAGTCAGTCAAATACAATGGATGACCACTGATATGTAACAACATCGATGGCAAAGGCAACAATGACCATCATTAATACTCATTCAAAACAATCCATTCCGATTGGTTTATGTACTGTCAGTCAACAGTTTTCTATTTTACTACTTTTGATGGGACCATCATGCAATAGTCTTCAACCCGGAAGCCAATTGGTCAAGAATGTTCTTGTTATCAACCATCTTTGGCTGGTTTTGTAGGTTTTCAATCAGACTAGGGTGAGGAAGGACCTAAGTAAGTTATGGAGAGCAAATAAATTCCTTATGCAAATTAGTTTGGAAATTAGACCATCTGATTGGTTGATGCAATTCTCATTAGGGATGGCCATCGGCCATCGGCCATCGATGTTTATAAACCATCGATGGGTTATGGTCGATGTTCAATAGTTTTTACATCAATGTTTAGTTAAAACGACTAGTTTTGTTTTGCTATTTCCTGGTACACAGAGCAAAGTTCCACCCACGACACCAGTGAAGCCCCGCCCCCATATTCTAAATGGCCCACAGGCCAGTAAGTCAAATACAATGGATGACCACTGATATGTAACAACATCGATGGCAAAGGCAACAATGGCCATCATTAATACTCATTCAAAACAATCCATTCCAATTTGTTTATGTACTGTCAGCCAACAGTTTTCTATTTTACTACTTTTGATGGGACCATCATGCAATAGTCTTCAACCAGGAAGCCAATTGATCAAGAATGTTCTTGTTATCAACCATCTTTGCCTGGTTTTGTAGGTTTTCAATCAGACTAGGGTGAGGAAGGACCTAAGTAAGTTATGGAGAGCAAATAAATTCCTTATGCAAATTAGTTTGGAAATTAGACCATCTGATTGGTTGATGCAATTCTCATTAGGGATGGCCATCGGCCATCGATGTTTATAAACCATCGATGGATTATGGTCGATGTTCAATAGTTTTTACATCAATGTTTAGTTAAAACGACTAGTTTTTTTTTTTGCTATTTCCTGGTACACAGAGCAAAGCTCCACCCACGACACCAGTGAAGCCCCGCCCCCACATTCTGATTGGCCCACAGGCCAGTCAGTCAAATACAATGGATGACCACTGATATGTAACAACATCGATGGCAAAGGCAACAATGGCCATCATTAATACTCATTCAAAACAATCCATTCCGATTTGTTTATGTACTGTCAGCCAACAGTTTTCTATTTTACTACTTTTGATGGGACCATCATGCAATAGTCTTCAACCAGGAAGCCAATTGGTCAAGAATGTTCTTGTTATCAACCATCTTTGGCTGGTTTTGTAGGTTTTCAATCAGACTAGGGTGAGGAAGGACCTAAGTAAGTTATGGAGAGCAAATAAATTCCTTATGCAAATTAGTTTGGAAATTAGACCATCTGATTGGTTGATGCAATTCTCATTAGGGATGGCCATCGGCCATCGATGTTTATAAACCATCGATGGGTTATGGTCGATGTTCAATAGTTTTTACATCAATGTTTAGTTAAAACGACTAGTTTTGTTTTGCTATTTCCTGGTACACAGAGCAAAGCTCCACCCACGACACCAGTGAAGCCCTGCCCCCATATTCTGATTGGCCCACAGGCCAGTCAGTCAAATACAATGGATGACCACTGATATGTAACAACATCGATGGCAAAGGCAACAATGGCCTTCTTAATACTCATTCAAAACAATCCATTCCGATTGGTTTATGTACTGTCAGTCAACAGTTTTCTATTTTACTACTTTTGATGGGACCATCATGCAATAGTCTTCACCCAGGAAGCCAATTGGTCAAGAATGTTCTTGTTATCAACCATCTTTAGCTGGTTTTGTAGGTTTTCAATCAGACTAGGGTGAGGAAGGACCTAAGTAAGTTATGAAGAGCAAATAAATTCCTTATGCAAATTAGTTTGGAAATTAGACCATCTGATTGGTTGATGCAATTCTCATTAGGGATGGCCATCGGCCATCGATGTTTATAAACCATCGATGGGTTATGGTCGATGTTCAATAGTTTTTACATCAATTTTTAGTTAAAACGACTAGTTTTGTTTTGCTATTTTCTGGTACACAGAGCAAAGTTCCACCCACGACACCAGTGAAGCCCCGCCACCATATTCTGATTGGCCCACAGGCCAGTCAGTCAAATACAATGGATGACCACTGATATGTAACAACATCGATGGCAAAGGCAACAATGGCCATCTTAATACTCATTCAAAACAATACATTCCGATTGGTTTATGTACTGTCAGTCAACAGTTTTCTATTTTACTACTTTTGATGGGACCATCATGCAATAGTCTTCACCCAGGAAGCCAATTGGTCAAGGATGTTCTTGTTATCAACCATCTTTGGCTGGTTTTGTAGGTTTTCAATCAGACTAGGGTGAGGAAGGACCTAAGTAAGTTATGGAGAGCAAATAAATTCCTTATGCAAATTAGTTTGGAAATTAGACCATCTGATTGGTTGATGCAATTCTCATTAGGGATGGCCATCGGCCATCGATGTTTATAAACCATCGATGGGTTATGGTCGATGTTCAATAGTTTTTACATCAATGTTTAGTTAAAACGACTAGTTTTGTTTTGCTATTTCCTGGTACACAGAGCAAAATTCCACCCACGACACCAATGAAGCCCCGCCCCCATATTCTGATTGGCCCACAGGCCAGTCAGTCAAATACAATGGATGACCACTGATATGTAACAACATCGATGACAATGGCAACAATGGCCATCTTAATACTCATTCAAAACAATCCATTCCGATTTGTTTATGTACTGTCAGCCAACAGTTTTCTATTTTACTACTTTTGATGGGACCATCATGCAATAGTCTTCAACCAGGAAGCCAATTGGTCAAGAATGTTCTTGTTATCAACCATCTTTGGCTGGTTTTGTAGGTTTTCAATCAGACTAGGGTGAGGAAGGACCTAAGTAAGTTATGGAGAGCAAATAAATTCCTTATGCAAATTAGTTTGGAAATTAGACCATCTGATTGGTTGATGCAATTCTCATTAGGGATGGCCATCGGCCATCGGCCATCGATGTTTATAAACCATCGATGGGTTATGGTCGATGTTCAATAGTTTTTACATCAATGTTTAGTTAAAACGACTAGTTTTGTTTTGCTATTTCCTGGTACACAGAGCAAAGTTCCACCCACGACACCAGTGAAGCCCCGCCCCCCATATTCTAAATGGCCCACAGGCCAGTCAGTCAAATAAAATGGATGACCACTGATATGTAACAACATCGATGGCAAAGGCAACAATGGCCACCATTAATACTCATTCAAAACAATCCATTCCGATTTGTTTATGTACTGTCAGCCAACAGTTTTCTATTTTACTACTTTTGATGGGACCATCATGCAATAGTCTTCAATCAGGAAGCCAATTGGTCAAGAATGTTCTTGCTATCAACCATCTTTGGCTGGTTTTGTAGGTTTTTCAATCAGACTAGGGTGAGGAAGGACCTAAGTAAGTTATGGAGAGCAAATAAATTCCTTATGCAAATTAGTTTGGAAATTAGACCATCTGATTGGTTGATGCAATTCTCATTAGGGATGGCCATCGGCCATCGATGTTTACAAACCATCGATGGGTTATGGTCGATGTTCAATAGTTTTTACATCAATGTTTAGTTAAAACGACTAGTTTTGTTATTTCCTGGTACACAGAGCAAAGTTCCACCCACGACACCAGTGAAGCCCCGCCCCCATATTCTGATTGGCCCACAGGCCAGTCAGTCAAATGCAATGGATGACCACTGATATGTAACAACATCGATGGCAAAGGCAACAATGGCCTTCTTAATACTCATTCAAAACAATCCATTCCGATTGGTTTATGTACTGTCAGTCAACAGTTTTCTATTTTACTACTTTTGATGGGACCATCATGCAATAGTCTTCACCCAGGAAGCCAATTGGTCAAGAATGTTCTTGTTATCAACCATCTTTGGCTGGTTTTGTAGGTTTTCAATCAGACTAGGGTGAGGAAGGACCTAAGTAAGATATGGAGAGCAAATAAATTCCTTATGCAAATTAGTTTGGAAATTAGACCATCTGATTGGTTGATGCAATTCTCATTAGGGATGGCCATCGGCCATCGATGTTTATAAACCATCGATGGGTTATGGTCGATGTTCAATAGTTTTTACATCAATGTTTAGTTAAAACGACTAGTTTTGTTTTGCTATTTCCTGGTACACAGAGCAAAGTTCCACCCACGACACCAGTGAAGCCCCGCCACCATATTCTGATTGGCCCACAGGCCAGTCAGTCAAATACAATGGATGACCACTGATATGTAACAACATCGATGGCAAAGGCAACAATGGCCATCATTAATACTCATTCAAAACAATCCATTCCGATTGGTTTATGTACTGTCAGTCAACAGTTTTCTATTTTACTACTTTTGATGGGACCATCATGCAATAGTCTTCAACCAGTAAGCCAATTGGTCACAAGTGTTCTTGTTATCAACCATCTTTGGCTGGTTTTGTAGGTTTTCAAACAGACTAGGGTGAGGAAGGACCTAAGTAAGTTATGGAGAGCAAATAAATTCCTTATGCAAATTCGTTTGGAAATTAGACCATCTGATTGGTTGATGCAATTCTCATTAGGGATGGCCATCGATGTTTATAAACCATCGATGGGTTATGGTCGATGTTCAATAGTTTTTACATCAATGTTTAGTTAAAACGACTAGTTTTGTTTTGCTATTTCCTGGTACACAGAGCAAAGTTCCACCCATGACACCAGTGAAGCCCCGCCCCCATATTCTAAATGGCCCACAGGCCAGTCAGTCAAATACAATGGATGACCACTGATATGTAACAACATCGATGGCAAAGGCAACAATGGCCATCATTAATACTCATTCAAAACAATCCATTCCGATTGGTTTATGTACTGTCAGCCAACAGTTTTCTATTTTACTACTTTTGATGGGACCATCATGCAATAGTCTTCAACCAGGAAGCCAATTGGTCAAGAATGTTCTTGTTATCAAACATCTTTGGCTGGTTTTGTAGGTTTTCAATCAGACTAGGGTGAGGAAGGACCTAAGTAAGTTATGGAGAGCAAATAAATTCCTTATGCAAATTAGTTTGGAAATTAGACCATCTGATTGGTTGATGCAATTCTCATTAGGAATGGCCATCGATGTTTATAAACCATCGATGGGTTATGGTCGATGTTCAATAGTTTTTACATCAATGTTTAGTTAAAACGACTAGTTTTGTTTTGCTATTTCCTGGTACACAGAGCAAAGCTCCACCCACGACACCAGTGAAGCCCCGCCCCCATATTCTGATTGGCCCACAGGCCAGTCAGTCAAATACAATGGATGACCACTGATATGTAACAACATCGATGGCAAAGGCAACAATGGCCTTCTTAATACTCATTCAAAACAATCCATTCCGATTGGTTTATGTACTGTCAGTCAACAGTTTTCTATTTTACTACTTTTGATGGGACCATCATGCAATAGTCTTCACCCAGGAAGCCAATTGGTCAAGAATGTTCTTGTTATCAACCATCTTTAGCTGGTTTTGTAGGTTTTCAATCAGACTAGGGTGAGGAAGGACCTAAGTAAGTTATGAAGAGCAAATAAATTCCTTATGCAAATTAGTTTGGAAATTAGACCATCTGATTGGTTGATGCAATTCTCATTAGGGATGGCCATCGGCCATCGATGTTTATAAACCATCGATGGGTTATGGTCGATGTTCAATAGTTTTTACATCAATTTTTAGTTAAAACGACTAGTTTTGTTTTGCTATTTTCTGGTACACAGAGCAAAGTTCCACCCACGACACCAGTGAAGCCCCGCCACCATATTCTGATTGGCCCACAGGCCAGTCAGTCAAATACAATGGATGACCACTGATATGTAACAACATCGATGGCAAAGGCAACAATGGCCACCATTAATACTCATTCAAAACAATCCATTCCGATTTGTTTATGTACTGTCAGCCAACAGTTTTCTATTTTACTACTTTTGATGGGACCATCATGCAATAGTCTTCAATCAGGAAGCCAATTGGTCAAGAATGTTCTTGCTATCAACCATCTTTGGCTGGTTTTGTAGGTTTTTCAATCAGACTAGGGTGAGGAAGGACCTAAGTAAGTTATGGAGAGCAAATAAATTCCTTATGCAAATTAGTTTGGAAATTAGACCATCTGATTGGTTGATGCAATTCTCATTAGGGATGGCCATCGGCCATCGATGTTTACAAACCATCGATGGGTTATGGTCGATGTTCAATAGTTTTTACATCAATGTTTAGTTAAAACGACTAGTTTTGTTATTTCCTGGTACACAGAGCAAAGTTCCACCCACGACACCAGTGAAGCCCCGCCCCCATATTCTGATTGGCCCACAGGCCAGTCAGTCAAATGCAATGGATGACCACTGATATGTAACAACATCGATGGCAAAGGCAACAATGGCCTTCTTAATACTCATTCAAAACAATCCATTCCGATTGGTTTATGTACTGTCAGTCAACAGTTTTCTATTTTACTACTTTTGATGGGACCATCATGCAATAGTCTTCACCCAGGAAGCCAATTGGTCAAGAATGTTCTTGTTATCAACCATCTTTGGCTGGTTTTGTAGGTTTTCAATCAGACTAGGGTGAGGAAGGACCTAAGTAAGTTATGGAGAGCAAATAAATTCCTTATGCAAATTAGTTTGGAAATTAGACCATCTGATTGGTTGATGCAATTCTCATTGGTGATGGCCATCGGCCATCGATGTTTATAAACCATCGATGGGTTATGGTCGATGTTCAATAGTTTTTACATCAATGTTTAGTTAAAACGACTAGTTTTGTTTTGCTATTTCCTGGTACACAGAGCAAAGTTCCACCCACGACACCAGTGAAGCCCCGCCACCATATTCTGATTGGCCCACAGGCCAGTCAGTCAAATACAATGGATGACCACTGATATGTAACAACATCGATGGCAAAGGCAACAATGGCCATCATTAATACTCATTCAAAACAATCCATTCCGATTGGTTTATGTACTGTCAGTCAACAGTTTTCTATTTTACTACTTTTGATGGGACCATCATGCAATAGTCTTCAACCAGGAAGCCAATTGGTCACAAGTGTTCTTGTTATCAACCATCTTTGGCTGGTTTTGTAGGTTTTCAATCAGACTAGGGTGAGGAAGGACCTAAGTAAGTTATGGAGAGCAAATAAATTCCTTATGCAAATTCGTTTGGAAATTAGACCATCTGATTGGTTGATGCAATTCTCATTAGGGATGGCCATCGATGTTTATAAACCATCGATGGGTTATGGTCGATGTTCAATAGTTTTTACATCAATGTTTAGTTAAAATGACTAGTTTTGTTTTGCTATTTCCTGGTACACAGAGCAAAGTTCCACCCATGACACCAGTGAAGCCCCGCCCCCATATTCTAAATGGCCCACAGGCCAGTCAGTCAAATACAATGGATGACCACTGATATGTAACAACATCGATGGCAAAGGCAACAATGGCCATCATTAATACTCATTCAAAACAATCCATTCCGATTGGTTTATGTACTGTCAGCCAACAGTTTTCTATTTTACTACTTTTGATGGGACCATCATGCAATAGTCTTCAACCAGGAAGCCAATTGGGCAAGAATGTTCTTGTTATCAAACATCTTTGGCTGGTTTTGTAGGTTTTCAATCAGACTAGGGTGAGGAAGGACCTAAGTAAGTTATGGAGAGCAAATAAATTCCTTATGCAAATTAGTTTGGAAATTAGACCATCTGATTGGTTGATGCAATTCTCATTAGGAATGGCCATCGATGTTTATAAACCATCGATGGGTTATGGTCGATGTTCAATAGTTTTTACATCAATGTTTAGTTAAAACGACTAGTTTTGTTTTGCTATTTCCTGGTACACAGAGCAAAGCTCCACCCACGACACCAGTGAAGCCCCGCCCCCATATTCTGATTGGCCCACAGGCCAGTCAGTCAAATACAATGGATGACCACTGATATGTAACAACATCGATGGCAAAGGCAACATTGGCCATCATTAATACTTATTCAAAACAATCCATTCCGATTGGTTTATGTACTGTCAGTCAACAGTTTTCTATTTTACTACTTTTGATGGGACCATCATGCAATAGTCTTCAACCAGGAAGCCAATTGGTCAAGAATGTTCTTGTTATCAACCATCTTTGGCTGGTTTTGTAGGTTTTCAATCAGACTAGGGTGAGGAAGGACCTAAGTAAGTTATGGAGAGCAAATAAATTCCTTATGCAAATTAGTTTGGAAATTAGACCATCTGATTGGTTGATGCAATTCTCATTAGGGATGGCCATCGATGTTTATAAACCATCGATGGGTTATGGTCGATGTTCAATAGTTTTTACTTCAATGTTTAGTTAAAACGACTAGTTTCGTTTTGCTATTTCCTGGTACACAGAGCAAAGTTCCACCCACGACACCAGTGAAGCCCCGCCCCCATATTCTGATTGGCCCACAGGCCAGTCAGTCAAATACAATGGATGACCACTGATATGTAACAACATCGATGGCAAAGGCAACAATGGCCATCATTAATACTCATTCAAAACAATCCATTCCGATTGGTTTATGTACTGTCAGTCAACTGTTTTCTATTTTACTACTTTTGATGGGACCATCATGCAATAGTCTTCAACCAGGAAGCCAATTGGTCAAGAATGTTCTTGTTATCAACCATCTTTGGCTGGTTTTGTAGGTTTTCAATCAGACTAGGGTGAGGAAGGACCTAAGTAAGTTATGGAGAGCAAATAAATTCCTTATGCAAATTAGTTTGGAAATTAGACCATCTGATTGGTTGATGCAATTCTCATTAGGGATGGCCATCGATGTTTATAAACCATCGATGGGTTATGGTCGATGTTCAATAGTTTTTACATCAATGTTTAGTTAAAACGACTAGTTTTTTTTGCTATTTCCTGGTACACAGAGCAAAGCTCCACCCACGACACCAGTGAAGCCCCGCCCCCATATTCTGATTGGCCCACAGGCCAGTCAGTCAAATACAATGGATGACCACTGATATGTAACAACATCGACGGCAAAGGTAACAATGGCCATCATTAATACTCATTCAAAACAATCCATTCCGATTTGTTTATGTACTCTCAGGCAACAGTTTTCTATTTTACTACTTTTGATGGGTCCATCATGCAATAGTCTTCTACCAGGAAGCCAATTGGTCAAGAATGTTCTTGTTATCAACCATCTTTGGCTGGTTTTGTAGGTTTTCAATCAGACTAGGGTGAGGAAGGACCTACGTAAGTTATGGAGAGCAAATAAATTCCTTATGCAAATCAGTTTGGAAATTAGACCATCTGATTGGTTGATGCAATTCTCATTAGGGATGGCCATCGGCCATCGATGTTTATAAACCATCGATGGGTTATGGTCGATGTTCAATAGTTTTTACATCAATGTTTAGTTAAAACGACTAGTTTTGTTTTGCTATTTCCTGGTACACAGAGCAAAGCTCCACCCACGACACCAGTGAAGCCCCGCCCCCATATTCTGATTGGCCCACAGGCCAGTCAGTCAAATACAATGGATGACCACTGATATGTAACAACATCGATGGCAAAGGCAACAATGGCCATCATTAATACTCATTCAAAACAATCCATTCCGATTGGTTTATGTACTGTCAGCCAACAGTTTTCTATTTTACTACTTTTGATGGGACCATCATGCAATAGTCTTCAACCAGGAAGCCAATTGGTCAAGAATGTTCTTGTTATCAACCATCTTTGGCTGGTTTTGTAGGTTTTCAATCAGACTAGGGTGAGGAAGGACCTAAGTAAGTTATGGAGAGCAAATAAATTCCTTATGCAAATTAGTTTGGAAATTAGACCATCTGATTGGTTGATGCAATTCTCATTAGGGATGGCCATCGGCCATCGGCCATCGATGTTTATAAACCATCGATGGGTTATGGTCGATGTTCAATAGTTTTTACATCAATGTTTAGTTAAAACGACTAGTTTTGTTTTACTATTTCCTGGTACACAGAGCAAAGCTCCACCCACGACACCAGTGAAGCCCCGCCCCCATATTCTGATTGGCCCACAGGCCAGTCAGTCAAATACAATGGATGACCACTGATATGTAACAACATCCATGGCAAAGACAACAATGGCCATCATTAATACTCATTCAAAACAATCCATTCCGATTTGTTTATGTACTGTCAGTCAACAGTTTTCTATTTTACTACTTTTGATGGGACCATCATGCAATAGTCTTCAACCAAGAAGCCAATTGGTCACGAATGTTCTTGTTATCAACCATCTTTGGCTGGTTTTGTAGGTTTTCAATCAGACTAGGGTGAGGAAGGACCTAAGTAAGTTATGGAGAGCAAATAAATTCCTTATGCAAATCAATTTGGAAATTAGACCATCTGATTGGTTGATGCAATTCTCATTAGGGATGGCCATCGGCCATCGATGTTTATAAACCATCGATGGGTTATGGTCGATGTTCAATAGTTTTTACATCAATGTTTAGTTAAAACGACTAGTTTTGTTTTGCTATTTCCTGGTACACAGAGCAAAGCTCCACCCACGACACCAGTGAAGCCCCGCCCCCATATTCTGATTGGCCCACAGGCCAGTCAGGCAAATACAATGGATGACCACTGATATGTAACAACATCGATGGCAAAGGCAACAATGGCCATCATTAATACTCATTCAAAACAATCCATTACGATTGGTTTATGTACTGTCAGTCAACAGTTTTCTATTTTACTACTTTTGATGGGACCATCATCCAATAGTTTTCAACCAGGACGCCAATTGGTCAAGAATGTTCTTGTTATCTACCGTCTTTGGCTGGTTTTGTAGGTTTTCAATCAGACTAGGGTGAGGAAGGACCTAAGTAAGTTATGGAGAGCAAATAAATTCCTTATGCAAATTAGTTTGGAAATTAGACCATCTGATTGGTTGATGCAATTCTCATTAGGGATGGCCATCGGCCATCGATGTTTATAAACCATCGATGGGTTATGGTCGATGTTCAATAGTTTTTACATCAATGTTTAGTTAAAACGACTAGTTTTTTTTTGCTATTTCCTGGTACACAGAGCAAAGCTCCACCCACGACAACAGTGAAGCCCCGCCCCCATATTCTGATTGGCCCACAGGCCAGTCAGTCAAATACAATAGATGTCCACTGATATGTAACAACATCGATGGCAAAGGCAACAATGGCCATCATTAATACTCATTCAAAACAATCCATTCCGATTTGTTTATGTACTGCCAGCCAACAGTTTTCTATTTTACTACTTTTGATGGGACCATCATGCAATAGTCTTCAACCAGGAAGCCAATTGGTCAAGAATGTTCTTGTTATCAACCATTTTTGGCTGGTTTTGTAGGTTTTCAATCAGACTAGGGTGAGGAAGGACCTAAGTAAGTTATGGAGAGCAAATAAATTCCTTATGCAAATCAGTTTGGAAATTAGACCATCTGATTGGTTGATGCAATTCTCATTAGGGATGGCCATCGGCCATCGATGTTTATAAACCATCGATGGGTTATGGTCGATGTTCAATAGTTTTTACATCAATGTTTAGTTAAAATGACTAGTTTTGTTTTGCTATTTCCTGGTACACAGAGCAAAGCTCCACCCACGACACCAGTGAAGCCCCGCCCCCATATTCTGATTGGCCCACAGGCCAGTCAGTCAAATACAATGGATAACCACTGATATGTAACAACATCGATGGCAAAGGCAACATTGGCCATCATTAATACTCATTCAAAACAATCCATTCCGATTGGTTTATGTACTGTCAGTCAACAGTTTTCTATTTTAATACTTTTGATGGGACCATCATGCAATAGTCTTCAACCAGGAAGCCAATTGGTCACGAATGTTCTTGTTATCAACCATCTTTGGCTGGTTTTATAGGTTTTCAATCAGACTAGGGTGAGGAAGGACCTAAGTAAGTTATGGAGAGCAAATAAATTCCTTATGCAAATTAGTTTGGAAATTAGACCATTTGATAGGTTGATGCAATTCTCATTAGGGATGGCCATCGGCCATCGATGTTTATAAACCATCGATGGGTTATGGTCGATGTTCAATAGTTTTTACATCAATGTTTAGTTAAAACGACTAGTTTTGTTTTGCTATTTCCTGGTACACAGAGCAAAGCTCCACCCATGACACCAGTGAAGCCCCGCCCCCATATTCTGAGTGACCCACAGGCCAGTCAGTCAAATACAATGGATGACCACTGATATGTAACAACATCGACGGCAAAGGCAACAATGGCCATCATTAATACTCATTCAAAACAATCCATTCCGATTTGTTTATGTACTGTAAGCCAACAGTTTTCTATTTTACTACTTTTGATGGGACCATCATGCAATAGTCTTCAACCAGGAAGCCAATTGGTCAAGAATGTTCTTGTTATCAACCATCTTTGGCTGGTTTTGTAGGTTTTCAATCAGACTAGGGTGAGGAAGGACCTAAGTAAGTTATGGAGAGCAAATAAATTCCTTATGCAAATTAGTTTGGAAATTAGACCATCTGATTGGTTGATGCAATTCTCATTAGGGATGGCCATCGGCCATCGGCCATCGGCCATCGATGTTTATAAACCATCGATGGGTTATGGTCGATGTTCAATAGTTTTTACATCAATGTTTAGTTAAAACGACTAGTTTTGTTTTGCTATTTCCTGGTACACAGAGCAAAGTTCCACCCACGACACCAGTGAAGCCCCGCCCCCATATTCTGATTGGCCCACAGGCCAGTCAGTCAAATACAATGGATGACCACTGATATGTAACAACATCGATGGCAAAGGCAACAATGGCCATCATTAATACTCATTCAAAACAATCCATTACGATTGGTTTATGTACTGTCAGTCAACAGTTTTCTATTTTACTACTTTTGATGGGACCATCATGCAATAGTCTTCAACTAGAAAGCCAATTGGTCAAGAATGTTCTCGTTATCAACCATCTTTGGCTGGTTTTGTAGGTTTTCAATCAGACTAGGGTGAGGAAGGACCTAAGTAAGTTATGGAGAGCAAATAAATTCCTTATGCAAATCAGTTTGGAAATTAGACCATCTGATTGGTTGATGCAATTCTCATTAGGGATGGCCATCGGCCATCGATGTTTATAAACCATCGATGGGTTATGGTCGATGTTCAATAGTTTTTACATCAATGTTTAGTTAAAACGACTAGTTTTGTTTTGCTATTTCCTGGTACACAGAGCAAAGCTCCACCCACGACACCAGTGAAGCCCCGCCCCCATATTCTGATTGGCCCACAGGCCAGTCAGGCAAATACAATGGATGACCACTGATATGTAACAACATCGATGGCAAAGGCAACAATGGCCATCATTAATACTCATTCAAAACAATCCATTCCGATTGGTTTATGTACTGTCAGTCAACAGTTTTCTATTTTACTACTATTGATGGGACCATCATCCAATAGTTTTCAACCAGGAAGCCAATTGGTCAAGAATGTTCTTGTTATCTACCGTCTTTGGCTGGTTTTGTAGGTTTTCAATCGACTAGGGTGAGGAAGGACCTAAGTTATGGAGAGCAAATAAATTCCTTATGCAAATTAGTTTGGAAATTATACCATCTGATTGGTTGATGCAATTCTCATTAGGGATGGCCATCGGCCATCGATGTTTATAAACCATCGATGGGTTATGGTCGATGTTCAATAGTTTTTACATCAATGTTTAGTTAAAACGACTATTTTTTTTGCTTTTTCCTGGTACACAGAGCAAAGCCCCGCCCCCATATTCTGATTGGCCCACAGGCCAGTCAGTCAAATACAATGGATGACCACTGATATGTAACAACATCGATGGCAAAGGCAACAATGGCCATCATTAATACTCATTCAAAACAATCCATTACGATTGGTTTATGTACTGTCAGTCAACAGTTTTCTATTTTACTACTTTTGATGGGACCATCATGCAATAGTCTTCAACTAGAAAGCCAATTGGTCAAGAATGTTCTTGTTATCAACCATCTTTGGCTGGTTTTGTAGGTTTTCAATCAGACTAGGGTGAGGAAGGACCTAAGTAAGTTATGGAGAGCAAATAAATTCCTTATGCAAATCAGTTTGGAAATTAGACCATCTGATTGGTTGATGCAATTCTCATTAGGGATGGCCATCGGCCATTGATGTTTATAAACCATCGATGGGTTATGGTCGATGTTCAATAGTTTTTACATCAATGTTTAGTTAAAACGACTAGTTTTGTTTTGCTATTTCCTGGTACACAGAGCAAAGCTCCACCCACGACACCAGTGAAGCCCCGCCCCCATATTCTGATTGGCCCACAGGCCAGTCAGGCAAATTCAATGGATGACCACTGATATGTAACAACATCGATGGCAAAGGCAACAATGGCCATCATTAATACTCATTCAAAACAATCCATTCCGATTGGTTTATGTACTGTCAGTCAACAGTTTTCTATTTTACTACTTTTGATGGGACCATCATCCAATAGTTTTCAACCAGGAAGCCAATTGGTCAAGAATGTTCTTGTTATCTACCGTCTTTGGCTGGTTTTGTAGGTTTTCAATCAGACTAGGGTGAGGAAGGACCTAAGTTATGGAGAGCAAATAAATTCCTTATGCAAATTAGTTTGGAAATTATACCATCTGATTGGTTGATGCAATTCTCATTAGGGATGGCCATCGGCCATCGATGTTTATAAACCATCGATGGGTTATGGTCGATGTTCAATAGTTTTTACATCAATGTTTAGTTAAAACGACTATTTTTTTTTGCTATTTCCTGGTACACAGAGCAAAGCCCCGCCCCCATATTCTGATTGGCCCACAGGCCAGTCAGTCAAATACAATGGATGACCACTGATATGTAACAACATCGACGGCAAAGGCAACAATGGCCATCATTAATACTCATTCAAAACAATCCATTCCGATTTGTTTATGTACTGTAAGCCAACAGTTTTCTATTTTACTACTTTTGATGGGACCATCATGCAATAGTCTTCAACCAGGAAGCCAATTGGTCAAGAATGTTCTTGTTATCAACCATCTTTGGCTGGTTTTGTAGGTTTTCAATCAGACTAGGGTGAGGAAGGACCTAAGTAAGTTATGGAGAGCAAATAAATTCCTTATGCAAATTAGTTTGGAAATTAGACCATCTGATTGGTTGATGCAATTCTCATTAGGGATGGCCATCGGCCATCGGCCATCGATGTTTATAAACCATCGATGGGTTATGGTCGATGTTCAATAGTTTTTACATCAATGTTTAGTTAAAACGACTAGTTTTGTTTTGCTATTTCCTGGTACACAGAGCAAAGTTCCACCCACGACACCAGTGAAGCCCCGCCCCCATATTCTGATTGGCCCACAGGCCAGTCAGTCAAATACAATGGATGACCACTGATATGTAACAACATCGATGGCAAAGGCAACAATGGCCATCATTAATACTCATTCAAAACAATCCATTACGATTGGTTTATGTACTGTCAGTCAACAGTTTTCTATTTTACTACTTTTGATGGGACCATCATGCAATAGTCTTCAACTAGAAAGCCAATTGGTCAAGAATGTTCTCGTTATCAACCATCTTTGGCTGGTTTTGTAGGTTTTCAATCAGACTAGGGTGAGGAAGGACCTAAGTAAGTTATGGAGAGCAAATAAATTCCTTATGCAAATCAGTTTGGAAATTAGACCATCTGATTGGTTGATGCAATTCTCATTAGGGATGGCCATCGGCCATCGATGTTTATAAACCATCGATGGGTTATGGTCGATGTTCAATAGTTTTTACATCAATGTTTAGTTAAAACGACTAGTTTTGTTTTGCTATTTCCTGGTACACAGAGCAAAGCTCCACCCACGACACCAGTGAAGCCCCGCCCCCATATTCTGATTGGCCCACAGGCCAGTCAGGCAAATACAATGGATGACCACTGATATGTAACAACATCGATGGCAAAGGCAACAATGGCCATCATTAATACTCATTCAAAACAATCCATTCCGATTGGTTTATGTACTGTCAGTCAACAGTTTTCTATTTTACTACTATTGATGGGACCATCATCCAATAGTTTTCAACCAGGAAGCCAATTGGTCAAGAATGTTCTTGTTATCTACCGTCTTTGGCTGGTTTTGTAGGTTTTCAATCAGACTAGGGTGAGGAAGGACCTAAGTTATGGAGAGCAAATAAATTCCTTATGCAAATCAATTTGGAAATTAGACCATCTGATTGGTTGATGCAATTCTCATTAGGGATGGCCATCGGCCATCGATGTTTATAAACCATCGATGGGTTATGGTCGATGTTCAATAGTTTTTACATCAATGTTTAGTTAAAACGACTATTTTTTTTTGCTATTTCCTGGTACACAGAGCAAAGCCCCGCCCACAGGCCAGTCAGTCAAATACAATGGATGACCACTGATATGTAACAACATCGACGGCAAAGGCAACAATGGCCATCATTAATACTCATTCAAAACAATCCATTCCGATTTGTTTATGTACTGTAAGCCAACAGTTTTCTATTTTACTACTTTTGATGGGACCATCATGCAATAGTCTTCAACCAGGAAGCCAATTGGTCAAGAATGTTCTTGTTATCAACCATCTTTGGCTGGTTTTGTAGGTTTTCAATCAGACTAGGGTGAGGAAGGACCTAAGTAAGTTATGGAGAGCAAATAAATTCCTTATGCAAATTAGTTTGGAAATTAGACCATCTGATTGGTTGATGCAATTCTCATTAGGGATGGCCATCGGCCATCGGCCATCGGCCATCGATGTTTATAAACCATCGATGGGTTATGGTCGATGTTCAATAGTTTTTACATCAATGTTTAGTTAAAACGACTAGTTTTGTTTTGCTATTTCCTGGTACACAGAGCAAAGTTCCACCCACGACACCAGTGAAGCCCCGCCCCCATATTCTGATTGGCCCACAGGCCAGTCAGTCAAATACAATGGATAACCACTGATATGTAACAACATCGATGGCAAAGGCAACATTGGCCATCATTAATACTCATTCAAAACAATCCATTCCGATTGGTTTATGTACTGTCAGTCAACAGTTTTCTATTTTACTACTTTTGATGGGACCATCATGCAATAGTCTTCAACCAGGAAGCCAATTGGTCACGAATGTTCTTGTTATCAACCATCTTTGGCTGGTTTTATAGGTTTTCAATCAGACTAGGGTGAGGAAGGACCTAAGTAAGTTATGGAGAGCAAATAAATTCCTTATGCAAATTAGTTTGGAAATTAGACCATCTGATAGGTTGATGCAATTCTCATTAGGGATGGCCATCGGCCATCGATGTTTATAAACCATCGATGGGTTATGGTCGATGTTCAATAGTTTTTACATCAATGTTTAGTTAAAACGACTAGTTTTGTTTTGCTATTTCCTGGTACACAGAGCAAAGCTCCACCCATGACACCAGTGAAGCCCCGCCCCCATATTCTGATTGACCCACAGGCCAGTCAGTCAAATACAATGGATGACCACTGATATGTAACAACATCGATGGCAAAGGCAACAATGGCCATCATCAATACTCATTCAAAACAATCCATTACGATTGGTTTATGTACTGTCAGTCAACAGTTTTCTATTTTACTACTTTTGATGTGACCATCATGCAATAGTCTTCAACTAGAAAGCCAATTGGTCAAGAATGTTCTTGTTATCAACCATCTTTGGCTGGTTTTGTAGGTTTTCAATCAGACTAGGGTGAGGAAGGACCTAAGTAAGTTATGGAGAGCAAATAAATTCCTTATGCAAATTAGTTTGGAAATTAGACCATCTGATTGGTTGATGCAATTCTCATTAGGGATGGCCATCGGCCATCGGCCATCGATGTTTATAAACCATCGATGGGTTATGGTCGATGTTCAATAGTTTTTACATCAATGTTTAGTTAAAACGACTAGTTTTGTTTTGCTATTTCCTGGTACACAGAGCAAAGTTCCACCCACGACACCAGTGAAGCCCCGCCCCCATATTCTGATTGGCCCACAGGCCAGTCAGTCAAATACAATGGATGACCACTGATATGTAACAACATCGATGGCAAAGGCAACAATGGCCATCATTAATACTCATTCAAAACAATCCATTACGATTGGTTTATGTACTGTCAGCCAACAGTTTTCTATTTTACTACTTTTGATGGGACCATCATGCAATAGTCTTCAACTAGAAAGCCAATTGGTCAAGAATGTTCTTGTTATCAACCATCTTTGGCTGATTTTGTAGGTTTTCAATCAGACTAGGGTGAGTAAGGACCTAAGTAAGTTATGGAGAGCAAATAAATTCCTTATGCAAATTAGTTTGGAAATTAGACCATCTGATTGGTTGATGCAATTCTCATTAGTGATGGCCATCGGCCATCGGCCATCGATGTTTATAAACCATCGATGGGTTATGGTCGATGTTCAATAGTTTTTACATCAATGTTTAGTTAAAACGACTAGTTTTGTTTTGCTATTTCCTGGTACACAGAGCAAAGTTCCACCCACGACACCAGTGAAGCCCCGCCCCCATATTCTGATTGGCCCACAGGCCAGTCAGTCAAATACAATGGATGACCACTGATATGTAACAACATCGATGGCAAAGGCAACATTGGCCATCATTAATACTCATTCAAAACAATCCATTCCGATTGGTTTATGTACTGTCAGTCAACAGTTTTCTATATTACTACTTTTGATGGGACCATCATGCAATAGTCTTCAACCAGGAAGCCAATTGGTCAAGAATGTTCTTGTTATCAACCATCTTTGGCTGGTTTTGTAGGTTTTCAATCAGACTAGGGTGAGGAAGGACCTAAGTAAGTTATGGAGAGCAAATAAATTCCTTATGCAAATTAGTTTGGAAATTAGACCATCTGATAGGTTGATGCAATTCTCATTAGGGATGGCCATCGGCCATCGATGTTTATAAACCATCGATGGGTTATGGTCGATGTTCAATAGTTTTTACATCAATGTTTAGTTAAAACGACTAGTTTTGTTTTGCTATTTCCTGGTACACAGAGCAAAGCTCCACCCACGACACCAGTGAAGCCCCGCCCCCACATTCTGATTGGCCCACAGGCCAGTCAGTCAAATGCAATGGATGACCACTGATATGTAACAACATCGATGGCAAAGGCAACAATGGCCATCATTAATACTCATTCAAAACAATCCATTCCGATTGGTTTATGTACTGTCAGTCAACAGTTTTCTATTTTACTACTTTTGATGGGACCATCATGCAATAGTCTTCAACCAGGAAGCCAATTGGTCAAGAATGTTCTTGTTATCAACCATCTTTGGCTGGTTTTGTTTGTTTTCAATCAGACTAGGTTGAGGAAGGACCTAAGTAAGTTATGGAGAGCAAATAAATTCCTTATGCAAATTAGTTTGGAAATTAGACCATCTGATTGGTTGATGCAATTCTCATTAGGGATGGCCATCGGCCATCGATGTTTATAAACCATCGATGGGTTATGGTCGATGTTCAATAGTTTTTACATCAATGTTTAGTTAAAACGACTAGTTTTTTTTGCTATTTCCTGGTACACAGAGCAAATCTCCACCCACGACACCAGTGAAGCCCCGCCCCCATATTCTGATTGGCACACAGGCCAGTCAGTCAAATACAATGGATGACCACTGATATGTAACAACATCGATGGCAAAGGCAACAATGGCCATCATTAATACTCATTCAAAACAATCCATTCCAATTGGTTTATGTACTGTCAGCCAACAGTTTTCTATTTTACTACTTTTGATGGGACCATCATGCAATAGTCTTCAACCAGGAAGCCAATTGGTCGAGAATGTTCTTGTTATCAACCATCTTTGGCTGGTTTTGTAGGTTTTCAATCAGACTAGGGTGAGGAAGGACCTAAGTAAGTTATGGAGAGCAAATAAATTCATTATGCAAATTAGTTTGGAAATTAGACCATCTGATTGGTTGATGCAATTCTCATTAGGGATGGCCATCGGCCATCGATGTTTATAAACCATCGATGGGTTATGGTCGATGTTCAATAGTTTTTACATCAATGTTTAGTTAAAACAACTAGTTTTGTTTTACTATTTCCTGGTACACAGAGCAAAGCTCCACCCACGACACCAGTGAAGCCCCACCCCCATATTCTGATTGGCCCACAGGCCAGTCAGTCAAATACAATGGATGACCACTGATATGTAACAACATCGATGGCAAAGGCAACAATGGCCATCATTAATACTCATTCAAAACAATCCATTCCGATTGGTTTATGTACTGTCAGTCAACAGTTTTCTATTTTACTACTTTTGATGGGACCATCATGCAATAGTCTTCAACCAGGAAGCCAATTGGTCAAGAATGTTCTTGTTATCAACCATCTTTGTCTGGCTTTGTAGGTTTTCAATCAGACTAGGGTGAGGAAGGACCTAAGTAAGTTATGGAGAGCAAATAAATTCCTTATGCAAATTAGTTTGGAAATTAGACCATCTGATTGGTTGATGCAATTCTCATTAGGGATGGCCATCGGCCATCGATGTTTATAAACCATCGATGGGTTATGGTCGATGTTCAATAGTTTTTACATCAATGTTTAGTTAAAACGACTAGTTTTGTTTTGCTATTTCCTGGTACACAGAGCAAAGCCCCGCCCCCATATTCTGATTGGCCCACAGGCCAGTCAGTCAAATACAATGGATGACCACTGATATGTAACAACATCGATGGCAAAGGCAACAATGGCCATCTAAATACTCATTCAAAACAATTCATTCCGATTGGTTTATGTACTGTCAGTCAACAGTTTTCTATTTTACTACTTTTGATGGGACCATCATGCAATAGTCTTCACCCAGAAAGCCAATTGGTCAAGAATGTTCTTGTTATCAACCATCTTTGGCTGGTTTTGTAGGTTTTCAATCAGACTAGGTTGAGGAAGGACCTAAGTAAGTTATGGAGAGCAAATAAATTCCTTATGCAAATTAGTTTGGAAATTAGACCATCTGATTGGTTGATGCAATTCTCATTAGGGATGGCCATCGGCCATCGATGTTTATAAAACATCGATGGGTTATGGTCGATGTTCAATAGTTTTTACATCAATGTTTAGTTAAAATGACTAGTTTTGTTTTGCTATTTCCTGTTACACAGAGCAAAGCTCCACCCATGACACCAGTGAAGCCCCGTCCCCATATTCTGATTGGCCCACAGGCCAGTCAAATACAATGGATGACCACTGATATGTAACAACATCGATGGCAAAGGCAACAATGGCCATCATTAATACTCATTCAAAACAATCCATTACGATTGGTTTATGTACTGTCAGTCAACAGTTTTCTATTTTACTACTTTTGATGGGACCATCATGCAATAGTCTTCAACTAGGAAGCCAATTGGTCAAGAATGTTCTTGTTATCAACCATCTTTGGCTGGTTTTGTAGGTTTTCAATCAGACTAGGGTGAGGAAGGACCTAAGTAAGTTATGGAGAGCAAATAAATTCCTTATGCAAATCAGTTTGGAAATTAGACCATCTGATTGGTTGATGCAATTCTCATTAGGGATGGCCATCGGCCATCGATGTTTATAAACCATCGATGGGTTATGGTCGATGTTCAATAGTTTTTACATCAATGTTTAGTTAAAACGACTAGTTTTGTTTTGCTATTTCCTGGTACACAGAGCAAAGCTCCACCCACGACACCAGTGAAGCCCCGCCCCCATATTCTGATTGGCCCACAGGCCAGTCAGGCAAATACAATGGATGACCACTGATATGTAACAACATCGATGGCAAAGGCAACAATGGCCATCATTAATACTCATTCAAAACAATCCATTCCGATTGGTTTATGTACTGTCAGTCAACAGTTTTCTATTTTACTACTTTTGATGGGACCATCATCCAATAGTCTTCAACCAGGAAGCCAATTGGTCAAGAATGTTCTTGTTATCTACCGTCTTTGGCTGGTTTTGTAGGTTTTCAATCAGACTAGGGTGAGGAAGGACCTAAGTAAGTTATGGAGAGCAAATAAATTCCTTATGCAAATTAGTTTGGAAATTAGACCATCTGATTGGTTGATGCAATTCTCATTAGGGATGGCCATCGGCCATCGGCCATCGGCCATCGATGTTTATAAACCATCGATGGGTTATGGTCGATGTTCAATAGTTTTTACATCAATGTTTAGTTAAAACGACTAGTTTTGTTTTGCTATTTCCTGGTACACAGAGCAAAGTTCCACCCACGACACCAGTGAAGCCCCGCCCCCATATTCTGATTGGCCCACAGGCCAGTCAGTCAAATACAATGGATGACCACTGATATGTAACAACATCGATGGCAAAGGCAACAATGGCCATCATTAATACTCATTCAAAACAATCCATTACGATTGGTTTATGTACTGTCAGTCAACAGTTTTCTATTTTACTACTTTTGATGGGACCATCATGCAATAGTCTTCAACTAGAAAGCCAATTGGTCAAGAATGTTCTTGTTATCAACCATCTTTGGCTGGTTTTGTAGGTTTTCAATCAGACTAGGGTGAGGAAGGACCTAAGTAAGTTATGGAGAGCAAATAAATTCCTTATGCAAATCAGTTTGGAAATTAGACCATCTGATTGGTTGATGCAATTCTCATTAGGGATGGCCATCGGCCATCGATGTTTATAAACCATCGATGGGTTATGGTCGATGTTCAATAGTTTTTACATCAATGTTTAGTTAAAACGACTAGTTTTGTTTTGCTATTTCCTGGTACACAGAGCAAAGCTCCACCCACGACACCAGTGAAGCCCCGCCCCCATATTCTGATTGGCCCACAGGCCAGTCAGGCAAATACAATGGATGACCACTGATATGTAACAACATCGATGGCAAAGGCAACAATGGCCATCATTAATACTCATTCAAAACAATCCATTCCGATTGGTTTATGTACTGTCAGTCAACAGTTTTCTATTTTACTACTTTTGATGGGACCATCATCCAATAGTTTTCAACCAGGAAGCCAATTGGTCAAGAATGTTCTTGTTATCTACCGTCTTTGGCTGGTTTTGTAGGTTTTCAATCAGACTAGGGTGAGGAAGGACCTAAGTTATGAAGAGCAAATAAATTCCTTATGCAAATTAGTTTGGAAATTATACCATCTGATTGGTTGATGCAATTCTCATTAGGGATGGCCATCGGCCATCGATGTTTATAAACCATCGATGGGTTATGGTCGATGTTCAATAGTTTTTACATCAATGTTTAGTTAAAACGACTATTTTTTTTTGCTATTTCCTGGTACACAGAGCAAAGCCCCGCCCCCATATTCTGATTGGCCCACAGGCCAGTCAGTCAAATACAATGGATGACCACTGATATGTAACAACATCGACGGCAAAGGCAACAATGGCCATCATTAATACTCATTCAAAACAATCCATTCCGATTTGTTTATGTACTGTAAGCCAACAGTTTTCTATTTTACTACTTTTGATGGGACCATCATGCAATAGTCTTCAACCAGGAAGCCAATTGGTCAAGAATGTTCTTGTTATCAACCATCTTTGGCTGGTTTTGTAGGTTTTCAATCAGACTAGGGTGAGGAAGGACCTAAGTAAGTTATGGAGAGCAAATAAATTCCTTATGCAAATTAGTTTGGAAATTAGACCATCTGATTGGTTGATGCAATTCTCATTAGGGATGGCCATCGGCCATCGGCCATCGGCCATCGATGTTTATAAACCATCGATGGGTTATGGTCGATGTTCAATAGTTTTTACATCAATGTTTAGTTAAAACGACTAGTTTTGATTTGCTATTTCCTGGTACACAGAGCAAAGTTCCACCCACGACACCAGTGAAGCCCCGCCCCCATATTCTGATTGGCCCACAGGCCAGTCAGTCAAATACAATGGATAACCACTGATATGTAACAACATCGATGGCAAAGGCAACATTGGCCATCATTAATACTCATTCAAAACAATCCATTCCGATTGGTTTATGTACTGTCAGTCAACAGTTTTCTATTTTACTACTTTTGATGGGACCATCATGCAATAGTCTTCAACCAGGAAGCCAATTGGTCACGAATGTTCTTGTCATCAACCATCTTTGGCTGGTTTTATAGGTTTTCAATCAGACTAGGGTGAGGAAGGACCTAAGTAAGTTATGGAGAGCAAATAAATTCCTTATGCAAATTAGTTTGGAAATTAGACCATCTGATAGGTTGATGCAATTCTCATTAGGGATGGCCATCGGCCATCGATGTTTATAAACCATCGATGGGTTATGGTCGATGTTCAATAGTTTTTACATCAATGTTTAGTTAAAACGACTAGTTTTGTTTTGCTATTTCCTGGTACACAGAGCAAAGCTCCACCCATGACACCAGTGAAGCCCCGCCCCCATATTCTGATTGACCCACAGGCCAGTCAGTCAAATACAATGGATGACCACTGATATGTAACAACATCGATGGCAAAGGCAACAATGGCCATCATCAATACTCATTCAAAACAATCCATTACGATTGGTTTATGTACTGTCAGTCAACAGTTTTCTATTTTACTACTTTTGATGGGACCATCATGCAATAGTCTTCAACTAGAAAGCCAATTGGTCAAGAATGTTCTTGTTATCAACCATCTTTGGCTGGTTTTGTAGGTTTTCAATCAGACTAGGGTGAGGAAGGACCTAAGTAAGTTATGGAGAGCAAATAAATTCCTTATGCAAATTAGTTTGGAAATTAGACCATCTGATTGGTTGATGCAATTCTCATTAGGGATGGCCATCGGCCATCGGCCATCGATGTTTATAAACCATCGATGGGTTATGGTCGATGTTCAATAGTTTTTACATCAATGTTTAGTTAAAACGACTAGTTTTGTTTTGCTATTTCCTGGTACACAGAGCAAAGTTCCACCCACGACACCAGTGAAGCCCCGCCCCGCCCCCATATTCTGATTGGCCCACAGGCCAGTCAGTCAAATACAATGGATGACCACTGATATGTAACAACATCGATGGCAAAGGCAACAATGGCCATCAATAATACTCATTCAAAACAATCCATTACGATTGGTTTATGTACTGTCAGCCAACAGTTTTCTATTTTACTACTTTTGATGGGACCATCATGCAATAGTCTTCAACTAGAAAGCCAATTGGTCAAGAATGTTCTTGTTATCAACCATCTTTGGCTGATTTTGTAGGTTTTCAATCAGACTAGCGAGGAAGGACCTAAGTAAGTTATGGAGAGCAAATAAATTCCTTATGCAAATTAGTTTGGAAATTAGACCATCTGATTGGTTGATGCAATTCTCATTAGTGATGGCCATCGGCCATCGGCCATCGATGTTTATAAACCATCGATGGGTTATGGTCGATGTTCAATAGTTTTTACATCAATGTTTAGTTAAAACGACTAGTTTTGTTTTGCTATTTCCTGGTACACAGAGCAAAGTTCCACCCACGACACCAGTGAAGCCCCGCCCCCATATTCTGATTGGCCCACAGGCCAGTCAGTCAAATACAATGGATGACCACTGATATGTAACAACATCGATGGCAAAGGCAACATTGGCCATCATTAATACTCATTCAAAACAATCCATTCCGATTGGTTTATGTACTGTCAGTCAACAGTTTTCTATATTACTACTTTTGATGGGACCATCATGCAATAGTCTTCAACCAGGAAGCCAATTGGTCAAGAATGTTCTTGTTATCAACCATCTTTGTCTGGCTTTGTAGGTTTTCAATCAGACTAGGGTGAGGAAGGACCTAAGTAAGTTATGGAGAGCAAATAAATTCCTTATGCAAATTAGTTTGGAAATTAGACCATCTGATTGGTTGATGCAATTCTCATTAGGGATGGCCATCGGCCATCGATGTTTATAAACCATCGATGGGTTATGGTCGATGTTCAATAGTTTTTACATCAATGTTTAGTTAAAACGACTAGTTTTGTTTTGCTATTTCCTGGTACACAGAGCAAAGCCCCGCCCCCATATTCTGATTGGCCCACAGGCCAGTCAGTCAAATACAATGGATGACCACTGATATGTAACAACATCGATGGCAAAGGCAACAATGGCCATCTAAATACTCATTCAAAACAATTCATTCCGATTGGTTTATGTACTGTCAGTCAACAGTTTTCTATTTTACTACTTTTGATGGGACCATCATGCAATAGTCTTCACCCAGGAAGCCAATTGGTCAAGAATGTTCTTGTTATCAACCATCTTTGGCTGGTTTTGTAGGTTTTCAATCAGACTAGGTTGAGGAAGGACCTAAGTAAGTTATGGAGAGCAAATAAATTCCTTATGCAAATTAGTTTGGAAATTAGACCATCTGATTGGTTGATGCAATTCTCATTAGGGATGGCCATCGGCCATCGATGTTTATAAAACATCGATGGGTTATGGTCGATGTTCAATAGTTTTTACATCAATGTTTAGTTAAAATGACTAGTTTTGTTTTGCTATTTCCTGTTACACAGAGCAAAGCTCCACCCATGACACCAGTGAAGCCCCGTCCCCATATTCTGATTGGCCCACAGGCCAGTCAAATACAATGGATGACCACTGATATGTAACAACATCGATGGCAAAGGCAACAACGGCCATCATTAATACTCATTCAAAACAATCCATTACGATTGGTTTATGTACTGTCAGTCAACAGTTTTCTATTGTACTACTTTTGATGGGACCATCATGCAATAGTCTTCAACTAGGAAGCCAATTGGTCAAGAATGTTCTTGTTATCAACCATCTTTGGCTGGTTTTGTAGGTTTTCAATCAGACTAGGGTGAGGAAGGACCTAAGTAAGTTATGGAGAGCAAATAAATTCCTTATGCAAATTAGTTTGGAAATTAGACCATCTGATAGGTTGATGCAATTCTCATTAGGGATGGCCATCGGCCATCGATGTTTATAAACCATCGATGGGTTATGGTCGATGTTCAATAGTTTTTACATCAATGTTTAGTTAAAACGACTAGTTTTGTTTTGCTATTTCCTGGTACACAGAGCAAAGCTCCACCCACGACACCAGTGAAGCCCCGCCCCCACATTCTGATTGGCCCACAGGCCAGTCAGTCAAATGCAATGGATGACCACTGATATGTAACAACATCGATGGCAAAGGCAACAATGGCCATCATTAATACTCATTCCGATTGGTTTATGTACTGTCAGCCAACAGTTTTCTATTTTACTACTTTTGATGGGACCATCATGCAATAGTCTTCAACCAGGAAGCCAATTGGTCGAGAATGTTCTTGTTATCAACCATCTTTGGCTGGTTTTGTAGGTTTTCAATCAGACTAGGGTGAGGAAGGACCTAAGTAAGTTATGGAGAGCAAATAAATTCCTTATGCAAATTAGTTTGGAAATTAGACCATCTGATTGGTTGATGCAATTCTCATTAGGGATGTCCATCGGCCATCGATGTTTATAAACCATCGATTGGTTATGGTCGATGTTCAATAGTTTTTACATCAATGTTTAGTTAAACGACTATTTTTGTTTTGCTATTTCCTGGTACACAGAGCAAATCTCCACCCACGACACCAGTGAAGCCCCGCCCCCATATTCTGATTGGCACACAGGCCAGTCAGTCAAATACAATGGATGACCACTGATATGTAACAACATCGATGGCAAAGGCAACAATGGCCATCATTAATACTCATTCCGATTGGTTTATGTACTGTCAGCCAACAGTTTTCTATTTTACTACTTTTGATGGGACCATCATGCAATAGTCTTCAACCAGGAAGCCAATTGGTCGAGAATGTTCTTGTTATCAACCATCTTTGGCTGGTTTTGTAGGTTTTCAATCAGACTAGGGTGAGGAAGGACCTAAGTAAGTTATGGAGAGCAAATAAATTCCTTATGCAAATTAGTTTGGAAATTAGACCATCTGATTGGTTGATGCAATTCTCATTAGGGATGGCCATCGGCCATCGATGTTTATAAACCATCGATGGGTTATGGTCGATGTTCAATAGTTTTTACATCAATGTTTAGTTAAAACAACTAGTTTTGTTTTGCTATTTCCTGGTACACAGAGCAAAGCCCCACCCACGACACCAGTGAAGCCCCACCCCCATATTCTGATTGGCCCACAGGCCAGTCAGTCAAATACAATGGATGACCACTGATATGTAACAACATCGATGGCAAAGGCAACAATGGCCATCTAAATACTCATTCAAAACAATTCATTCCGATTGGTTTATGTACTGTCAGTCAACAGTTTTCTATTTTACTACTTTTGATGGGACCATCATGCAATAGTCTTCACCCAGGAAGCCAATTGGTCAAGAATGTTCTTGTTATCAACCATCTTTGGCTGGTTTTGTAGGTTTTCAATCAGACTAGGTTGAGGAAGGACCTAAGTAAGTTATGGAGAGCAAATAAATTCCTTATGCAAATTAGTTTGGAAATTAGACCATCTGATTGGTTGATGCAATTCTCATTAGGGATGGCCATCGGCCATCGATGTTTATAAAACATCGATGGGTTATGGTCGATGTTCAATAGTTTTTACATCAATGTTTAGTTAAAATGACTAGTTTTGTTTTGCTATTTCCTGTTACACAGAGCAAAGCTCCACCCATGACACCAGTGAAGCCCCGTCCCCATATTCTGATTGGCCCACAGGCCAGTCAAATACAATGGATGACCACTGATATGTAACAACATCGATGGCAAAGGCAACAATGGCCATCATTAATACTCATTCAAAACAATCCATTACGATTGGTTTATGTACTGTCAGTCAACAGTTTTCTATTTTACTACTTTTGATGGGACCATCATGCAATAGTCTTCAACTAGGAAGCCAATTGGTCAAGAATGTTCTTGTTATCAACCATCTTTGGCTGGTTTTGTAGGTTTTCAATCAGACTAGGGTGAGGAAGGACCTAAGTAAGTTATGGAGAGCAAATAAATTCCTTATGCAAATCAGTTTGGAAATTAGACCATCTGATTGGTTGATGCAATTCTCATTAGGGATGGCCATCGGCCATCGATGTTTATAAACCATCGATGGGTTATGGTCGATGTTCAATAGTTTTTACATCAATGTTTAGTTAAAACGACTAGTTTTGTTTTGCTATTTCCTGGTACACAGAGCAAAGCTCCACCCACGACACCAGTGAAGCCCCGCCCCCATATTCTGATTGGCCCACAGGCCAGTCAGGCAAATACAATGGATGACCACTGATATGTAACAACATCGATGGCAAAGGCAACAATGGCCATCATTAATACTCATTCAAAACAATCCATTCCGATTGGTTTATGTACTGTCAGTCAACAGTTTTCTATTTTACTACTTTTGATGGGACCATCATCCAATAGTCTTCAACCAGGAAGCCAATTGGTCAAGAATGTTCTTGTTATCTACCGTCTTTGGCTGGTTTTGTAGGTTTTCAATCAGACTAGGGTGAGGAAGGACCTAAGTAAGTTATGGAGAGCAAATAAATTCCTTATGCAAATTAGTTTGGAAATTAGACCATCTGATTGGTTGATGCAATTCTCATTAGGGATGGCCATCGGCCATCGGCCATCGGCCATCGATGTTTATAAACCATCGATGGGTTATGGTCGATGTTCAATAGTTTTTACATCAATGTTTAGTTAAAACGACTAGTTTTGTTTTGCTATTTCCTGGTACACAGAGCAAAGTTCCACCCACGACACCAGTGAAGCCCCGCCCCCATATTCTGATTGGCCCACAGGCCAGTCAGTCAAATACAATGGATGACCACTGATATGTAACAACATCGATGGCAAAGGCAACAATGGCCATCATTAATACTCATTCAAAACAATCCATTACGATTGGTTTATGTACTGTCAGTCAACAGTTTTCTATTTTACTACTTTTGATGGGACCATCATGCAATAGTCTTCAACTAGAAAGCCAATTGGTCAAGAATGTTCTTGTTATCAACCATCTTTGGCTGGTTTTGTAGGTTTTCAATCAGACTAGGGTGAGGAAGGACCTAAGTAAGTTATGGAGAGCAAATAAATTCCTTATGCAAATCAGTTTGGAAATTAGACCATCTGATTGGTTGATGCAATTCTCATTAGGGATGGCCATCGGCCATCGATGTTTATAAACCATCGATGGGTTATGGTCGATGTTCAATAGTTTTTACATCAATGTTTAGTTAAAACGACTAGTTTTGTTTTGCTATTTCCTGGTACACAGAGCAAAGCTCCACCCACGACACCAGTGAAGCCCCGCCCCCATATTCTGATTGGCCCACAGGCCAGTCAGGCAAATACAATGGATGACCACTGATATGTAACAACATCGATGGCAAAGGCAACAATGGCCATCATTAATACTCATTCAAAACAATCCATTCCGATTGGTTTATGTACTGTCAGTCAACAGTTTTCTATTTTACTACTTTTGATGGGACCATCATCCAATAGTTTTCAACCAGGAAGCCAATTGGTCAAGAATGTTCTTGTTATCTACCGTCTTTGGCTGGTTTTGTAGGTTTTCAATCAGACTAGGGTGAGGAAGGACCTAAGTTATGAAGAGCAAATAAATTCCTTATGCAAATTAGTTTGGAAATTATACCATCTGATTGGTTGATGCAATTCTCATTAGGGATGGCCATCGGCCATCGATGTTTATAAACCATCGATGGGTTATGGTCGATGTTCAATAGTTTTTACATCAATGTTTAGTTAAAACGACTATTTTTTTTTGCTATTTCCTGGTACACAGAGCAAAGCCCCGCCCCCATATTCTGATTGGCCCACAGGCCAGTCAGTCAAATACAATGGATGACCACTGATATGTAACAACATCGACGGCAAAGGCAACAATGGCCATCATTATTACTCATTTAAAACAATCCATTCCGATTTGTTTATGTACTGTAAGCCAACAGTTTTCTATTTTACTACTTTTGATGGGACCATCATGCAATAGTCTTCAACCAGGAAGCCAATTGGTCAAGAATGTTCTTGTTATCAACCATCTTTGGCTGGTTTTGTAGGTTTTCAATCAGACTAGGGTGAGGAAGGACCTAAGTAAGTTATGGAGAGCAAATAAATTCCTTATGCAAATTAGTTTGGAAATTAGACCATCTGATTGGTTGATGCAATTCTCATTAGGGATGGCCATCGGCCATCGGCCATCGGCCATCGATGTTTATAAACCATCGATGGGTTATGGTCGATGTTCAATAGTTTTTACATCAATGTTTAGTTAAAACGACTAGTTTTGTTTTGCTATTTCCTGGTACACAGAGCAAAGTTCCACCCACGACACCAGTGAAGCCCCGCCCCCATATTCTGATTGGCCCACAGGCCAGTCAGTCAAATACAATGGATAACCACTGATATGTAACAACATCGATGGCAAAGGCAACATTGGCCATCATTAATACTCATTCAAAACAATCCATTCCGATTGGTTTATGTACTGTCAGTCAACAGTTTTCTATTTTACTACTTTTGATGGGACCATCATGCAATAGTCTTCAACCAGGAAGCCAATTGGTCACGAATGTTCTTGTCATCAACCATCTTTGGCTGGTTTTATAGGTTTTCAATCAGACTAGGGTGAGGAAGGACCTAAGTAAGTTATGGAGAGCAAATAAATTCCTTATGCAAATTAGTTTGGAAATTAGACCATCTGATAGGTTGATGCAATTCTCATTAGGGATGGCCATCGGCCATCGATGTTTATAAACCATCGATGGGTTATGGTCGATGTTCAATAGTTTTTACATCAATGTTTAGTTAAAACGACTAGTTTTGTTTTGCTATTTCCTGGTACACAGAGCAAAGCTCCACCCATGACACCAGTGAAGCCCCGCCCCCATATTCTGATTGACCCACAGGCCAGTCAGTCAAATACAATGGATGACCACTGATATGTAACAACATCGATGGCAAAGGCAACAATGGCCATCATCAATACTCATTCAAAACAATCCATTACGATTGGTTTATGTACTGTCAGTCAACAGTTTTCTATTTTACTACTTTTGATGGGACCATCATGCAATAGTCTTCAACTAGAAAGCCAATTGGTCAAGAATGTTCTTGTTATCAACCATCTTTGGCTGGTTTTGTAGGTTTTCAATCAGACTAGGGTGAGGAAGGACCTAAGTAAGTTATGGAGAGCAAATAAATTCCTTATGCAAATTAGTTTGGAAATTAGACCATCTGATTGGTTGATGCAATTCTCATTAGGGATGGCCATCGGCCATCGGCCATCGATGTTTATAAACCATCGATGGGTTATGGTCGATGTTCAATAGTTTTTACATCAATGTTTAGTTAAAACGACTAGTTTTGTTTTGCTATTTCCTGGTACACAGAGCAAAGTTCCACCCACGACACCAGTGAAGCCCCGCCCCGCCCCCATATTCTGATTGGCCCACAGGCCAGTCAGTCAAATACAATGGATGACCACTGATATGTAACAACATCGATGGCAAAGGCAACAATGGCCATCATTAATACTCATTCAAAACAATCCATTACGATTGGTTTATGTACTGTCAGCCAACAGTTTTCTATTTTACTACTTTTGATGGGACCATCATGCAATAGTCTTCAACTAGAAAGCCAATTGGTCAAGAATGTTCTTGTTATCAACCATCTTTGGCTGATTTTGTAGGTTTTCAATCAGACTAGCGAGGAAGGACCTAAGTAAGTTATGGAGAGCAAATAAATTCCTTATGCAAATTAGTTTGGAAATTAGACCATCTGATTGGTTGATGCAATTCTCATTAGTGATGGCCATCGGCCATCGGCCATCGGCCATCGATGTTTATAAACCATCGATGGGTTATGGTCGATGTTCAATAGTTTTTACATCAATGTTTAGTTAAAACGACTAGTTTTGTTTTGCTATTTCCTGGTACACAGAGCAAAGTTCCACCCACGACACCAGTGAAGCCCCGCCCCCATATTCTGATTGGCCCACAGGCCAGTCAGTCAAATACAATGGATGACCACTGATATGTAACAACATCGATGGCAAAGGCAACATTGGCCATCATTAATACTCATTCAAAACAATCCATTCCGATTGGTTTATGTACTGTCAGTCAACAGTTTTCTATATTACTACTTTTGATGGGACCATCATGCAATAGTCTTCAACCAGGAAGCCAATTGGTCAAGAATGTTCTTGTTATCTACCGTCTTTGGCTGGTTTTGTAGGTTTTCAATCAGACTAGGGTGAGGAAGGACCTAAGTTATGAAGAGCAAATAAATTCCTTATGCAAATTAGTTTGGAAATTATACCATCTGATTGGTTGATGCAATTCTCATTAGGGATGGCCATCGGCCATCGATGTTTATAAACCATCGATGGGTTATGGTCGATGTTCAATAGTTTTTACATCAATGTTTAGTTAAAACGACTATTTTTTTTTGCTATTTCCTGGTACACAGAGCAAAGCCCCGCCCCCATATTCTGATTGGCCCACAGGCCAGTCAGTCAAATACAATGGATGACCACTGATATGTAACAACATCGACGGCAAAGGCAACAATGGCCATCATTATTACTCATTTAAAACAATCCATTCCGATTTGTTTATGTACTGTAAGCCAACAGTTTTCTATTTTACTACTTTTGATGGGACCATCATGCAATAGTCTTCAACCAGGAAGCCAATTGGTCAAGAATGTTCTTGTTATCAACCATCTTTGGCTGGTTTTGTAGGTTTTCAATCAGACTAGGGTGAGGAAGGACCTAAGTAAGTTATGGAGAGCAAATAAATTCCTTATGCAAATTAGTTTGGAAATTAGACCATCTGATTGGTTGATGCAATTCTCATTAGGGATGGCCATCGGCCATCGGCCATCGGCCATCGATGTTTATAAACCATCGATGGGTTATGGTCGATGTTCAATAGTTTTTACATCAATGTTTAGTTAAAACGACTAGTTTTGTTTTGCTATTTCCTGGTACACAGAGCAAAGTTCCACCCACGACACCAGTGAAGCCCCGCCCCCATATTCTGATTGGCCCACAGGCCAGTCAGTCAAATACAATGGATAACCACTGATATGTAACAACATCGATGGCAAAGGCAACATTGGCCATCATTAATACTCATTCAAAACAATCCATTCCGATTGGTTTATGTACTGTCAGTCAACAGTTTTCTATTTTACTACTTTTGATGGGACCATCATGCAATAGTCTTCAACCAGGAAGCCAATTGGTCACGAATGTTCTTGTCATCAACCATCTTTGGCTGGTTTTATAGGTTTTCAATCAGACTAGGGTGAGGAAGGACCTAAGTAAGTTATGGAGAGCAAATAAATTCCTTATGCAAATTAGTTTGGAAATTAGACCATCTGATAGGTTGATGCAATTCTCATTAGGGATGGCCATCGGCCATCGATGTTTATAAACCATCGATGGGTTATGGTCGATGTTCAATAGTTTTTACATCAATGTTTAGTTAAAACGACTAGTTTTGTTTTGCTATTTCCTGGTACACAGAGCAAAGCTCCACCCATGACACCAGTGAAGCCCCGCCCCCATATTCTGATTGACCCACAGGCCAGTCAGTCAAATACAATGGATGACCACTGATATGTAACAACATCGATGGCAAAGGCAACAATGGCCATCATCAATACTCATTCAAAACAATCCATTACGATTGGTTTATGTACTGTCAGTCAACAGTTTTCTATTTTACTACTTTTGATGGGACCATCATGCAATAGTCTTCAACTAGAAAGCCAATTGGTCAAGAATGTTCTTGTTATCAACCATCTTTGGCTGGTTTTGTAGGTTTTCAATCAGACTAGGGTGAGGAAGGACCTAAGTAAGTTATGGAGAGCAAATAAATTCCTTATGCAAATTAGTTTGGAAATTAGACCATCTGATTGGTTGATGCAATTCTCATTAGGGATGGCCATCGGCCATCGGCCATCGATGTTTATAAACCATCGATGGGTTATGGTCGATGTTCAATAGTTTTTACATCAATGTTTAGTTAAAACGACTAGTTTTGTTTTGCTATTTCCTGGTACACAGAGCAAAGTTCCACCCACGACACCAGTGAAGCCCCGCCCCGCCCCCATATTCTGATTGGCCCACAGGCCAGTCAGTCAAATACAATGGATGACCACTGATATGTAACAACATCGATGGCAAAGGCAACAATGGCCATCATTAATACTCATTCAAAACAATCCATTACGATTGGTTTATGTACTGTCAGCCAACAGTTTTCTATTTTACTACTTTTGATGGGACCATCATGCAATAGTCTTCAACTAGAAAGCCAATTGGTCAAGAATGTTCTTGTTATCAACCATCTTTGGCTGATTTTGTAGGTTTTCAATCAGACTAGCGAGGAAGGACCTAAGTAAGTTATGGAGAGCAAATAAATTCCTTATGCAAATTAGTTTGGAAATTAGACCATCTGATTGGTTGATGCAATTCTCATTAGTGATGGCCATCGGCCATCGGCCATCGGCCATCGATGTTTATAAACCATCGATGGGTTATGGTCGATGTTCAATAGTTTTTACATCAATGTTTAGTTAAAACGACTAGTTTTGTTTTGCTATTTCCTGGTACACAGAGCAAAGTTCCACCCACGACACCAGTGAAGCCCCGCCCCCATATTCTGATTGGCCCACAGGCCAGTCAGTCAAATACAATGGATGACCACTGATATGTAACAACATCGATGGCAAAGGCAACATTGGCCATCATTAATACTCATTCAAAACAATCCATTCCGATTGGTTTATGTACTGTCAGTCAACAGTTTTCTATATTACTACTTTTGATGGGACCATCATGCAATAGTCTTCAACCAGGAAGCCAATTGGTCAAGAATGTTCTTGTTATCAACCATCTTTGTCTGGCTTTGTAGGTTTTCAATCAGACTAGGGTGAGGAAGGACCTAAGTAAGTTATGGAGAGCAAATAAATTCCTTATGCAAATTAGTTTGGAAATTAGACCATCTGATTGGTTGATGCAATTCTCATTAGGGATGGCCATCGGCCATCGATGTTTATAAACCATCGATGGGTTATGGTCGATGTTCAATAGTTTTTACATCAATGTTTAGTTAAAACGACTAGTTTTGTTTTGCTATTTCCTGGTACACAGAGCAAAGCCCCGCCCCCATATTCTGATTGGCCCACAGGCCAGTCAGTCAAATACAATGGATGACCACTGATATGTAACAACATCGATGGCAAAGGCAACAATGGCCATCTAAATACTCATTCAAAACAATTCATTCCGATTGGTTTATGTACTGTCAGTCAACAGTTTTCTATTTTACTACTTTTGATGGGACCATCATGCAATAGTCTTCACCCAGGAAGCCAATTGGTCAAGAATGTTCTTGTTATCAACCATCTTTGGCTGGTTTTGTAGGTTTTCAATCAGACTAGGTTGAGGAAGGACCTAAGTAAGTTATGGAGAGCAAATAAATTCCTTATGCAAATTAGTTTGGAAATTAGACCATCTGATTGGTTGATGCAATTCTCATTAGGGATGGCCATCGGCCATCGATGTTTATAAAACATCGATGGGTTATGGTCGATGTTCAATAGTTTTTACATCAATGTTTAGTTAAAATGACTAGTTTTGTTTTGCTATTTCCTGTTACACAGAGCAAAGCTCCACCCATGACACCAGTGAAGCCCCGTCCCCATATTCTGATTGGCCCACAGGCCAGTCAAATACAATGGATGACCACTGATATGTAACAACATCGATGGCAAAGGCAACAATGGCCATCATTAATACTCATTCAAAACAATCCATTACGATTGGTTTATGTACTGTCAGTCAACAGTTTTCTATTTTACTACTTTTGATGGGACCATCATGCAATAGTCTTCAACTAGGAAGCCAATTGGTCAAGAATGTTCTTGTTATCAACCATCTTTGGCTGGTTTTGTAGGTTTTCAATCAGACTAGGGTGAGGAAGGACCTAAGTAAGTTATGGAGAGCAAATAAATTCCTTATGCAAATTAGTTTGGAAATTAGACCATCTGATAGGTTGATGCAATTCTCATTAGGGATGGCCATCGGCCATCGATGTTTATAAACCATCGATGGGTTATGGTCGATGTTCAATAGTTTTTACATCAATGTTTAGTTAAAACGACTAGTTTTGTTTTGCTATTTCCTGGTACACAGAGCAAAGCTCCACCCACGACACCAGTGAAGCCCCGCCCCCACATTCTGATTGGCCCACAGGCCAGTCAGTCAAATGCAATGGATGACCACTGATATGTAACAACATCGATGGCAAAGGCAACAATGGCCATCATTAATACTCATTCCGATTGGTTTATGTACTGTCAGCCAACAGTTTTCTATTTTACTACTTTTGATGGGACCATCATGCAATAGTCTTCAACCAGGAAGCCAATTGGTCGAGAATGTTCTTGTTATCAACCATCTTTGGCTGGTTTTGTAGGTTTTCAATCAGACTAGGGTGAGGAAGGACCTAAGTAAGTTATGGAGAGCAAATAAATTCCTTATGCAAATTAGTTTGGAAATTAGACCATCTGATTGGTTGATGCAATTCTCATTAGGGATGTCCATCGGCCATCGATGTTTATAAACCATCGATTGGTTATGGTCGATGTTCAATAGTTTTTACATCAATGTTTAGTTAAACGACTATTTTTGTTTTGCTATTTCCTGGTACACAGAGCAAATCTCCACCCACGACACCAGTGAAGCCCCGCCCCCATATTCTGATTGGCACACAGGCCAGTCAGTCAAATACAATGGATGACCACTGATATGTAACAACATCGATGGCAAAGGCAACAATGGCCATCATTAATACTCATTCCGATTGGTTTATGTACTGTCAGCCAACAGTTTTCTATTTTACTACTTTTGATGGGACCATCATGCAATAGTCTTCAACCAGGAAGCCAATTGGTCGAGAATGTTCTTGTTATCAACCATCTTTGGCTGGTTTTGTAGGTTTTCAATCAGACTAGGGTGAGGAAGGACCTAAGTAAGTTATGGAGAGCAAATAAATTCCTTATGCAAATTAGTTTGGAAATTAGACCATCTGATTGGTTGATGCAATTCTCATTAGGGATGGCCATCGGCCATCGATGTTTATAAACCATCGATGGGTTATGGTCGATGTTCAATAGTTTTTACATCAATGTTTAGTTAAAACAACTAGTTTTGTTTTGCTATTTCCTGGTACACAGAGCAAAGCCCCGCCCCCATATTCTGATTGGCCCACAGGCCAGTCAGTCAAATACAATGGATGACCACTGATAAGTAACAACATCGATGGCAAAGGCAACAATGGCCATCTAAATACTCATTCAAAACAATTCATTCCGATTGGTTTATGTACTGTCAGTCAACAGTTTTCTATTTTACTACTTTTGATGGGACCATCATGCAATAGTCTTCACCCAGGAAGCCAATTGGTCAAGAATGTTCTTGTTATCAACCATCTTTGGCTGGTTTTGTAGGTTTTCAATCAGACTAGGGTGAGGAAGGACCTAAGTAAGTTATGGAGAGCAAATAAATTCCTTATGCAAATTAGTTTGGAAATTAGACCATCTGATTGGTTGATGCAATTCTCATTAGGGATGGCCATCGGCCATCGGCCATCGATGTTTATAAACCATCGATGGGTTATGGTCGATGTTCAATAGTTTTTACATCAATGTTTAGTTAAAACGACTAGTTTTGTTTTACTATTTCCTGGTACACAGAGCAAAGCTCCACCCACGACATCAGTGAAGCCCCGCCCCCATATTCTGATTGGCCCACAGGCCAGTCAGTCAAATACAATGGATGACCACTGATATGTAACAACATCGATGGCAAAGGTAACATTGGCGATCATTAATACTCATTCAAAACAATCCATTCCGATTGGTTTATGTACTGTCAGTCAACAGTTTTCTATTTTACTACTTTTGATGGGACCATCATGCAATAGTCTTCAACCAGGAAGCCAATTGGTCAAGAATGTTCTTGTTATCAACCATCTTTGGCTGGTTTTGTAGGTTTTCAATCAGACTAGGGTGAGGAAGGACCTAAGTAAGTTATGGAGAGCAAATAAATTCCTTATGCAAATTAGTTTGGAAATTAGACCATCTGATTGGTTGATGCAATTCTCATTAGGGATGGCCATCGGCCATCGATGTTTATAAACCATCGATGGGTTATGGTCGATGTTCAATAGTTTTTACATCAATGTTTAGTTAAAACGACTAGTTTTGTTTTGCTATTTCCTGGTACACAGAACAAAGCTCCACCCACGACACCAGTGAAGCCACGCCCCCATATTCTGATTGGCCCACAGGCCAGTCAGTCAAATACAATGGATGACCACTGATATGTAACAACATCAATGGCAAAGGCAACAATGGCCATCATTAATACTCATTCAAAACAATCCATTCCGATTGGTTTATGTACTGTCAGCCAACAGTTTTCTATTTTACTACTTTTGATGGGACCATCATGCAATAGTCTTCAACCAGGAAGCCAATTGGTCAAGAATGTTCTTGTTATCAACCATCTTTGGCTGGTTTTGTAGGTTTTCAATCAGACTAGGGTGAGGAAGGACCTAAGTAAGTTATGGAGAGCAAATAAATTCCTTATGCAAATTAGTTTGGAAATTAGACCATCTGATTGGTTGATGCAATTCTCATTAGGGATGGCCATCGGCCATCGATGTTTATAAACCATCGATGGGTTATGGTCGATGTTCAATAGTTTTTACATCAATGTTTAGTTAAAACGACTAGTTTTTTTTGCTATTTCCTGGTACACAGAGCAAAGCTCCACCCACGACACCAGTGAAGCCCCGCCCCCATATTCTGATTGGCCCACAGGCCAGTCAGTCAAATACAATGGATGACCACTGATTTGTAACAACATCGATGGCAAAGGCAACAATGGCCATCATTAATACTCATTCAAAACAATCCATTCCGAGTGGTTTATGTACTGTCAGTCAACAGTTTTCTATTTTACTACTTTTGATGGGACCATCATGCAATAGTCTTCAACCAGGAAGCCAATTGGTCAAGAATGTTCTTGTTATCTACCATCTTTGGCTGGTTTTGTAGGTTTTCAATCAGACTAGGGTGAGGAAGGACCTAAGTAAGTTATGGAGAGCAAATAAATTCCTTATGCAAATTAGTTTGGAAATTAGACCATCTGATTGGTTGATGCAATTCTCATTAGGGATGGCCATCGGCCATCGATGTTTATAAACCATCGATGGGTTATGGTCGATGTTCAATAGTTTTTACATCAATGTTTAGTTAAAACGACTAGTTTTGTTTTGCTATTTCCTGTTACACAGAGCAAAGCTCCACCCATGACACCAGTGAAGCCCCGCCCCCATATTCTGATTGGCCCACAGGCCAGTCAGTCAAATACAATGGATGACCACTGATATGTAACAACATCGATGGCAAAGGCAACAATGGCCATCATTAATACTCATTCAAAACAATCCATTACGATTGGTTTATGTACTGTCAGTCAACAGTTTTCTATTTTACTACTTTTGATGGGACCATCATGCAATAGTCTTCAACTAGGAAGCCAATTGGTCAAGAATGTTCTTGTTATCAACCATCTTTGGCTGGTTTTATAGGTTTTCAATCAGACTAGGGTGAGGAAGGACCTAAGTAAGTTATGGAGAGCAAATAAATTCCTTATGCAAATTAGTTTGGAAATTAGACCATCTGATAGGTTGATGCAATTCTCATTAGGGATGGCCATCGGCCATCGATGTTTATAAACCATCGATGGGTTATGGTCGATGTTCAATAGTTTTTACATCAATGTTTAGTTAAAACGACTAGTTTTGTTTTGCTATTTCCTGGTACACAGAGCAAAGCTCCACCCACGACACCAGTGAAGCCCCGCCCCCACATTCTGATTGGCCCACAGGCCAGTCAGTCAAATGCAATGGATGACCACTGATATGTAACAACATCGATGGCAAAGGCAACAATGGCCATCATTAATACTCATTCAAAACAATCCATTCCGATTGGTTTATGTACTGTCAGTCAACAGTTTTCTATTTTACTACTTTTGATGGGACCATCATGCAATAGTCTTCAACCAGGAAGCCAATTGGTCAAGAATGTTCTTGTTATCAACCATCTTTGGCTGGTTTTGTAGGTTTTCAATCAGACTAGGTTGAGGAAGGACCTAAGTAAGTTATGGAGAGCAAATAAATTCCTTATGCAAATTAGTTTGGAAATTAGACCATCTGATTGGTTGATGCAATTCTCATTAGGGATGGCCATCGGCCATCGATGTTTATAAACCATCGATGGGTTATGGTCGATGTTCAATAGTTTTTACATCAATGTTTAGTTAAAACGACTATTTTTGTTTTGCTATTTCCTGGTACACAGAGCAAATCTCCACCCACGACACCAGTGAAGCCCCGCCCCCATATTCTGTTTGGCACACAGGCCAGTCAGTCAAATACAATGGATGACCACTGATATGTAACAACATCGATGGCAAAGGCAACAATGGCCATCATTAATACTCATTCAAAACAATCCATTCCAATTGGTTTATGTACTGTCAGCCAACAGTTTTCTATTTTACTACTTTTGATGGGACCATCATGCAATAGTCTTCAACCAGGAAGCCAATTGGTCGAGAATGTTCTTGTTATCAACCATCTTTGGCTGGTTTTGTAGGTTTTCAATCAGACTAGGGTGAGGAAGGACCTAAGTAAGTTATGGAGAGCAAATAAATTCCTTATGCAAATTAGTTTGGAAATTAGACCATCTGATTGGTTGATGCAATTCTCATTAGGGATGGCCATCGGCCATCGATGTTTATAAACCATCGATGGGTTATGGTCGATGTTCAATAGTTTTTACATCAATGTTTAGTTAAAACAACTAGTTTTGTTTTACTATTTCCTGGTACACAGAGCAAAGCTCCACCCACGACACCAGTGAAGCCCCACCCCCATATTCTGATTGGCCCACAGGCCAGTCAGTCAAATACAATGGATGACCACTGATATGTAACAACATCGATGGCAAAGGCAACAATGGCCATCATTAATACTCATTCAAAACAATCCATTCCGATTGGTTTATGTACTGTCAGTCAACAGTTTTCTATTTTACTACTTTTGATGGGACCAATAGTCTTCAACCAGGAAGCCAATTGGTCAAGAATGTTCTTGTTATCAACCATCTTTGTCTGGCTTTGTAGGTTTTCAATCAGACTAGGGTGAGGAAGGACCTAAGTAAGTTATGGAGAGCAAATAAATTCCTTATGCAAATTAGTTTGGAAATTAGACCATCTGATTGGTTGATGCAATTCTCATTAGGGATGGCCATCGGCCATCGATGTTTATAAACCATCGATGGGTTATGGTCGATGTTCAATAGTTTTTACATCAATGTTTAGTTAAAACGACTAGTTTTGTTTTGCTATTTCCTGGTACACAGAGCAAAGCCCCGCCCCCATATTCTGATTGGCCCACAGGCCAGTCAGTCAAATACAATGGATGACCACTGATATGTAACAACATCGATGGCAAAGGCAACAATGGCCATCTAAATACTCATTCAAAACAATTCATTCCAATTGGTTTATGTACTGTCAGTCAACAGTTTTCTATTTTACTACTTTTGATGGGACCATCATGCAATAGTCTTCACCCAGGAAGCCAATTGGTCAAGAATGTTCTTGTTATCAACCATCTTTGGCTGGTTTTGTAGGTTTTCAATCAGACTAGGTTGAGGAAGGACCTAAGTAAGTTATGGAGAGCAAATAAATTCCTTATGCAAATTAGTTTGGAAATTAGACCATCTGATTGGTTGATGCAATTCTCATTAGGGATGGCCATCGGCCATCGATGTTTATAAAACATCGATGGGTTATGGTCGATGTTCAATAGTTTTTACATCAATATTTAGTTAAAATGACTAGTTTTGTTTTGCTATTTCCTGTTACACAGAGCAAAGCTCCACCCATGACACCAGTGAAGCCCCGTCCCCATATTCTGATTGGCCCACAGGCCAGTCAAATACAATGGATGACCACTGATATGTAACAACATCGATGGCAAAGGCAACAATGGCCATCATTAATACTCATTCAAAACAATCCATTACGATTGGTTTATGTACTGTCAGTCAACAGTTTTCTATTTTACTACTTTTGATGGGACCATCATGCAATAGTCTTCAACTAGGAAGCCAATTGGTCAAGAATGTTCTTGTTATCAACCATCTTTGGCTGGTTTTGTAGGTTTTCAATCAGACTAGGGTGAGGAAGGACCTAAGTAAGTTATGGAGAGCAAATAAATTCCTTATGCAAATTAGTTTGGAAATTAGACCATCTGATAGGTTGATGCAATTCTCATTAGGGATGGCCATCGATGTTTATAAACCATCGATGGGTTATGGTCGATGTTCAATAGTTTTTACATCAATGTTTAGTTAAAACGACTAGTTTTGTTTTGCTATTTCCTGGTACACAGAACAAAGCTCCACCCACGACACCAGTGAAGCCACGCCCCCATATTCTGATTGGCCCACAGGCCAGTCAGTCAAATACAATGGATGACCACTGATATGTAACAACATCGATGGCAAAGGCAACAATGGCCATCATTAATACTCATTCAAAACAATCCATTCCGATTGGTTTATGTACTGTCAGTCAACAGTTTTCTATTTTACTACTTTTGATGGGACCATCATGCAATAGTCTTCAACCAGGAAGCCAATTGGTCAAGAATGTTCTTGTTATCTACCATCTTTGGCTGGTTTTGTAGGTTTTCAATCAGACTAGGGTGAGGAAGGACCTAAGTAAGTTATGGAGAGCAAATAAATTCCTTATGCAAATTAGTTTGGAAATTAGACCATCTGATTGGTTGATGCAATTCTCATTAGGGATGGCCATCGGCCATCGATGTTTATAAACCATCGATGGGTTATGGTCGATGTTCAATAGTTTTTACATCAATGTTTAGTTAAAACGACTAGTTTTGTTTTGCTATTTCCTGTTACACAGAGCAAAGCTCCACCCATGACACCAGTGAAGCCCCGCCCCCATATTCTGATTGGCCCACAGGCCAGTCAGTCAAATACAATGGATGACCACTGATATGTAACAACATCGATGGCAAAGGCAACAATGGCCATCATTAATACTCATTCAAAACAATCCATTACGATTGGTTTATGTACTGTCAGTCAACAGTTTTCTATTTTACTACTTTTGATGGGACCATCATGCAATAGTCTTCAACTAGGAAGCCAATTGGTCAAGAATGTTCTTGTTATCAACCATCTTTGGCTGGTTTTGTAGGTTTTCAATCAGACTAGGGTGAGGAAGGACCTAAGTAAGTTATGGAGAGCAAATAAATTCCTTATGCAAATTAGTTTGGAAATTAGACCATCTGATAGGTTGATGCAATTCTCATTAGGGATGGCCATCGGCCATCGATGTTTATAAACCATCGATGGGTTATGGTCGATGTTCAATAGTTTTTACATCAATGTTTAGTTAAAACGACTAGTTTTGTTTTGCTATTTCCTGGTACACAGAGCAAAGCTCCACCCACGACACCAGTGAAGCCCCGCCCCCACATTCTGATTGGCCCACAGGCCAGTCAGTCAAATGCAATGGATGACCACTGATATGTAACAACATCGATGGCAAAGGCAACAATGGCCATCATTAATACTCATTCAAAACAATCCATTCCGATTGGTTTATGTACTGTCAGTCAACAGTTTTCTATTTTACTACTTTTGATGGGACCATCATGCAATAGTCTTCAACCAGGAAGCCAATTGGTCAAGAATGTTCTTGTTATCAACCATCTTTGGCTGGTTTTGTAGGTTTTCAATCAGACTAGGGTGAGGAAGGACCTAAGTAAGTTATGGAGAGCAAATAAATTCCTTATGCAAATTAGTTTGGAAATTAGACCATCTGATAGGTTGATGCAATTCTCATTAGGGATGGCCATCGGCCATCGATGTTTATAAACCATCGATGGGTTATGGTCGATGTTCAATAGTTTTTACATCAATGTTTAGTTAAAACGACTAGTTTTGTTTTGCTATTTCCTGGTACACAGAGCAAAGCCCCGCCCCCATATTCTGATTGGCCCACAGGCCAGTCAGTCAAATACAATGGATGACCACTGATATGTAACAACATCGATGGCAAAGGCAACAATGGCCATCTAAATACTCATTCAAAACAATTCATTCCAATTGGTTTATGTACTGTCAGTCAACAGTTTTCTATTTTACTACTTTTGATGGGACCATCATGCAATAGTCTTCACCCAGGAAGCCAATTGGTCAAGAATGTTCTTGTTATCAACCATCTTTGGCTGGTTTTGTAGGTTTTCAATCAGACTAGGTTGAGGAAGGACCTAAGTAAGTTATGGAGAGCAAATAAATTCCTTATGCAAATTAGTTTGGAAATTAGACCATCTGATTGGTTGATGCAATTCTCATTAGGGATGGCCATCGGCCATCGATGTTTATAAAACATCGATGGGTTATGGTCGATGTTCAATAGTTTTTACATCAATATTTAGTTAAAATGACTAGTTTTGTTTTGCTATTTCCTGTTACACAGAGCAAAGCTCCACCCATGACACCAGTGAAGCCCCGTCCCCATATTCTGATTGGCCCACAGGCCAGTCAAATACAATGGATGACCACTGATATGTAACAACATCGATGGCAAAGGCAACAATGGCCATCATTAATACTCATTCAAAACAATCCATTACGATTGGTTTATGTACTGTCAGTCAACAGTTTTCTATTTTACTACTTTTGATGGGACCATCATGCAATAGTCTTCAACTAGGAAGCCAATTGGTCAAGAATGTTCTTGTTATCAACCATCTTTGGCTGGTTTTGTAGGTTTTCAATCAGACTAGGGTGAGGAAGGACCTAAGTAAGTTATGGAGAGCAAATAAATTCCTTATGCAAATTAGTTTGGAAATTAGACCATCTGATAGGTTGATGCAATTCTCATTAGGGATGGCCATCGATGTTTATAAACCATCGATGGGTTATGGTCGATGTTCAATAGTTTTTACATCAATGTTTAGTTAAAACGACTAGTTTTGTTTTGCTATTTCCTGGTACACAGAACAAAGCTCCACCCACGACACCAGTGAAGCCACGCCCCCATATTCTGATTGGCCCACAGGCCAGTCAGTCAAATACAATGGATGACCACTGATATGTAACAACATCGATGGCAAAGGCAACAATGGCCATCATTAATACTCATTCAAAACAATCCATTCCGATTGGTTTATGTACTGTCAGTCAACAGTTTTCTATTTTACTACTTTTGATGGGACCATCATGCAATAGTCTTCAACCAGGAAGCCAATTGGTCAAGAATGTTCTTGTTATCTACCATCTTTGGCTGGTTTTGTAGGTTTTCAATCAGACTAGGGTGAGGAGGGACCTAAGTAAGTTATGGAGAGCAAATAAATTCCTTATGCAAATTAGTTTGGAAATTAGACCATCTGATTGGTTGATGCAATTCTCATTAGGGATGGCCATCGGCCATCGATGTTTATAAACCATCGATGGGTTATGGTCGATGTTCAATAGTTTTTACATCAATGTTTAGTTAAAACGACTAGTTTTGTTTTGCTATTTCCTGTTACACAGAGCAAAGCTCCACCCATGACACCAGTGAAGCCCCGCCCCCATATTCTGATTGGCCCACAGGCCAGTCAGTCAAATACAATGGATGACCACTGATATGTAACAACATCGATGGCAAAGGCAACAATGGCCATCATTAATACTCATTCAAAACAATCCATTACGATTGGTTTATGTACTGTCAGTCAACAGTTTTCTATTTTACTACTTTTGATGGGACCATCATGCAATAGTCTTCAACTAGGAAGCCAATTGGTCAAGAATGTTCTTGTTATCAACCATCTTTGGCTGGTTTTGTAGGTTTTCAATCAGACTAGGGTGAGGAAGGACCTAAGTAAGTTATGGAGAGCAAATAAATTCCTTATGCAAATTAGTTTGGAAATTAGACCATCTGATAGGTTGATGCAATTCTCATTAGGGATGGCCATCGGCCATCGATGTTTATAAACCATCGATGGGTTATGGTCGATGTTCAATAGTTTTTACATCAATGTTTAGTTAAAACGACTAGTTTTGTTTTGCTATTTCCTGGTACACAGAGCAAAGCTCCACCCACGACACCAGTGAAGCCCCGCCCCCACATTCTGATTGGCCCACAGGCCAGTCAGTCAAATGCAATGGATGACCACTGATATGTAACAACATCGATGGCAAAGGCAACAATGGCCATCATTAATACTCATTCAAAACAATCCATTCCGATTGGTTTATGTACTGTCAGTCAACAGTTTTCTATTTTACTACTTTTGATGGGACCATCATGCAATAGTCTTCAACCAGGAAGCCAATTGGTCAAGAATGTTCTTGTTATCAACCATCTTTGGCTGGTTTTGTAGGTTTTCAATCAGACTAGGGTGAGGAAGGACCTAAGTAAGTTATGGAGAGCAAATAAATTCCTTATGCAAATTAGTTTGGAAATTAGACCATCTGATAGGTTGATGCAATTCTCATTAGGGATGGCCATCGGCCATCGATGTTTATAAACCATCGATGGGTTATGGTCGATGTTCAATAGTTTTTACATCAATGTTTAGTTAAAACGACTAGTTTTGTTTTGCTATTTCCTGTTACACAGAGCAAAGCTCCACCCATGACACCAGTGAAGCCCCGCCCCCATATTCTGATTGGCCCACAGGCCAGTCAGTCAAATACAATGGATGACCACTGATATGTAACAACATCGATGGCAAAGGCAACAATGGCCATCATTAATACTCATTCAAAACAATCCATTACGATTGGTTTATGTACTGTCAGTCAACAGTTTTCTATTTTACTACTTTTGATGGGACCATCATGCAATAGTCTTCAACTAGAAAGCCAATTGGTCAAGAATGTTCTTGTTATCAACCATCTTTGGCTGGTTTTGTAGGTTTTCAATCAGACTAGGGTGAGGAAGGACCTAAGTAAGTTATGGAGAGCAAATAAATTCCTTATGCAAATTAGTTTGGAAATTAGACCATCTGATAGGTTGATGCAATTCTCATTAGGGATGGCCATCGGCCATCGATGTTTATAAACCATCGATGGGTTATGGTCGATGTTCAATAGTTTTTACATCAATGTTTAGTTAAAACGACTAGTTTTGTTTTGCTATTTCCTGGTACACAGAGCAAAGCTCCACCCACGACACCAGTGAAGCCCCGCCCCCACATTCTGATTGGCCCACAGGCCAGTCAGTCAAATGCAATGGATGACCACTGATATGTAACAACATCGATGGCAAAGGCAACAATGGCCATCATTAATACTCATTCAAAACAATACATTCCGATTGGTTTATGTACTGTCAGTCAACAGTTTTCTATTTTACTACTTTTGATGGGACCATCATGCAATAGTCTTCAACCAGGAAGCCAATTGGTCAAGAATGTTCTTGTTATCAACCATCTTTGGCTGGTTTTGTAGGTTTTCAATCAGACTAGGTTGAGGAAGGACCTAAGTAAGTTATGGAGAGCAAATAAATTCCTTATGCAAATTAGTTTGGAAATTAGACCATCTGATTGGTTGATGCAATTCTCATTAGGGATGGCCATCGGCCATCGATGTTTATAAACCATCGATGGGTTATGGTCGATGTTCAATAGTTTTTACATCAATGTTTAGTTAAAACGACTATTTTTGTTTTGCTATTTCCTGGTACACAGAGCAAATCTCCACCCACGACACCAGTGAAGCCCCGCCCCCATATTCTGATTGGCACACAGGCCAGTCAGTCAAATACAATGGATGACCACTGATATGTAACAACATCGATGGCAAAGGCAACAATGGCCATCATTAATACTCATTCAAAACAATCCATTCCGATTGGTTTATGTACTGTCAGCCAACAGTTTTCTATTTTACTACTTTTGATGGGACCATCATGCAATAGTCTTCAACCAGGAAGCCAATTGGTCGAGAATGTTCTTGTTATCAACCATCTTTGGCTGGTTTTGTAGGTTTTCAATCAGACTAGGGTGAGGAAGGACCTAAGTAAGTTATGGAGAGCAAATAAATTCCTTATGCAAATTAGTTTGGAAATTAGACCATCTGATTGGTTGATGCAATTCTCATTAGGGATGGCCATCGGCCATCGATGTTTATAAACCATCGATGGGTTATGGTCGATGTTCAATAGTTTTTACATCAATGTTTAGTTAAAACGACTATTTTTGTTTTGCTATTTCCTGGTACACAGAGCAAATCTCCACCCACGACACCAGTGAAGCCCCGCCCCCATATTCTGATTGGCACACAGGCCAGTCAGTCAAATACAATGGATGACCACTGATATGTAACAACATCGATGGCAAAGGCAACAATGGCCATCATTAATACTCATTCAAAACAATCCATTCCGATTGGTTTATGTACTGTCAGCCAACAGTTTTCTATTTTACTACTTTTGATGGGACCATCATGCAATAGTCTTCAACCAGGAAGCCAATTGGTCGAGAATGTTCTTGTTATCAACCATCTTTGGCTGGTTTTGTAGGTTTTCAATCAGACTAGGGTGAGGAAGGACCTAAGTAAGTTATGGAGAGCAAATAAATTCCTTATGCAAATTAGTTTGGAAATTAGACCATCTGATTGGTTGATGCAATTCTCATTAGGGATGGCCATCGGCCATCGGCCATCGATGTTTATAACCATCGATGGGTTATGGTCGATGTTCAATAGTTTTTACATCAATGTTTAGTTAAAACGACTAGTTTTGTTTTGCTATTTCCTGTTACACAGAGCAAAGCTCCACCCACTGCACCAGTGAAGCCCCGCCCCCATATTCTGATTGGCCCTCAGGCCAGTCAGTCAAATGCAATGGATGACCACTGATATGTAACAACATCGATCGCAAAGGCAACAATGGCCATCATTAATACTCATTAAAAACATTCCATTCCGATTGGTTTATGTACTGTCAGTCAACAGTTTTCTATTTTACTACTTTTGATGGGACCATCATGCATTAGTCTTCAACCAGGAAGCCAATTGGTCATGAATGTTCTTGTTATCAACCATCTTTGGCTGGTTTTGTAGGTTTTCAATCAGACTAGGGTGAGGAAGGACCTAAGTAAGTTATGGAGAGCAAATAAATTCCTTATGCAAATTAGTTTGGAAATTAAACCATCTGATTGGTTGATGCAATTCTCATTAGGGATGGCCATCGGCCATCGATGTTTATAAACCATCGATGGGTTATGGTCGATGTTCAATAGTTTTTACATCAATGTTTAGTTAAAACGACTAGTTTTGTTTGCTATTTCCTGGTACACAGAGCAAAGCCCCGCCCCCAAATTCTGATTGGCCCACAGGCAAGTCAGTCAAATACAATGGATGACCACTGATATGTAACAACATCGACGGCAAAGGCAACAATGGCCATCATTAATACTCATTCAAAACAATCCATTCCGATTTGTTTATGTACTGTAAGCCAACAGTTTTCTATTTTACTACTTTTGATGGGACCATCATGCAATAGTCTTCAACCAGGAAGCAAATTGGTCAAGAATGTTCTTGTTAACAACCATCTTTGGCTGGTTTTGTAGGTTTTCAATCAGACTAGGGTGAGGAAAGACCTAAGTAAGTTATAGAGAGCAAATAAATTCCTTATGCAAATTAGTTTTGAAATTAGACCATCTGATTGGTTGATGCAATTCTCATTAGGGATGGCCATCGGCCATCGATGTTTTTAAACCATCGATGGGTTATGGTCGATGTTCAATAGTTTTTACATCAATGTTTAGTTAAAACGACTAGTTTTGTTTTGCTATTTCCTGGTACACAGAGCAAAGCTCCACCCACGACACCAGTGAAGCCCCGCCCCTATATTCTGATTGGCCCACAGGCCAGTCAGTCACATACAATGGATGACCACTGATTTGTAACAACATCAATGGCAAAGGCAACAATGGCCATCATTAATATTCATTCAAAACAATCCATTCCGATTGGTTTATGTACTGTCAGTCAACAGTTTTCTATTTTACTACTTTTGATGGGACCATCATGCAATAGTCTTCAACCAGGAAGCCAATTGGTCAAGAATGTTCTTGTTATCTACCATCTTTGGCTGGTTTTGTAGGTTTTCAATCAGACTAGAGTGAGGAAGGACCTAAGTAAGTTATGGAGAGCAAATAAATTCCTTATGCAAATTAGTTTGTAAATTAGACCATCTGATTGGTTGATGCAATTCTCATTAGGGATGGCCATCGGCCATCGATGTTTATAAACCATCGATGGGTTATGGTCGATGTTCAATAGTTTTTACATCAATGTTTAGTTAAAACGACTAGTTTTTTTTGCTATTTCCTGGTACACAGAGCAAAGCTCCACCCACGACACCAGTGAAGCCCCGCCCCCATATTCTGATTGGCCCACAGGCCAGTCAGTCAAATACAATGGATGACCACTGATTTGTAACAACATCGATGGCAAAGGCAACAATGGCCATCATTAATACTCATTCAAAACAATCCATTCCGATTGGTTTATGTACTGTCAGTCAACAGTTTTCTATTTTACTACTTTTGATGGGACCATCATGCAATAGTCTTCAACCAGGAAGCCAATTGGTCAAGAATGTTCTTGTTATCTACCATCTTTGGCTGGTTTTGTAGGTTTTCAATGAGACTAGGGTGAGGAAGGACCTAAGTAAGTTATGGAGAGCAAATAAATTCCTTATGCAAATTAGTTTGGAAATTAGACCATCTGATTGGTTGATGCAATTCTCATTAGGGATGGCCATCGGCCATCGGCCATCGGCCATCGATGTTTATAAACCATCGATGGGTTATGGTCGATGTTCAATAGTTTTTACATCAATGTTTAGTTAAAACGACTAGTTTTGTTTTACTATTTCCTGGTACACAGAGCAAAGCTCCACCCATGACACCAGTGAAGCCCCGCACCCATATTCTGATTGGCCCACAGGCCAGTCAGTCAAATACAATGGATGACCACTGATATGTAACAACATCGATGGCAAAGGCAACAATGGCCATCATTAATACTCATTCAAAACAATCCATTCCGATTGGTTTATGTACTGTCAGCCAACAGTTTTCTATTTTACTACTTTTGATGGGACCATCATGCAATAGTCTTCAACCAGGAAGCCAATTGGTCAAGAATGTTCTTGTTATCAACCATCTTTGGCTGGTTTTGTAGGTTTTTAATCAGACTAGGGTGAGGAAGGACCTAAGTAAGTTATGGAGAGCAAATAAATTCCTTATGCAAATTAGTTTGGAAATTAGACCATCTGATTGGTTGATGCAATTCTCATTAGGGATGGCCATCGGCCATCGATGTTTATAAACCATCGATGGGTTATGGTCGATGTTCAATAGTTTTTACATCAATGTTTAGTTAAAACGACTATTTTTTTTTGCTATTTCCTGGTACACAGAGCAAAGCTCCACCCACGACACCAGTGAAGCCCCGCCCCCATATTCTGATTGGCCCACAGGCCAGTCAGTCAAATACAATGGATGACCACTGATTTGTAACAACATCGATGGCAAAGGCAACAATGGCCATCATTAATACTCATTCAAAATAATCCATTCCGATTGGTTTATGTACTGTCAGTCAACAGTTTTCTATTTTACTACTTTTGATGGGACCATCATGCAATAGTCTTCAACCAGGAAGCCAATTGGTCAAGAATGTTCTTGTTATCAGCCATCTTTGGCTGGTTTTGTATGTTTTCAATCAGACTAGGGTGAGGAAGGACCTAAGTAAGTTATGGAGAGCAAATAAATTCCTTATGCAAATTAGTTTGGAAATTAGACCATCTGATTGGTTGATGCAATTCTCATTAGGGATGGCCATCGGCCATCGATGTTTATAACCATCGATGGGTTATGGTCGATGTTCAATAGTTTTTACATCAATGTTTAGTTAAAACGACTAGTTTTGTTTTGCTATTTCCTGTTACACAGAGCAAAGCTCCACCCACGGCACCAGTGAAGCCCCGCCCCCATATTCTGATTGGCCCTCAGGCCAGTCAGTCAAATGCAATGGATGACCACTGATATGTAACAACATCGATGGCAAAGGCAACAATGGCCATCATTAATACTCATTCAAAACAATCCATTCCGATTGGTTTATGTACTGTCAGCCAACAGTTTTCTATTTTACTACTTTTGATGGGACCATCATGCAATAGTCTTCAACCAGGAAGCCAATTGGTCAAGAATGTTCTTGTTATCAACCATCTTTGGCTGGTTTTGTATGTTTTCAATCAGACTAGGGTGAGGAAGGACCTAAGTAAGTTATGGAGAGCAAATAAATTCCTTTTGCAAATTAGTTTGGAAATTAGACCATCTGATTGGTTGATGCAATTCTCATTAGGGATGGCCATCGGCCATCGATGTTTATAAACCATCGATGGGTTATGGTCGATGTTCAATAGTTTTTACATCAATGTTTAGTTAAAACGACTATTTTTTTTGCTATTTCCTGGTACACAGAGCAAAGCTCCACCCACGACACCAGTGAAGCCCCGCCCCCATATTCTGATTGGCCCACAGGCCAGTCAGTCAAATACAATGGATGACCACTGATTTGTAACAACATCGATGGCAAAGGCAACAATGGCCATCATTAATACTCATTCAAAACAATCCATTCCGATTGGTTTATGTACTGTCAGCCAACAGTTTTCTATTTTACTACTTTTGATGGGACCATCATGCAATAGTCTTCAACCAGGAAGCCAATTGGTCAAGAATGTTCTTGTTATCAGCCATCTTTGGCTGGTTTTGTATGTTTTCAATCAGACTAGGGTGAGGAAGGACCTAAGTAAGTTATGGAGAGCAAATAAATTCCTTATGCAAATTAGTTTGGAAATTAGACCATCTGATTGGTTGATGCAATTCTCATTAGGGATGGCCATCGGCCATCGATGTTTATAACCATCGATGGGTTATGGTCGATGTTCAATAGTTTTTACATCAATGTTTAGTTAAAACGACTAGTTTTGTTTTGCTATTTCCTGTTACACAGAGCAAAGCTCCACCCACGGCACCAGTGAAGCCCCGCCCCCATATTCTGATTGGCCCTCAGGCCAGTCAGTCAAATGCAATGGATGACCACTGATATGTAACAACATCGATCGCAAAGGCAACAATGGCCATCATTAATACTCATTCAAAACATTCCATTCCGATTGGTTTATGTACTGTCAGTCAACAGTTTTCTATTTTACTACTTTTGATGGGACCATCATGCATTAGTCTTCAACCAGGAAGCCAATTGGTCATGAATGTTCTTGTTATCAACCATCTTTGGCTGGTTTTGTAGGTTTTCAATCAGACTAGGGTGAGGAAGGACCTAAGTAAGTTATGGAGAGCAAATAAATTCCTTATGCAAATTAGTTTGGAAATTAGACCATCTGATTGGTTGATGCAATTCTCATTAGGGATGGCCATCGGCCATCGATGTTTATAAACCATCGATGGGTTATGGTCGATGTTCAATAGTTTTTACATCAATGTTTAGTTAAAACGACTAGTTTTGTTTGCTATTTCCTGGTACACAGAGCAAAGCCCCGCCCCCAAATTCTGATTGGCCCACAGGCAAGTCAGTCAAATACAATGGATGACCACTGATATGTAACAACATCGACGGCAAAGGCAACAATGGCCATCATTAATACTCATTCAAAACAATCCATTCCGATTTGTTTATGTACTGTAAGCCAACAGTTTTCTATTTTACTACTTTTGATGGGACCATCATGCAATAGTCTTCAACCAGGAAGCAAATTGGTCAAGAATGTTCTTGTTAACAACCATCTTTGGCTGGTTTTGTAGGTTTTCAATCAGACTAGGATGAGGAAAGACCTAAGTAAGTTATAGAGAGCAAATAAATTCCTTATGCAAATTAGTTTTGAAATTAGACCATCTGATTGGTTGATGCAATTCTCATTAGGGATGGCCATCGGCCATCGATGTTTTTAAACCATCGATGGGTTATGGTCGATGTTCAATAGTTTTTACATCAATGTTTAGTTAAAACGACTAGTTTTGTTTTGCTATTTCCTGGTACACAGAGCAAAGCTCCACCCACGACACCAGTGAAGCCCCGCCCCTATATTCTGATTGGCCCACAGGCCAGTCAGTCACATACAATGGATGACCACTGATTTGTAACAACATCGATGGCAAAGGCAACAATGGCCATCATTAATACTCATTCAAAACAATCCATTCCGATTGGTTTATGTACTGTCAGTCAACAGTTTTCTATTTTACTACTTTTGATGGGACCATCATGCAATAGTCTTCAACCAGGAAGCCAATTGGTCAAGAATGTTCTTGTTATCTACCATCTTTGGCTGGTTTTGTAGGTTTTCAATCAGACTAGGGTGAGGAAGGACCTAAGTAAGTTATGGAGAGCAAATAAATTCCTTATGCAAATTAGTTTGGAAATTAGACCATCTGATTGGTTGATGCAATTCTCATTAGGGATGGCCATCGGCCATCGATGTTTATAAACCATCGATGGGTTATGGTCGATGTTCAATAGTTTTTACATCAATGTTTAGTTAAAACGACTAGTTTTTTTTGCTATTTCCTGGTACACAGAGCAAAGCTCCACCCATGACACCAGTGAAGCCCCGCACCCATATTCTGATTGGCCCACAGGCCAGTCAGTCAAATACAATGGATGACCACTGATATGTAACAACATCGATGGCAAAGGCAACAATGGCCATCATTAATACTCATTCAAAACAATCCATTCCGATTGGTTTATGTACTGTCAGCCAACAGTTTTCTATTTTACTACTTATGATGGGACCATCATGCAATAGTCTTCAACCAGGAAGCCAATTGGTCAAGAATGTTCTTGTTATCAGCCATCTTTGGCTGGTTTTGTATGTTTTCAATCAGACTAGGGTGAGGAAGGACCTAAGTAAGTTATGGAGAGCAAATAAATTCCTTATGCAAATTAGTTTGGAAATTAGACCATCTGATTGGTTGATGCAATTCTCATTAGGGATGGCCATCGGCCATCGATGTTTATAACCATCGATGGGTTATGGTCGATGTTCAATAGTTTTTACATCAATGTTTAGTTAAAACGACTAGTTTTGTTTTGCTATTTCCTGTTACACAGAGCAAAGCTCCACCCACTGCACCAGTGAAGCCCCGCCCCCATATTCTGATTGGCCCTCAGGCCAGTCAGTCAAATGCAATGGATGACCACTGATATGTAACAACATCGATCGCAAAGGCAACAATGGCCATCATTAATACTCATTAAAAACATTCCATTCCGATTGGTTTATGTACTGTCAGTCAACAGTTTTCTATTTTACTACTTTTGATGGGACCATCATGCATTAGTCTTCAACCAGGAAGCCAATTGGTCATGAATGTTCTTGTTATCAACCATCTTTGGCTGGTTTTGTAGGTTTTCAATCAGACTAGGGTGAGGAAGGACCTAAGTAAGTTATGGAGAGCAAATAAATTCCTTATGCAAATTAGTTTGGAAATTAAACCATCTGATTGGTTGATGCAATTCTCATTAGGGATGGCCATCGGCCATCGATGTTTATAAACCATCGATGGGTTATGGTCGATGTTCAATAGTTTTTACATCAATGTTTAGTTAAAACGACTAGTTTTGTTTGCTATTTCCTGGTACACAGAGCAAAGCCCCGCCCCCAAATTCTGATTGGCCCACAGGCAAGTCAGTCAAATACAATGGATGACCACTGATATGTAACAACATCGACGGCAAAGGCAACAATGGCCATCATTAATACTCATTCAAAACAATCCATTCCGATTTGTTTATGTACTGTAAGCCAACAGTTTTCTATTTTACTACTTTTGATGGGACCATCATGCAATAGTCTTCAACCAGGAAGCAAATTGGTCAAGAATGTTCTTGTTAACAACCATCTTTGGCTGGTTTTGTAGGTTTTCAATCAGACTAGGGTGAGGAAAGACCTAAGTAAGTTATAGAGAGCAAATAAATTCCTTATGCAAATTAGTTTTGAAATTAGACCATCTGATTGGTTGATGCAATTCTCATTAGGGATGGCCATCGGCCATCGATGTTTTTAAACCATCGATGGGTTATGGTCGATGTTCAATAGTTTTTACATCAATGTTTAGTTAAAACGACTAGTTTTGTTTTGCTATTTCCTGGTACACAGAGCAAAGCTCCACCCACGACACCAGTGAAGCCCCGCCCCTATATTCTGATTGGCCCACAGGCCAGTCAGTCACATACAATGGATGACCACTGATTTGTAACAACATCAATGGCAAAGGCAACAATGGCCATCATTAATATTCATTCAAAACAATCCATTCCGATTGGTTTATGTACTGTCAGTCAACAGTTTTCTATGTTACTACTTTTGATGGGACCATCATGCAATAGTCTTCAACCAGGAAGCCAATTGGTCAAGAATGTTCTTGTTATCTACCATCTTTGGCTGGTTTTGTAGGTTTTCAATCAGACTAGAGTGAGGAAGGACCTAAGTAAGTTATGGAGAGCAAATAAATTCCTTATGCAAATTAGTTTGGAAATTAGACCATCTGATTGGTTGATGCAATTCTCATTAGGGATGGCCATCGGCCATCGATGTTTATAAACCATCGATGGGTTATGGTCGATGTTCAATAGTTTTTACATCAATGTTTAGTTAAAACGACTAGTTTTTTTTGCTATTTCCTGGTACACAGAGCAAAGCTCCACCCACGACACCAGTGAAGCCCCGCCCCCATATTCTGATTGGCCCACAGGCCAGTCAGTCAAATACAATGGATGACCACTGATTTGTAACAACATCGATGGCAAAGGCAACAATGGCCATCATTAATACTCATTCAAAACAATCCATTCCGATTGGTTTATGTACTGTCAGTCAACAGTTTTCTATTTTACTACTTTTGATGGGACCATCATGCAATAGTCTTCAACCAGGAAGCCAATTGGTCAAGAATGTTCTTGTTATCTACCATCTTTGGCTGGTTTTGTAGGTTTTCAATGAGACTAGGGTGAGGAAGGACCTAAGTAAGTTATGGAGAGCAAATAAATTCCTTATGCAAATTAGTTTGGAAATTAGACCATCTGATTGGTTGATGCAATTCTCATTAGGGATGGCCATCGGCCATCGGCCATCGATGTTTATAAACCATCGATGGGTTATGGTCGATGTTCAATAGTTTTTACATCAATGTTTAGTTAAAACGACTAGTTTTGTTTTACTATTTCCTGGTACACAGAGCAAAGCTCCACCCATGACACCAGTGAAGCCCCGCACCCATATTCTGATTGGCCCACAGGCCAGTCAGTCAAATACAATGGATGACCACTGATATGTAACAACATCGATGGCAAAGGCAACAATGGCCATCATTAATACTCATTCAAAACAATCCATTCCGATTGGTTTATGTACTGTCAGCCAACAGTTTTCTATTTTACTACTTTTGATGGGACCATCATGCAATAGTCTTCAACCAGGAAGCCAATTGGTCAAGAATGTTCTTGTTATCAACCATCTTTGGCTGGTTTTGTAGGTTTTTAATCAGACTAGGGTGAGGAAGGACCTAAGTAAGTTATGGAGAGCAAATAAATTCCTTATGCAAATTAGTTTGGAAATTAGACCATCTGATTGGTTGATGCAATTCTCATTAGGGATGGCCATCGGCCATCGATGTTTATAAACCATCGATGGGTTATGGTCGATGTTCAATAGTTTTTACATCAATGTTTAGTTAAAACGACTATTTTTTTTTGCTATTTCCTGGTACACAGAGCAAAGCTCCACCCACGACACCAGTGAAGCCCCGCCCCCATATTCTGATTGGCCCACAGGCCAGTCAGTCAAATACAATGGATGACCACTGATTTGTAACAACATCGATGGCAAAGGCAACAATGGCCATCATTAATACTCATTCAAAATAATCCATTCCGATTGGTTTATGTACTGTCAGTCAACAGTTTTCTATTTTACTACTTTTGATGGGACCATCATGCAATAGTCTTCAACCAGGAAGCCAATTGGTCAAGAATGTTCTTGTTATCTACCATCTTTGGCTGGTTTTGTAGGTTTTCAATGAGACTAGGGTGAGGAAGGACCTAAGTAAGTTATGGAGAGCAAATAAATTCCTTATGCAAATTAGTTTGGAAATTAGACCATCTGATTGGTTGATGCAATTCTCATTAGGGATGGCCATCGGCCATCGGCCATCGATGTTTATAAACCATCGATGGGTTATGGTCGATGTTCAATAGTTTTTACATCAATGTTTAGTTAAAACGACTAGTTTTGTTTTACTATTTCCTGGTACACAGAGCAAAGCTCCACCCATGACACCAGTGAAGCCCCGCACCCATATTCTGATTGGCCCACAGGCCAGTCAGTCAAATACAATGGATGACCACTGATATGTAACAACATCGATGGCAAAGGCAACAATGGCCATCATTAATACTCATTCAAAACAATCCATTCCGATTGGTTTATGTACTGTCAGCCAACAGTTTTCTATTTTACTACTTTTGATGGGACCATCATGCAATAGTCTTCAACCAGGAAGCCAATTGGTCAAGAATGTTCTTGTTATCAGCCATCTTTGGCTGGTTTTGTATGTTTTCAATCAGACTAGGGTGAGGAAGGACCTAAGTAAGTTATGGAGAGCAAATAAATTCCTTATGCAAATTAGTTTGGAAATTAAACCATCTGATTGGTTGATGCAATTCTCATTAGGGATGGCCATCGGCCATCGATGTTTATAACCATCGATGGGTTATGGTCGATGTTCAATAGTTTTTACATCAATGTTTAGTTAAAACGACTAGTTTTGTTTTGCTATTTCCTGTTACACAGAGCAAAGCTCCACCCACGGCACCAGTGAAGCCCCGCCCCCATATTCTGATTGGCCCTCAGGCCAGTCAGTCAAATGCAATGGATGACCACTGATATGTAACAACATCGATCGCAAAGGCAACAATGGCCATCATTAATACTCATTCAAAACATTCCATTCCGATTGGTTTATGTACTGTCAGTCAACAGTTTTCTATTTTACTACTTTTGATGGGACCATCATGCATTAGTCTTCAACCAGGAAGCCAATTGGTCATGAATGTTCTTGTTATCAACCATCTTTGGCTGGTTTTGTAGGTTTTCAATCAGACTAGGGTGAGGAAGGACCTAAGTAAGTTATGGAGAGCAAATAAATTCCTTATGCAAATTAGTTTGGAAATTAGACCATCTGATTGGTTGATGCAATTCTCATTAGGGATGGCCATCGGCCATCGATGTTTATAAACCATCGATGGGTTATGGTCGATGTTCAATAGTTTTTACATCAATGTTTAGTTAAAACGACTAGTTATGTTTTGCTATTTCCTGGTACACAGAGCAAAGCTCCACCCACGACACCAGTGAAGCCCCGCCCCCATATTCTGATTGGCCCACAGGCCAGTCAGTCAAATACAATGGATGACCACTGATATGTAACAACATCGATGGCAAAGGCAACAATGGCCATCATTAATACTCATTCAAAACAATCCATTCCGATTGGTTTATGTACTGTCAGCCAACAGTTTTCTATTTTACTACTTTTGATGGGACCATCATGCAATAGTCTTCAACCAGGAAGCCAATTGGTCAAGAATGTTCTTGTTATCAACCATCTTTGGCTGGTTTTGTATGTTTTCAATCAGACTAGGGTGAGGAAGGACCTAAGTAAGTTATGGAGAGCAAATAAATTCCTTTTGCAAATTAGTTTGGAAATTAGACCATCTGATTGGTTGATGCAATTCTCATTAGGGATGGCCATCGGCCATCGATGTTTATAAACCATCGATGGGTTATGGTCGATGTTCAATAGTTTTTACATCAATGTTTAGTTAAAACGACTATTTTTTTTTGCTATTTCCTGGTACACAGAGCAAAGCTCCACCCACGACACCAGTGAAGCCCCGCCCCCATATTCTGATTGGCCCACAGGCCAGTCAGTCAAATACAATGGATGACCACTGATTTGTAACAACATCGATGGCAAAGGCAACAATGGCCATCATTAATACTCATTCAAAACAATCCATTCCGATTGGTTTATGTACTGTCAGTCAACAGTTTTCTATTTTACTACTTTTGATGGGACCATCATGCAATAGTCTTCAACCAGGAAGCCAATTGGTCAAGAATGTTCTTGTTATCTACCATCTTTGGCTGGTTTTGTAGGTTTTCAATGAGACTAGGGTGAGGAAGGACCTAAGTAAGTTATGGAGAGCAAATAAATTCCTTATGCAAATTAGTTTGGAAATTAGACCATTTGATTGGTTGATGCAATTCTCATTAGGGATGGCCATCGGCCATCGGCCATCGATGTTTATAACCATCGATGGGTTATGGTCGATGTTCAATAGTTTTTACATCAATGTTTAGTTAAAACGACTAGTTTTGTTTTGCTATTTCCTGTTACACAGAGCAAAGCTCCACCCACGGCACCAGTGAAGCCCCGCCCCCATATTCTGATTGGCCCTCAGGCCAGTCAGTCAAATGCAATGGATGACCACTGATATGTAACAACATCGATCGCAAAGGCAACAATGGCCATCATTAATACTCATTCAAAACATTCCATTCCGATTGGTTTATGTACTGTCAGTCAACAGTTTTCTATTTTACTACTTTTGATGGGACCATCATGCATTAGTCTTCAACCAGGAAGCCAATTGGTCATGAATGTTCTTGTTATCAACCATCTTTGGCTGGTTTTGTAGGTTTTCAATCAGACTAGGGTGAGGAAGGACCTAAGTAAGTTATGGAGAGCAAATAAATTCCTTATGCAAATTAGTTTGGAAATTAGACCATCTGATTGGTTGATGCAATTCTCATTAGGGATGGCCATCGGCCATCGATGTTTATAAACCATCGATGGGTTATGGTCGATGTTCAATAGTTTTTACATCAATGTTTAGTTAAAACGACTAGTTTTGTTTGCTATTTCCTGGTACACAGAGCAAAGCCCCGCCCCCAAATTCTGATTGGCCCACAGGCAAGTCAGTCAAATACAATGGATGACCACTGATATGTAACAACATCGACGGCAAAGGCAACAATGGCCATCATTAATACTCATTCAAAACAATCCATTCCGATTTGTTTATGTACTGTAAGCCAACAGTTTTCTATTTTACTACTTTTGATGGGACCATCATGCAATAGTCTTCAACCAGGAAGCAAATTGGTCAAGAATGTTCTTGTTAACAACCATCTTTGGCTGGTTTTGTAGGTTTTCAATCAGACTAGGATGAGGAAAGACCTAAGTAAGTTATAGAGAGCAAATAAATTCCTTATGCAAATTAGTTTTGAAATTAGACCATCTGATTGGTTGATGCAATTCTCATTAGGGATGGCCATCGGCCATCGATGTTTTTAAACCATCGATGGGTTATGGTCGATGTTCAATAGTTTTTACATCAATGTTTAGTTAAAACGACTAGTTTTGTTTTGCTATTTCCTGGTACACAGAGCAAAGCTCCACCCACGACACCAGTGAAGCCCCGCCCCTATATTCTGATTGGCCCACAGGCCAGTCAGTCACATACAATGGATGACCACTGATTTGTAACAACATCGATGGCAAAGGCAACAATGGCCATCATTAATACTCATTCAAAACAATCCATTCCGATTGGTTTATGTACTGTCAGTCAACAGTTTTCTATTTTACTACTTTTGATGGGACCATCATGCAATAGTCTTCAACCAGGAAGCCAATTGGTCAAGAATGTTCTTGTTATCTACCATCTTTGGCTGGTTTTGTAGGTTTTCAATCAGACTAGGGTGAGGAAGGACCTAAGTAAGTTATGGAGAGCAAATAAATTCCTTATGCAAATTAGTTTGGAAATTAGACCATCTGATTCGTTGATGCAATTCTCATTAGGGATGGCCATCGGCCATCGATGTTTATAAACCATCGATGGGTTATGGTCGATGTTCAATAGTTTTTACATCAATGTTTAGTTAAAACGACTAGTTTTTTTATGCTATTTCCTGGTACACAGAGCAAAGCTCCACCCACGACACCAGTGAAGCCCCGCCCCCATATTCTGATTGGCCCACAGGCCAGTCAGTCAAATACAATGGATGACCACTGATTTGTAACAACATCGATGGCAAAGGCAACAATGGCCATCATTAATACTCATTCAAAACAATCCATTCCGATTGGTTTATGTACTGTCAGTCAACAGTTTTCTATTTTACTACTTTTGATGGGACCATCATGCAATAGTCTTCAACCAGGAAGCCAATTGGTCAAGAATGTTCTTGTTATCTACCATCTATGGCTGGTTTTGTAGGTTTTCAATGAGACTAGGGTGAGGAAGGACCTAAGTAAGTTATGGAGAGCAAATAAATTCCTTATGCAAATTAGTTTGGAAATTAGACCATCTGATTGGTTGATGCAATTCTCATTAGGGATGGCCATCGGCCATCGGCCATCGATGTTTATAAACCATCGATGGGTTATGGTCGATGTTCAATAGTTTTTACATCAATGTTTAGTTAAAACGACTAGTTTTTTTTGCTATTTCCTGGTACACAGAGCAAAGCTCCACCCATGACACCAGTGAAGCCCCGCACCCATATTCTGATTGGCCCACAGGCCAGTCAGTCAAATACAATGGATGACCACTGATATGTAACAACATCGATGGCAAAGGCAACAATGGCCATCATTAATACTCATTCAAAACAATCCATTACGATTGGTTTATGTACTGTCAGCCAACAGTTTTCTATTTTACTACTTTTGATGGGACCATCATGCAATAGTCTTCAACCAGGAAGCCAATTGGTCAAGAATGTTCTTGTTATCTACCATCTATGGCTGGTTTTGTAGGTTTTCAATGAGACTAGGGTGAGGAAGGACCTAAGTAAGTTATGGAGAGCAAATAAATTCCTTATGCAAATTAGTTTGGAAATTAGACCATCTGATTGGTTGATGCAATTCTCATTAGGGATGGCCATCGGCCATCGATGTTTATAAACCATCGATGGGTTATGGTCGATGTTCAATAGTTTTTACATCAATGTTTAGTTAAAACGACTAGTTTTTTTTGCTATTTCCTGGTACACAGAGCAAAGCTCCACCCATGACACCAGTGAAGCCCCGCACCCATATTCTGATTGGCCCACAGGCCAGTCAGTCAAATACAATGGATGACCACTGATATGTAACAACATCGATGGCAAAGGCAACAATGGCCATCATTAATACTCATTCAAAACAATCCATTACGATTGGTTTATGTACTGTCAGCCAACAGTTTTCTATTTTACTACTTTTGATGGGACCATCATGCAATAGTCTTCAACCAGGAAGCCAATTGGTCAAGAATGTTCTTGTTATCAACCATCTTTGGCTGGTTTTGTAGGTTTTCAATCAGACTAGGGTGAGGAAGGACCTAAGTAAGTTATGGAGAGCAAATAAATTCCTTATGCAAATTAGTTTGGAAATTAGACCATCTGATTGGTTGATGCAATTCTCATTAGGGATGGCCATCGGCCATCGATGTTTATAAACCATCGATGGGTTATGGTCGATGTTCAATAGTTTTTACATCAATGTTTAGTTAAAACGACTAGTTATGTTTTGCTATTTCCTGGTACACAGAGCAAAGCTCCACCCACGACACCAGTGAAGCCCCGCCCCCATATTCTGATTGGCCCACAGGCCAGTCAGTCAAATACAATGGATGACCACTGATATGTAACAACATCGATGGCAAAGGCAACAATGGCCATCATTAATACTCATTCAAAACAATCCATTCCGATTGGTTTATGTACTGTCAGCCAACAGTTTTCTATTTTACTACTTTTGATGGGACCATCATGCAATAGTCTTCAACCAGGAAGCCAATTGGTCAAGAATGTTCTTGTTATCAACCATCTTTGGCTGGTTTTGTATGTTTTCAATCAGACTAGGGTGAGGAAGGACCTAAGTAAGTTATGGAGAGCAAATAAATTCCTTATGCAAATTAGTTTGGAAATTAGACCATCTGATTGGTTGATGCAATTCTCATTAGGGATGGCCATCGGCCATCTATGTTTATAACCATCGATGGGTTATGGTCGATGTTCAATAGTTTTTACATCAATGTTTAGTTAAAACGACTAGTTTTGTTTTGCTATTTCCTGTTACACAGAGCAAAGCTCCACCCACGGCACCAGTGAAGCCCCGCCCCCATATTCTGATTGGCCCTCAGGCCAGTCAGTCAAATGCAATGGATGACCACTGATATGTAACAACATCGATGGCAAAGGCAACAATGGCCATCATTAATACTCATTCAAAACATTCCATTCCGATTGGTTTATGTACTGTTAGTCAACAGTTTTCTATTTTACTACTTTTGATGGGACCATCATGCATTAGTCTTCAACCAGGAAGCCAATTGGTCAAGAATGTTCTTGTTATCAACCATCTTTGGCTGGTTTTGTAGGTTTTCAATCAGACTAGGGTGAGGAAGGACCTAAGTAAGTTATGGAGAGCAAATAAATTCCTTATGCAAATTAGTTTGGAAATTAGACCATCTGATTGGTTGATGCAATTCTCATTAGGGATGGCCATCGGCCATCGATGTTTATAAACCATCGATGGGTTATGGTCGATGTTCAATAGTTTTTACATCAATGTTTAGTTAAAACGACTAGTTTTTTTTGCTATTTCCTGGTACACAGAGCAAAGCTCCACCCACGACACCAGTGAAGCCCCGCCCCCATATTCTGATTGGCCCACAGGCCAGTCAGTCAAATACAATGGATGACCACTGATTTGTAACAACATCGATGGCAAAGGCAACAATGGCCATCATTAATACTCATTCAAAACAATCCATTCCGATTGGTTTATGTACTGTCAGTCAACAGTTTTCTATTTTACTACTTTTGATGGGACCATCATGCAATAGTCTTCAACCAGGAAGCCAATTGGTCATGAATGTTCTTGTTATCAACCATCTTTGGCTGGTTTTGTAGGTTTTCAATCAGACTAGGGTGAGGAAGGACCTAAGTAAGTTATGGAGAGCAAATAAATTCCTTATGCAAATTAGTTTGGAAATTAGACCATCTGATTGGTTGATGCAATTCTCATTAGGGATGGCCATCGGTCATCGATGTTTATAAACCATCGATGGGTTATGGTCGATGTTCAATAGTTTTTACATCAATGTTTAGTTAAAACGACTAGTTTTGTTTGCTATTTCCTGGTACACAGAGCAAAGCCCCGCCCCCAAATTCTGATTGGCCCACAGGCAAGTCAGTCAAATACAATGGATAACCACTGATATGTAACAACATCGACGGCAAAGGCAACAATGGCCATCATTAATACTCATTCAAAACAATCCATTCCGATTTGTTTATGTACTGTAAGCCAACAGTTTTCTATTTTACTACTTTTGATGGGACCATCATGCAATAGTCTTCAACCAGGAAGCAAATTGGTCAAGAATGTTCTTGTTAACAACCATCTTTGGCTGGTTTTGTAGGTTTTCAATCAGACTAGGATGAGGAAAGACCTAAGTAAGTTATAGAGAGCAAATAAATTCCTTATGCAAATTAGTTTTGAAATTAGACCATCTGATTGGTTGATGCAATTCTCATTAGGGATGGCCATCGGCCATCGATGTTTTTAAACCATCGATGGGTTATGGTCGATGTTCAATAGTTTTTACATCAATGTTTGGTTAAAACGACTAGTTTTGTTTTGCTATTTCCTGGTACACAGAGCAAAGCTCCACCCACGACACCAGTGAAGCCCCGCCCCTATATTCTGATTGGCCCACAGGCCAGTCAGTCACATACAATGGATGACCACTGATTTGTAACAACATCGATGGCAAAGGCAACAATGGCCATCATTAATACTCATTCAAAACAATCCATTCCGATTGGTTTATGTACTGTCAGTCAACAGTTTTCTATTTTACTACTTTTGATGGGACCATCATGCAATAGTCTTCAACCAGGAAGCCAATTGGTCAAGAATGTTCTTGTTATCTACCATCTTTGGCTGGTTTTGTAGGTTTTCAATCAGACTAGGGTGAGGAAGGACCTAAGTAAGTTATCGAGAGCAAATAAATTCCTTATGCAAATTAGTTTGGAAATTAGACCATCTGATTGGTTGATGCAATTCTCATTAGGGATGGCCATCGGCCATCGGCCATCGGCCATCGATGTTTATAAACCATCGATGGGTTATGGTCGATGTTCAATAGTTTTTACATCAATGTTTAGTTAAAACGACTAGTTTTGTTTTACTATTTCCTGGTACACAGAGCAAAGCTCCACCCATGACACCAGTGAAGCCCCGCACCCATATTCTGATTGGCCCACAGGCCAGTCAGTCAAATACAATGGATGACCACTGATATGTAACAACATCGATCGCAAAGGCAACAATGGCCATCATTAATACTCATTCAAAACATTCCATTCCGATTGGTTTATGTACTGTCAGTCAACAGTTTTCTATTTTACTACTTTTGATGGGACCATCATGCATTAGTCTTCAACCAGGAAACCAATTGGTCATGAATGTTCTTGTTATCAACCATCTTTGGCTGGTTTTGTAGGTTTTCAATCAGACTAGGGTGAGGAAGGACCTAAGTAAGTTATGGAGAGCAAATAAATTCCTTATGCAAATTAGTTTGGAAATTAGACCATCTGATTGGTTGATGCAATTCTCATTAGGGATGGCCATCGGCCATCGATGTTTATAAACCATCGATGGGTTATGGTCGATGTTCAATAGTTTTTACATCAATGTTTAGTTAAAACGACTAGTTTTGTTTTGCTATTTCCTGGTACACAGAGCAAAGCTCCACCCACGACACCAGTGAAGCCCCGCCCCTATATTCTGATTGGCCCACAGGCCAGTCAGTCACATACAATGGATGACCACTGATTTGTAACAACATCGATGGCAAAGGCAACAATGGCCATCATTAATACTCATTCAAAACAATCCATTCCGATTGGTTTATGTACTGTCAGTCAACAGTTTTCTATTTTACTACTTTTGATGGGACCATCATGCAATAGTCTTCAACCAGGAAGCCAATTGGTCAAGAATGTTCTTGTTATCTACCATCTTTGGCTGGTTTTGTAGGTTTTCAATCAGACTAGGGTGAGGAAGGACCTAAGTAAGTTATGGAGAGCAAATAAATTCCTTATGCAAATTAGTTTGGAAATTAGACCATCTGATTGGTTGATGCAATTCTCATTAGGGATGGCCATCGGCCATCGATGTTTATAAACCATCGATGGGTTATGGTCGATGTTCAATAGTTTTTACATCAATGTTTAGTTAAAACGACTAGTTTTTTTTGCTATTTCCTGGTACACAGAGCAAAGCTCCACCCACGACACCAGTGAAGCCCCGCCCCCATATTCTGATTGGCCCACAGGCCAGTCAGTCAAATACAATGGATGACCACTGATTTGTAACAACATCGATGGCAAAGGCAACAATGGCCATCATTAATATTCATTCAAAACAATCCATTCCGATTGGTTTATGTACTGTCAGTCAACAGTTTTCTATTTTACTACTTTTGATGGGACCATCATGCAATAGTCTTCAACCAGGAAGCCAATTGGTCAAGAATGTTCTTGTTATCTACCATCTATGGCTGGTTTTGTAGGTTTTCAATGAGACTAGGGTGAGGAAGGACCTAAGTAAGTTATGGAGAGCAAATAAATTCCTTATGCAAATTAGTTTGGAAATTAGACCATCTGATTGGTTGATGCAATTCTCATTAGGGATGGCCATCGGCCATCGGCCATCGATGTTTATAAACCATCGATGGGTTATGGTCGATGTTCAATAGTTTTTACATCAATGTTTAGTTAAAACGACTAGTTTTTTTTGCTATTTCCTGGTACACAGAGCAAAGCTCCACCCATGACACCAGTGAAGCCCCGCACCCATATTCTGATTGGCCCACAGGCCAGTCAGTCAAATACAATGGATGACCACTGATATGTAACAACATCGATGGCAAAGGCAACAATGGCCATCATTAATACTCATTCAAAACAATCCATTACGATTGGTTTATGTACTGTCAGCCAACAGTTTTCTATTTTACTACTTTTGATGGGACCATCATGCAATAGTCTTCAACCAGGAAGCCAATTGGTCAAGAATGTTCTTGTTATCAACCATCTTTGGCTGGTTTTGTAGGTTTTCAATCAGACTAGGGTGAGGAAGGACCTAAGTAAGTTATGGAGAGCAAATAAATTCCTTATGCAAATTAGTTTGGAAATTAGACCATCTGATTGGTTGATGCAATTCTCATTAGGGATGGCCATCGGCCATCGATGTTTATAAACCATCGATGGGTTATGGTCGATGTTCAATAGTTTTTACATCAATGTTTAGTTAAAACGACTAGTTATGTTTTGCTATTTCCTGGTACACAGAGCAAAGCTCCACCCACGACACCAGTGAAGCCCCGCCCCCATATTCTGATTGGCCCACAGGCCAGTCAGTCAAATACAATGGATGACCACTGATATGTAACAACATCGATGGCAAAGGCAACAATGGCCATCATTAATACTCATTCAAAACAATCCATTCCGATTGGTTTATGTACTGTCAGCCAACAGTTTTCTATTTTACTACTTTTGATGGGACCATCATGCAATAGTCTTCAACCAGGAAGCCAATTGGTCAAGAATGTTCTTGTTATCAACCATCTTTGGCTGGTTTTGTATGTTTTCAATCAGACTAGGGTGAGGAAGGACCTAAGTAAGTTATGGAGAGCAAATAAATTCCTTATGCAAATTAGTTTGGAAATTAGACCATCTGATTGGTTGATGCAATTCTCATTAGGGATGGCCATCGGCCATCTATGTTTATAACCATCGATGGGTTATGGTCGATGTTCAATAGTTTTTACATCAATGTTTAGTTAAAACGACTAGTTTTGTTTTGCTATTTCCTGTTACACAGAGCAAAGCTCCACCCACGGCACCAGTGAAGCCCCGCCCCCATATTCTGATTGGCCCTCAGGCCAGTCAGTCAAATGCAATGGATGACCACTGATATGTAACAACATCGATGGCAAAGGCAACAATGGCCATCATTAATACTCATTCAAAACATTCCATTCCGATTGGTTTATGTACTGTTAGTCAACAGTTTTCTATTTTACTACTTTTGATGGGACCATCATGCATTAGTCTTCAACCAGGAAGCCAATTGGTCAAGAATGTTCTTGTTATCAACCATCTTTGGCTGGTTTTGTAGGTTTTCAATCAGACTAGGGTGAGGAAGGACCTAAGTAAGTTATGGAGAGCAAATAAATTCCTTATGCAAATTAGTTTGGAAATTAGACCATCTGATTGGTTGATGCAATTTTCATTAGGGATGGCCATCGGCCATCGATGTTTATAAACCATCGATGGGTTATGGTCGATGTTCAATAGTTTTTACATCAATGTTTAGTTAAAACGACTAGTTTTTTTTGCTATTTCCTGGTACACAGAGCAAAGCTCCACCCACGACACCAGTGAAGCCCCGCCCCCATATTCTGATTGGCCCACAGGCCAGTCAGTCAAATACAATGGATGACCACTGATTTGTAACAACATCGATGGCAAAGGCAACAATGGCCATCATTAATACTCATTCAAAACAATCCATTCCGATTGGTTTATGTACTGTCAGTCAACAGTTTTCTATTTTACTACTTTTGATGGGACCATCATGCAATAGTCTTCAACCAGGAAGCCAATTGGTCAAGAATGTTCTTGTTATCTACCATCTTTGGCTGGTTTTGTAGGTTTTCAATCAGACTAGGGTGAGGAAGGACCTAAGTAAGTTATGGAGAGCAAATAAATTCCTTATGCAAATTAGTTTGGAAATTAGACCATCTGATTGGTTGATGCAATTCTCATTAGGGATGGCCATCGGCCATCGATGTTTATAAACCATCGATGGGTTATGGTCGATGTTCAATAGTTTTTACATCAATGTTTAGTTAAAACGACTAGTTTTTTTTGCTATTTCCTGGTACACAGAGCAAAGCTCCACCCACGACACCAGTGAAGCCCCGCCCCCATATTCTGATTGGCCCACAGGCCAGTCAGTCAAATACAATGGATGACCACTGATTTGTAACAACATCGATGGCAAAGGCAACAATGGCCATCATTAATACTCATTCAAAACAATCCATTCCGATTGGTTTATGTACTGTCAGTCAACAGTTTTCTATTTTACTACTTTTGATGGGACCATCATGCAATAGTCTTCAACCAGGAAGCCAATTGGTCAAGAATGTTCTTGTTATCTACCATCTTTGGCTGGTTTTGTAGGTTTTCAATCAGACTAGGGTGAGGAAGGACCTAAGTAAGTTATGGAGAGCAAATAAATTCCTTATGCAAATTAGTTTGGAAATTAGACCATCTGATTGGTTGATGCAATTCTCATTAGGGATGGCCATCGGCCATCGGCCATCGATGTTTATAAACCATCGATGGGTTATGGTCGATGTTCAATAGTTTTTACATCAATGTTTAGTTAAAACGACTAGTTTTGTTTTACTATTTCCTGGTACACAGAGCAAAGCTCCACCCATGACACCAGTGAAGCCCCGCACCCATATTCTGATTGGCCCACAGGCCAGTCAGTCAAATACAATGGATGACCACTGATATGTAACAACATCGATGGCAAAGGCAACAATGGCCATCATTAATACTCATTCAAAACAATCCATTCCGATTGGTTTATGTACTGTCAGCCAACAGTTTTCTATTTTACTACTTTTGATGGGACCATCATGCAATAGTCTTCAACCAGGAAGCCAATTGGTCAAGAACGTTCTTGTTATCAACCATCTTTGGCTGGTTTTGTAGGTTTTCAATCAGACTAGGGTGAGGAAGGACCTAAGTAAGTTATGGAGAGCAAATACATTCCTTATGCAAATTAGTTTGGAAATTAGACCATCTGATTGGTTGATGCAATTCTCATTAGGGATGGCCATCGGCCATCGATGTTTATAAACCATCGATGGGTTATGGTCGATGTTCAATAGTTTTTACATCAATGTTTAGTTAAAACGACTAGTTATGTTTTGCTATTTCCTGGTACACAGAGCAAAGCTCCACCCACGACACCAGTGAAGCCCCGCCCCCATATTCTGATTGGCCCACAGGCCAGTCAGTCAAATACAATGGATGACCACTGATATGTAACAACATCGATGGCAAAGGCAACAATGGCCATCATTAATACTCATTCAAAACAATCCATTCCGATTGGTTTATGTACTGTCAGCCAACAGTTTTCTATTTTACTACTTTTGATGGGACCATCATGCAATAGTCTTCAACCAGGAAGCCAATTGGTCAAGAATGTTCTTGTTATCAACCATCTTTGGCTGGTTTTGTATGTTTTCAATCAGACTAGGGTGAGGAAGGACCTAAGTAAGTTATGGAGAGCAAATAAATTCCTTATGCAAATTAGTTTGGAAATTAGACCATCTGATTGGTTGATGCAATTCTCATTAGGGATGGCCATCGGCCATCGATGTTTATAAACCATCGATGGGTTATGGTCGATGTTCAATAGTTTTTACATCAATGTTTAGTTAAAACGACTAGTTTTGTTTTGCTATTTCCTGTTACACAGAGCAAAGCTCCACCCACGGCACCAGTGAAGCCCCGCCCCCATATTCTGATTGGCCCACAGGCCAGTCAGTCAAATGCAATGGATGACCACTGATATGTAACAACATCGATGGCAAAGGCAACAATGGCCATCATTAATACTCATTCAAAACATTCCATTCCGATTGGTTTATGTACTGTTAGTCAACAGTTTTCTATTTTACTACTTTTGATGGGACCATCATGCATTAGTCTTCAACCAGGAAGCCAATTGGTCAAGAATGTTCTTGTTATCAACCATCTTTGGCTGGTTTTGTAGGTTTTCAATCAGACTAGGGTGAGGAAGGACCTAAGTAAGTTATGGAGAGCAAATAAATTCCTTATGCAAATTAGTTTGGAAATTAGACCATCTGATTGGTTGATGCAATTCTCATTAGGGATGGCCATCGGCCATCGATGTTTATAAACCATCGATGGGTTATGGTCGATGTTCAATAGTTTTTACATCAATGTTTAGTTAAAACAACTAGTTTTGTTTGCTATTTCCTGGTACACAGAGCAAAGCCCCGCCCCCATATTCTGATTGGCCCACAGGCAAGTCAGTCAAATACAATGGATGACCACTGATATGTAACAACATCGACGGCAAAGGCAACAATGGCCATCATTAATACTCATTCAAAACAATCCATTCCGATTTGTTTATGTACTGTAAGCCAACAGTTTTCTATTTTACTACTTTTGATGGGACCATCATGCAATAGTCTTCAACCAGGAAGCCAATTGGTCAAGAATGTTCTTGTTATCAACCATCTTTGGCTGGTTTTGTAGGCTTTCAATCAGACTAGGGTGAGGAAAGACCTAAGTAAGTTATAGAGAGCAAATACATTCCTTATGCAAATTAGTTTTAAAATTAGACCATCTGATTGGTTGATGCAATTCTCATTAGGGATGGCCATCGGCCATCGGCCATCGATGTTTATAAACCATCGATGGGTTATGGTCGATGTTCAATAGTTTTTACATCAATGTTTAGTTAAAACGACTAGTTTTGTTTTGCTATTTCCTGGTACACAGAGCAAAGCTCCACCCACGACACCAGTGAAGCCCCGCCCCTATATTCTGATTGGCCCACAGGCCAGTCAGTCACATACAATGGATGACCACTGATTTGTAACAACATCGATGGCAAAGGCAACAATGGCCATCATTAATACTCATTCAAAACAATCCATTCCGATTGGTTTATGTACTGTCAGTCAACAGTTTTCTATTTTACTACTTTTGATGGGACCATCATGCAATAGTCTTCAACCAGGAAGCCAATTGGTCACGAATGTTCTTGTTATCAACCATCTTTGGCTGGTTTTGTAGGTTTTCAATCAGACTAGGGTGAGGAAGGACCTTAGTAAGTTATGGAGAGCAAATAAATTCCTTATGCAAATTAGTTTGGAAATTAGACCATCTGATTGGTTGATGCAATTCTCATTAGGGATGGCCATCGGCCATCGATGTTTATAAACCATCAATGGGTTATGGTCGATGTTCAATAGTTTTTACATCAATGTTTAGTTAAAACGACTAGTTTTGTTTTGCTATTTCCTGGTACACAGAGCAAAGCCCCGCCCCCATATTCTGATTGGCCCACAGGCCAGTCAGTCAAATACAATGAATGACCACTGATATGTAACAACATCGATGGCAAAGGCAACAATGGCCATCTTAATACTCATTCAAAACAATCCATTCCGATTGGTTTATGTACTGTCAGTCAACAGTTTTCTATTTTACTACTTTTGATGGGACCATCATGCAATAGTCTTCACCCAGGAAGCCAATTGGTCAAGAATGTTCTTGTTATCAACCATCTTTGGCTGGTTTTGTAGGTTTTCAATCAGACTAGGGTGAGGAAGGACCTAAGTAAGTTATGGAGAGCAAATAAATTCCTTATGCAAATTAGTTTGGAAATTAGACCATCTGATTGGTTGATGCAATTCTCATTAGGGATGGCCATCGGCAATCGATGTTTATAAACCATCGATGGGTTATGGTCGATGTTCAATAGTTTTTACATCAATGTTTAGTTAAAACGACTAGTTTTGTTTTGCTATTTCCTGGTACACAGAGCAAAGCTCCACCCACGACACCAGTGAAGCCCCGCCCCCATATTCTGATTGGCCCACAGGCCAGTCAGTCAAATACAATGGATGACCACTGATATGTAACAACATCGATGGCAAAGGCAACAATGACCATCTTAATACTCATTCAAAACAATCCATTCCGATTGGTTTATGTACTGTCAGTCAACAGTTTTCTATTTTACTACTTTTGATGGGACCATCATGCAATAGTCTTCAACCAGGAAGCCAATTGGTCAAGAATGTTCTTGTTATCAACCATCTTTGGCTGGTTTTGTAGGTTTTCAATCAGACTAGGGTGAGGAAGGACCTAAGTAAGTTATGGAGAGCAAATAAATTCCTTATGCAAATTAGTTTGGAAATTAGACCATCTGATTGGTTGATGCAATTCTCATTAGGGATGGCCATCGGCCATCGGCCATCGGCCATCGATGTTTATAAACCATCGATGGGTTATGATCGATGTTCAATAGTTTTTACATCAATGTTTAGTTAAAACGGCTAGTTTTGTTTTACTATTTCCTGGTACACAGAGCAAAGCTCCACCCATGACACCAGTGAAGCCCCGCACCCATATTCTGATTGGCCCACAGGCCAGTCAGTCAAATACAATGGATGACCACTGATATGTAACAACATCGATGGCAAAGGCAACAATGGCCATCATTAATACTCATTCAAAACAATCCATTCCGATTGGTTTATGTACTGTCAGCCAACAGTTTTCTATTTTACTACTTTTGATGGGATCATCATGCAATAGTCTTCAACCAGGAAGCCAATTGGTCAAGAATGTTCTTGTTATCAACCATCTTTGGCTGGTTTTGTATGTTTTCAATCAGACTAGGGTGAGGAAGGACCTAAGTAAGTTATGGAGAGCAAATAAATTCCTTATGCAAATTAGTTTGGAAATTAGACCATCTGATTGGTTGATGCAATTCTCATTAGGGATGGCCATCGGCCATCGATGTTTATAACCATCGATGGGTTATGGTCGATGTTCAATAGTTTTTACATCAATGTTTAGTTAAAACGACTAGTTTTGTTTTGCTATTTCCTGTTACACAGAGCAAAGCTACACCCACGGCACCAGTGAAGCCCCGCCCCCATATTCTGATTGGCCCTCAGGCCAGTCAGTCAAATGCAATGGATGACCACTGATATGTAACAACATCGATGGCAAAGGCAACAATGGCCATCATTAATACTCATTCAAAACATTCCATTCCGATTGGTTTATGTACTGTCAGTCAACAGTTTTCTATTTTACTACTTTTGATGGGACCATCATGCATTAGTCTTCAACCAGGAAGCCAATTGGTCAAGAATGTTCTTGTTATCAACCATCTTTGGCTGGTTTTGTAGGTTTTCAATCAGACTAGGGTGAGGAAGGACCTAAGTAAGTTATGGAGAGCAAATAAATTCCTTATGCAAATTAGTTTGGAAATTAGACCATCTGATTGGTTGATGCAATTCTCATTAGGGATGGCCATCGGCCATCGGCCATCGATGTTTATAAACCATCGATGGGTTATGGTCGATGTTCAATAGTTTTTACATCAATGTTTAGTTAAAACGACTAGTTTTGTTTGCTATTTCCTGGTACACAGAGCAAAGCCCCGCCCCCATATTCTGATTGGCCCACAGGCAAGTCAGTCAAATACAATGGATGACCACTGATATGTAACAACATCGACGGCAAAGGCAACAATGGCCATCATTAATACTCATTCAAAACAATCCATTCCGATTTGTTTATGTACTGTAAGCCAACAGTTTTCTATTTTACTACTTTTGATGGGACCATCATGCAATAGTCTTCAACCAGGAAGCCAATTGGTCAAGAATGTTCTTGTTATCAACCATCTTTGGCTGGTTTTGTAGGTTTTCAATCAGACTAGGGTGAGGAAAGACCTAAGTAAGTTATAGAGAGCAAATAAATTCCTTATGCAAATTAGTTTTGAAATTAGACCATCTGATTGGTTGATGCAATTCTCATTAGGGATGGCCATCGGCCATCGGCCATCGATGTTTATAAACCATCGATGGGTTATGGTCGATGTTCAATAGTTTTTACATCAATGTTTAGTTAAAACGACTAGTTTTGTTTTGCTATTTCCTGGTACACAGAGCAAAGCTCCACCCACGACACCAGTGAAGCCCCGCCCCTATATTCTGATTGGCCCACAGGCCAGTCAGTCACATACAATGGATGACCACTGATTTGTAACAACATCGATGGCAAAGGCAACAATGGCCATCATTTATACTCATTCAAAACAATCCATTCCGATTGGTTTATGTACTGTCAGTCAACAGTTTTCTATTTTACTACTTTTGATGGGACCATCATGCAATAGTCTTCAACCAGGAAGCCAATTGGTCAAGAATGTTCTTGTTATCTACCATCTTTGGCTGGTTTTGTAGGTTTTCAATCAGACTAGGGTGAGGAAGGACCTAAGTAAGTTATGGAGAGCAAATAAATTCCTTATGCAAATTAGTTTGGAAATTAGACCATCTGATTGGTTGATGCAATTCTCATTAGGGATGGCCATCGGCCATCGGCCATCGGCCATCGATGTTTATAAACCATCGATGGGTTATGGTCGATGTTCAATAGTTTTTACATCAATGTTTAGTTAAAACGACTAGTTTTGTTTTACTATTTCCTGGTACACAGAGCAAAGCTCCACCCATGACACCAGTGAAGCCCCGCACCCATATTCTGATTGGCCCACAGGCCAGTCAGTCAAATACAATGGATGATCACTGATATGTAACAACATCGATGGCAAAGGCAACAATGGCCATCTTAATACTCATTCAAAACAATCCATTCCGATTGGTTTATGTACTGTCAGTCAACAGTTTTCTATTTTACTACTTTTGATGGGACCATCATGCAATAGTCTTCACCCAGGAAGCCAATTGGTCAAGAATGTTCTTGTTATCAACCATCTTTGGCTGGTTTTGTAGGTTTTCAATCAGACTAGGGTGAGGAAGGACCTAAGTAAGTTATGGAGAGCAAATAAATTCCTTATGCAAAATAGTTTGGAAATTAGACCATCTGATTGGTTGATGCAATTCTCATTAGGGATGGCCATCGGCAATCGATGTTTATAAACCATCGATGGGTTATGGTCGAAGTTCAATAGTTTTTACATCAATGTTTAGTTAAAACGACTAGTTTTGTTTTGCTATTTCCTGGTACACAGAGCAAAGCTCCACCCACGACACCAGTGAAGCCCCGCCCCCATATTCTGATTGGCCCACAGGCCAGTCAGTCAAATACAATGGATGACCACTGATATGTAACAACATCGATGGCAAAGGCAACAATGACCATCTTAATACTCATTCAAAACAATCCATTCCGATTGGTTTATGTACTGTCAGTCAACAGTTTTCTATTTTACTACTTTTGATGAGACCATCATGCAATAGTCTTCAACCAGGAAGCCAATTGGTCAAGAATGTTCTTGTTATCAACCATCTTTGGCTGGTTTTGTAGGTTTTCAATCAGACTAGGGTGAGGAAGGACCTAAGTAAGTTATGGAGAGCAAATAAATTCCTTATGCAAATTAGTTTGGAAATTAGACCATCTGATTGGTTGATGCAATTCTCATTAGGGATGGCCATCGGCCATCGGCCATCGATGTTTATAAACCATCGATGGGTTATGGTCGATGTTCAATAGTTTTTACATCAATGTTTAGTTAAAACGACTAGTTTTGTTTTACTATTTCCTGGTACACAGAGCAAAGCTCCACCCATGACACCAGTGAAGCCCCGCACCCATATTCTGATTGGCCCACAGGCCAGTCAGTCAAATACAATGGATGACCACTGATATGTAACAACATCGATGGCAAAGGCAACAATGGCCATCATTAATACTCATTCAAAACAATCCATTCCGATTGGTTTATGTACTGTCAGTCAACAGTTTTCTATTTTACTACTTTTGATGGGACCATCATGCAATAGTCTTCACCCAGGAAGCCAATTGGTCAAGAATGTTCTTGTTATCAACCATCTTTGGCTGGTTTTGTAGGTTTTCAATCAGACTAGGGTGAGGAAGGACCTAAGTAAGTTATGGAGAGCAAATAAATTCCTTATGCAAAATAGTTTGGAAATTAGACCATCTGATTGGTTGATGCAATTCTCATTAGGGATGGCCATCGGCAATCGATGTTTATAAACCATCGATGGGTTATGGTCGAAGTTCAATAGTTTTTACATCAATGTTTAGTTAAAACGACTAGTTTTGTTTTGCTATTTCCTGGTACACAGAGCAAAGCTCCACCCACGACACCAGTGAAGCCCCGCCCCCATATTCTGATTGGCCCACAGGCCAGTCAGTCAAATACAATGGATGACCACTGATATGTAACAACATCGATGGCAAAGGCAACAATGACCATCTTAATACTCATTCAAAACAATCCATTCCGATTGGTTTATGTACTGTCAGTCAACAGTTTTCTATTTTACTACTTTTGATGAGACCATCATGCAATAGTCTTCAACCAGGAAGCCAATTGGTCAAGAATGTTCTTGTTATCAACCATCTTTGGCTGGTTTTGTAGGTTTTCAATCAGACTAGGGTGAGGAAGGACCTAAGTAAGTTATGGAGAGCAAATAAATTCCTTATGCAAATTAGTTTGGAAATTAGACCATCTGATTGGTTGATGCAATTCTCATTAGGGATGGCCATCGGCCATCGGCCATCGATGTTTATAAACCATCGATGGGTTATGGTCGATGTTCAATAGTTTTTACATCAATGTTTAGTTAAAACGACTAGTTTTGTTTTACTATTTCCTGGTACACAGAGCAAAGCTCCACCCATGACACCAGTGAAGCCCCGCACCCATATTCTGATTGGCCCACAGGCCAGTCAGTCAAATACAATGGATGACCACTGATATGTAACAACATCGATGGCAAAGGCAACAATGGCCATCATTAATACTCATTCAAAACAATCCATTCCGATTGGTTTATGTACTGTCAGCCAACAGTTTTCTATTTTACTACTTTTGATGGGACCATCATGCAATAGTTTTCAACCAGGAAGCCAATTGGTCAAGAATGTTCTTGTTATCAACCATCTTTGGCTGGTTTTGTAGGTTTTCAATCAGACTAGGGTGAGGAAGGACCTGAGTAAGTTATGGAGAGCAAATAAATTCCTTATGCAAATTAGTTTGGAAATTAGACCATCTGATTGGTTGATGCAATTCTCATTAGGGATGGCCATCGGCCATCGATGTTTATAAACCATCGATGGGTTATGGTCGATGTTCAATAGTTTTTACATCAATGTTTAGTTAAAACGACTAGTTTTGTTTTGCTATTTCCTGGTACACAGAGCAAAGCTCCACCCACGACACCAGTGAAGCCCCGCCCCCATATTCTGATTAGCCCACAGGCCAGTCAGTCAAATACAATGGATGACCACTGATATGTAACAACATCGATGGCAAAGGCAACAATGGCCATCATTAATACTCATTCAAAACAATCCATTCCGATTGGTTTATGTACTGTCAGCCAACAGTTTTCTATTTTACTACTTTTGATGGGATCATCATGCAATAGTCTTCAACCAGGAAGCCAATTGGTCAAGAATGTTCTTGTTATCAACCATCTTTGGCTGGTTTTGTATGTTTTCAATCAGACTAGGGTGAGGAAGGACCTAAGTAAGTTATGGAGAGCAAATAAATTCCTTATGCAAATTAGTTTGGAAATTAGACCATCTGATTGGTTGATGCAATTCTCATTAGGGATGGCCATCGGCCATCGATGTTTATAAACCATCGATGGGTTATGGTCGATGTTCAATAGTTTTTACATCAATGTTTAGTTAAAACGACTAGTTTTGTTTGCTATTTCCTGGTACACAGAGCAAAGCCCCGCCCCCATATTCTGATTGGCCCACAGGCAAGTCAGTCAAATACAATGGATGACCACTGATATGTAACAACATCGACGGCAAAGGCAACAATGGCCATCATTAATACTCATTCAAAACAATCCATTCCGATTTGTTTATGTACTGTAAGCCAACAGTTTTCTATTTTACTACTTTTGATGGGACCATCATGCAATAGTCTTCAACCAGGAAGCCAATTGGTCAAGAATGTTCTTGTTATCAACCATCTTTGGCTGGTTTTGTAGGTTTTCAATCAGACTAGGGTGAGGAAAGACCTAAGTAAGTTATAGAGAGCAAATAAATTGCTTATGCAAATTAGTTTTGAAATTAGACCATCTGATTGGTTGATGCAATTCTCATTAGGGATGGCCATCGGCCATCGGCCATCGATGTTTATAAACCATCGATGGGTTATGGTCGATGTTCAATAGTTTTTACATCAATGTTTAGTTAAAACGACTAGTTTTGTTTTGCTATTTCCTGGTACACAGAGCAAAGCTCCACCCACGACACCAGTGAAGCCCCGCCCCTATATTCTGATTGGCCCACAGGCCAGTCAGTCACATACAATGGATGACCACTGATTTGTAACAACATCGATGGCAAAGGCAACAATGGCCATCATTAATACTCATTCAAAACAATCCATTCCGATTGGTTTATGTACTGTCAGTCAACAGTTTTCTATTTTACTACTTTTGATGGGACCATCATGCAATAGTCTTCAACCAGGAAGCCAATTGGTCAAGAATGTTCTTGTTATCTACCATCTTTGGCTGGTTTTGTAGGTTTTCAATCAGACTAGGGTGAGGAAGGACCTAAGTAAGTTATGGAGAGCAAATAAATTCCTTATGCAAATTAGTTTGGAAATTAGACCATCTGATTGGTTGATGCAATTCTCATTAGGGATGGCCATCGGCCATCGGCCATCGATGTTTATAAACCATCGATGGGTTATGGTCGATGTTCAATAGTTTTTACATCAATGTTTTGTTAAAACGACTAGTTTTGTTTTGCTATTTCCTGGTACACAGAGCAAAGCTCCACCCACGACACCAGTGAAGCCCCGCCCCCATATTCTGATTGGCCAACAGGCCAGTCAGTCAAATACAATGGATGACCACTGATATGTAACAACATCGATGGCAAAGGCAACATTGGCCATCATTAATACTCATTCAAAACAATCCATTCCAATTGGTTTATGTACTGTCAGTCAACAGTTTTCTATTTTACTACTTTTGATGGGACCATCATGCAATAGTCTTCAACCAGGAAGCCAATTGGTCACGAATGTTCTTGTTATCAACCATCTTTGGCTGGTTTTGTAGGTTTTCAATCAGACTAGGGTGAGGAAGGACCTTAGTAAGTTACGGAGAGCAAATAAATTCCTTATGCAAATTAGTTTGGAAATTAGACCATCTGATTGGTTGATGCAATTCTCATTAGGGATGGCCATCGGCCATCGATGTTTATAAACCATCAATGGGTTATGGTCGATGTTCAATAGTTTTTACATCAATGTTTAGTTAAAACGACTAGTTTTGTTTTGCTATTTCCTGGTACACAGAGCAAAGACCCGCCCCCATATTCTGATTGGCCCACAGGCCAGTCAGTCAAATACAATGAATGACCACTGATATGTAACAACATCGATGGCAAAGGCAACAATGGCCATCTTAATACTCATTCAAAACAATCCATTCCGATTGGTTTATGTACTGTCAGTCAACAGTTTTCTATTTTACTACTTTTGATGGGACCATCATGCAATAGTCTTCACCCAGGAAGCCAATTGGTCAAGAATGTTCTTGTTATCAACCATCTTTGGCTGGTTTTGTAGGTTTTCAATCAGACTAGGGTGAGGAAGGACCTAAGTAAGTTATGGAGAGCAAATAAATTCCTTATGCAAATTAGTTTGGAAATTAGACCATCTGATTGGTTGATGCAATTCTCATTAGTATTGGCCATCGGCAATCGATGTTTATAAACCATCGATGGGTTATGGTCGATGTTCAATAGTTTTTACATCAATGTTTAGTTAAAACGACTAGTTTTGTTTTGCTATTTCCTGGTACACAGAGCAAAGCTCCACCCACGACACCAGTGAAGCCCCGCCCCCATATTCTGATTGGCCCACAGGCCAGTCAGTCAAATACAATGGATGACCACTGATATGTAACAACATCGATGGCAAAGGCAACATTGGCCATCTTAATACTCATTCAAAACAATCCATTCCGATTGGTTTATGTACTGTCAGTCAACAGTTTTCTATTTTACTACTTTTGATGGGACCATCATGCAATAGTCTTCACCCAGGAAGCCAATTGGTCAAGAATGTTCTTGTTATCAACCATCTTTGGCTGGTTTTGTAGGTTTTCAATCAGACTAGGGTGAGGAAGGACCTAAGTAAGTTATGGAGAGCAAATAAATTCCTTATGCAAATTAGTTTGGAAATTAGACCATCTGATTGGTTGATGCAATTCTCATTAGGGATGGCCATCGGCCATCGATGTTTATAAACCATCGATGGGTTATGGTCGATGTTCAATAGTTTTTACATCAATGTTTAGTTAAAACGACTAGTTTTGTTTTGCTATTTCCTGGTACACAGAGCAAAGTTCCACCCACGACACCAGTGAAGCCCCGCCCCCATATTCTGATTGGCCCACAGGCCAGTCAGTCAAATACAATGGATGACCACTGATATGTAACAACATCGATGGCAAAGGCAACAATGGCCATCATTAATACTCATTCAAAACAATCCATTCCGATTGGTTTATGTACTGTCAGCCAACAGTTTTCTATTTTACTACTTTTGATGGGACCATCATGCAATAGTCTTCAACCAGGAAGCCAATTGGTCAAGAATGTTCTTGTTATCAACCATCTTTGGCTGGTTTTGTAGGTTTTCAATGAGACTAGGGTGAGGAAGGACCTAAGTAAGTTATGGAGAGCAAATAAATTCCTTATGCAAATTAGTTTGGAAATTAGACCATCTGATTGGTTGATGCAATTCTCATTAGGGATGGCCATCGGCCATCGGCCATCGGCCATCGATGTTTATAAACCATCGATGGGTTATGGTCGATGTTCAATAGTTTTTACATCAATGTTTTGTTAAAACGACTAGTTTTGTTTTGCTATTTCCTGGTACACAGAGCAAAGCTCCACCCACGACACCAGTGAAGCCCCGCCCCCATATTCTGATTGGCCAACAGGCCAGTCAGTCAAATACAATGGATGACCACTGATATGTAACAACATCGATGGCAAAGGCAACATTGGCCATCATTAATACTCATTCAAAACAATCCATTCCAATTGGTTTATGTACTGTCAGTCAACAGTTTTCTATTTTACTACTTTTGATGGGACCATCATGCAATAGTCTTCAACCAGGAAGCCAATTGGTCACGAATGTTCTTGTTATCAACCATCTTTGGCTGGTTTTGTAGGTTTTCAATCAGACTAGGGTGAGGAAGGACCTTAGTAAGTTATGGAGAGCAAATAAATTCCTTATGCAAATTAGTTTGGAAATTAGACCATCTGATTGGTTGATGCAATTCTCATTAGGGATGGCCATCGGCCATCGATGTTTATAAACCATCAATGGGTTATGGTCGATGTTCAATAGTTTTTACATCAATGTTTAGTTAAAACGACTAGTTTTGTTTTGCTATTTCCTGGTACACAGAGCAAAGACCCGCCCCCATATTCTGATTGGCCCACAGGCCAGTCAGTCAAATACAATGAATGACCACTGATATGTAACAACATCGATGGCAAAGGCAACAATGGCCATCTTAATACTCATTCAAAACAATCCATTCCGATTGGTTTATGTACTGTCAGTCAACAGTTTTCTATTTTACTACTTTTGATGGGACCATCATGCAATAGTCTTCACCCAGGAAGCCAATTGGTCAAGAATGTTCTTGTTATCAACCATCTTTGGCTGGTTTTGTAGGTTTTCAATCAGACTAGGGTGAGGAAGGACCTAAGTAAGTTATGGAGAGCAAATAAATTCCTTATGCAAATTAGTTTGGAAATTAGACCATCTGATTGGTTGATGCAATTCTCATTAGTATTGGCCATCGGCAATCGATGTTTATAAACCATCGATGGGTTATGGTCGATGTTCAATAGTTTTTACATCAATGTTTAGTTAAAACGACTAGTTTTGTTTTGCTATTTCCTGGTACACAGAGCAAAGCTCCACCCACGACACCAGTGAAGCCCCGCCCCCATATTCTGATTGGCCCACAGGCCAGTCAGTCAAATACAATGGATGACCACTGATATGTAACAACATCGATGGCAAAGGCAACATTGGCCATCTTAATACTCATTCAAAACAATCCATTCCGATTGGTTTATGTACTGTCAGTCAACAGTTTTCTATTTTACTACTTTTGATGGGACCATCATGCAATAGTCTTCACCCAGGAAGCCAATTGGTCAAGAATGTTCTTGTTATCAACCATCTTTGGCTGGTTTTGTAGGTTTTCAATCAGACTAGGGTGAGGAAGGACCTAAGTAAGTTATGGAGAGCAAATAAATTCCTTATGCAAATTAGTTTGGAAATTAGACCATCTGATTGGTTGATGCAATTCTCATTAGGGATGGCCATCGGCCATCGATGTTTATAAACCATCGATGGGTTATGGTCGATGTTCAATAGTTTTTACATCAATGTTTAGTTAAAACGACTAGTTTTGTTTTGCTATTTCCTGGTACACAGAGCAAAGTTCCACCCACGACACCAGTGAAGCCCCGCCCCCATATTCTGATTGGCCCACAGGCCAGTCAGTCAAATACAATGGATGACCACTGATATGTAACAACATCGATGGCAAAGGCAACAATGGCCATCATTAATACTCATTCAAAACAATCCATTCCGATTGGTTTATGTACTGTCAGCCAACAGTTTTCTATTTTACTACTTTTGATGGGACCATCATGCAATAGTCTTCAACCAGGAAGCCAATTGGTCAAGAATGTTCTTGTTATCAACCATCTTTGGCTGGTTTTGTAGGTTTTCAATGAGACTAGGGTGAGGAAGGACCTAAGTAAGTTATGGAGAGCAAATAAATTCCTTATGCAAATTAGTTTGGAAATTAGACCATCTGATTGGTTGATGCAATTCTCATTAGGGATGGCCATCGGCCATCGATGTTTATAAACATTCGATGGGTTATGGTCGATGTTCAATAGTTTTTACATCAATGTTTAGTTAAAACGACTAGTTTTGTTTTACTATTTCCTGGTACACAGAGCAAAGCTCCACCCATGACACCAGTGAAGCCCCGCACCCATATTCTGATTGGCCCACAGGCCAGTCAGTCAAATACAATGGATGACCACTGATATGTAACAACATCGATGGCAAAGGCAACAATGGCCATCATTAATACTCATTCAAAACAATCCATTCCGATTGGTTTATGTACTGTCAGCCAACAGTTTTCTATTTTACTACTTTTGATGGGACCATCATGCAATAGTCTTCAACCAGGAAGCCAATTGGTCAAGAATGTTCTTGTTATCAACCATCTTTGGCTGGTTTTGTAGGTTTTCAATCAGACTAGGGTGAGGAAGGACCTAAGTAAGTTATGGAGAGCAAATAAATTCCTTATGCAAATTAGTTTGGAAATTAGACCATCTGATTGGTTGATGCAATTCTCATTAGGGATGGCCATCGGCCATCGATGTTTTTAAACCATCGATGGGTTATGGTCGATGTTCAATAGTTTTTACATCAATGTTTAGTTAAAACGACTAGTTTTGTTTTGCTATTTCCTGGTACACAGAGCAAAGCTCCACCCACGACACCAGTGAAGCCCCGCCACCATATTCTGATTGGCCCAAAGGCCAGTCAGTCAAATACAATGGATGACCACTGATATGTAACAACATCGATGGCAAAGGCAACAATGGCCATCATTAATACTCATTCAAAACAATCCATTCCGATTGGTTTATGTACTGTCAGTCAACAGTTTTCTATTTTACTACTTTTGATGGGACCATCATGCAATAGTCTTCAACCAGGAAGCCAATTGGTCAAGAATGTTCTTGTTATCAACCATCTTTGGCTGGTTTTGTAGGTTTTCAATCAGACTAGGGTGAGGAAGGACCTAAGTAAGTTATGGAGAGCAAATAAATACCTTATGCAAATTAGTTTGGAAATTAGACCATCTGATTGGTTGATGCAATTCTCATTAGGGATGGCCATCGGCCATCGATGTTTATAAACCATCGATGGGTTATGGTCGATGTTCAATAGTTTTTACATCAATGTTTAGTTAAAACGACTAGTTTTGTTTTGCTATTTCCTGGTACACAGAGCAAAGCTCCACCCACGACACCAGTGAAGCCCCGCCCCCATATTCTGATTGGCCCACAGGCCAGTCAGTCAAATACAATGGATGACCACTGATATGTAACAACATCGATGGCAAAGGCAACAATGGCCATCATTAATACTCATTCAAAACAATCCATTCCGATTGGTTTATGTACTGTCAGCCAACAGTTTTCTATTTTACTACTTTTGATGGGACCATCATGCAATAGTCTTCAACCAAGAAGCCAATTGGTCAAGAATGTTCTTGTTATCAACCATCTTTGGCTGGTTTTGTATGTTTTCAATCAGACTAGGGTGAGGAAGGACCTAAGTAAGTTATGGAGAGCAAATAAATTCCTTATGCAAATTAGTTTGGAAATTAGACCATCTGATTGGGTGATGAAATTCTCATTAGGGATGGCCATCGGCCATCGATGTTTATAACCATCGATGGGTTATGGTCGATGTTCAATAGTTTTTACATCAATGTTTAGTTAAAACGAATAGTTTTGTTTGCTATTTCCTGGTACACAGAGCAAAGCCCCGCCCCCATATTCTGATTGGCCCACAGGCCAGTCAGTCAAATACAATGGATGACCACTGATATGTAACAACATCGATGGCAAAGGCAACAATGGCCATCTAAATACTCATTCAAAACAATTCATTCCGATTGGTTTATGTACTGTCAGTCAACAGTTTTCTATTTTAATACTTTTGATGGGACCATCATGCAATAGTCTTCACCCAGGAAGCCAATTGGTCAAGAATGTTCTTGTTATCAACCATCTTTGGCTGGTTTTGTAGGTTTTTCAATCAGACTAGGGTGAGGAAGGACCTAAGTAAGTTATGGAGAGCAAATAAATTCCTTATGCAAATTAGTTTGGAAATTAGACCATCTGATTGGTTGATGCAATTCTCATTAGGGATGGCCATCGATGGTTATAAACCATCGATGGGTTATGGTCGATGTTCAATAGTTTTTACATCAATGTTTAGTTAAAACGACTAGTTTTGTTTTGCTATTTCCTGGTACACAGAGCAAAGCTCCACCCACGACACCAGTGAAGCCCCGCCCCTATATTCTGATTGGCCCACAGGCTAGTCAGTCACATACAATGGATGACCACTGATTTGTAACAACATCGATGGCAAAGGCAACAATGGCCATCATTAATACTCATTCAAAACAATCCATTCCGATTGGTTTATGTACTGTCAGTCAACAGTTTTCTATTTTACTACTTTTGATGGGACCATCATGCAATAGTCTTCAACCAGGAAGCCAATTGGTCAAGAATGTTCTTGTTATCAACCATCTTTGGCTGGTTTTGTAGGTTTTCAATCAGACTAGGGTGAGGAAGGACCTAAGTAAGTTATTGAGAGCAAATAAATGCCTTATGCAAATTAGTTTGGAAATTAGACCATCTGATTGGTTGATGCAATTCTCATTAGGGATGGCCATCGATGTTTATAAACCATCGATGGGTTATGGTCGATGTTCAATAGTTTTTACATCAATGTTTAGTTAAAACGACTAGTTTTGTTTTGCTATTTCCTGGTACACAGAGCAAAGCTCCACCCACGACACCAGTGAAGCCCCGCCCCCATATTCTGATTGGCCCACAGGCCAGTCAGTCAAATACAATGGATGACCACTGATATGTAACAACATCGATGGCAAAGGCAACAATGGCCATCATTAATACTCATTCAAAACAATCCATTCCGATTGGTTTATGTACTGTCAGCCAACAGTTTTCTATTTTACTACTTTTGATGGGACCATCATGCAATAGTCTTCAACCAGGAAGCCAATTGGTCAAGAATGTTCTTGTTATCAACCATCTTTGGCTGGTTTTGTATGTTTTCAATCAGACTAGGGTGAGGAAGGACCTAAGTAAGTTATGGAGAGCAAATAAATTCCTTATGCAAATTAGTTTGGAAATTAGACCATCTGATTGGGTGATGAAATTCTCATTAGGGATGGCCATCGGCCATCGATGTTTATAACCATCGATGGGTTATGGTCGATGTTCAATAGTTTTTACATCAATGTTTAGTTAAAACGAATAGTTTTGTTTGCTATTTCCTGGTACACAGAGCAAAGCCCCGCCCCCATATTCTGATTGGCCCACAGGCCAGTCAGTCAAATACAATGGATGACCACTGATATGTAACAACATCGATGGCAAAGGCAACAATGGCCATCTAAATACTCATTCAAAACAATTCATTCCGATTGGTTTATGTACTGTCAGTCAACAGTTTTCTATTTTACTACTTTTGATGGGACCATCATGCAATAGTCTTCACCCAGGAAGCCAATTGGTCAAGAATGTTCTTGTTATCAACCATCTTTGGCTGGTTTTGTAGGTTTTCAATCAGACTAGGGTGAGGAAGGACCTAAGTAAGTTATGGAGAGCAAATAAATTCCTTATGCAAATTAGTTTGGAAATTAGACCATCTGATTGGTTGATGCAATTCTCATTAGGGATGGCCATCGATGGTTATAAACCATCGATGGGTTATGGTCGATGTTCAATAGTTTTTACATCAATGTTTAGTTAAAACGACTAGTTTTGTTTTGCTATTTCCTGGTACACAGAGCAAAGCTCCACCCACGACACCAGTGAAGCCCCGCCCCTATATTCTGATTGGCCCACAGGCTAGTCAGTCACATACAATGGATGACCACTGATTTGTAACAACATCGATGGCAAAGGCAACAATGGCCATCATTAATACTCATTCAAAACAATCCATTCCGATTGGTTTATGTACTGTCAGTCAACAGTTTTCTATTTTACTACTTTTGATGGGACCATCATGCAATAGTCTTCAACCAGGAAGCCAATTGGTCAAGAATGTTCTTGTTATCAACCATCTTTGGCTGGTTTTGTAGGTTTTCAATCAGACTAGGGTGAGGAAGGACCTAAGTAAGTTATTGAGAGCAAATAAATGCCTTATGCAAATTAGTTTGGAAATTAGACCATCTGATTGGTTGATGCAATTCTCATTAGGGATGGCCATCGATGGTTATAAACCATCGATGGGTTATGGTCGATGTTCAATAGTTTTTACATCAATGTTTAGTTAAAACGACTAGTTTTGTTTTGCTATTTCCTGGTACACAGAGCAAAGCTCCACCCACGACACCAGTGAAGCCCCGCCCCTATATTCTGATTGGCCCACAGGCCAGTCAGTCACATACAATGGATGACCACTGATTTGTAACAACATCGATGGCAAAGGCAACAATGGCCATCATTAATACTCATTCAAAACAATCCATTCCGATTGGTTTATGTACTGTCAGTCAACAGTTTTCTATTTTACTACTTTTGATGGGACCATCATGCAATAGTCTTCAACCAGGAAGCCAATTGGTCAAGAATGTTCTTGTTATCTACCATCTTTGGCTGGTTTTGTAGGTTTTCAATCAGACTAGGGTGAGGAAGGACCTAAGTAAGTTATGGAGAGCAAATAAATTCCTTATGCAAATTAGTTTGGAAATTAGACCATCTGATTGGTTGATGCAATTCTCATTAGGGATGGCCATCGACCATCGATGTTTATAAACCATCGATGGGTTATGGTCGATGTTCAATAGTTTTTACATCAATGTTTAGTTAAAACGACTAGTTTTGTTTTGCTATTTCCTGGTACACAGAGCAAAGCTCCACCCACGACACCAGTGAAGCCCCGCCCCCATATTCTGATTGGCCCACAGGCCAGTCAGTCAAATACAATGGATGACCACTGATATGTAACAACATCGATGGCAAAGGCAACAATGGCCATCATTAATACTCATTCAAAACAATCCATTCCGATTGGTTTATGTACTGTCAGCCAACAGTTTTCTATTTAACTACTTTTGATGGGACCATCATGCAATAGTCTTCAACCAGGAAGCCAATTGGTCAAGAATGTTCTTGTTATCAACCATCTTTGGCTGGTTTTGTATGTTTTCAATCAGACTAGGGTGAGGAAGGACCTAAGTAAGTTATGGAGAGCAAATAAATTCCTTATGCAAATTAGTTTGGAAATTAGACCATCTGATTGGTTGATGCAATTCTCATTAGGGATGGCCATCGGCCATCTATGTTTATAACCATCGATGGGTTATGGTCGATGTTCAATAGTTTTTACATCAATGTTTAGTTAAAACGACTAGTTTTGTTTTGCTATTTCCTGTTACACAGAGCAAAGCTCCACCCACGGCACCAGTGAAGCCCCGCCCCCATATTCTGATTGGCCCTCAGGCCAGTCAGTCAAATGCAATGGATGACCACTGATATGTAACAACATCGATGGCAAAGGCAACAATGGCCATCATTAATACTCATTCAAAACATTCCATTCCGATTGGTTTATGTACTGTCAGTCAACAGTTTTCTATTTTACTACTTTTGATGGGACCATCATGCATTAGTCTTCAACCAGGAAGCCAATTGGTCAAGAATGTTCTTGTTATCAACCATCTTTGGCTGGTTTTGTAGGTTTTCAATCAGACTAGGGTGAGGAAGGACCTAAGTAAGTTATGGAGAGCAAATAAATTCCTTATGCAAATTAGTTTGGAAATTAGACCATCTGATTGGTTGATGCAATTCTCATTAGGGATGGCCATCGGCCATCGATGTTTATAAACCATCGATGGGTTGTGGTCGATGTTCAATAGTTTTTACATCAATGTTTAGTTAAAACAACTAGTTTTGTTTGCTATTTCCTGGTACACAGAGCAAAGCCCCGCCCCCATATTCTGATTGGCCCACAGGCAAGTCAGTCAAATACAATGGATGACCACTGATATGTAACAACATCGACGGCAAAGGCAACAATGGCCATCATTAATACTCATTCAAAACAATCCATTCCGATCTGTTTATGTACTGTAAGCCAACAGTTTTCTATTTTACTACTTTTGATGGGACCATCATGCAATAGTCTTCAACCAGGAAGCCAATTGGTCAAGAATGTTCTTGTTATCAACCATCTTTGGCTGGTTTTGTAGGTTTTCAATCAGACTAGGGTGAGGAAAGACCTAAGTAAGTTATAGAGAGCAAATACATTCCTTATGCAAATTAGTTTTAAAATTAGACCATCTGATTGGTTGATGCAATTCTCATTAGGGATGGCCATCGGCCATCGGCCATCGGCCATCGATGTTTATAAACCATCGATGGGTTATGGTCGATGTTCAATAGTTTTTACATCAATGTTTAGTTAAAACGACTAGTTTTGTTTTGCTATTTCCTGGTACACAGAGCAAAGCTCCACCCACGACACCAGTGAAGCCCCGCCCCTATATTCTGATTGGCCCACAGGCCAGTCAGTCACATACAATGGATGACCACTGATTTGTAACAACATCGATGGCAAAGGCAACAATGGCCATCATTAATACTCATTCAAAACAATCCATTCCGATTGGTTTATGTACTGTCAGTCAACAGTTTTCTATTTTACTACTTTTGATGGGACCATCATGCAATAGTCTTCAACCAGGAAGCCAATTGGTCAAGAATGTTCTCGTTATCTACCATCTTTGGCTGGTTTTGTAGGTTTTCAATCAGACTAGGGTGAGGAAGGACCTAAGTAAGTTATGGAGAGCAAATAAATTCCTTATGCAAATTAGTTTGGAAATTAGACCATCTGATTGGTTGATGCAATTCTCATTAGGGATGGCCATCGGCCATCGTCCATCGATGTTTATAAACCATCGATGGGTTATGGTCGATGTTCAATAGTTTTTACATCAATGTTTAGTTAAAACGACTAGTTTTGTTTTGCTATTTCCTGGTACACAGAGCAAAGCTCCACCCACAACACCAGTGAAGCCCCGCCCCCATATTCTGATTGGCCAACAGGCCAGTCAGTCAAATACAATGGATGACCACTGATATGTAACAACATCGATGGCAAAGGCAACAATGGCCATCATTAATACTCATTCAAAACAATCCATTCCGATTTGTTTATGTACTGTAAGCCAACAGTTTTCTATTTTACTACTTTTGATGGGACCATCATGCAATAGTCTTCAACCAGGAAGCCAATTGGTCAAGAATGTTCTTGTTATCAACCATCTTTGGCTGGTTTTGTAGGTTTTCAATCAGACTAGGGTGAGGAAAGACCTAAGTAAGTTATAGAGAGCAAATACATTCCTTATGCAAATTAGTTTTAAAATTAGACCATCTGATTGGTTGATGCAATTCTCATTAGGGATGGCCATCGGCCATCGGCCATCGATGTTTATAAACCATCGATGGGTTATGGTCGATGTTCAATAGTTTTTACATCAATGTTTAGTTAAAACGACTAGTTTTGTTTTGCTATTTCCTGGTACACAGAGCAAAGCTCCACCCACGACACCAGTGAAGCCCCGCCCCTATATTCTGATTGGCCCACAGGCCAGTCAGTCACATACAATGGATGACCACTGATTTGTAACAACATCGATGGCAAAGGCAACAATGGCCATCATTAATACTCATTCAAAACAATCCATTCCGATTGGTTTATGTACTGTCAGTCAACAGTTTTCTATTTTACTACTTTTGATGGGACCATCATGCAATAGTCTTCAACCAGGAAGCCAATTGGTCAAGAATGTTCTCGTTATCTACCATCTTTGGCTGGTTTTGTAGGTTTTCAATCAGACTAGGGTGAGGAAGGACCTAAGTAAGTTATGGAGAGCAAATAAATTCCTTATGCAAATTAGTTTGGAAATTAGACCATCTGATTGGTTGATGCAATTCTCATTAGGGATGGCCATCGGCCATCGTCCATCGATGTTTATAAACCATCGATGGGTTATGGTCGATGTTCAATAGTTTTTACATCAATGTTTAGTTAAAACGACTAGTTTTGTTTTGCTATTTCCTGGTACACAGAGCAAAGCTCCACCCACAACACCAGTGAAGCCCCGCCCCCATATTCTGATTGGCCAACAGGCCAGTCAGTCAAATACAATGGATGACCACTGATATGTAACAACATCGATGGCAAAGGCAACATTGGCCATCATTAATACTCATTCAAAACAATCCATTCCAATTGGTTTATGTACTGTCAGTCAACAGTTTTCTATTTTACTACTTTTGATGGGACCATCATGCAATAGTCTTCAACCAGGAAGCCAATTGGTCACGAATGTTCTTGTTATCAACCATCTTTGGCTGGTTTTGTAGGTTTTCAATCAGACTAGGGTGAGGAAGGACCTTAGTAAGTTATGGAGAGCAAATAAATTCCTTATGCAAATTAGTTTGGAAATTAGACCATCTGATTGGTTGATGCAATTCTCATTAGGGATGGCCATCGGCCATCGATGTTTATAAACCATCAATGGGTTATGGTCGATGTTCAATAGTTTTTACATCAATGTTTAGTTAAAACGACTAGTTTTGTTTTGCTATTTCCTGGTACACAGAGCAAAGCCCCGCCCCCATATTCTGATTGGCCCACAGGCCAGTCAGTCAAATACAATGAATGACCACTGATATGTAACAACATCGATGGCAAAGGCAACAATGGCCATCTTAATACTCATTCAAAACAATCCATTCCGATTGGTTTATGTACTGTCAGTCAACAGTTTTCTATTTTACTACTTTTGATGGGACCATCATGCAATAGTCTTCACCCAGGAAGCCAATTGGTCAAGAATGTTCTTGTTATCAACCATCTTTGGCTGGTTTTGTAGGTTTTCAATCAGACTAGGGTGAGGAAGGACCTAAGTAAGTTATGGAGAGCAAATAAATTCCTTATGCAAATTAGTTTGGAAATTAGACCATCTGATTGGTTGATGCAATTCTCATTAGGGATGGCCATCGGCAATCGATGTTTATAAACCATCGATAGGTTATGGTCGATGTTCAATAGTTTTTACATCAATGTTTAGTTAAAACGACTAGTTTTGTTTTGCTATTTCCTGGTACACAGAGCAAAGCTCCACCCACGACACCAGTGAAGCCCCGCCCCCATATTCTGATTGGCCCACAGGCCAGTCAGTCAAATACAATGGATGACCACTGATATGTAACAACATCGATGGCAAAGGCAACAATGACCATCTTAATACTCATTCAAAACAATCCATTCCGATTGGTTTATGTACTGTCAGTCAACAGTTTTCTATTTTACTACTTTTGATGGGACCATCATGCAATAGTCTTCAACCAGGAAGCCAATTGGTCAAGAATGTTCTTGTTATCAACCATCTTTGGCTGGTTTTGTAGGTTTTCAATCAGACTAGGGTGAGGAAGGACCTAAGTAAGTTATGGAGAGCAAATAAATTCCTTATGCAAATTAGTTTGGAAATTAGACCATCTGATTGGTTGATGCAATTCTCATTAGGGATGGCCATCGGCCATCGATGTTTATAAACCATCGATGGGTTATGGTCGATGTTCAATAGTTTTTACATCAATGTTTAGTTAAAACGACTAGTTTTTTTTGCTATTTCCTGGTACACAGAGCAAAGCTCCACCCACGACACCAGTGAAGCCCCGCCCCCATATTCTGATTGGCCCAAAGGCCAGTCAGTCAAATACAATGGATGACCACTGATTTGTAACAACATCGATGGCAAAGGCAACAATGGCCATCATTAATACTCATTCAAAACAATCCATTCCGATTGGTTTATGTACTGTCAGTCAACAGTTTTCTATTTTACTACTTTTGATGGGACCATCATGCAATAGTCTTCAACCAGGAAGCCAATTGGTCAAGAATGTTCTTGTTATCTACCATCTTTGGCTGGTTTTGTAGGTATTCAATGAGACTAGGGTGAGGAAGGACCTAAGTAAGTTATGGAGAGCAAATAAATTCCTTATGCAAATTAGTTTGGAAATTAGACCATCTGATTGGTTGATGCAATTCTCATTAGGGATGGCCATCGGCCATCGGCCATCGGCCATCGGCCATCGATGTTTATAAACCATCGATGGGTTATGGTCGATGTTCAATAGTTTTTACATCAATGTTTAGTTAAAACGACTAGTTTTGTTTTACTATTTCCTGGTACACAGAGCAAAGCTCCACCCATGACACCAGTGAAGCCCCGCACCCATATTCTGATTGGCCCACAGGCCAGTCAGTCAAATACAATGGATGACCACTGATATGTAACAACATCGATGGCAAAGGCAACAATGGCCATCATTAATACTCATTCAAAACAATCCATTCCGATTGGTTTATGTACTGTCAGCCAACAGTTTTCTATTTTACTACTTTTGATGGGATCATCATGCAATAGTCTTCAACCAGGAAGCCAATTGGTCCAGAATGTTCTTGTTATCAACCATCTTTGGCTGGTTTTGTATGTTTTCAATCAGACTAGGGTGAGGAAGGACCTAAGTAAGTTATGGAGAGCAAATAAATTCCTTATGCAAATTAGTTTGGAAATTAGACCATCTGATTGGTTGATGCAATTCTCATTAGGGATGGCCATCGGCCATCGATGTTTATAACCATCGATGGGTTATGGTCGATGTTCAATAGTTTTTACATCAATGTTTAGTTAAAACGACTAGTTTTGTTTTGCTATTTCCTGTTACACAGAGCAAAGCTCCACTCACAGCACCAGTGAAGCCCCGCCCCCATATTCTGATTGGCCCTCAGGCCAGTCAGTCAAATGCAATGGATGACCACTGATATGTAACAACATCGATGGCAAAGGCAACAATGGCCATCATTAATACTCATTCAAAACATTCCATTCCGATTGGTTTATGTACTGTCAGTCAACAGTTTTCTATTTTACTACTTTTGATGGGACCATCATGCATTAGTCTTCAACCAGGAAGCCAATTGGTCAAGAATGTTCTTGTTATCAACCATCTTTGGCTGGTTTTGTAGGTTTTCAATCAGACTAGGGTGAGGAAGGACCTAAGTAAGTTATGGAGAGCAAATAAATTCCATATGCAAATTAGTTTGGAAATTAGACCATCTGATTGGTTGATGCAATTCTCATTAGGGATGGCCATCTGCCATCGATGTTTATAAACCATCGATGGGTTATGGTCGATGTTCAATAGTTTTTACATCAATGTTTAGTTAAAACGACTAGTTTTGTTTTGCTATTTCCTGGTACACAGAGCAAAGCTCCACCCACGACACCAGTGAAGCCCTGCCCCCATATTCTGATTGGCCAACAGGCCAGTCAGTCAAATACAATGGATGACCACTGATATGTAACAACATCGATGGCAAAGGCAACATTGGCCATCATTAATACTCATTCAAAACAATCCATTCCAATTGGTTTATGTACTGTCAGTCAACAGTTTTCTATTTTACTACTTTTGATGGGACCATCATGCAATAGTCTTCAACCAGGAAGCCAATTGGTCACGAATGTTCTTGTTATCAACCATCTTTGGCTGGTTTTGTAGGTTTTCAATCAGACTAGGGTGAGGAAGGACCTTAGTAAGTTATGGAGAGCAAATAAATTCCTTATGCAAATTAGTTTGGAAATTAGACCATCTGATTGGTTGATGCAATTCTCATTAGGGATGGCCATCGGCCATCGATGTTTATAAACCATCAATGGGTTATGGTCGATGTTCAATAGTTTTTACATCAATGTTTAGTTAAAACGACTAGTTTTGTTTTGCTATTTCCTGGTACACAGAGCAAAGACCCGCCCCCATATTCTGATTGGCCCACAGGCCAGTCAGTCAAATACAATGAATGACCACTGATATGTAACAACATCGATGGCAAAGGCAACAATGGCCATCTTAATACTCATTCAAAACAATCCATTCCGATTGGTTTATGTACTGTCAGTCAACAGTTTTCTATTTTACTACTTTTGATGGGACCATCATGCAATAGTCTTCACCCAGGAAGCCAATTGGTCAAGAATGTTCTTGTTATCAACCATCTTTGGCTGGTTTTGTAGGTTTTCAATCAGACTAGGGTGAGGAAGGACCTAAGTAAGTTATGGAGAGCAAATAAATTCCTTATGCAAATTAGTTTGGAAATTAGACCATCTGATTGGTTGATGCAATTCTCATTAGTATTGGCCATCGGCAATCGATGTTTATAAACCATCAATGGGTTATGGTCGATGTTCAATAGTTTTTACATCAATGTTTAGTTAAAACGACTAGTTTTGTTTTGCTATTTCCTGGTACACAGAGCAAAGCTCCACCCACGACACCAGTGAAGCCCCGCCCCCATATTCTGATTGGCCCACAGGCCAGTCAGTCAAATACAATGGATGACCACTGATATGTAACAACATCGATGGCAAAGGCAACATTGGCCATCTTAATACTCATTCAAAACAATCCATTCCGATTGGTTTATGTACTGTCAGTCAACAGTTTTCTATTTTACTACTTTTGATGGGACCATCATGCAATAGTCTTCACCTAGGAAGCCAATTGGTCAAGAATGTTCTTGTTATCAACCATCTTTGGCTGGTTTTGTAGGTTTTCAATCAGACTAGGGTGAGGAAGGACCTAAGTAAGTTATGGAGAGCAAATAAATTCCTTATGCAAATTAGTTTGGAAATTAGACCATCTGATTGGTTGATGCAATTCTCATTAGGGATGGCCATCGGCCATCGATGTTTATAAACCATCGATGGGTTATGGTCGATGTTCAATAGTTTTTACATCAATGTTTAGTTAAAACGACTAGTTTTGTTTTGCTATTTCCTGGTACACAGAGCAAAGTTCCACCCACGACACCAGTGAAGCCCCGCCCCCATATTCTGATTGGCCCACAGGCCAGTCAGTCAAATACAATGGATGACCACTGATATGTAACAACATCGATGGCAAAGGCAACAATGGCCATCATTAATACTTATTCAAAACAATCCATTCCGATTGGTTTATGTACTGTCAGCCAACAGTTTTCTATTTTACTACTTTTGATGGGACCATCATGCAATAGTCTTCAACCAGGAAGCCAATTGGTCAAGAATGTTCTTGTTATCAACCATCTTTGGCTGGTTTTGTAGGTTTTCAATGAGACTAGGGTGAGGAAGGACCTAAGTAAGTTATGAAGAGCAAATAAATTCCTTATGCAAATTAGTTTGGAAATTAGACCATCTGATTGGTTGATGCAATTCTCATTAGGGATGGCCATCGGCCATCGATGTTTATAAACATTCGATGGGTTATGGTCGATGTTCAATAGTTTTTACATCAATGTTTAGTTAAAACGACTAGTTTTGTTTTGCTATTTCCTGGTACACAGAGCAAAGCTCCACCCACGACACCAGTGAAGCCCCGCCCCCATATTCTGATTGGCCCACAGGCCAGTCAGTCAAATACAATGGATGACCACTGATATGTAACAACATCGATGGCAAAGGCAACAATTGCCATCTTAATACTCATTCAAAACAATCCATTCCGATTGGTTTATGTACTGTCAGTCAACAGTTTTCTATTTTACTACTTTTGATGGGACCATCATGCAATAGTCTTCACCCAGGAAGCCAATTGGTCAAGAATGTTCTTGTTATCAACCATCTTTGGCTGGTTTTGTAGGTTTTCAATCAGACTAGGGTGAGGAAGGACCTAAGTAAGTTATGGAGAGCAAATAAATTCCTTATGCAAATTAGTTTGGAAATTAGACCATCTGATTGGTTGATGCAATTCTCATTAGGGATGGCCATCGGCCATCGGCCATCGATGTTTATAAACCATCGATGGGTTATGGTCGATGTTCAATAGTTTTTACATCAATGTTTAGTTCAAACGACTAGTTTTGTTTTGCTATTTCCTGGTACACAGAGCAAAGCTCCACCCACGACACCAGTGAAGCCCCGCCCCCATATTCTGATTGGCCCACAGGCCAGTCAGTCAAATACAATGGATAACCACTGATTTGTAACAACATCGATGGCAAATGCAACAATGGCCATCATTAATACTCATTCAAAACAATCCATTGCGATTTGTTTATGTACTGTCAGTCAACAGTTTTCTATTTTACTACTTTTGATGGGACCATCATGCATTAGTCTTCAACCAGGAAGCCAATTGGTCAAGAATGTTCTTGTTATCAACCATCTTTGGCTGGTTTTGTAGGTTTTCAATCAGACTAGGGTGAGGAAGGACCTAAGTAAGTTATGGAGAGCAAATAAATTCCTTATGCAAATTAGTTTGGAAATTAGACCATCTGATTGGTTGATGCAATTCTCATTAGGGATGGCCATCGGCCATCGATGTTTATAAACCATCGATGGGTTATGGTCGATGTTCAATAGTTTTTACATCAATGTTTAGTTAAAATGACTAGTTTTGTTATTTCCTGGTACACAGAGCAAAGTTCCACCCACGACACCAGTGAAGCCCCGCCCCCATATTCTGATTGGCCCACAGGCCAGTCAGTCAAATGCAATGGATGACCACTGATATGTAACAACATCGATGGCAAAGGCAACAATGGCCATCATTAATACTCATTCAAAACAATCCATTCCGATTGGTTTATGTACTGTCAGTCAACAGTTTTCTATTTTACTACTTTTGATGGGACCATCATACAATAGTCTTCAACCAGGAAGCCAATTGGTCAAGAATGTTCTCGTTATCTAACATCTTTGGCTGGTTTTGTAGGTTTTCAATCAGACTAGGGTGAGGAAGGACCTAAGTAAGTTATGGAGAGCAAATAAATTCCTTATGCAAATTAGTTTGGAAATTAGACAATCTGATTGGTTGATGCAATTCTCATTAGGGATGGCCATCGGCCATCGGCCATCGATGTTTATAAACCATCGATGGGTTATGGTCGATGTTCAATAGTTTTTACATCAATGTTTAGTTAAAACGACTAGTTTTGTTTTGCTATTTCCTGGTACACAGAGCAAAGCTCCACCCACGACACCAGTGAAGCCCCGCCCCCATATTCTGATTGGCCAACAGGCCAGTCAGTCAAATACAATGGATGACCACTGATATGTAACAACATCGATGGCAAAGGCAACATTGGCCATCATTAATACTCATTCAAAACAATCCATTCCAATTGGTTTATGTACTGTCAGTCAACAGTTTTCTATTTTACTACTTTTGATGGGACCATCATGCAATAGTCTTCAACCAGGAAGCCAATTGGTCACGAATGTTCTTGTTATCAACCATCTTTGGCTGGTTTTGTAGGTTTTCAATCAGACTAGGGTGAGGAAGGACCTTAGTAAGTTATGGAGAGCAAATAAATTCCTTATGCAAATTAGTTTGGAAATTAGACCATCTGATTGGTTGATGCAATTCTCATTAGGGATGGCCATCGGCCATCGATGTTTATAAACCATCAATGGGTTATGGTCGATGTTCAATAGTTTTTACATCAATGTTTAGTTAAAACGACTAGTTTTGTTTTGCTATTTCCTGGTACACAGAGCAAAGCCCCGCCCCCATATTCTGATTGGCCCACAGGCCAGTCAGTCAAATACAATGAATGACCACTGATATGTAACAACATCGATGGCAAAGGCAACAATGGCCATCTTAATACTCATTCAAAACAATCCATTCCGATTGGTTTATGTACTGTCAGTCAACAGTTTTCTATTTTACTACTTTTGATGGGACCATCATGCAATAGTCTTCACCCAGGAAGCCAATTGGTCAAGAATGTTCTTGTTATCAACCATCTTTGGCTGGTTTTGTAGGTTTTCAATCAGACTAGGGTGAGGAAGGACCTAAGTAAGTTATGGAGAGCAAATAAATTCCTTATGCAAATTAGTTTGGAAATTAGACCATCTGATTGGTTGATGCAATTCTCATTAGGGATGGCCATCGGCAATCGATGTTTATAAACCATCGATAGGTTATGGTCGATGTTCAATAGTTTTTACATCAATGTTTAGTTAAAACGACTAGTTTTGTTTTGCTATTTCCTGGTACACAGAGCAAAGCTCCACCCACGACACCAGTGAAGCCCCGCCCCCATATTCTGATTGGCCCACAGGCCAGTCAGTCAAATACAATGGATGACCACTGATATGTAACAACATCGATGGCAAAGGCAACAATGACCATCTTAATACTCATTCAAAACAATCCATTCCGATTGGTTTATGTACTGTCAGTCAACAGTTTTCTATTTTACTACTTTTGATGGGACCATCATGCAATAGTCTTCAACCAGGAAGCCAATTGGTCAAGAATGTTCTTGTTATCAACCATCTTTGGCTGGTTTTGTAGGTTTTCAATCAGACTAGGGTGAGGAAGGACCTAAGTAAGTTATGGAGAGCAAATAAATTCCTTATGCAAATTAGTTTGGAAATTAGACCATCTGATTGGTTGATGCAATTCTCATTAGGGATGGCCATCGGCCATCGATGTTTATAAACCATCGATGGGTTATGGTCGATGTTCAATAGTTTTTACATCAATGTTTAGTTAAAACGACTAGTTGTTTTTGCTATTTCCTGGTACACAGAGCAAAGCTCCACCCACGACACCAGTGAAGCCCCGCCCCCATATTCTGATTGGCCCACAGGCCAGTCAGTCAAATACAATGGATGACCACTGATATGTAACAACATCGATGGCAAAGGCAACAATTGCCATCTTAATACTCATTCAAAACAATCCATTCCGATTGGTTTATGTACTGTCAGCCAACAGTTTTCTATTTTACTACTTTTGATGGGACCATCATGCAATAGTCTTCAACCAGGAAGCCAATTTGTCAAGAATGTTCTTGTTATCTACCATCTTTGGCTGGTTTTGTAGGTTTTCAATGAGACTAGGGTGAGGAAGGACCTAAGTAAGTTATGGAGAGCAAATAAATTCCTTATGCAAATTAGTTTGGAAATTAGACCATCTGATTGGTTGATGCAATTCTCATTAGGGATGGCCATCGGCCATCGATGTTTATAAACCATCGGTGGGTTATGGTCGATGTTCAATAGTTTTTACATCAATGTTTAGTTAAAACGACTAGTTTTGTTTTACTATTTCCTGGTACACAGAGCAAAGCTCCACCCACGACATCAGTGAAGCCCCGCCCCCATATTCTGATTGGCCCACAGGCCAGTCAGTCAAATACAATGGATGACCACTGATATGTAACAACATCGATGGCAAAGGCAACATTGGCCATCATTAATACTCATTCAAAACAATCCATTCCGATTGGTTTATGTACTGTCAGTCAACAGTTTTCTATTTTACTACTTTTGATGGGACCATCATGCAATAGTCTTCAACCAGGAAGCCAATTGGTCAAGAATGTTCTTGTTATCAACCATCTTTGGCTGGTTTTGTAAGTTTTCAATCAGACTAGGGTGAGGAAGGACCTAAGTAAGTTATGGAGAGCAAATAAATTCCTTATGCAAATTAGTTTGGAAATTAGACCATCTGATTGGTTGATGCAATTCTTATTAGGGATGGCCATCGGCCATCGGCCATCGATGTTTATAAACCATCGATGGGTTATGGTCGATGTTCAATAGTTTTTACATCAATGTTTAGTTAAAACGACTAGTTTTGTTTTGCTATTTCCTGGTACACAGAGCAAAGCTCCACCCACGACACCAGTGAAGCCCCGCCCCCATATTCTGATTGGCCCACAGGCCAGTCAGTCAAATACAATGGATGACCACTGATATGTAACAACATCGATGGCAAAGGCAACAATGGCCATCATTAATACTCATTCAAAACAATCCATTCCGATTGGTTTATGTACTGTCAGCCAACAGTTTTCTATTTTACTACTTTTGATGTGACCATCATGTAATAGTCTTCAACCAGGAAGCCAATTGGTCAAGAATTTTCTTGTTATCAACCATCTTTGGCTGGTTTTGTAGGTTTTCAATCAGACTAGGGTGAGGAAGGACCTAAGTAAGTTATGGAGAGCAAATACATTCCTTATGCAAATTAGTTTGGAAATTAGACCATCTGATTGGTTGATGCAATTCTCATTAGGGATGGCCATCGGCCATCGATGTTTATAAACCATCGATGGGTTATGGTCGATGTTCAATAGTTTTTACATCAATGTTTAGTTAAAACGACTAGTTTTGTTTTACTATTTCCTGGTACACAGAGCAAAGCTCCACCCATGACACCAGTGAAGCCCCGCCCCCATATTCTGATTGGCCCACAGGCCAGTCAGTCAAATACAATGGATGACCACTGATATGTAACAACATCGATGGCAAAGGCAACAATGGCAATCATTAATACTCATTCAAAACAATCCATTCCGATTTGTTTATGTACTGTCAGCCAACAGTTTTCTATTTTACTACTTTTGATGGGACCATCATGCAATAGTCTTCAACCAGGAAGCCAATTGGTCAAGAATGTTCTTGTTATCAACCATCTTTGGCTGGTTTTGTATGTTTTCAATCAGACTAGGGTGAGGAAGGACCTAAGTAAGTTATGGAGAGCAAATAAATTCCTTATGCAAATTAGTTTGGAAATTAGACCATCTGATTGGTTGATGCAATTCTCATTAGGGATGGCCATCGGCCATCGATGTTTATAAACCATCGATGGGTTATGGTCGATGTTCAATAGTTTTTACATCAATGTTTAGTTAAAACGACTAGTTTTGTTATTTCCTGGTACACAGAGCAAAGTTCCACCCACGACACCAGTGAAGCCCCGCCCCCATATTCTGATTGGCCCACAGGCCAGTCAGTCAAATGCAATGGATGACCCCTGATATGTAACAACATCGATGGCAAAGGCAACAATGGCCATCATTAATACTCATTCAAAACAATCCATTCCGATTGGTTTATGTACTGTCAGTCAACAGTCTTCTATTTTACTACTTTTGATGGGACCATCATGCATTAGTCTTCAACCAGGAAGCCAATTGGTCAAGAATGTTCTTGTTATCAACCATCTTTGGCTGGTTTTGTAGGTTTTCAATCAGACTAGGGTGAGGAAGGACCTAAGTAAGTTATGGAGAGCAAATAAATTCCTTATGCAAATTAGTTTGGAAATTAGACCATCTGATTGGTTGATGCAATTCTCATTAGGGATGGCCATCGGCCATCGATGTTTATAAACCATCGATGGGTTATGGTCGATGTTCAATAGTTTTTACATCAATGTTTAGTTAAAACGACTAGTTTTGTTTTGCTATTTCCTGGTACACAGAGCAAAGCTCCACCCACGACACCAGTGAAGCCCCGCCCCCATATTCTGATTGGCCCACAGGCCAGTCAGTCAAATACAATGGATAACCACTGATTTGTAACAACATCGATGGCAAATGCAACAATGGCCATCATTAATACTCATTCAAAACAATCCATTCCGATTTGTTTATGTACTGTCAGTCAACAGTTTTCTATTTTACTACTTTTGATGGGACCATCATGCATTAGTCTTCAACCAGGAAGCCAATTGGTCAAGAATGTTCTTGTTATCAACCATCTTTGGCTGGTTTTGTAGGTTTTCAATCAGACTAGGGTGAGGAAGGACCTAAGTAAGTTATGGAGAGCAAATAAATTCCTTATGCAAATTAGTTTGGAAATTAGACCATCTGATTGGTTGATGCAATTCTCATTAGGGATGGCCATCGGCCATCGATGTTTATAAACCATCGATGGGTTATGGTCGATGTTCAATAGTTTTTACATCAATGTTTAGTTCAAACGACTAGTTTTTTTTGCTATTTCCTGGTACACAGAGCAAAGCTCCACCCACGACACCAGTGAAGCCCCGCCCCCATATTCTGATTGGCCCACAGGCCAGTCAGTCAAATACAATGGATGACCACTGATTTGTAACAACATCGATGGCAAAGGCAACAATGGCCATCATTAATACTCATTCAAAACAATCCATTCCGATTGGTTTATGTACTGTCAGTCAACAGTTTTCTATTTTACTACTTTTGATGGGACCATCATGCAATAGTCTTCAACCAGGAAGCCAATTGGTCAAGAATGTTCTTGTTATCTACCATCTTTGGCTGGTTTTGTAGGTTTTCAATCAGACTAGGGTGAGGAAGGACCTAAGTAAGTTATGGAGAGCAAATAAATTCCTTATGCAAATTAGTTTGGAAATTAGACCATCTGATTGGTTGATGCAATTCTCATTAGGGATGGCCATCGGCCATCGGCCATCGATGTTTATAAACCATCGATGGGTTATGGTCGATGTTCAATAGTTTTTACATCAATGTTTAGTTAAAACGACTAGTTTTGTTTTACTATTTCCTGGTACACAGAGCAAAGCTCCACCCATGACACCAGTAAAGCCCCGCCCCCATATTCTGATTGGCCCACAGGCCAGTCAGTCAAATACAATGGATGACCACTGATATGTAACAACATCGATGGCAAAGGCAACAATGGCAATCATTAATACTCATTCAAAACAATCCATTCCGATTTGTTTATGTACTGTCAGCCAACAGTTTTCTATTTTACTACTTTTGATGGGACCATCATGCAATAGTCTTCAACCAGGAAGCCAATTGGTCAAGAATGTTCTTGTTATCAACCATCTTTGGCTGGTTTTGTATGTTTTCAATCAGACTAGGGTGAGGAAGGACCTAAGTAAGTTATGGAGAGCAAATAAATTCCTTATGCAAATTAGTTTGGAAATTAGACCATCTGATTGGTTTATGCAATTCTCATTAGGGATGGCCATCGTCCATCGATGTTTATAAACCATCGATGGGTTATGGTCGATGTTCAATAGTTTTTACATCAATGTTTAGTTAAAACGACTAGTTTTGTTTTGCTATTTCCTGGTACACAGAGCAAAGCCCCGCCCCCATATTCTGATTGGCCCACAGGCCAGTCAGTCAAATGCAATGGATGACCACTGATATGTAACAACATCGATGGCAAAGGCAACAATGGCAATCATTAATACTCATTCAAAACAATCCATTCCGATTTGTTTATGTACTGTCAGCCAACAGTTTTCTATTTTACTACTTTTGATGGGACCATCATGCAATAGTCTTTAACCAGGAAGCCAATTGGTCAAGAATGTTCTTGTTATCAACCATCTTTGGCTGGTTTTGTAGGTTTTCAATCAGACTAGGTTGAGGAAGGACCTAAGTAAGTTATGGAGAGCAAATAAATTCCTTATGCAAATTAGTTTGGAAATTAGACCATCTGATTGGTTTATGCAATTCTCATTAGGGATGGCCATCGTCCATCGATGTTTATAAACCATCGATGGGTTATGGTCGATGTTCAATAGTTTTTACATCAATGTTTAGTTAAAACGACTAGTTTTGTTTTGCTATTTCCTGGTACACAGAGCAAAGCCCCGCCCCCATATTCTGATTGGCCCACAGGCCAGTCAGTCAAATGCAATGGATGACCACTGATATGTAACAACATCGATGGCAAAGGCAACAATGGCCATCATTAATACTCATTCAAAACAATCCATTCCGATTGGTTTATGTACTGTCAGTCAACAGTTTTCTATTTTACTACTTTTGATAGGACCATCATGCATTAGTCTTCAACCAGGAAGCCAATTGGTCAAGAATGTTCTTGTTATCAACCATCTTTGGCTGGTTTTGTAGGTTTTCAATCAGACTAGGGTGAGGAAGGACCTAAGTAAGTTATGGAGAGCAAATAAATTCCTTATGCAAATTAGTTTGGAAATTAGACCATCTGATTGGTTGATGCAATTCTCATTAGGGATGGCCATCGGCCATCGATGTTTATAAACCATCGATGGGTTATGGTCGATGTTCAATAGTTTTTACATCAATGTTTAGTTAAAACGACTAGTTTTGTTTTGCTATTTCCTGGTACACAGAGCAAAGCTCCACCCACGACACCAGTGAAGCCCCGCCCCCATATTCTGATTGGCCCACAGGCCAGTCAGTCAAATACAATGGATAACCACTGATTTGTAACAACATCGATGGCAAATGCAACAATGGCCATCATTAATACTCATTCAAAACAATCCATTCCGATTTGTTTATGTACTGTCAGTCAACAGTTTTCTATTTTACTACTTTTGATGGGACCATCATGCATTAGTCTTCAACCAGGAAGCCAATTGGTCAAGAATGTTCTTGTTATCAACCATCTTTGGCTGGTTTTGTAGGTTTTCAATCAGACTAGGGTGAGGAAGGACCTAAGTAAGTTATGGAGAGCAAATAAATTCCTTATGCAAATTAGTTTGGAAATTAGACCATCTGATTGGTTGATGCAATTCTCATTAGGGATGGCCATCGGCCATCGATGTTTATAAACCATCGATGGGTTATGGTCGATGTTCAATAGTTTTTACATCAATGTTTAGTTCAAACGACTAGTTTTTTTTGCTATTTCCTGGTACACAGAGCAAAGCTCCACCCACGACACCAGTGAAGCCCCGCCCCCATATTCTGATTGGCCCACAGGCCAGTCAGTCAAATACAATGGATGACCACTGATTTGTAACAACATCGATGGCAAAGGCAACAATGGCCATCATTAATACTCATTCAAAACAATCCATTCCGATTGGTTTATGTACTGTCAGTCAACAGTTTTCTATTTTACTACTTTTGATGGGACCATCATGCAATAGTCTTCAACCAGGAAGCCAATTGGTCAAGAATGTTCTTGTTATCTACCATCTTTGGCTGGTTTTGTAGGTTTTCAATCAGACTAGGGTGAGGAAGGACCTAAGTAAGTTATGGAGAGCAAATAAATTCCTTATGCAAATTAGTTTGGAAATTAGACCATCTGATTGGTTGATGCAATTCTCATTAGGGATGGCCATCGGCCATCGGCCATCGATGTTTATAAACCATCGATGGGTTATGGTCGATGTTCAATAGTTTTTACATCAATGTTTAGTTAAAACGACTAGTTTTGTTTTACTATTTCCTGGTACACAGAGCACAGCTCCACCCATGACACCAGTGAAGCCCCGCCCCCATATTCTGATTGGCCCACAGGCCAGTCAGTCAAATACAATGGATGACCACTGATATGTAACAACATCGATGGCAAAGGCAACAATGGCAATCATTAATACTCATTCAAAACAATCCATTCCGATTTGTTTATGTACTGTCAGCCAACAGTTTTCTATTTTACTACTTTTGATGGGACCATCATGCAATAGTCTTCAACCAGGAAGCCAATTGGTCAAGAATGTTCTTGTTATCAACCATCTTTGGCTGGTTTTGTATGTTTTCAATCAGACTAGGGTGAGGAAGGACCTAAGTAAGTTATGGAGAGCAAATAAATTCCTTATGCAAATTAGTTTGGAAATTAGACCATCTGATTGGTTGATGCAATTCTCATTAGGGATGGCCATCGTCCATCGATGTTTATAAACCATCGATGGGTTATGGTCGATGTTCAATAGTTTTTACATCAATGTTTAGTTAAAACGACTAGTTTTGTTTTGCTATTTCCTGGTACACAGAGCAAAGCCCCGCCCCCATATTCTGATTGGCCCACAGGCCAGTCAGTCAAATGCAATGGATGACCACTGATATGTAACAACATCGATGGCAAAGGCAACAATGGCCATCATTAATACTCATTCAAAACAATCCATTCCGATTGGTTTATGTACTGTCAGTCAACAGTTTTCTATTTTACTACTTTTGATAGGACCATCATGCATTAGTCTTCAACCAGGAAGCCAATTGGTCAAGAATGTTCTTGTTATCAACCATCTTTGGCTGGTTTTGTAGGTTTTCAATCAGACTAGGGTGAGGAAGGACCTAAGTAAGTTATGGAGAGCAAATAAATTCCTTATGCAAATTAGTTTGGAAATTAGACCATCTGATTGGTTGATGCAATTCTCATTAGGGATGGCCATCGGCCATCGATGTTTATAAACCATCGATGGGTTATGGTCGATGTTCAATAGTTTTTACATCAATGTTTAGTTAAAACGACTAGTTTTGTTATTTCCTGGTACACAGAGCAAAGTTCCACCCACGACACCAGTGAAGCCCCGCCCCCATATTCTGATTGGCCCACAGGCCAGTCAGTCAAATGCAATGGATGACCACTGATATGTAACAACATCGATGGCAAAGGCAACAATGGCCATCATTAATACTCATTCAAAACAATCCATTCCGATTGGTTTATGTACTGTCAGTCAACAGTTTTCTATTTTACTACTTTTGATGGGACCATCATGCATTAGTCTTCAACCAGGAAGCCAATTGGTCAAGAATGTTCTTGTTATCAACCATCTTTGGCTGGTTTTGTAGGTTTTCAATCAGACTAGGGTGAGGAAGGACCTAAGTAAGTTATTGAGAGCAAATAAATTCCTTATGCAAATTAGTTTGGAAATTAGACCATCTGATTGGTTGATGCAATTCTCATTAGGGATGGCCATCGATGGTTATAAACCATCGATGGGTTATGGTCGATGTTCAATAGTTTTTACATCAATGTTTAGTTAAAACGACTAGTTTTGTTTTGCTATTTCCTGGTACACAGAGCAAAGCTCCACCCACGACACCAGTGAAGCCCCGCCCCCATATTCTGATTGGCCCACAGGCCAGTCAGTCAAATACAATGGATGACCACTGATATGTAACAACATCGATGGCAAAGGCAACAATGGCCATCATTAATACTCATTCAAAACAATCCATTCCGATCGGTTTATGTACTGCCAGTCAACAGTTTTCTATTTTACTACTTTTGATGGGACCATCATGCAATAGTCTTCAACCAGGAAGCCAATTGGTCAAGAATGTTCTTGTTATCAACCATCTTTGGCTGGTTTTGTAGGTTTTCAATCAGACTAGGGTGAGGAAGGACCTAAGTAAGTTATGGAGAGCAAATAAATTCCTTATGCAAATTAGTTTGGAAATTAGACCATCTGATTGGTTGATGCAATTCTCATTAGGGATGGCCATCGGCCATCGATGTTTATAAACCATCGATGGGTTATGGTCGATGTTCAATAGTTTTTACATCAATGTTTAGTTAAAACGACTAGTTTTGTTTGCTATTTCCTGGTACACAGAGCAAAGCCCCGCCCCCATATTCTGATTGGCCCACAGGCAAGTCAGTCAAATACAATGGCTGACCACTGATATGTAACAACATCGACGGCAAAGGCAACAATGGCCATCATTAATACTCATTCAAAACAATCCATTCCGATTTGTTTATGTACTGTAAGCCAACGGTTTTCTATTTTACTACTTTTGATGGGACCATCATGCAATAGTCTTCAACCAGGAAGCCAATTGGTCAAGAATGTTCTTGTTATCAACCATCTTTGGCTGGTTTTGTAGGTTTTCAATCAGACTAGGGTGAGGAAAGACCTAAGTAAGTTATAGAGAGCAAATAAATTCCTTATGCAAATTAGTTTTGAAATTAGACCATCTGATTGGTTGATGCAATTATCATTAGGGATGGCCATCGGCCATCGATGTTTATAAACCATCGATGGGTTATGGTCGATGTTCAATAGTTTTTACATCAATGTTTAGTTAAAACGACTAGTTTTGTTTTGCTATTTCCTGGTACACAGAGCAAAGCTCCACCCACGACACCAGTGAAGCCCCGCCCCTATATTCTGATTGGCCCACAGGCCAGTCAGTCACATACAATGGATGACCACTGATTTGTAACAACATCGATGGCAAAGGCAACAATGGCCATCATTAATACTCATTCAAAACAATCCATTCCGATTGGTTTATGTACTGTCAGTCAACAGTTTTCTATTTTACTACTTTTGATGGGACCATCATGCAATAGTCTTCAACCAGGAAGCCAATTGGTCAAGAATGTTCTTGTTATCTACCATCTTTGGCTGGTTTTGTTGGTTTTCAATCAGACTAGGGTGAGGAAGGACCTAAGTAAGTTATGGAGAGCAAATAAATTCCTTATGCAAATTAGTTTGGAAATTAGACCATCTGATTGGTTGATGCAATTCTCATTAGGGATGGCCATCGGCCATCGATGTTTATAAACCATCGATGGGTTATGGTCGATGTTCAATAGTTTTTACATCAATGTTTAGTTAAAACGACTAGTTTTGTTTGCTATTTCCTGGTACACAGAGCAAAGCCCCGCCCCCATATTCTGATTGGCCCACAGGCAAGTCAGTCAAATACAATGGATGACCACTGATATGTAACAACATCGACGGCAAAGGCAACAATGGCCATCATTAATACTCATTCAAAACAATCCATTCCGATTTGTTTATGTACTGTAAGCCAACAGTTTTCTATTTTACTACTTTTGATGGGACCATCATGCAATAGTCTTCAACCAGGAAGCCAATTGGTCAAGAATGTTCTTGTTATCAACCATCTTTGGCTGGTTTTGTAGGTTTTCAATCAGACTATGGTGAGGAAAGACCTAAGTAAGTTATAGAGAGCAAATAAATTCCTTATGCAAATTAGTTTTGAAATTAGACCATCTGATTGGTTGATGCAATTATCATTAGGGATGGCCATCGGCCATCGATGTTTATAAACCATCGATGGGTTATGGTCGATGTTCAATAGTTTTTACATCAATGTTTAGTTAAAACGACTAGTTTTGTTTTGCTATTTCCTGGTACACAGAGCAAAGCTCCACCCACGACACCAGTGAAGCCCCGCCCCTATATTCTGATTGGCCCACAGGCCAGTCAGTCACATACAATGGATGACCACTGATTTGTAACAACATCGATGGCAAAGGCAACAATGGCCATCATTAATACTCATTCAAAACAATCCATTCCGATTGGTTTATGTACTGTCAGTCAACAGTTTTCTATTTTACTACTTTTGATGGGACCATCATGCAATAGTCTTCAACCAGGAAGCCAATTGGTCAAGAATGTTCTTGTTATCTACCATCTTTGGCTGGTTTTGTTGGTTTTCAATCAGACTAGGGTGAGGAAGGACCTAAGTAAGTTATGGAGAGCAAATAAATTCCTTATGCAAATTAGTTTGGAAATTAGACCATCTGATTGGTTGATGCAATTCTCATTAGGGATGGCCATCGGCCATCGATGTTTATAAACCATCGATGGGTTATGGTCGATGTTCAATAGTTTTTACATCAATGTTTAGTTAAAACGACTAGTTTTGTTTTGCTATTTCCTGGTACACAGAGCAAAGCCCCGACCCCATATTCTGATTGGCCCACAGGCCAGTCAGTCAAATACAATGAATGACCACTGATATGTAACAACATCGATGGCAAAGGCAACAATGGCCATCTTAATACTCATTCAAAACAATCCATTCCGATTGGTTTATGTACTGTCAGTCAACAGTTTTCTATTTTACTACTTTTGATGGGACCATCATGCAATAGTCTTCTCCCAGGAAGCCAATTGGTCAAGAATGTTCTTGTTATCAACCATCTTTGGCTGGTTTTGTAGGTTTTCAATCAGACTAGGGTGAGGAAGGACCTAAGTAAGTTATAGAGAGCAAATAAATTCCTTATGCAAATTAGTTTTGAAATTAGACCATCTGATTGGTTGATGCAATTATCATTAGGGATGGCCATCGGCCATCGATGTTTATAAACCATCGATGGGTTATGGTCGATGTTCAATAGTTTTTACATCAATGTTTAGTTAAAACGACTAGTTTTGTTTTGCTATTTCCTGGTACACAGAGCAAAGCTCCACCCACGACACCAGTGAAGCCCCGCCCCTATATTCTGATTGGCCCACAGGCCAGTCAGTCACATACAATGGATGACCACTGATTTGTAACAACATCGATGGCAAAGGCAACAATGGCCATCATTAATACTCATTCAAAACAATCCATTCCGATTGGTTTATGTACTGTCAGTCAACAGTTTTCTATTTTACTACTTTTGATGGGACCATCATGCAATAGTCTTCAACCAGGAAGCCAATTGGTCAAGAATGTTCTTGTTATCTACCATCTTTGGCTGGTTTTGTTGGTTTTCAATCAGACTAGGGTGAGGAAGGACCTAAGTAAGTTATGGAGAGCAAATAAATTCCTTATGCAAATTAGTTTGGAAATTAGACCATCTGATTGGTTGATGCAATTCTCATTAGGGATGGCCATCGGCCATCGATGTTTATAAACCATCGATGGGTTATGGTCGATGTTCAATAGTTTTTACATCAATGTTTAGTTAAAACGACTAGTTTTGTTTGCTATTTCCTGGTACACAGAGCAAAGCCCCGCCCCCATATTCTGATTGGCCCACAGGCAAGTCAGTCAAATACAATGGATGACCACTGATATGTAACAACATCGACGGCAAAGGCAACAATGGCCATCATTAATACTCATTCAAAACAATCCATTCCGATTTGTTTATGTACTGTAAGCCAACAGTTTTCTATTTTACTACTTTTGATGGGACCATCATGCAATAGTCTTCAACCAGGAAGCCAATTGGTCAAGAATGTTCTTGTTATCAACCATCTTTGGCTGGTTTTGTAGGTTTTCAATCAGACTATGGTGAGGAAAGACCTAAGTAAGTTATAGAGAGCAAATAAATTCCTTATGCAAATTAGTTTTGAAATTAGACCATCTGATTGGTTGATGCAATTATCATTAGGGATGGCCATCGGCCATCGATGTTTATAAACCATCGATGGGTTATGGTCGATGTTCAATAGTTTTTACATCAATGTTTAGTTAAAACGACTAGTTTTGTTTTGCTATTTCCTGGTACACAGAGCAAAGCTCCACCCACGACACCAGTGAAGCCCCGCCCCTATATTCTGATTGGCCCACAGGCCAGTCAGTCACATACAATGGATGACCACTGATTTGTAACAACATCGATGGCAAAGGCAACAATGGCCATCATTAATACTCATTCAAAACAATCCATTCCGATTGGTTTATGTACTGTCAGTCAACAGTTTTCTATTTTACTACTTTTGATGGGACCATCATGCAATAGTCTTCAACCAGGAAGCCAATTGGTCAAGAATGTTCTTGTTATCTACCATCTTTGGCTGGTTTTGTTGGTTTTCAATCAGACTAGGTTGAGGAAGGACCTAAGTAAGTTATGGAGAGCAAATAAATTCCTTATGCAAATTAGTTTGGAAATTAGACCATCTGATTGGTTGATGCAATTCTCATTAGGGATGGCCATCGGCCATCGATGTTTATAAACCATCGATGGGTTATGGTCGATGTTCAATAGTTTTTACATCAATGTTTAGTTAAAACGACTAGTTTTGTTTTGCTATTTCCTGGTACACAGAGCAAAGCCCCGACCCCATATTCTGATTGGCCCACAGGCCAGTCAGTCAAATACAATGAATGACCACTGATATGTAACAACATCGATGGCAAAGGCAACAATGGCCATCTTAATACTCATTCAAAACAATCCATTCCGATTGGTTTATGTACTGTCAGTCAACAGTTTTCTATTTTACTACTTTTGATGGGACCATCATGCAATAGTCTTCTCCCAGGAAGCCAATTGGTCAAGAATGTTCTTGTTATCAACCATCTTTGGCTGGTTTTGTAGGTTTTCAATCAGACTAGGGTGAGGAAGGACCTAAGTAAGTTATGGAGAGCAAATAAATTCCTTATGCAAATTAGTTTGGAAATTAGACCATCTGATTGGTTGATGCAATTCTCATTAGGGATGGCCATCGGCAATCGATGTTTATAAACCATCGATGGGTTATGGTCGATGTTCAATAGTTTTTACATCAATGTTTAGTTCAAACGACTAGTTTTGTTTTGCTATTTCCTGGTACACAGAGCAAAGTTCCACCCACGACACCAGTGAAGCCCCGCCCCCATATTCTAAATGGCCCACAGGCCAGTCAGTCAAATACAATGGATGACCACTGATATGTAACAACATTGATGGCAAAGGCAACAATGGCCATCATTAATACTCATTCAAAACAATCCATTCCGATTTGTTTATGTACTGTCAGCCAACAGTTTTCTATTTTACTACTTTTGATGGGACCATCATGCAATAGTCTTCAACCAGAAAGCCAATTGGTCAAGAATGTTCTTGTTATCAACCATCTTTGGCTGGTTTTGTAGATTTTCAATCAGACTAGGGTGAGGAAGGACCTAAGTAAGTTATGGAGAGCAAATAAATTCCTTATGCAAATTAGTTTGGAAATTAGACCATCTGATTGGTTGATGCAATTCTCATTAGGGATGGCCATCGGCCATCGGCCATCGGCCATCGATGTTTATAAACCATCGATGGGTTATGGTCGATGTTCAATAGTTTTTACATCAATGTTTAGTTCAAACGACTAGTTTTGTTTTGCTATTTCCTGGTACACAGAGCAAAGTTCCACCCACGACACCAGTGAAGCCCCGCCCCCATATTCTAAATGGCCCACAGGCCAGTCAGTCAAATACAATGGATGACCACTGATATGTAACAACATTGATGGCAAAGGCAACAATGGCCATCATTAATACTCATTCAAAACAATCCATTCCGATTTGTTTATGTACTGTCAGCCAACAGTTTTCTATTTTACTACTTTTGATGGGACCATCATGCAATAGTCTTCAACCAGGAAGCCAATTTGTCAAGAATGTTCTTGTTATCAACCATCTTTGGCTGGTTTTGTAGGTTTTTCAATCAGACTAGGGTGAGGAAGGACCTAAGTAAGTTATGGAGAGCAAATAAATTCCTTATGCAAATTAGTTTGGAAATTAGACCATCTGATTGGTTGATGCAATTCTCATTAGGGATGGCCATCGGCCATCGATGTTTATAAACCATCGGTGGGTTATGGTCGATGTTCAATAGTTTTTACATCAATGTTTAGTTAAAACGACTAGTTTTGTTTTACTATTTCCTGGTACACAGAGCAAAGCTCCACCCACGACATCAGTGAAGCCCCGCCCCCATATTCTGATTGGCCCACAGGCCAGTCAGTCAAATACAATGGATGACCACTGATATGTAACAACATCGATGGCAAAGGCAACATTGGCCATCATTAATACTCATTCAAAACAATCCATTCCGATTGGTTTATGTACTGTCAGTCAACAGTTTTCTATTTTACTACTTTTGATGGGACCATCATGCAATAGTCTTCAACCAGGAAGCCAATTGGTCAAGAATGTTCTTGTTATCAACCATCTTTGGCTGGTTTTGTAAGTTTTCAATCAGACTAGGGTGAGGAAGGACCTAAGTAAGTTATGGAGAGCAAATAAATTCCTTATGCAAATTAGTTTGGAAATTAGACCATCTGATTGGTTGATGCAATTCTCATTAGGGATGGCCATCGGCCATCGGCCATCGATGTTTATAAACCATCGATGGGTTATGGTCGATGTTCAATAGTTTTTACATCAATGTTTAGTTAAAACGACTAGTTTTGTTTTGCTATTTCCTGGTACACAGAGCAAAGCTCCACCCACGACACCAGTGAAGCCCCGCCCCCATATTCTGATTGGCCCACAGCCCAGTCAGTCAAATACAATGGATGACCACTGATATGTAACAACATCGATGGCAAAGGCAACAATGGCCATCATTAATACTCATTCAAAACAATCCATTCCGATTGGTTTATGTACTGTCAGCCAACAGTTTTCTATTTTACTACTTTTGATGTGACCATCATGTAATAGTCTTCAACCAGGAAGCCAATTGGTCAAGAATGTTCTTGTTATCAACCATCTTTGGCTGGTTTTGTAGGTTTTCAATCAGACTAGGGTGAGGAAGGACCTAAGTAAGTTATGGAGAGCAAATACATTCCTTATGCAAATTAGTTTGGAAATTAGACCATCTGATTGGTTGATGCAATTCTCATTAGGGATGGCCATCGGCCATCGATGTTTATAAACCATCGATGGGTTATGGTCGATGTTCAATAGTTTTTACATCAATGTTTAGTTAAAACGACTAGTTTTTTTTGCTATTTCCTGGTACACAGAGCAAAGCTCCACCCACGACACCAGTGAAGCCCCGCCCCCATATTCTGATTGGCCCACAGGCCAGTCAGTCAAATACAATGGATGACCACTGATTTGTAACAACATCGATGGCAAAGGCAACAATGGCCATCATTAATACTCATTCAAAACAATCCATTCCGATTGGTTTATGTACTGTCAGTCAACAGTTTTCTATTTTACTACTTTTGATGGGACCATCATGCAATAGTCTTCAACCAGGAAGCCAATTGGTCAAGAATGTTCTTGTTATCTACCATCTTTGGCTGGTTTTGTAGGTTTTCAATCAGACTAGGGTGAGGAAGGACCTAAGTAAGTTATGGAGAGCAAATAAATTCCTTATGCAAATTAGTTTGGAAATTAGACCATCTGATTGGTTGATGCAATTCTCATTAGGGATGGCCATCGGCCATCGGCCATCGATGTTTATAAACCATCGATGGGTTATGGTCGATGTTCAATAGTTTTTACATCAATGTTTAGTTAAAACGACTAGTTTTGTTTTACTATTTCCTGGTACACAGAGCAAAGCTCCACCCATGACACCAGTGAAGCCCCGCCCCCATATTCTGATTGGCCCACAGGCCAGTCAGTCAAATACAATGGATGACCACTGATATGTAACAACATCGATGGCAAAGGCAACAATGGCAATCATTAATACTCATTCAAAACAATCCATTCCGATTGGTTTATGTACTGTCAGCCAACAGTTTTCTATTTTACTACTTTTGATGGGACCATCATGCAATAGTCTTCAACCAGGAAGCCAATTGGTCAAAAATGTTCTTGTTATCAACCATCTTTGGCTGGTTTTGTATGTTTTCAATCAGACTAGGGTGAGGAAGGACCTAAGTAAGTTATGGAGAGCAAATAAATTCCTTATACAAATTAGTTTGGAAATTAGACCATCTGATTGGTTGATGCAATTCTCATTAGGGATGGCCATCGGCCATCGATGTTTATAAACCATCGATGGGTTATGGTCGATGTTCAATAGTTTTTACATCAATGTTTAGTTAAAACGACTAGTTTTGTTATTTCCTGGTACACAGAGCAAAGTTCCACCCACGACACCAGTGAAGCCCCGCCCCCATATTCTGATTGGCCCACAGGCCAGTCAGTCAAATGCAATGGATGACCACTGATATGTAACAACATCGATGGCAAAGGCAACAATGGCCATCATTAATACTCATTCAAAACAATCCATTCCGATTGGTTTATGTACTGTCAGTCAACAGTTTTCTATTTTACTACTTTTGATGGGACCATCATGCAATAGTCTTCAACCAGGAAGCCAATTGGTCAAGAATGTTCTTGTTATCAACCATCTTTGGCTGGTTTTGTAGGTTTTCAATCAGACTAGGGTGAGGAAGGACCTAAGTAAGTTATTGAGAGCAAATAAATTCCTTATGCAAATTAGTTTGGAAATTAGACCATCTGATTGGTTGATGCAATTCTCATTAGGGATGGCCATCGATGGTTATAAACCATCGATGGGTTATGGTCGATGTTCAATAGTTTTTACATCAATGTTTAGTTAAAACGACTAGTTTTGTTTTGCTATTTCCTGGTACACAGAGCAAAGCTCCACCCACGACACCAGTGAAGCCCCGCCCCCATATTCTGATTGGCCCACAGGCCAGTCAGTCAAATACAATGGATGACCACTGATATGTAACAACATCGATGGCAAAGGCAACAACGGCCATCATTAATACTCATTCAAAACAATCCATTCCGATTGGTTTATGTACTGTCAGTCAACAGTTTTCTATTTTACTACTTTTGATGGGACCATCATGCAATAGTCTTCAACCAGGAAGCCAATTGGTCAAGAATGTTCTTGTTATCAACCATCTTTGGCTGGTTTTGTAGGTTTTCAATCAGACTAGGGTGAGGAAGGACCTAAGTAAGTTATTGAGAGCAAATAAATTCCTTATGCAAATTAGTTTGGAAATTAGACCATCTGATTGGTTGATGCAATTCTCATTAGGGATGGCCATCGATGGTTATAAACCATCGATGGGTTATGGTCGATGTTCAATAGTTTTTACATCAATGTTTAGTTAAAACGACTAGTTTTGTTTTGCTATTTCCTGGTACACAGAGCAAAGCTCCACCCACGACACCAGTGAAGCCCCGCCCCCATATTCTGATTGGCCCACAGGCCAGTCAGTCAAATACAATGGATGACCACTGATATGTAACAACATCGATGGCAAAGGCAACAATGGCCATCATTAATACTCATTCAAAACAATCCATTCCGATTGGTTTATGTACTGTCAGTCAACAGTTTTCTATTTTACTACTTTTGATGGGACCATCATGCAATAGTCTTCAACCAGGAAACCAATTGGTCAAGAATGTTCTTGTTATCTACCATCTTTGGCTGGTTTTGTAGGTTTTCAATCAGACTAGGGTGAGGAAGGACCTAAGTAAGTTATGGAGAGCAAATAAATTCCTTATGCAAATTAGTTTGGAAATTAGACCATCTGATTGGTTGATGCAATTCTCATTAGGGATGGCCATCGGCCATCGGCCATAGATGTTTATAAACCATCGATGGGTTATGGTCGATGTTCAATAGTTTTTACATCAATGTTTAGTTAAAACGACTAGTTTTGTTTTACTATTTCCTGGTACACAGAGCAAAGCTCCACCCATGACACCAGTGAAGCCCCGCACCCATATTCTGATTGGCCCACAGGCCAGTCAGTCAAATACAATGGATGACCACTGATATGTAACAACATCGATGGCAAAGGCAACAATGGCAATCATTAATACTCATTCAAAACAATCCATTCCGATTTGTTTATGTACTGTCAGCCAACAGTTTTCTATTTTACTACTTTTGATGGGACCATCATGCAATAGTCTTCAACCAGGAAGCCAATTGGTCAAGAATGTTCTTGTTATCAACCATCTTTGGCTGGTTTTGTATGTTTTCAATCAGACTAGGGTGAGGAAGGACCTAAGTAAGTTATGGAGAGCAAATAAATTCCTTATGCAAATTAGTTTGGAAATTAGACCATCTGATTGGTTGATGCAATTCTCATTAGGGATGGCCATCGTCCATCGATGTTTATAAACCATCGATGGGTTATGGTCGATGTTCAATAGTTTTTACATTAATGTTTAGTTAAAACGACTAGTTTTGTTTTGCTATTTCCTGTTACACAGAGCAAAGCTCCACCCACGACACCAGTGAAGCCCCGCCCCCATATTCTGATTGGCCCTCAGGCCAGTCAGTCAAATGCAATGGATGACCACTGATATGTAACAACATCGATGGCAAAGGCAACAATGGCCATCATTAATACTCATTCAAAACATTCCATTCCGATTGGTTTATGTACTGTCAGTCAACAGTTTTCTATTTTACTACTTTTGATGGGACCATCATGCATTAGTCTTCAACCAGGAAGCCAATTGGTCAATAATGTTCTTATTATCAACCATCTTTGGCTGGTTTTGTAGGTTTTCAATCAGACTAGGGTGAGGAAGGACCTAAGTAAGTTATGGAGAGCAAATAAATTCCTTATGCAAATTAGTTTGGAAATTAGACCATCTGATTGGTTGATGCAATTCTCATTAGGGATGGCCATCGGCCATCGGCCATCGATGTTTATAAACCATCGATGGGTTATGGTCGATGTTCAATAGTTTTTACATCAATGTTTAGTTAAAACGACTAGTTTTGTTTTACTATTTCCTGGTACACAGAGCAAAGCTCCACCCACGACATCAGTGAAGCCCCGCCCCCATATTCTGATTGGCCCACAGGCCAGTCAGTCAAATACAATGGATGACCACTGATATGTAACAACATCGATGGCAAAGGCAACATTGGCCATCATTAATACTCATTCAAAACAATCCATTCCGATTGGATTATGTACTGTCAGTCAACAGTTTTCTATTTTACTACTTTTGATGGGACCATCATGCAATAGTCTTCAACCAGGAAACCAATTGGTCAAGAATGTTCTTGTTATCTACCATCTTTGGCTGGTTTTGTAGGTTTTCAATCAGACTAGGGTGAGGAAGGACCTAAGTAAGTTATGGAGAGCAAATAAATTCCTTATGCAAATTAGTTTGGAAATTAGACCATCTGATTGGTTGATGCAATTCTCATTAGGGATGGCCATCGATGTTTATAAACCATCGATGGGTTATGGTCGATGTTCAATAGTTTTTACATCAATGTTTAGTTAAAACGACTAGTTTTGTTTTACTATTTCCTGGTACACAGAGCAAAGCTCCACCCACGACATCAGTGAAGCCCCGCCCCCATATTCTGATTGGCCCACAGGCCAGTCAGTCAAATACAATGGATGACCACTGATATGTAACAACATCGATGGCAAAGGCAACATTGGCCATCATTAATACTCATTCAAAACAATCCATTCCGATTGGTTTATGTACTGTCAGTCAACAGTTTTCTATTTTACTACTTTTGATGGGACCATCATGCAATACTTCAACCAGGAAGCCAATTGGTCAAGAATGTTCTTGTTATCAACCATCCTTGGCTGGTTTTGTAGGTTTTCAATCAGACTAGGGTGAGGAAGGACCTAAGTAAGTTATGGAGAGCAAATAAATTCCTTATGCAAATTAGTTTGGAAATTAGACCATCTGATTGGTTGATGCAATTCTCATTAGGGATGGCCATCGGCCATCGGCCATAGATGTTTATAAACCATCGATGGGTTATGGTCGATGTTCAATAGTTTTTACATCAATGTTTAGTTAAAACGACTAGTTTTGTTTTACTATTTCCTGGTACACAGAGCAAAGCTCCACCCATGATACCAGTGAAGCCCCGCACCCATATTCTGATTGGCCCACAGGCCAGTCAGTCAAATACAATGGATGACCACTGATATGTAACAACATCGATGGCAAAGGCAACAATGGCAATCATTAATACTCATTCAAAACAATCCATTCCGATTTGTTTATGTATTGTCAGCCAACAGTTTTCTATTTTACTACTTTTGATGGGACCATCATGCAATAGTCTTCAACCAGGAAGCCAATTGGTCAAGAATGTTCTTGTTATCAACCATCTTTGGCTGGTTTTGTATGTTTTCAATCAGACTAGGGTGAGGAAGGACCTAAGTAAGTTATGGAGAGCAAATAAATTCCTTATGCAAATTAGTTTGGAAATTAGACCATCTGATTGGTTGATGCAATTCTCATTAGGGATGGCCATCGGCCATCGATGTTTATAAACCATCGATGGGTTATGGTCGATGTTCAATAGTTTTTACATTAATGTTTAGTTAAAACGACTAGTTTTGTTTTGCTATTTCCTGTTACACAGAGCAAAGCTCCACCCATGACACCAGTGAAGCCCCGCCCCCATATTCTGATTGGCCCTCAGGCCAGTCAGTCAAATGCAATGGATGACCACTGATATGTAACAACATCGATGGCAAAGGCAACAATGGCCATCATTAATACTCATTCAAAACATTCCATTCCGATTGGTTTATGTACTGTCAGTCAACAGTTTTCTATTTTACTACTTTTGATGGGACCATCATGCATTAGTCTTCAACCAGGAAGCCAATTGGTCAATAATGTTCTTATTATCAACCATCTTTGGCTGGTTTTGTAGGTTTTCAATCAGACTAGGGTGAGGAAGGACCTAAGTAAGTTATGGAGAGCAAATAAATTCCTTATGCAAATTAGTTTGGAAATTAGACCATCTGATTGGTTGATGCAATTCTCATTAGGGATGGCCATCGGCCATCGATGTTTATAAACCATCGATGGGTTATGGTCGATGTTCAATAGTTTTTACATTAATGTTTAGTTAAAACGACTAGTTTTGTTTTGCTATTTCCTGTTACACAGAGCAAAGCTCCACCCACGACACCAGTGAAGCCCCGCCCCCATACTCTGATTGGCCCTCAGGCCAGTCAGTCAAATGCAATGGATGACCACTGATATGTAACAACATCGATGGCAAAGGCAACATTGGCCATCATTAATACTCATTCAAAACAATCCATTCCGATTGGTTTATGTACTGTCAGTCAACAGTTTTCTATTTTACTACTTTTGATGGGACCATCATGCAATAGTCTTCAACCAGGAAACCAATTGGTCAAGAATGTTCTTGTTATCTACCATCTTTGGCTGGTTTTGTAGGTTTTCAATCAGACTAGGGTGAGGAAGGACCTAAGTAAGTTATGGAGAGCAAATAAATTCCTTATGCAAATTAGTTTGGAAATTAGACCATCTGATTGGTTGATGCAATTCTCATTAGGGATGGCCATCGGCCATCGGCCATAGATGTTTATAAACCATCGATGGGTTATGGTCGATGTTCAATAGTTTTTACATCAATGTTTAGTTAAAACGACTAGTTTTGTTTTACTATTTCCTGGTACACAGAGCAAAGCTCCACCCATGACACCAGTGAAGCCCCGCACCCATATTCTGATTGGCCCACAGGCCAGTCAGTCAAATACAATGGATGACCACTGATATGTAACAACATCGATGGCAAAGGCAACAATGGCAATCATTAATACTCATTCAAAACAATCCATTCCGATTTGTTTATGTATTGTCAGCCAACAGTTTTCTATTTTACTACTTTTGATGGGACCATCATGCAATAGTCTTCAACCAGGAAGCCAATTGGTCAAGAATGTTCTTGTTATCAACCATCTTTGGCTGGTTTTGTATGTTTTCAATCAGACTAGGGTGAGGAAGGACCTAAGTAAGTTATGGAGAGCAAATAAATTCCTTATGCAAATTAGTTTGGAAATTAGACCATCTGATTGGTTGATGCAATTCTCATTAGGGATGGCCATCGGCCATCGATGTTTATAAACCATCGATGGGTTATGGTCGATGTTCAATAGTTTTTACATTAATGTTTAGTTAAAACGACTAGTTTTGTTTTGCTATTTCCTGTTACACAGAGCAAAGCTCCACCCACGACACCAGTGAAGCCCCGCTACCATATTCTGATTGGCCCTCAGGCCAGTCAGTCAAATGCAATGGATGACCACTGATATGTAACAACATCGATGGCAAAGGCAACAATGGCCATCATTAATACTCATTCAAAACATTCCATTCCGATTGGTTTATGTACTGTCAGTCAACAGTTTTCTATTTTACTACTTTTGATGGGACCATCATGCATTAGTCTTCAACCAGGAAGCCAATTGGTCAATAATGTTCTTATTATCAACCATCTTTGGCTGGTTTTGTAGGTTTTCAATCAGACTAGGGTGAGGAAGGACCTAAGTAAGTTATGGAGAGCAAATAAATTCCTTATGCAAATTAGTTTGGAAATTAGACCATCTGATTGGTTGATGCAATTCTCATTAGGGATGGCCATCGATGTTTATAAACCATCGATGGGTTATGGTCGATGTTCAATAGTTTTTACATCAATGTTTAGTTAAAACGACTAGTTTTGTTTTACTATTTCCTGGTACACAGAGCAAAGCTCCACCCACGACATCAGTGAAGCCCCGCCCCCATATTCTGATTGGCCCACAGGCCAGTCAGTCAAATACAATGGATGACCACTGATATGTAACAACATCGATGGCAAAGGCAACATTGGCCATCATTAATACTCATTTAAAACAATCCATTCCGATTGGTTTATGTACTGTCAGTCAACAGTTTTCTATTTTACTACTTTTGATGGGACCATCATGCAATAGTCTTCAACCAGGAAGCCAATTGGTCAAGAATGTTCTTGTTATCAACCATCTTTGGCTGGTTTTGTAGGTTTTCAATCAGACTAGGGTGAGGAAGGACCTAAGTAAGTTATGGAGAGCAAATAAATTCCTTATGCAAATTAGTTTGGAAATTAGACCATCTGATTGGTTGATGCAATTCTCATTAGGGATGGCCATCGGCCATCGACCATAGATGTTTATAAACCATCGATGGGTTATGGTCGATGTTCAATAGTTTTTACATCAATGTTTAGTTAAAACGACTAGTTTTGTTTTACTATTTCCTGGTACACAGAGCAAAGCTCCACCCATGACACCAGTGAAGCCCCGCACCCATATTCTGATTGGCCCACAGGCCAGTCAGTCAAATACAATGGATGACCACTGATATGTAACAACATCGATGGCAAAGGCAACAATGGTCATCATTAATACTCATTCAAAACAATCCATTCCGATTTGTTTATGTACTGTCAGCCAACAGTTTTCTATTTTACTACTTTTGATGGGACCATCATGCAATAGTCTTCAACCAGGAAGCCAATTGGTCAAGAATGTTCTTGTTATCAACCATCTTTGGCTGGTTTTGTATGTTTTCAATCAGACTAGGGTGAGGAAGGACCTAAGTAAGTTATGGAGAGCAAATAAATTCCTTATGCAAATTAGTTTGGAAATTAGACCATCTGATTGGTTGATGCAATTCTCATTAGGGATGGCCATCGGCCATCGATGTTTATAAACCATCGATGGGTTATGGTCGATGTTCAATAGTTTTTACATTAATGTTTAGTTAAAACGACTAGTTTTGTTTTGCTATTTCCTGTTACACAGAGCAAAGCTCCACCCACGACACCAGTGAAGCCCCGCCCCCATATTCTGATTGGCCCTCAGGCCAGTCAGTCAAATGCAATGGATGACCACTGATATGTAACAACATCGATGGCAAAGGCAACAATGGCCATCATTAATACTCATTCAAAACATTCCATTCCGATTGGTTTATGTACTGTCAGTCAACAGTTTTCTATTTTACTACTTTTGATGGGACCATCATGCATTAGTCTTCAACCAGGAAGCCAATTGGTCAATAATGTTCTTATTATCAACCATCTTTGGCTGGTTTTGTAGGTTTTCAATCAGACTAGGGTGAGGAAGGACCTAAGTAAGTTATGGAGAGCAAATAAATTCCTTATGCAAATTAGTTTGGAAATTACACCATCTGATTGGTTGATGCAATTCTCATTAGGGATGGCCATCGGCCATCGGCCATCGGCCATCGATGTTTATAAACCATCGATGGGTTATGGTCGATGTTCAATAGTTTTTACATCAATGTTTAGTTAAAACGACTAGTTTTGTTTTACTATTTCCTGGTACACAGAGCAAAGCTCCACCCACGACATCAGTGAAGCCCCGCCCCCATATTCTGATTGGCCCACAGGCCAGTCAGTCAAATACAATGGATGACCACTGATATGTAACAACATCGATGGCAAAGGTAACATTGGCCATCATTAATACTCATTCAAAACAATCCATTCCGATTGGTTTATGTACTGTCAGTCAACAGTTTTCTATTTTACTACTTTTGATGGGACCATCATGCAATAGTCTTCAACCAGGAAGCCAATTGGTCAAGAATGTTCTTGTTATCAACCATCTTTGGCTGGTTTTGAAGGTTTTCAATCAGACTAGGGTGAGGAAGGACCTAAGTAAGTTATGGAGAGCAAATAAATTCCTTATGCAAATTAGTTTGGAAATTAGACCATCTGATTGGTTGATGCAATTCTCATTAGGGATGGCCATCGGCCATCGATGTTTATAAACCATCGATGGGTTTTGGTCGATGTTCAATAGTTTTTACATCAATGTTTAGTTAAAACGACTAGTTTTGTTTTGCTATTTCCTGGTACACAGAGCAAAGCTCCACCCACGACACCAGTGAAGCCCGCCCCCATATTCTGATTGGCCCACAGGCCAGTCAGTCAAATACAATGGATGACCACTGATATGTAACAACATCGATGGCAAAGGCAACAATGGCCATCATTAATACTCATTCAAAACAATCCATTCCGATTGGTTTATGTACTGTCAGTCAACAGTTTTCTATTTTACTACTTTTGATGGGACCATCATGCAATAGTCTTCAACCAGGAAACCAATTGGTCAAGAATGTTCTTGTTATCTACCATCTTTGGCTGGTTTTGTAGGTTTTCAATCAGACTAGGGTGAGGAAGGACCTAAGTAAGTTATGGAGAGCAAATAAATTCCTTATGCAAATTAGTTTGGAAATTAGACCATCTGATTGGTTGATGCAATTCTCATTAGGGATGGCCATCGGCCATCGGCCATCGATGTTTATAAACCATCGATGGGTTATGGTCGATGTTCAATAGTTTTTACATCAATGTTTAGTTAAAACGACTAGTTTTGTTTTACTATTTCCTGGTACACAGAGCAAAGCTCCACCCACGACACCAGTGAAGCCCCGCCCCCATATTCTGATTGGCCCACAGGCCAGTCAGTCAAATACAATGGATGACCACTGATATGTAACAACATCGATGGCAAAGGCAACATTGGCCATCATTAATACTCATTCAAAACAATCCATTCCGATTGGTTTATGTACTGTCAGTCAACAGTTTTCTATTTTACTACTTTTGATGGGACCATCATGCAATAGTCTTCAACCAGGAAGCCAATTGGTCAAGAATGTTCTTGTTATCAACCATCTTTGGCTGGTTTTGTAGGTTTTCAATCAGACTAGGGTGAGTAAGGACCTAAGTAAGTTATGGAGAGCAAATAAATTCCTTATGCAAATTAGTTTGGAAATTAGACCATCTGATTGGTTGATGCAATTCTCATTAGGGATGGCCATCGGCCATCGATGTTTATAAACCATCGATGGGTTATGGTCGATGTTCAATAGTTTTTACATCAATGTTTAGTTAAAACGACTAGTTTTGTTTTGCTATTTCCTGGTACACAGAGCAAAGCTCCACCCACGACACCAGTGAAGCCCCGCCCCCATATTCTGATTGGCCCACGGGCCAGTCAGTCAAATACAATGGATGACCACTTATATGTAACAACATCGATGGCAAAGGCAACAATGGCCATCATTAATACTCATTCAAAACAATCCATTCCGATTGGTTTATGTACTGTCAGCCAACAGTTTTCTATTTTACTACTTTTGATGGGACCATCATGCAATAGTCTTCAACCAGGAAGCCAATTTGTCAAGAATGTTCTTGTTATCAACCATCTTTGGCTGGTTTTGTAGGTTTTCAATCAGACTAGGGTGAGGAAGGACCTAAGTAAGTTATGGAGAGCAAATAAATTCCTTATGCAAATTAGTTTGGAAATTAGACCTTGTGATTGGTTGATGCAATTCTCATTAGGGATGGCCATCGGCCATCGATGTTTATAAACCATCGATGGGTTATGGTCGATGTTCAATAGTTTTTACATCAATGTTTAGTTAAAACGACTAGTTTTTTTTGCTATTTCCTGGTACACAGAGCAAAGCTCCACCCACGACACCAGTGAAGCCCCGCCCCCATATTCTAATTGGCCCACAGGCCAGTCAGTCAAATACAATGGATGACCACTGATTTGTAACAACATCGATGGCAAAGGCAACAATGGCCATCATTAATACTCATTCAAAACAATCCATTCCGATTGGTTTATGTACTGTCAGTCAACAGTTTTCTATTTTACTACTTTTGATGGGACCATCATGCAATAGTCTTCAACCAGGAAGCCAATTGGTCAAGAATGTTCTTGTTACCTACCATCTTTGGCTGGTTTTGTAGGTTTTCAATCAGACTAGGGTGAGGAAGGACCTAAGTAAGTTATGTAGAGCAAATAAATTCCTTATGCAAATTAGTTTGGAAATTAGACCATCTGATTGGTTGATGCAATTCTCATTAGGGATGGCCATCGGCCATCGGCCATAGATGTTTATAAACCATCGATGGGTTATGGTCGATGTTCAATAGTTTTTACATCAATGTTTAGTTAAAACGACTAGTTTTGTTTTACTATTTCCTGGTACACAGAGCAAAGCTCCACCCATGACACCAGTGAAGCCCCGCACCCATATTCTGATTGGCCCACAGGCCAGTCAGTCAAATACAATGGATGACCACTGATATGTAACAACATCGATGGCAAAGGCAACAATGGCAATCATTAATACTCATTCAAAACAATCCATTCCGATTTGTTTATGTACTGTCAGCCAACAGTTTTCTATTTTACTACTTTTGATGGGACCATCATGCAATAGTCTTCACCCAGGAAGCCAATTGGTCAAGAATGTTCTTGTTATCAACCATCTTTGGCTGGTTTTGTATGTTTTCAATCAGACTAGGGTGAGGAAGGACCTAAGTAAGTTATGGAGAGCAAATAAATTCCTTATGCAAATTAGTTTGGAAATTAGACCATCTGATTGGTTGATGCAATTCTCATTAGGGATGGCCATCGGCCATCGATGTTTATAAACCATCGATGGGTTATGGTCAATGTTCAATAGTTTTTACATCAATGTTTAGTTAAAACGACTAGTTTTGTTTTGCTATTTCCTGTTACACAGAGCAAAGCTCCACCCACGACACCAGTGAAGCCCCGCCCCCATATTCTGATTGGCCCTCAGGCCAGTCAGTCAAATGCAATGGATGACCACTGATATGTAACAACATCGATGGCAAAGGCAACAATGGCCATCATTAATACTCATTCAAAACATTCCATTCCGATTGGTTTATGTACTGTCAGTCAACAGTTTTCTATTTTACTACTTTTGATGGGACCATCATGCATTAGTCTTCAACCAGGAAGCAAATTGGTCAAGAATGTTCTTATTATCAACCATCTTTGGCTGGTTTTGTAGGTTTTCAATCAGACTAGGGTGAGGAAGGACCTAAGTAAGTTATTGAGAGCAAATAAATGCCTTATGCAAATTAGTTTGGAAATTAGACCATCTGATTGGTTGATGCAATTCTCATTAGGGATGGCCATCGGCCATCGATGTTTATAAACCATCGATGGGTTATGGTGGATGTTCAATAGTTTTTACATCAATGTTTAGTTAAAACGACTAGTTGTGTTATTTCCTGGTACACAGAGCAAAGTTCCACCCACGACACCAGTGAAGCCCCGCCCCCATATTCTGATTGGCCCACAGGCCAGTCAGTCAAATGCAATGGATGACCACTGATATGTAACAACATCGATGGCAAAGGCAACAGTGGCCATCATTAATACTCATTCAAAACAAACCATTCCGATTGGTTTATGTACTGTCAGTCAACAGTTTTCTATTTTACTACTTTTGATGGGACCATCATGCAATAGTCTTCAACCAGGAAGCCAATTGGTCAAGAATGTTCTTGTTATCAACCATCTTTGGCTGGTTTTGTAGGTTTTCAATCAGACTAGGGTGAGGAAGGACCTAAGTAAGTTATTGAGAGCAAATAAATGCCTTATGCAAATTAGTTTGGAAATTAGACCATCTGATTGGTTGATGCAATTCTCATTAGGGATGGCCATCGGCCATCGGCGTTTATAAACCATCGATGGGTTATGGTCGATGTTCAATAGTTTTTACATCAATGTTTAGTTAAAACGACTAGTTTTGTTTTACTATTTCCTGGTACACAGAGCAAAGCTCCACCCACGACACCAGTGAAGCCCCGCCCCCATATTCTGATTGGCCCACAGGCCAGTCAGTCAAATACAATGGATGACCACTGATATGTAACAACATCGATGGCAAAGGCAACAATGGCCATCATTAATACTCATTCAAAGCAATCCATTCCGATTGGTTTATGTACTGTCAGTCAACAGTTTTCTATTTTACTACTTTTGATGGGACCATCATGCAATAGTCTTCAACCAGGAAGCCAATTGGTCAAGAATGTTCTTGTTATCAACCATCTTTGGCTGGTTTTGTAGGTTTTCAATCAGACTAGGGTGAGGAAGGACCTAAGTAAGTTATGGAGAGCAAATAAATTCCTTATGCAAATTAGTTTGGAAATTAGACCATCTGATTGGTTGATGCAATTCTCATTAGGGATGGCCATCGGCCATCGATGTTTATAAACCACCGATGGGTTATGGTCGATGTTCAATAGTTTTTACATCAATGTTTAGCTAAAACGACTAGTTTTGTTTTGCTATTTCCTGTTACACAGAGCAAAGCTCCACCCACGACACCAGTGAAGCCCCGCCCCCATATTCTGATTGGCCCTCAGGCCAGTCAGTCAAATGCAATGGATGACCACTGATATGTAACAACATCGATGGCAAAGGCAACAATGGCCATCATTAATACTCATTCAAAACATTCCATTCCGATTGGTTTATGTACTGTCAGTCAACAGTTTTCTATTTTACTACTTTTGATGGGACCATCATGCATTAGTCTTCAACCAGGAAGCCAATTGGTCAAGAATGTTCTTGTTATCAACCATATTTGGCTGGTTTTGTAGGTTTTCAATCAGACTAGGGTGAGGAAGGACCTAAGTAAGTTATGGAGAGCAAATAAATTCCTTATGCAAATTAGTTTGGAAATTAGACCATCTGATTGGTTGATGCAATTCTCATTAGGGATGGCCATCGGCCATCGATGTTTATAAACCATCGATGGGTTATGGTCGATGTTCAATAGTTTTTACATCAATGTTTAGTTAAAACGACTAGTTTTGTTATTTCCTGGTACACAGAGCAAAGTTCCACCCACGACACCAGTGAAGCCCCGCCCCCATATTCTGATTGGCCCACAGGCCAGTCAGTCAAATACAATGGATGACCACTGATATGTAACAACATCGATGGCAAAGGCAACAATGGCCATCATTAATACTCATTCAAAACAATCCATTCCGATTGGTTTATGTACTGTCAGCCAACAGTTTTCTATTTTACTACTTTTGATGGGACCATCATGCAATAGTCTTCAACCAGGAAGCCAATTGGTCAAGAATGTTCTTGTTATCAACCATCTTTGGCTGGTTTTGTAGGTTTTCAATCAGACTAGGGTGAGGAAGGACCTAAGTAAGTTATGGAGAGCAAATAAATTCCTTATGCAAATTAGTTTGGAAATTAGACCATCTGATTGGTTGATGCAATTCTCATTAGGGATGGCCATCGGCCATCGGCCATCGGCCATCGATGTTTATAAACCATCGATGGGTTATGGTCGATGTTCAATAGTTTTTACATCAATGTTTAGTTAAAACGACTAGTTTTGTTTTGCTATTTCCTGGTACACAGAGCAAAGTTCCACCCATGACACCAGTGAAGCCCCGCCCCCATATTCTAAATGGCCCACAGGCCAGTCAGTCAAATACAATGGATGACCACTGATATGTAACAACATCGATGGCAAAGGCAACAATGGCCATCATTAATACTCATTCAAAACAATCCATTCCGATTTGTTTATGTACGGTCAGCCAACAGTTTTCTATTTTACTACTTTTGATGGGCCCATCATGCAATAGTCTTCAACCAGGAAGCCAATTGGTCAAGAATGTTCTTGTTATCAACCATCTTTGGCTGGTTTTGTAGGTTTTTCAATCAGACTAGGGTGAGAAAGGACCTAAGTAAGTTATGGAGAGCAAATAAATTCCTTATGCAAATTAGTTTGGAAATTAGACCATCTGATTGGTTGATGCAATTCTCATTAGGGATGGCCATCGGCCATCGATGTTTATAAACCATCGATGGGTTATGGTCGATGTTCAATAGTTTTTACATCAATGTTTAGTTAAAACGACAAGTTTTGTTTTACTATTTCCTGGTACACAGAGCAAAGCTCCACCCACGACACCAGTGAAGCCCCGCCCCCATATTCTGATTGGCCCACAGGCCAGTCAGTCAAATACAATGGATGACCACTGATATGTAACAACATCGATGGCAAAGGCAACATTGGCCATCATTAATACTCATTCAAAACAATCCATTCCGATTGGTTTATGTACTGTCAGTCAACAGTTTTCTATTTTACTACTTTTGATGGGACCATCATGCAATAGTCTTCAACCAGGAAGCCAATTGGTCACGAATGTTCTTGTTATCAACCATCTTTGGCTAGTTTTGTAGGTTTTCAATCAGACTAGGGTGAGGAAGGACCTAAGTAAGTTATGGAGAGTAAATAAATTCCTTATGCAAATTAGTTTGGAAATTAGACCATCTGATTGGTTGATGCAATTCTCATTAGGGTGGCCATCGGCCATCGATGTTTATAAACCATCGATGGGTTATGGTCGATGTTCAATAGTTTTTACATCAATGTTTAGTTAAAACGACTAGTTTTGTTTTACTATTTCCTGGTACACAGAGCAAAGCTCCACCCACGACACCAGTGAAGCCCCGCCCCCATATTCTGATTGGCCCACAGGCCAGTCAGTCAAATACAATGGATGACCACTGATATGTAACAACATCGATGGCAAAGGCAACAATGGCCATCATTAATACTTATTCAAAACAATCCATTCCGATTTGTTTATGTAATGTCAGCCAACAGTTTTCTATTTTACTACTTTTGATGGGACCATCATGCAATAGTCTTCAACCAGGAAGCCAATTGGTCAAGAATGTTCTTGTTATCAACCATCTTTGGCTGGTTTTGTAGGTTTTCCATCAGACTAGGGTGAGGAAGGACCTAAGTAAGTTATGGAGAGCAAATAAATTCCTTATGCAAATCAGTTTGGAAATTAGACCATCTGATTGGTTGATGCAATTCTCATTAGGGATGGCCATCGGCCATCGATGTTTATAAACCAACGATGGGTTATGGTCGATGTTCAATAGTTTTTACATCAATGTTTAGTTAAAACGACTAGTTTTGTTTTGCTATTTCCTGGTACACAGAGCAAAGCTCCACCCACGACACCAGTGAAGCCCCGCCCCCATATTCTGATTGGCCCACAGGCCAGTCAGTCAAATACAATGGATGACCACTGATATGTAACAACATCGACGGCAAAGGCAACAATGGCCATCATTAATACTCATTCAAAACAATCCATTCCGATTTGTTTATGTACTGTAAGCCAACAGTTTTCTATTTTACTACTTTTGATGGGACCATCATGCATTAGTCTTCAACCAGGAAGCCAATTGGTCAAGAATGTTCTTGTTATCAACCATCTTTGGCTGGTTTTGTAGGTTTTCAATCAGACTAGGGTAAGGAAGGACCTAAGTAAGTTATGGAGAGCAAATAAATTCCTTATGCAAATTAGTTTGGAAATTAGACCATCTGATTGGTTGATGCAATTCTCATTAGGGATGGCCATCGGCCATCGATGTTTATAAACCATCGATGGGTTATGGTCGATGTTCAATAGTTTTTACATCAATGTTTAGTTAAAACGACTAGTTTTGTTTTGCTATTTCCTGGTACACAGAGCAAAGCTCCACCCACGACACCAGTGAAGCCCCGCCCCCATATTCTGATTGGCCCACAGGCCAGTCAGTCAAATACAATGGATGACCACTGATATGTAACAACATCGATGGCAAAGGCAACAATGGCCATCATTAACACTCATTCAAAACAATCCATTACGATTGGTTTATGTACTGTCAGTCAACAGTTTTCTATTTTACTACTTTTGATGGGACCATCATGCAATAGTCTTCAACCAGGAAGCCAATTGGTCAAGAATGTTCTTGTTATCAACCATCTTTGGCTGGTTTTGTAGGTTTTCAATCAGACTAGGGTGAGGAAGGACCTAAGTAAGTTATGGAGAGCAAATAAATTCCTTATGCAAATTAGTTTGGAAATTAGACCATCTGATTGGTTGATGCAATTCTCATTAGGGATGGCCATCGGCCATCGATGTTTATAAACAATCAATGGGTTATGGTCGATGTTCAATAGTTTTTACATCAATGTTTAGTTAAAACGACTAGTTTTGTTTTGCTATTTCCTGGTACACAGAGCAAAGCCCCGCCCCCATATTCTGATTGGCCCACAGGCCAGTCAGTCAAATACAATGGATGACCACTGATATGTAACAACATCGATGGCAAAGGCAACAATGGCCATCATTAATACTCATTCAAAACAATCCATTCCGATTTTTTTATGTACTGTCAGCCAACAGTTTTCTATTTTACTACTTTTGATGGGACCATCATGCAATAGTCTTCAACCAGGAAGCCAATTGGTCAAGAATGTTCTTGTTATCAACCATCTTTGGCTGGTTTTGTAGGTTTTCCATCAGACTAGGGTGAGGAAGGACCTAAGTAAGTTATGGAGATCAAATAAATTCCTTATGCAAATCAGTTTGGAAATTAGACCATCTGATTGGTTGATGCAATTCTCATTAGGGATGGCCATCGGCCATCGATGTTTATAAACCATCGATGGGTTATGGTCGATGTTCAATAGTTTTTACATCAATGTTTAGTTAAAACGACTAGTTTTGTTTTGCTATTTCCTGGTACACAGAGCAAAGCTCCACCCACGACACCAGTGAAGCCCCGCCCCCATATTCTGATTGGCCCACAGGCCAGTCAGTCAAATACAATGGATGACCACTGATATGTAACAACATCGATGGCAAAGGCAACAATGGCCATCATTAATACTCATTCAAAACAATCCATTCCGATTGGTTTATGTACTGTCAGTCAACAGTTTTCTATTTTACTACTTTTGATGGGACCATCATCCAATAGTTTTCAACCAGGAAGCCAATTGGTCAAGAATGTTCTTGTTATCTACCATCTTTGGCTGGTTTTGTAGGTTTTCAATCAGACTAGGGTGAGGAAGGACCTAAGTTAGTTATGGAGAGCAAATAAATTCCTTATGCAAATTAGTTTGGAAATTAGACCATCTGATTGGTTGATGCAATTCTCATTAGGGATGGCCATCGGCCATCGATGTTTATAAACCATCGATGGGTTATGGTCGATGTTCAATAGTTTTTACATCAATGTTTAGTTAAAACGACTAGTTTTTTTTGCTATTTCCTGGTACACAGAGCAAAGCCCCGCCCCCATATTCTGATTGGCCCACAGGCCAGTCAGTCAAATACAATGGATGACCACTGATATGTAACAACATCGACGGCAAAGGCAACAATGGCCATCATTAATACTCATTCAAAACAATCCATTCCGATTTGTTTATGTACTGTAAGCCAACAGTTTTCTATTTTACTACTTTTGATGGGACCATCATGCATTAGTCTTCAACCAGGAAGCCAATTGGTCAAGAATGTTCTTGTTATCAACCATCTTTGGCTGGTTTGGTAGGTTTTCAATCAGACTAGGGTGAGGAAGGACCTAAGTAAGTTATGGAGAGCAAATAAATTCCTTATGCAAATTAGTTTGGAAATTAGACCATCTGATTGGTTGATGCAATTCTCATTAGGGATGGCCATCGGCCATCGATGTTTATAAACCATCGATGGGTTATGGTCGATGTTCAATAGTTTTTACATCAATGTTTAGTTAAAACGACTAGTTTTGTTTGATATTTCCTGGTACACAGAGCAAAGCCCCGCCCCCATATTCTGATTGGCCCACAGGCAAGTCAGTCAAATACAATGGATGACCACTGATATGTAACAACATCGACGGCAAAGGCAACAATGGCCATCATTAATACTCATTCAAAACAATCCATTCCGATTTGTTTATGTACTGTAAGCCAACAGTTTTCTATTTTACTACTTTTGATGGGACCATCATACAATAGTCTTCAACCAGGAAGCCAATTGGTCAAGAATGTTCTTGTTATCAACCATCTTTGGCTGGTTTTGTAGGTTTTCAATCAGACTAGGGTGAGGAAGGACCTTAGTAAGTTATGGAGAGCAAATAAATTCCTTATGCAAATTAGTTTGGAAATTAGACCATCTGATTGGTTGATGCAATTCTCATTAGGGATGGCCATCGGCCATCGGCCATCGGCCATCGATGTTTATAAACCATCGATGGGTTATGGTCGATGTTCAATAGTTTTTACATCAATGTTTAGTTAAAACGACTAGTTTTGTTTTGCTATTTCCTGGTACACAGAGCAAAGCTCCACCCACGACACCAGTGAAGCCCCGCCCCCATATTCTGATTGGCCAACAGGCCAGTCAGTCAAATACAATGGATGACCACTGATATGTAACAACATCGATGGCAAAGGCAACAATGGCCATCTTAATACTCATTCAAAACAATCCATTCCGATTGGTTTATGTACTGTCAGTCAACAGTTTTCTATTTTACTACTTTTGATGGGACCATCATGCAATAGTCTTCACCCAGGAAGCCAATTGGTCAAGAATGTTCTTGTTATCAACCATCTTTGGCTGGTTTTGTAGGTTTTCAATCAGACTAGGGTGAGGAAGGACCTAAGTAAGTTATGGAGAGCAAATAAATTCCTTATGCAAATTAGTTTGGAAATTAGACCATCTGATTGGTTGATGCAATTCTCATTAGGGATGGCCATTGGCCATCGATGTTTATAAACCATCGATGGGTTATGGTCGATGTTCAATAGTTTTTACATCAATGTTTAGTTAAAACGACTAGTTTTGTTTTGCTATTTCCTGGTACACAGAGCAAAGTTCCACCCACGACACCAGTGAAGCCCCGCCCCCATATTCTGATTGGCCCACAGGCCAGTCAGTCAAATACAATGGATGACCACTGATATGTAACAACATCGATGGCAAAGGCAACAATGGCCATCATTAATACTCATTCAAAACAATCCATTCCGATTGGTTTATGTACTGTCAGCCAACAGTTTTCTATTTTACTACTTTTGATGGGACCATCATGCAATAGTCTTCAACCAGGAAGCCAATTGGTCAAGAATGTTCTTGTTATCTACCATCTTTGGCTGGTTTTGTAGGTTTTCAATCAGACTAGGGTGAGGAAGAACCTAAGTAAGTTATGGAGAGCAAATAAATTCCTTATGCAAATTAGTTTGGAAATTAGACCATCTGATTGGTTGATGCAATTCTCATTAGGGATGGCCATCGGCCATCGATGTTTATAAACCATCGATGGGTTATGGTCGATGTTCAATAGTTTTTACATCAATGTTTAGTTAAAACGACTAGTTTTGTTTTACTATTTCCTGGTACACAGAGCAAAGCTCCACCCACGACATCAGTGAAGCCCCGCCCCCATATTCTGATTGGCCCACAGGCCAGTCAGTCAAATACAATGGATGACCACTGATATGTAACAACATCGATGGCAAAGGCAACATTGGCCATCATTAATACTCATTCAAAACAATCCATTCCGATTGGTTTATGTACTATCAGTCAACAGTTTTCTATTTTACTACTTTTGATGGGACCATCATGCAATAGTCTTCAACCAGGAAGCCAATTGGTCAAGAATGTTCTTGTTATCAACCATCTTTGGCTGGTTTTGTAGGTTTTCAATCAGACTAGGGTGAGGAAGGACCTAAGTAAGTTATGGAGAGCAAATAAATTCCTTATGCAAAATAGTTTGGAAATTAGACCATCTGATTGGTTGATGCAATTCTCATTAGGGATGGCCATCGGCCATCGATGTTTATAAACCATCGATGGGTTATGGTCGATGTTCAATAGTTTTTACATCAATGTTTAGTTAAAACGACTAGTTTTGTTTTGCTATTTCCTGGTACACAGAGCAAAGCTCCACCCACGACACCAGTGAAGCCCCGTCCCATATTCTGATTGGCCCACAGGCCAGTCAGTCAAATACAATGGATGACCACTGATATGTAACAACATCGATGGCAAAGGCAACAATGGCCATCATTAATACTCATTCAAAACAATCCATTCCGATTTTTTTATGTACTGTCAGCCAACAGTTTTCTATTTTACTACTTTTGATGGGACCATCATGCAATAGTCTTCAACCAGGAAGCCAATTGGTCAAGAATGTTCTTGTTATCAACCATCTTTGGCTGGTTTTGTAGGTTTTCCATCAGACTAGGGTGAGGAAGGACCTAAGTAAGTTATGGAGATCAAATAAATTCCTTATGCAAATCAGTTTGGAAATTAGACCATCTGATTGGTTGATGCAATTCTCATTAGGGATGGCCATCGGCCATCGATGTTTATAAACCATCGATGGGTTATGGTCGATGTTCAATAGTTTTTACATCAATGTTTAGTTAAAACGACTAGTTTTGTTTTGCTATTTCCTGGTACACAGAGCAAAGCTCCACCCACGACACCAGTGAAGCCCCGCCCCCATATTCTGATTGGCCCACAGGCCAGTCAGTCAAATACAATGGATGACCACTGATATGTAACAACATCGATGGCAAAGGCAACAATGGCCATCATTAATACTCATTCAAAACAATCCATTCCGATTGGTTTATGTACTGTCAGTCAACAGTTTTCTATTTTACTACTTTTGATGGGACCATCATCCAATAGTTTTCAACCAGGAAGCCAATTGGTCAAGAATGTTCTTGTTATCTACCATCTTTGGCTGGTTTTGTAGGTTTTCAATCAGACTAGGGTGAGGAAGGACCTAAGTAAGTTATGGAGAGCAAATAAATTCCTTATGCAAATTAGTTTGGAAATTAGACCATCTGATTGGTTGATGCAATTCTCATTAGGGATGGCCATCGGCCATCGATGTTTATAAACCATCGATGGGTTATGGTCGATGTTCAATAGTTTTTACATCAATGTTTAGTTAAAACGACTAGTTTTTTTTGCTATTTCCTGGTACACAGAGCAAAGCCCCGCCCCCATATTCTGATTGTCCCACAGGCCAGTCAGTCAAATACAATGGATGACCACTGATATGTAACAACATCGACGGCAAAGGCAACAATGGCCATCATTAATACTCATTCAAAACAATCCATTCCGATTTGTTTATGTACTGTAAGCCAACAGTTTTCTATTTTACTACTTTTGATGGGACCATCATGCATTAGTCTTCAACCAGGAAGCCAATTGGTCAAGAATGTTCTTGTTATCAACCATCTTTGGCTGGTTTGGTAGGTTTTCAATCAGACTAGGGTGAGGAAGGACCTAAGTAAGTTATGGAGAGCAAATAAATTCCTTATGCAAATTAGTTTGGAAATTAGACCATCTGATTGGTTGATGCAATTCTCATTAGGGATGGCCATCGGCCATCGATGTTTATAAACCATCGATGGGTTATGGTCGATGTTCAATAGTTTTTACATCAATGTTTAGTTAAAACGACTAGTTTTGTTTTGCTATTTCCTGGTACACAGAGCAAAGCTCCACCCACGACACCAGTGAAGCCCCGCCCCCATATTCTGATTGGCCCACAGGCCAGTCAGTCAAATACAATGGATGACCACTGATATGTAACAACATCGATGGCAAAGGCAACAATGGCCATCATTAATACTCATTCAAAACAATCCATTACGATTGGTTTATGTACTGTCAGTCAACAGTTTTCTATTTTACTACTTTTGATGGGACCATCATGCAATAGTCTTCAACTAGAAAGCCAATTGGTCAAGAATGTTCTTGTTATCGACCATCTTTGGCTGGTTTTGTAGGTTTTCAATCAGACTAGGGTGAGGAAGGACCTAAGTAAGTTATGGAGAGCAAATAAATTCCTTATGCAAATTAGTTTGGAAATTAGACCATCTGATTGGTTGATGCAATTCTCATTAGGGATGGCCATCGATGTTTATAAACCATCGATGGGTTATGGTCGATGTTCATTAGTTTTTACATCAATGTTTAGTTAAAACGACTAGTTTTGTTTTACTATTTCCTGGTACACAGAGCAAAGCTCCACCCACGACACCAGTGAAGCCCCGCCCCCATATTCTGATTGGCCCACAGGCCAGTCAGTCAAATACAATGGATGACCACTGATATGTAACAACATCGATGGCAAAGGCAACATTGGCCATCATTAATACTCATTCAAAACAATCCATTCCGATTGGTTTATGTACTGTCAGTCAACAGTTTTCTATTTTACTACTTTTGATGGGACCATCATGCAATAGTCTTCAACCAGGAAGCCAATTGGTCAAGAATGTTCTTGTTATCAACCATCTTTGGCTGGTTTTGTAGGTTTTCAATCAGACTAGGGTGAGGAAGGACCTAAGCAAGTTATGGAGAGCAAATAAATTCCTTATGCAAATTAGTTTGGAAATTAGACCATCTGATTGGTTGATGCAATTCTCATTAGGGATGGCCATCGGCCATCGGCCATCGATGTTTATAAACCATCGATGGGTTATGGTCGATGTTCAATAGTTTTTACATCAATGTTTAGTTAAAACGACTAGTTTTGTTTGATATTTCCTGGTACACAGAGCAAAGCCCCGCCCCCATATTCTGATTGGCCCACAGGCAAGTCAGTCAAATACAATGGATGACCACTGATATGTAACAACATCGACGGCAAAGGCAACAATGGCCATCATTAATACTCATTCAAAACAATCCATTCCGATTTGTTTATGCACTGTAAGCCAACAGTTTTCTATTTTACTACTTTTGATGGGACCATCATGCAATAGTCTTCAACCAGGAAGCCAATTGGTCAAGAATGTTCTTGTTATCAACCATCTTTGGCTGGTTTTGTAGGTTTTCAATCAGACTAGGGTGAGGAAGGACCTTAGTAAGTTATGGAGAGCAAATAAATTCCTTATGCAAATTAGTTTGGAAATTAGACCATCTGATTGGTTGATGCAATTCTCGTTAGGGATGGCCATCGGCCATCGGCCATCGATGTTTATAAACCATCGATGGGTTATGGTCGATGTTCAATAGTTTTTACATCAATGTTTAGTTAAAACGACTAGTTTTGTTTTGCTATTTCCTGGTACACAGAGCAAAGCTCCACCCACGACACCAGTGAAGCCCCGCCCCCATATTCTGATTGGCCAACAGGCCAGTCAGTCAAATACAATGGATGACCACTGATATGTAACAAAATCGATGGCAAAGGCAACAATGGCCATCTTAATACTCATTCAAAACAATCCATTCCGATTGGTTTATGTACTGTCAGTCAACAGTTTTCTATTTTACTACTTTTGATGGGACCATCATGCAATAGTCTTCACCCAGGAAGCCAATTGGTCAAGAATGTTCTTGTTATCAACCATCTTTGGCTGGTTTTGTAGGTTTTCAATCAGACTAGGGTGAGGAAGGACCTAAGTAAGTTATGGAGAGCAAATAAATTCCTTATGCAAATTAGTTTGGAAATTAGACCATCTGATTGGTTGATGCAATTCTTATTAGGGATGGCCATTGGCCATCGATGTTTATAAACCATCGATGGGTTATGGTCGATGTTCAATAGTTTTTACATCAATGTTTAGTTAAAACGACTAGTTTTGTTTTACTATTTCCTGGTACACAGAGCAAAGCTCCACCCACGACATCAGTGAAGCCCCGCCCCCATATTCTGATTGGCCCACAGGCCAGTCAGTCAAATACAATGGATGACCACTGATATGTAACAACATCGATGGCAAAGGCAACATTGGCCATCATTAATACTCATTCAAAACAATCCATTCCGATTGGTTTATGTACTATCAGTCAACAGTTTTTTATTTTACTACTTTTGATGGGACCATCATGCAATAGTCTTCAACCAGGAAGCCAATTGGTCAAGAATGTTCTTGTTATCAACCATCTTTGGCTGGTTTTGTAGGTTTTCAATCAGACTAGGGTGAGGAAGGACCTAAGTAAGTTATGGAGAGCAAATAAATTCCTTATGCAAAATAGTTTGGAAATTAGACCATCTGATTGGTTGATGCAATTCTCATTAGGGATGGCCATCGGCCATCGATGTTTATAAACCATCGATGGGTTATGGTCGATGTTCAATAGTTTTTACATCAATGTTTAGTTAAAACGACTAGTTTTGTTTTGCTATTTCCTGGTACACAGAGCAAAGCTCCACCCACGACACCAGTGAAGCCCCGCCCCCATATTCTGATTGGCCCACAGGCCAGTCAGTCAAATACAATGAATGACCACTGATATGTAACAACATCGATGGCAAAGGCAACAATGGCCATCATTAATACTCATTCAAAACAATCCATTCCGATTGGTTTATGTACTGTCAGCCAACAGTTTTCTATTTTACTACTTTTGATGGGACCATCATGCAATAGTCTTCAACCAGGAAGCCAATTGGTCAAGAATGTTCTTGTTATCAAACATCTTTGGCTGGTTTTGTAGGTTTTCAATCAGACTAGGGTGAGGAAGGACCTAAGTAAGTTATGGAGAGCAAATAAATTCCTTATGCAAATTAGTTTGGAAATTAGACCATCTGATTGGTTGATGCAATTCTCATTAGGGATGGCCATCGGCCATCGATGTTTATAAACCATCGATGGGTTATGGTCGATGTTCAATAGTTTTTACATCAATGTTTAGTTAAAACGACTAGTTTTTTTTGCTATTTCCTGGTACACAGAGCAAAGCTCCACCCACGACACCAGTGAAGCCCCGCCCCCATATTCTGATTGGCCCTCAGGCCAGTCAGTCAAATGCAATGGATGACCACTGATATGTAACAACATCGATGGCAAAGGCAACAATGGCTATCATTAATACTCATTCAAAACATTCCATTCCGATTGGTTTATGTACTGTCAGTCAACAGTTTTCTATTTTACTACTTTTGATGGGACCATCATGCATTAGTCTTCAACCAAGAAGCCAATTGGTCAAGAATGTTCTTGTTATCAACCATCTTTGGCTGGTTTTGTAAGTTTTCAATCAGACTAAGGTGAGGAAGGACCTAAGTAAGTTATGGAGAGCAAATAAATTCCTTATGCAAATTAGTTTGGAAATTAGACCATCTGATTGGTTGATGCAATTCTCATTAGGGATGGCCATCGGCCATCGATGTTTATAAACCATCGATGGGTTATGGTCGATGTTCAATAGTTTTTACATCAATGTTTAGTTAAAACGACTAGTTTTGTTATTTCCTGGTACACAGAGCAAAGTTCCACCCACGACACCAGTGAAGCCCCGCCCCCATATTCTGATTGGCCCACAGGCCAGTCAGTCAAATGCAATGGATGACCACTGATATGTAACAACATCGATGGCAAAGGCAACAATGGCCATCATTAATACTCATTCAAAACAATCCATTCCGATTGGTTTATGTACTGTCAGTCAACAATTTTCTATTTTACTACTTTTGATGGGACCATCATGCAATAGTCTTCAACCAGGAAGCCAATTGGTCAAGAATGTTCTTGTTATCAACCATCTTTGGCTGGTTTTGTAGGTTTTCAATCAGACTAGGGTGAGGAAGGACCTAAGTTATTGAGAGCAAATAAATTCCTTATGCAAATTAGTTTGGAAATTAGACCATCTGATTGGTTGATGCAATTCTCATTAGGGATGGCCATCGATGGTTATAAACCATCGATGGGTTATGGTCGATGTTCAATAGTTTTTACATCAATGTTTAGTTAAAACGACTAGTTTTGTTTTGCTATTTCCTGGTACACAGAGCAAAGTTCCACCCACGACACCAGTGAAGCCCCGCCCCCATATTCTGATTGGCCCACAGGCCAGTCAGTCAAATGCAATGGATGACCACTGATATGTAACAACATCGATGGCAAAGGCAACAATGGCCATCATTAATACTCATTCAAAACAATCCATTCCGATTGGTTTATGTACTGTCAGTCAACAGTTTTCTATTTTACTACTTTTGATGGGACCATCATGCAATAGTCTTCAACCATGAAGCCAATTGGTCAAGAATGTTCTTGTTATCAACCATCTTTGGCTGGTTTTGTAGGTTTTCAATCAGACTAGGGTGAGGAAGGACCTAAGTAAGTTAATGAGAGCAAATAAATTCCTTATGCAAATTAGTTTGGAAATTAGACCATCTGATTGGTTGATGCAATTCTCATTAGGGATGGCCATCGATGTTTATAAACCATCGATGGGTTATGGTCGATGTTCAATAGTTTTTACATCAATGTTTAGTTAAAACGACTAGTTTTGTTTTACTATTTCCTGGTACACAGAGCAAAGCTCCACCCACGACACCAGTGAAGCCCCGCCCCCATATTCTGATTGGCCCACAGGCCAGTCAGTCAAATACAATGGATGACCACTGATATGTAACAACATCGATGGCAAAGGCAACAATGGCAATCATTAATACTCATTCAAAACAATCCATTCCGATTTGTTTATGTTCTGTCAGCCAACAGTTTTCTATTTTACTACTTTTGATGGGACCATCATGCAATAGTCTTCAACCAGGAAGCCAATTGGTCAAGAATGTTCTTGTTATCAACCATATTTGGCTGGTTTTGTATGTTTTCAATCAGACTAGGGTGAGGAAGGACCTAAGTAAGTTATGGAGAGCAAATAAATTCCTTATGCAAATTAGTTTGGAAATTAGACCATCTGATTGGTTGATGCAATTCTCATTAGGGATGGCCATTGGCCATCGATGTTTATAAACCATCGATGGGTTATGGTCGATGTTCAATAGTTTTTACATCAATGTTTAGTTAAAACGACTAGTTTTGTTTTGCTATTTCCTGTTACACAGAGCAAAGCTCCACCCACGACACCAGTGAAGCCCCGCCCCCATATTCTGATTGGCCCTCAGGCCAGTCAGTCAAATGCAATGGATGACCACTGATATGTAACAACATCGATGGCAAAGGCAACAATGGCCATCATTAATACTCATTCAAAACATTCCATTCCGATTGGTTTATGTACTGTCAGTCAACAGTTTTCTATTTTACTACTTTTGATGGGACCATCATGCATTAGTCTTCAACCAAGAAGCCAATTGGTCAAGAATGTTCTTGTTATCAACCATCTTTGGCTGGTTTTGTAAGTTTTCAATCAGACTAGGGTGAGAAAGGACCTAAGTAAGTTATGGAGAGCAAATAAATTCCTTATGCAAATTAGTTTGGAAATTAGACCATCTGATTGGTTGATGCAATTCTCATTAGGGATGGCCATCGGCCATCGATGTTTATAAACCATCGATGGGTTATGGTCGATGTTCAATAGTTTTTACATCAATGTTTAGTTAAAACGACTAGTTTTGTTTTGCTATTTCCTGTTACACAGAGCAAAGCTCCACCCACGACACCAGTGAAGCCCCGCCCCCATATTCTGATTGGCCCACAGGCCAGTCAGTCAAATACAATGGATGACCACTGATATGTAACAACATCGATGGCAAAGGCAACAATGGCAATCATTAATACTCATTCAAAACAATGCATTCCGATTTGTTTATGTACTGTCAGTCAACAGTTTTCTATTTTACTACTTTTGATGGGACCATCATGCATTAGTCTTCAACCAAGAAGCCAATTGGTCAAGAATGTTCTTGTTATCAACAATCTTTGGCTGGTTTTGTAAGTTTTCAATCAGACTAGGGTGAGGAAGGACCTAAGTAAGTTATGGAGAGCAAATAAATTCCTTATGCAAATTAGTTTGGAAATTAGACCATCTGATTGGTTGATGCAATTCTCATTAGGGATGGCCATCGGCCATCGATGTTTATAAACCATCGATGGGTTATGGTCGATGTTCAATAGTTTTTACATCAATGTTTAGTTAAAACGACTAGTTTTGTTTTACTATTTCCTGGTACACAGAGCAAAGCTCCACCCACGACATCAGTGAAGCCCCGCCCCCATATTCTGATTGGCCCACAGGCCAGTCAGTCAAATACAATGGATGACCACTGATATGTAACAACATCGATGGCAAAGGCAACATTGGCCATCATTAATACTCATTCAAAACAATCCATTCCGATTGGTTTATGTACTATCAGTCAACAGTTTTCTATTTTACTACTTTTGATGGGACCATCATGCAATAGTCTTCAACCAGGAAGCCAATTGGTCAAGAATGTTCTTGTTATCAACCATCTTTGGCTGGTTTTGTAGGTTTTCAATCAGACTAGGGTGAGGAAGGACCTAAGTAAGTTATGGAGAGCAAATAAATTCCTTATGCAAAATAGTTTGGAAATTAGACCATCTGATTGGTTGATGCAATTCTCATTAGGGATGGCCATCGGCCATCGATGTTTATAAACCATCGATGGGTTATGGTCGATGTTCAATAGTTTTTACATCAATGTTTAGTTAAAACGACTAGTTTTTTTTGCTATTTCCTGTTACACAGAGCAAAGCTCCACCCACGACACCAGTGAAGCCCCGCCCCCATATTCTGATTGGCCCTCAGGCCAGTCAGTCAAATGCAATGGATGACCACTGATATGTAACAACATCGATGGCAAAGGCAACAATGGCCATCATTAATACTCATTCAAAACATTCCATTCCGATTGGTTTATGTACTGTCAGTCAACAGTTTTCTATTTTACTACTTTTGATGGGACCATCATGCATTAGTCTTCAACCAAGAAGCCAATTGGTCAAGAATGTTCTTGTTATCAACCATCTTTGGCTGGTTTTGTAAGTTTTCAATCAGACTAAGGTGAGGAAGGACCTAAGTAAGTTATGGAGAGCAAATAAATTCCTTATGCAAATTAGTTTGGAAATTAGACCATCTGATTGGTTGATGCAATTCTCATTAGGGATGGCCATCGGCCATCGATGTTTATAAACCATCGATGGGTTATGGTCGATGTTCAATAGTTTTTACATCAATGTTTAGTTAAAACGACTAGTTTTGTTATTTCCTGGTACACAGAGCAAAGTTCCACCCACGACACCAGTGAAGCCCCGCCCCCATATTCTGATTGGCCCACAGGCCAGTCAGTCAAATGCAATGGATGACCACTGATATGTAACAACATCGATGGCAAAGGCAACAATGGCCATCATTAATACTCATTCAAAACAATCCATTCCGATTGGTTTATGTACTGTCAGTCAACAGTTTTCTATTTTACTACTTTTGATGGGACCATCATGCAATAGTCTTCAACCAGGAAGCCAATTGGTCAAGAATGTTCTTGTTATCAACCATCTTTGGCTGGTTTTGTAGGTTTTCAATCAGACTAGGGTGAGGAAGGACCTAAGTAAGTTATTGAGAGCAAATAAATTCCTTATGCAAATTAGTTTGGAAATTAGACCATCTGATTGGTTGATGCAATTCTCATTAGGGATGGCCATCGATGGTTATAAACCATCGATGGGTTATGGTCGATGTTCAATAGTTTTTACATCAATGTTTAGTTAAAACGACTAGTTTTGTTTTGCTATTTCCTGGTACACAGAGCAAAGTTCCACCCACGACACCAGTGAAGCCCCGCCCCCATATTCTGATTGGCCCACAGGCCAGTCAGTCAAATGCAATGGATGACCACTGATATGTAACAACATCGATGGCAAAGGCAACAATGGCCATCATTAATACTCATTCAAAACAATCCATTCCGATTGGTTTATGTACTGTCAGTCAACAGTTTTCTATTTTACTACTTTTGATGGGACCATCATGCAATAGTCTTCAACCATGAAGCCAATTGGTCAAGAATGTTCTTGTTATCAACCATCTTTGGCTGGTTTTGTAGGTTTTCAATCAGACTAGGGTGAGGAAGGACCTAAGTAAGTTAATGAGAGCAAATAAATTCCTTATGCAAATTAGTTTGGAAATTAGACCATCTGATTGGTTGATGCAATTCTCATTAGGGATGGCCATCGATGTTTATAAACCATCGATGAGTTATGGTCGATGTTCAATAGTTTTTACATCAATGTTTAGTTAAAACGACTAGTTTTGTTTTACTATTTCCTGGTACACAGAGCAAAGCTCCACCCACGACACCAGTGAAGCCCCGCCCCCATATTCTGATTGGCCCACAGGCCAGTCAGTCAAATACAATGGATGACCACTGATATGTAACAACATCGATGGCAAAGGCAACAATGGCAATCATTAATACTCATTCAAAACAATCCATTCCGATTTGTTTATGTACTGTCAGCCAACAGTTTTATATTTTACTACTTTTGATGGGACCATCATGCAATAGTCTTCAACCAGGAAGCCAATTGGTCAAGAATGTTCTTGTTATCAACCATATTTGGCTGGTTTTGTATGTTTTCAATCAGACTAGGGTGAGGAAGGACCTAAGTAAGTTATGGAGAGCAAATAAATTCCTTATGCAAATTAGTTTGGAAATTAGACCATCTGATTGGTTGATGCAATTCTCATTAGGGATGGCCATTGGCCATCGATGTTTATAAACCATCGATGGGTTATGGTCGATGTTCAATAGTTTTTACATCAATGTTTAGTTAAAACGACTAGTTTTGTTTTGCTATTTCCTGTTACACAGAGCAAAGCTCCACCCACGACACCAGTGAAGCCCCGCCCCCATATTCTGATTGGCCCTCAGGCCAGTCAGTCAAATGCAATGGATGACCACTGATATGTAACAACATCGATGGCAAAGGCAACAATGGCCATCATTAATACTCATTCAAAACATTCCATTCCGATTGGTTTATGTACTGTCAGTCAACAGTTTTCTATTTTACTACTTTTGATGGGACCATCATGCATTAGTCTTCAACCAAGAAGCCAATTGGTCAAGAATGTTCTTGTTATCAACCATCTTTGGCTGGTTTTGTAAGTTTTCAATCAGACTAGGGTGAGGAAGGACCTAAGTAAGTTATGGAGAGCAAATAAATTCCTTATGCAAATTAGTTTGGAAATTAGACCATCTGATTGGTTGATGCAATTCTCATTAGGGATGGCCATCGGCCATCGATGTTTATAAACCATCGATGGGTTATGGTCGATGTTCAATAGTTTTTACATCAATGTTTAGTTAAAACGACTAGTTTTGTTTTGCTATTTCCTGTTACACAGAGCAAAGCTCCACCCACGACACCAGTGAAGCCCCGCCCCCATATTCTGATTGGCCCTCAGGCCAGTCAGTCAAATGCAATGGATGACCACTGATATGTAACAACATCGATGGCAAAGGCAACAATGGCCATCATTAATACTCATTCAAAACATTCCATTCCGATTGGTTTATGTACTGTCAGTCAACAGTTTGCTATTTTACTACTTTTGATGGGACCATCATGCATTAGTCTTCAACCAAGAAGCCAATTGGTCAAGAATGTTCTTGTTATCAACCATCTTTGGCTGGTTTTGTAAGTTTTCAATCAGACTAGGGTGAGGAAGGACCTAAGTAAGTTATGGAGAGCAAATAAATTCCTTATGCAAATTAGTTTGGAAATAAGACCATCTGATTGGTTGATGCAATTCTCATTAGGGATGGCCATCGGCCATCGATGTTTATAAACCATCGATGGGTTATGGTCGATGTTCAATAGTTTTTACATCAATGTTTAGTTAAAACGACTAGTTTTGTTTTACTATTTCCTGGTACACAGAGCAAAGCTCCACCCACGACACCAGTGAAGCCCCGCCCCCATATTCTGATTGGCCCACAGGCCAGTCAGTCAAATACAATGGATGACCACTGATATGTAACAACATCGATGGCAAAGGCAACAATGGCAATCATTAATACTCATTCAAAACAATGCATTCCGATTTGTTTATGTACTGTCAGTCAACAGTTTTCTATTTTACTACTTTTGATGGGACCATCATGCATTAGTCTTCAACCAAAAAGCCAATTGGTCAAGAATGTTCTTGTTATCAACAATCTTTGGCTGGTTTTGTAAGTTTTCAATCAGACTAGGGTGAGGAAGGACCTAAGTAAGTTATGGAGAGCAAATAAATTCCCTATGCAAATTAGTTTGGAAATTAGACCATCTGATTGGTTGATGCAATTCTCATTAGGGATGGCCATCGGCCATCGATGTTTATAAACCATCGATGGGTTATGGTCGATGTTCAATAGTTTTTACATCAATGTTTAGTTAAAACGACTAGTTTTGTTATTTCCTGGTACACAGAGCAAAGTTCCACCCACGACACCAGTGAAGCCCCGCCCCCATATTCTGATTGGCCCACAGGCCAGTCAGTCAAATGCAATGGATGACCACTGATATGTAACAACATCAATGGCAAAGGCAACAATGGCCATCATTAATACTCATTCAAAACAATCCATTCCGATTGGTTTATGTACTGTCAGTCAACAGTTTTCTATTTTACTACTTTTGATGGGACCATCATGCAATAGTCTTCAACCAGGAAGCCAATTGGTCAAGAATGTTCTTGTTATCAACCATCTTTGGCTGGTTTTGTAGGTTTTCAATCAGACTAGGGTGAGGAAGGACCTAAGTAAGTTATTGAGAGCAAATAAATTCCTTATGCAAATTAGTTTGGAAATTAGACCATCTGATTGGTTGATGCAATTCTCATTAGGGATGGCCATCGATGGTTATAAACCATCGATGGGTTATGGTCGATGTTCAATAGTTTTTACATCAATGTTTAGTTAAAACGACTAGTTTTGTTTTGCTATTTCCTGGTACACAGAGCAAAGTTCCACCCACGACACCAGTGAAGCCCCGCCCCCATATTCTGATTGGCCCACAGGCCAGTCAGTCAAATGCAATGGATGACCACTGATATGTAACAACATCGATGGCAAAGGCAACAATGGCCATCATTAATACTCATTCAAAACAATCCATTCCGATTGGTTTATGTACTGTCAGTCAACAGTTTTCTATTTTACTACTTTTGATGGGACCATCATGCAATAGTCTTCAACCAGGAAGCCAATTGGTCAAGAATGTTCTTGTTATCAACCATCTTTGGCTGGTTTTGTAGGTTTTCAATCAGACTAGGGTGAGGAAGGAACTAAGTAAGTTAATGAGAGCAAATAAATTCCTTATGCAAATTAGTTTGGAAATTAGACCATCTGATTGGTTGATGCAATTCTCATTAGGGATGGCCATCGATGTTTATAAACCATCGATGGGTTATGGTCGATGTTCAATAGTTTTTACATCAATGTTTAGTTAAAACGACTAGTTTTGTTTTACTATTTCCTGGTACACAGAGCAAAGCTTCACCCATGACACCAGTGAAGCCCCGCACCCATATTCTGATTGGCCCACAGGCCAGTCAGTCAAATACAATGGATGACCACTGATATGTAACAACATCGATGGCAAAGGCAACAATGGCAATCATTAATACTCATTCAAAACAATCCATTCCGATTTGTTTATGTACTGTCAGCCAACAGTTTTCTATTTTACTACTTTTGATGGGACCATCATGCAATAGTCTTCAACCAGGAAGCCTATTGGTCAAGAATGTTCTTGTTATCAACCATCTTTGGCTGGTTTTGTATGTTTTCAATCAGACTAGGGTGAGGAAGGACCTAAGTAAGTTATGGAGAGCAAATAAATTCCTTATGCAAATTAGTTTGGAAATTAGACCATCTGATTGGTTGATGCAATTCTCATTAGGGATGGCCATCGGCCATCGATGTTTATAAACCATCGATGGGTTATGGTCGATGTTCAATAGTTTTTACATCAATGTTTAGTTAAAACGACTAGTTTTGTTTTGCTATTTCCTGTTACACAGAGCAAAGCTCCACCCACGACACCAGTGAAGCCCCGCCCCCATATTCTGATTGGCCCTCAGGCCAGTCAGTCAAATGCAATGGATGACCACTGATATGTAACAACATCGATGGCAAAGGCAACAATGGCAATCATTAATACTCATTCAAAACAATCCATTCCGATTGTTTATGTACTGTCAGCCAACAGTTTTCTATTTTACTACTTTTGATGGGACCATCATGCATTAGTCTTCAACCAAGAAGCCAATTGGTCAAGAATGTTCTTGTTATCAACCATCTTTGGCTGGTTTTGTAAGTTTTCAATCAGACTAGGGTGAGGAAGGACCTAAGTAAGTTATGGAGAGCAAATAAATTCCTTATGCAAATTAGTTTGGAAATTAGACCATCTGATTGGTTGATGCAATTCTCATTAGGGATGGCCATCGGCCATCGATGTTTATAAACCATCGATGGGTTATGGTCGATGTTCAATAGTTTTTACATCAATGTTTAGTTAAAACGACTAGTTTTGTTTTGCTATTTCCTGTTACACAGAGCAAAGCTCCACCCACGACACCAGTGAAGCCCCGCCCCCATATTCTGATTGGCCCTCAGGCCAGTCAGTCAAATGCAATGGATGACCACTGATATGTAACAACATCGATGGCAAAGGCAACAATGGCCATCATTAATACTCATTCAAAACATTCCATTCCGATTGGTTTATGTACTGTCAGTCAACAGTTTTCTATTTTACTACTTTTGATGGGACCATCATGCATTAGTCTTCAACCAAGAAGCCAATTGGTCAAGAATGTTCTCGTTATCAACCATCTTTGGCTGGTTTTGTAAGTTTTCAATCAGACTAGGGTGAGGAAGGACCTAAGTAAGTTATGGAGAGCAAATAAATTCCTTATGCAAATTAGTTTGGAAATTAGACCATCTGATTGGTTGATGCAATTCTCATTAGGGATGGCCATCGGCCATCGATGTTTATAAACCATCGATGGGTTATGGTCGATGTTCAATAGTTTTTACATCAATGTTTAGTTAAAACGACTAGTTTTGTTTTACTATTTCCTGGTACACAGAGCAAAGCTCCACCCACGACACCAGTGAAGCCCCGCCCCCATATTCTGATTGGCCCACAGGCCAGTCAGTCAAATACAATGGATGACCACTGATATGTAACAACATCGATGGCAAAGGCAACAATGGCAATCATTAATACTCATTCAAAACAATGCATTCCGATTTGTTTATGTACTGTCAGTCAACAGTTTTCTATTTTACTACTTTTGATGGGACCATCATGCATTAGTCTTCAACCAAGAAGCCAATTGGTCAAGAATGTTCTTGTTATCAACCATCTTTGGCTGGTTTTGTAAGTTTTCAATCAGACTATGGTGAGGAAGGACCTAAGTAAGTTATGGAGAGCAAATAAATTCCTTATGCAAATTAGTTTGGAAATTAGACCATCTGATTGGTTGATGCAATTCTCATTAGGGATGGCCATCGGCCATCGGCCATCGATGTTTATAAACCATCGATGGGTTATGGTCGATGTTCAATAGTTTTTACATCAATGTTTAGTTAAAACGACTAGTTTTGTTTTGCTATTTCCTGGTACACAGAGCAAAGTTCCACCCACGACACCAGTGAAGCCCCGCCCCATATTCTGATTGGCCCACAGGCCAGTCAGTCAAATGCAATGGATGACCACTGATATGTAACAACATCGATGGCAAAGGCAACAATGGCCATCATTAATACTCATTCAAAACAATCCATTCCGATTGGTTTATGTACTGTCAGTCAACAGTTTTCTATTTTACTACTTTTGATGGGACCATCATGCAATAGTCTTCAACCAGGAAGCCAATTGGTCAAGAATGTTCTTGTTATCAACCATCTTTGGCTGGTTTTGTAGGTTTTCAATCAGACTAGGGTGAGGAAGGAACTAAGTAAGTTAATGAGAGCAAATAAATTCCTTATGCAAATTAGTTTGGAAATTAGACCATCTGATTGGTTGATGCAATTCTCATTAGGGATGGCCATCGATGTTTATAAACCATCGATGGGTTATGGTCGATGTTCAATAGTTTTTACATCAATGTTTAGTTAAAACGACTAGTTTTGTTTTACTATTTCCTGGTACACAGAGCAAAGCTCCACCCATGACACCAGTGAAGCCCCGCACCCATATTCTGATTGGCCCACAGGCCAGTCAGTCAAATACAATGGATGACCACTGATATGTAACAACATCGATGGCAAAGGCAACAATGGCAATCATTAATACTCATTCAAAACAATCCATTCCGATTTGTTTATGTACTGTCAGCCAACAGTTTTCTATTTTACTACTTTTGATGGGACCATCATGCAATAGTCTTCAACCAGGAAGCCTATTGGTCAAGAATGTTCTTGTTATCAACCATCTTTGGCTGGTTTTGTATGTTTTCAATCAGACTAGGGTGAGGAAGGACCTAAGTAAGTTATGGAGAGCAAATAAATTCCTTATGCAAATTAGTTTGGAAATTAGACCATCTGATTGGTTGATGCAATTCTCATTAGGGATGGCCATCGGCCATCGATGTTTATAAACCATCGATGGGTTATGGTCGATGTTCAATAGTTTTTACATCAATGTTTAGTTAAAACGACTAGTTTTGTTTTGCTATTTCCTGTTACACAGAGCAAAGCTCCACCCACGACACCAGTGAAGCCCCGCCCCCATATTCTGATTGGCCCTCAGGCCAGTCAGTCAAATGCAATGGATGACCACTGATATGTAACAACATCGATGGCAAAGGCAACAATGGCAATCATTAATACTCATTCAAAACAATCCATTCCGATTGTTTATGTACTGTCAGCCAACAGTTTTCTATTTTACTACTTTTGATGGGACCATCATGCATTAGTCTTCAACCAAGAAGCCAATTGGTCAAGAATGTTCTTGTTATCAACCATCTTTGGCTGGTTTTGTAAGTTTTCAATCAGACTAGGGTGAGGAAGGACCTAAGTAAGTTATGGAGAGCAAATAAATTCCTTATGCAAATTAGTTTGGAAATTAGACCATCTGATTGGTTGATGCAATTCTCATTAGGGATGGCCATCGGCCATCGATGTTTATAAACCATCGATGGGTTATGGTCGATGTTCAATAGTTTTTACATCAATGTTTAGTTAAAACGACTAGTTTTGTTATTTCCTGGTACACAGAGCAAAGTTCCACCCACGACACCAGTGAAGCCCCGCCCCGATATTCTGATTGGCCCACAGGCCAGTCAGTCAAATGCAATGGATGACCACTGATATGTAACAACATCGATGGCAAAGGCAACAATGGCCATCATTAATACTCATTCAAAACAATCCATTCCGATTGGTTTATGTACTGTCAGTCAACAGTTTTCTATTTTACTACTTTTGATGGGACCATCATGCAATAGTCTTCAACCAGGAAGCCAATTGGTCAAGAATGTTCTTGTTATCAACCATCTTTGGCTGGTTTTGTAGGTTTTCAATCAGACTAGGGTGAGGAAGGACCTAAGTAAGTTATTGAGAGCAAATAAATTTCTTATGCAAATTAGTTTGGAAATTAGACCATCTGATTGGTTGATGCAATTCTCATTAGGGATGTCCATCGATGGTTATAAACCATCGATGGGTTATGGTCGATGTTCAATAGTTTTTACATCAATGTTTAGTTAAAACGACTAGTTTTGTTTTACTATTTCCTGGTACACAGAGCAAAGCTCCACCCATGACACCAGTGAAGCCCCGCACCCATATTCTGATGGGCCCACAGGCCAGTCAGTCAAATACAATGGATGACCACTGATATGTAACAACATCGATGGCAAAGGCAACAATGGCAATCATTAATACTCATTCAAAACAATCCATTCCGATTTGTTTATGTACTGTCAGCCAACAGTTTTCTATTTTACTACTTTTGATGGGACCATCATGCAATAGTCTTCAACCAGGAAGCCAATTGGTCAAGAATGTTCTTGTTATCAACCATCTATTGCTGGTTTTGTATGTTTTCAATCAGACTAGGGTGAGGAAGGACCTAAGTAAGTTATGGAGAGCAAATAAATTCCTTATGCAAATTAGTTTGGAAATTAGACCATCTGATTGGTTGATGCAATTCTCATTAGGGATGGCCATCGGCCATCGATGTTTATAAACCATCGATGGGTTATGGTCGATGTTCAATAGTTTTTACATCAATGTTTAGTTAAAACGACTAGTTTTGTTTTGCTATTTCCTAGTACACAGAGCAAAGCTCCACCCACGACACCAGTGAAGCCCCGCCCCCATATTCTGATTGGCCCTCAGGCCAGTCAGTCAAATGCAATGGATGACCACTGATATGTAACAACATCGATGGCAAAGGCAACAATGGCAATCATTAATACTCATTCAAAACAATCCATTCCGATTTGTTTATGTACTGTCAGCCAACAGTTTTCTATTTTACTACTTTTGATGGGAACATCATGCATTAGTCTTCAACCAAGAAGCCAATTGGTCAAGAATGTTCTTGTTATCAACCATCTTTGGCTGGTTTTTTAAGTTTTCAATCAGACTAGGGTGAGGAAGGACCTAAGTAAGTTATGGAGAGCAAATAAATTCCTTATGCAAATTAGTTTGGAAATTAGACCATCTGATTGGTTGATGCAATTCTCATTAGGGATGGCCATCGGCCATCGATGTTTATAAACCATCGATGGGTTATGGTCGATGTTCAATAGTTTTTACATCAATGTTTAGTTAAAACGACTAGTTTTGTTTTGCTATTTCCTGTTACACAGAGCAAAGCTCCACCCACGACACCAGTGAAGCCCCGCCCCCATATTCTGATTGGCCCTCAGGCCAGTCAGTCAAATGCAATGGATGACCACTGATATGTAACAACATCGATGGCAAAGGCAACAATGGCCATCATTAATACTCATTCAAAACATTCCATTCTGATTGGTTTATGTACTGTCAGTCAACAGTTTTCTATTTTACTACTTTTGATGGGACCATCATGCAATAGTCTTCAACCAGGAAGCCAATTGGTCAAGAATGTTCTTGTTATCAACCATCTTTGGCTGGTTTTGTAGGTTTTCAATCAGACTAGGGTGAGGAAGGACCTAAGTAAGTTATGGAGAGCAAATAAATTCCTTATGCAAATTAGTTTGGAAATTAGACCATCTGATTGGTTGATGCAATTCTCATTAGGGATGGCCATCGGCCATCGATGTTTATAAACCATCGATGGGTTATGGTCGATGTTCAATAGTTTTTACATCAATGTTTAGTTAAAACGACTAGATTTGTTATTTCCTGGTACACAGAGCAAAGTTCCACCCACGACACCAGTGAAGCCCCGCCCCCATATTCTGATTGGCCCACAGGCCAGTCAGTCAAATGCAATGGATGACCACTGATATGTAACAACATCGATGGCAAAGGCAACAATGGCCATCATTAATACTCATTCAAAACAATCCATTCCGATTGGTTTATGTACTGTCAGTCAACAGTTTTCTATTTTACTACTTTTGATGGGACCATCATGCAATAGTCTTCAACCAGGAAGCCAATTGGTCAAGAATGTTCTTGTTATCAACCATCTTTGGCTGGTTTTGTAGGTTTTCAATCAGACTAGGGTGAGGAAGGACCTAAGTAAGTTATTGAGAGCAAATAAATTCCTTATGCAAATTAGTTTGGAAATTAGACCATCTGATTGGTTGATGCAATTCTCATTAGGGATGGCCATCGGCCATCGATGTTTATAAACCATCGATGGGTTATGGTCGATGTTCAATAGTTTTTACATCAATGTTTAGTTAAAACGACTAGTTTTTTTTGCTATTTCCTGGTACACAGAGCAAAGCTCCACCCACGACACCAGTGAAGCCCCGCCCCCATATTCTGATTGGCCCACAGGCCAGTCAGTCAAATACAATGGATGACCACTGATTTGTAACAACATCGATGGCAAAGCCAACAATAACCATCATTAATACTCATTCAAAACAATCCATTCCGATTGGTTTATGTACTGTCAGTCAACAGTTTTCTATTTTACTACTTTTGATGGGACCATCATGCAATAGTCTTCAACCAGGAAGCCAATTGGTCAAGAATGTTCTTGTTATCAACCGTCTTTGGCTGGTTTTGTGGGTTTTCAATCAGACTAGGGTGAGGAAGGACCTAAGTAAGTTATGGAGAGCAAATAAATTCCTTATGCAAATTAGTTTGGAAATTAGACCATCTGATTTGTTGATGCAATTCTCATTAGTGATGGCCATCGGCTATCGATGTTTATAAACCATCGATGGGTTATGGTCGATGTTCAATAGTTTTTACATCAATATTTAGTTAAAACGACTAGTTTTGTTATTTCCTGGTACACAGAGCAAAGTTCCACCCACGACACCAGTGAAGCCCCGCCCCCATATTCTGATTGGCCCACAGGCCAGTCAGTCAAATGCAATGGATGACCACTGATATGTAACAACATCGATGGCAAAGGCAACAATGGCCATCATTAATACTCATTCAAAACAATCCATTCCGATTGGTTTATGTACTGTCAGTCAACAGTTTTCTATTTTACTACTTTTGATGGGACCATCATGCAATAGTCTTCAACCAGGAAGCCAATTGGTCAAGAATGTTCTTGTTATCAACCATCTTTGGCTGGTTTTGTAGGTTTTCAATCAGACTAGGGTGAGGAAGGACCTAAGTAAGTTAATGAGAGCAAATAAATTCCTTATGCAAATTAGTTTGGAAATTAGACCATCTGATTGGTTGATGCAATTCTCATTAGGGATGGCCATCGATGTTTATAAACCATCGATGGGTTATGGTCGATGTTCAATAGTTTTTACATCAATGTTTAGTTAAAACGACTAGTTTTGTTTTACTATTTCCTGGTACACAGAGCAAAGCACCACCCATGACACCAGTGAAGCCCCGCACCCATATTCTGATTGGCCCACAGGCCAGTCAGTCAAATACAATGGATGACCACTGATATGTAACAACATCGATGGCAAAGGCAACAATGGCAATCATTAATACTCATTCAAAACAATCCATTCCGATTTGTTTATGTACTGTCAGCCAACAGTTTTCTATTTTACTACTTTTGATGGGACCATCATGCAATAGTCTTCAACCAGGAAGCCAATTGGTCAAGAATGTTCTTGTTATCAACCATCTTTGGCTGGTTTTGTATGTTTTCAATCAGACTAGGGTGAGGAAGGACCTAAGTAAGTTATGGAGAGCAAATAAATTCCTTATGCAAATTAGTTTGGAAATTAGACCATCTGATTGGTTGATGCAATTCTCATTAGGGATGGCCATCGGCCATCGATGTTTATAAACCATCGATGGGTTATGGTCGATGTTCAATAGTTTTTACATCAATGTTTAGTTAAAACGACTAGTTTTGTTTTGCTATTTCCTGTTACACAGAGCAAAGCTCCACCCACGACACCAGTGAAGCCCCGCCCCCATATTCTGATTGGCCCTCAGGCCAGTCAGTCAAATGCAATGGATGACCACTGATATGTAACAACATCGATGGCAAAGGCAACAATGGCCATCATTAATACTCATTCAAAACATTCCATTCCGATTGGTTTATGTACTGTCAGTCAACAGTTTTCTATTTTACTACTTTTGATGGGACCATCATGCATTAGTCTTCAACCAATAAGCCAATTGGTCAAGAATGTTCTTGTTATCAACCATCTTTGGCTGGTTTTGTAAGTTTTCAATCAGACTAGGGTGAGGAAGGACCTAAGTAAGTTATGGAGAGCAAATAAATTCCTTATGCAAATTAGTTTGGAAATTAGACCATCTGATTGGTTGATGCAATTCTCATTAGGGATGGCCATCGGCCATCGATGTTTATAAACCATCGATGGGTTATGGTCGATGTTCAATAGTTTTTACATCAATGTTTAGTTAAAACGACTAGTTTTGTTTTGCTATTTCCTGTTACACAGAGCAAAGCTCCACCCACGACACCAGTGAAGCCCCGCCCCCATATTCTGATTGGCCCTCAGGCCAGTCAGTCAAATGCAATGGATGACCACTGATATGTAACAACATCGATGGCAAAGGCAACAATGGCCATCATTAATACTCATTCAAAACATTCCATTCCGATTGGTTTATGTACTGTCAGTCAACAGTTTTCTATTTTACTACTTTTGATGGGACCATCATGCATTAGTCTTCAACCAAGAAGCCAATTGGTCAAGAAAGTTCTTGTTATCAACCATCTTTGGCTGGTTTTGTAAGTTTTCAATCAGACTAGGGTGAGGAAGGACCTAAGTAAGTTATGGAGAGCAAATAAATTCTTTATGCAAATTAGTTTGGAAATTAGACCATCTGATTGGTTGATGCAATTCTCATTAGGGATGGCCATCGGCCATCTATGTTTATAACCATCGATGGGTTATGGTCGATGTTCAATAGTTTTTACATCAATGTTTAGTTAAAATGACTAGTTTTGTTTTGCTATTTCCTGTTACACAGAGCAAAGCTCCACCCACGGCACCAGTGAAGCCCCGCCCCCATATTCTGATTGGCCCTCAGGCCAGTCAGTCAAATGCAATGGATGACCACTGATATGTAACAACATTGATGGCAAAGGCAACAATGGCCATCATTAATACTTATTCAAAACATTCCATTCCGATTGGTTTATGTACTGTCAGTCAACAGTTTTCTATTTTACTACTTTTGATGGGACCATCATGCAATAGTCTTCAACCAGGAAGCCAATTGGTCAAGAATGTTCTTGTTATCAACCATCTTTGGCTGGTTTTGTAGGTTTTCAATCAGACTAGGGTGAGGAAGGACCTAAGTAAGTTATTGAGAGCTAATAAATTCCTTATGCAAATTAGTTTGGAAATTAGACCATCTGATTGGTTGATGCAATTCTCATTAGGGATGGCCATCGATGTTTATAAACCATCGATGGGTTATGGTCGATGTTCAATAGTTTTTACATCAATGTTTAGTTAAAACGACTAGTTTTGTTTTACTATTTCCTGGTACACAGAGCAAAGCTCCACCCATGACACCAGTGAAGCCCCGCACCCATATTCTGATTGGCCCACAGGCCAGTCAGTCAAATACAATGGATGACCACTGATATGTAACAACATCGATGGCAAAGGCAACAATGGCAATCATTAATACTCATTCAAAACAATCCATTCCGATTTGTTTATGTACTGTCAGCAAACAGTTTTCTATTTTACTACTTTTGATGGGACCATCATGCAATAGTCTTCAACCAGGAAGCCAATTGGTCAAGAATGTTCTTGTTATCAACCATCTTTGGCTGGTTTTGTATGTTTTCAATCAGACTAGGGTGAGGAAGGACCTAAGTAAGTTATGGAGAGCAAATAAATTCCTTATGCAAATTAGTTTGGAAATTAGACCATCTGATTGGTTGATGCAATTCTCATTAGGGATGGCCATCGGCCATCGATGTTTATAAACCATCGATGGGTTATGGTCGATGTTCAATAGTTTTTACATCAATGTTTAGTTAAAACGACTAGTTTTGTTTTGCTATTTCCTGGTACACAGAGCAAAGCTCCACCCACGACACCAGTGAAGCCCCGCCCCCATATTCTGATTGGCCCTCAGGCCAGTCAGTCAAATGCAATGGATGACCACTGATATGTAACAACATCGATGGCAAAGGCAACAATGGCAATCATTAATACTCATTCAAAACAATCCATTCCGATTTGTTTATGTACTGTCAGCCAACAGTTTTCTATTTTACTACTTTTGATGGGACCATCATGCATTAGTCTTCAACCAAGAAGCCAATTGGTCAAGAATGTTCTTGTTATCAACCATCTTTGGCTTGTTTTGTAAGTTTTCAATCAGACTAGGGTGAGGAAGGACCTAAGTAAGTTATGGAGAGCAAATAAATTCCTTATGCAAATTAGTTTGGAAATTAGACCATCTGATTGGTTGATGCAATTCTCATTAGGGATGGCCATCGGCCATCTATGTTTATAACCATCGATGGGTTATGGTCGATGTTCAATAGTTTTTACATCAATGTTTAGTTAAAACGACTAGTTTTGTTTTGCTATTTCCTGTTACACAGGGAAAGCTCCACCCACGGCACCAGTGAAGCCCCGCCCCCATATTCTGATTGGCCCTCAGGCCAGTCAGTCAAATGCAATGGATGACCACTGATATGTAACAACATCGATGGCAAAGGCAACAATGGCCATCATTAATACTCATTCAAAACATTCCATTCCGATTGGTTTATGTACTGTCAGTCAACAGTTTTCTATTTTACTACTTTTGATGGGACCATCATGCAATAGTCTTCAACCAGGAAGCCAATTGGTCAAGAATGTTCTTGTTATCAACCATCTTTGGCTGGTTTTGTAGGTTTTCAATCAGACTAGGGTGAGGAAGGACCTAAGTAAGTTATTGAGAGCAAATAAATTCCTTATGCAAATTAGTTTGGAAATTAGACCATCTGATTGGTTGATGCAATTCTCATTAGGGATGGCCATCGATGTTTATAAACCATCGATGGGTTATGGTCGATGTTCAATAGTTTTTACATCAATGTTTAGTTAAAACGACTAGTTTTGTTTTACTATTTCCTGGTACACAGAGCAAAGCTCCACCCATGACACCAGTGAAGCCCCGCACCCATATTCTGATTGGCCCACAGGCCAGTCAGTCAAATACAATGGATGACCACTGATATGTAACAACATCGATGGCAAAGGCAACAATGGCAATCATTAATACTCATTCAAAACAATCCATTCCGATTTGTTTATGTACTGTCAGCCAACAGTTTTCTATTTTACTACTTTTGATGGGACCATCATGCATTAGTCTTCAACCAAGAAGCCAATTGGTCAAGAATGTTCTTGTTATCAACCATCTTTGGCTTGTTTTGTAAGTTTTCAATCAGACTAGGGTGAGGAAGGACCTAAGTAAGTTATGGAGAGCAAATAAATTCCTTATGCAAATTAGTTTGGAAATTAGACCATCTGATTGGTTGATGCAATTCTCATTAGGGATGGCCATCGGCCATCTATGTTTATAACCATCGATGGGTTATGGTCGATGTTCAATAGTTTTTACATCAATGTTTAGTTAAAACGACTAGTTTTGTTTTGCTATTTCCTGTTACACAGGGAAAGCTCCACCCACGGCACCAGTGAAGCCCCGCCCCCATATTCTGATTGGCCCTCAGGCCAGTCAGTCAAATGCAATGGATGACCACTGATATGTAACAACATCGATGGCAAAGGCAACAATGGCAATCATTAATACTCATTCAAAACAATCCATTCCGATTTGTTTATGTACTGTCAGCCAACAGTTTTCTATTTTACTACTTTTGATGGGACCATCATGCATTAGTCTTCAACCAAGAAGCCAATTGGTCAAGAATGTTCTTGTTATCAACCATCTTTGGCTTGTTTTGTAAGTTTTCAATCAGACTAGGGTGAGGAAGGACCTAAGTAAGTTATGGAGAGCAAATAAATTCCTTATGCAAATTAGTTTGGAAATTAGACCATCTGATTGGTTGATGCAATTCTCATTAGGGATGGCCATCGGCCATCTATGTTTATAACCATCGATGGGTTATGGTCGATGTTCAATAGTTTTTACATCAATGTTTAGTTAAAACGACTAGTTTTGTTTTGCTATTTCCTGTTACACAGGGAAAGCTCCACCCACGGCACCAGTGAAGCCCCGCCCCCATATTCTGATTGGCCCTCAGGCCAGTCAGTCAAATGCAATGGATAACCACTGATATGTAACAACATCGATGGCAAAGGCAACAATGGCCATCATTAATACTCATTCAAAACATTCCATTCCGATTGGTTTATGTACTGTCAGTCAACAGTTTTCTATTTTACTACTTTTGATGGGACCATCATGCATTAGTCTTCAACCAAGAAGCCAATTGGTCAAGAATGTTCTTGTTATCAACCATCTTTGGCTGGGTTTGTAAGTTTTCAATCAGACTAGGGTGAGGAAGGACCTAAGTAAGTTATGGAGAGCAAATAAATTCCTTATGCAAATTAGTTTGGAAATTAGACCATCTGATTGGTTGATGCAATTCTCATTAGGGATGGCCATCGGCCATCGATGTTTATAAACCATCGATGGGTTATGGTCGATGTTCAATAGTTTTTACATCAATGTTTAGTTAAAACGACTAGTTTTGTTATTTCCTGGTACACAGAGCAAAGTTCCACCCACGACACCAGTGAAGCCCCGCCCCCATATTCTGATTGGCCCACAGGCCAGTCAGTCAAATGCAATGGATGACCACTGATATGTAACAACATCGATGGCAAAGGCAACAATGGCCATCATTAATACTCATTCAAAACAATAGATTCCGATTGGTTTATGTACTGTCAGTCAACAGTTTTCTATTTTACTACTTTTGATGGGACCATCATGCAATAGTCTTCAACCAGGAAGCCAATTGGTCAAGAATGTTCTTGTTATCAACCATCTTTGGCTGGTTTTGTAGGTTTTCAATCAGACTAGGGTGAGGAAGGACCTAAGTAAGTTATTGAGAGCAAATAAATTCCTTATGCAAATTAGTTTGGAAATTAGACCATCTGATTGGTTGATGCAATTCTCATTAGGGATGGCCATCGGCCATCGATGTTTATAAACCATCGATGGGTTATGGTCGATGTTCAATAGTTTTTACATCAATGTTTAGTTAAAACGACTAGTTTTGTTTTGCTATTTCCTGTTACACAGAGCAAAGCTCCACCCACGACACCAGTGAAGCCCCGCCCCCATATTCTGATTGGCCCTCAGGCCAGTCAGTCAAATGCAATGGATGACCACTGATATGTAACAACATCGATGGCAAAGGCAACAATGGCCATCATTAATACTCATTCAAAACATTCCATTCCGATTGGTTTATGTACTGTCAGTCAACAGTTTTCTATTTTACTACTTTTGATGGGACCATCATGCATTAGTCTTCAACCAAGAAGCCAATTGGTCAAGAAAGTTCTTGTTATCAACCATCTTTGGCTGGTTTTGTAAGTTTTCAATCAGACTAGGGTGAGGAAGGACCTAAGTAAGTTATGGAGAGCAAATAAATTCCTTATGCAAATTAGTTTGGAAATTAGACCATCTGATTGGTTGATGCAATTCTCATTAGGGATGGCCATCGGCCATCGATGTTTATAAACCATCGATGGGTTATGGTCGATGTTCAATAGTTTTTACATCAATGTTTAGTTAAAACGACTAGTTTTGTTTTGCTATTTCCTGTTACACAGAGCAAAGCTCCACCCACGGCACCAGGGAAGCCCCGCCCCCATATTCTGATTGGTCCTCAGGCCAGTCAGTCAAATGCAATGGATGACCACTGATATGTAACAACATCGATGGCAAAGGCAACAATGGCCATCATTAATACTCATTCAAAACATTCCATTGCGATTGGTTTATGTACTGTCAGTCAACAGTTTTCTATTTTACTACTTTTGATGGGACCATCATGCATTAGTCTTCAACCAAGAAGCCAATTGGTCAAGAATGTTCTTGTTATCAACCATCTTGGGCTGGTTTTGTAAGTTTTCAATCAGGCTAGGGTGAGGAAGGACCTAAGTAAGTTATGGAGAGCAAATAAATTCCTTATGCAAATTAGTTTGGAAATTAGACCATCTGATTGGTTGATGCAATTCTCATTAGGGATGGCCATCGGCCATCTATGTTTATAACCATCGATGGGTTATGGTCGATGTTCAATAGTTTTTACATCAATGTTTAGTTAAAATGACTAGTTTTGTTTTGCTATTTCCTGTTACACAGAGCAAAGCTCCACCCACGGCACCAGTGAAGCCCCGCCCCCATATTCTGATTGGCCCTCAGGCCAGTCAGTCAAATGCAATGGATGACCACTGATATGTAACAACATTGATGGCAAAGGCAACAATGGCCATCATTAATACTCATTCAAAACATTCCATTCCGATTGGTTTATGTACTGTCAGTCAACAGTTTTCTATTTTACTACTTTTGATGGGACCATCATGCAATAGTCTTCAACCAGGAAGCCAATTGGTCAAGAATGTTCTTGTTATCAACCATCTTTGGCTGGTTTTGTAGGTTTTCAATCAGACTAGGGTGAGGAAGGACCTAAGTAAGTTATTGAGAGCTAATAAATTCCTTATGCAAATTAGTTTGGAAATTAGACCATCTGATTGGTTGATGCAATTCTCATTAGGGATGGCCATCGATGGTTATAAACCATCGATGGGTTATGGTCGATGTTCAATAGTTTTTACATCAATGTTTAGTTAAAACGACTAGTTTTGTTTTGCTATTTCCTGTTACACAGAGCAAAGCTCCACCCACGACACCAGTGAAGCCCCGCCCCCATATTCTGATTGGCCCTCAGGCCAGTCAGTCAAATGCAATGGATGACCACTGATATGTAACAACATCGATGGCAAAGGCAACAATGGCCATCATTAATACTCATTCAAAACATTCCATTCCGATTGGTTTATGTACTGTCAGTCAACAGTTTTCTATTTTACTACTTTTGATGGGACCATCATGCATTAGTCTTCAACCAAGAAGCCAATTGGTCAAGAATGTTCTTGTTATCAACCATCTTTGGCTGGTTTTGTAAGTTTTCAATCAGGCTAGGGTGAGGAAGGACCTAAGTAAGTTATGGAGAGCAAATAAATTCCTTATGCAAATTAGTTTGGAAATTAGACCATCTGATTGGTTGATGCAATTCTCATTAGGGATGGCCATCGGCCATCTATGTTTATAACCATCGATGGGTTATGGTCGATGTTCAATAGTTTTTACATCAATGTTTAGTTAAAATGACTAGTTTTGTTTTGCTATTTCCTGTTACACAGAGCAAAGCTCCACCCACGGCACCAGTGAAGCCCCGCCCCCATATTCTGATTGGCCCTCAGGCCAGTCAGTCAAATGCAATGGATGACCACTGATATGTAACAACATTGATGGCAAAGGCAACAATGGCCATCATTAATACTCATTCAATACATTCCATTCCGATTGGTTTATGTACTGTCAGTCAACAGTTTTCTATTTTACTACTTTTGATGGGACCATCATGCAATAGTCTTCAACCAGGAAGCCAATTGGTCAAGAATGTTCTTGTTATCAACCATCTTTGGCTGGTTTTGTAGGTTTTCAATCAGACTAGGGTGAGGAAGGACCTAAGTAAGTTATTGAGAGCTAATAAATTCCTTATGCAAATTAGTTTGGAAATTAGACCATCTGATTGGTTGATGCAATTCTCATTAGGGATGGCCATCGATGGTTATAAACCATCGATGGGTTATGGTCGATGTTCAATAGTTTTTACATCAATGTTTAGTTAAAACGACTAGTTTTGTTTTACTATTTCCTGGTACACAGAGCAAAGCTCCACCCATGACACCAGTGAAGCCCCGCACCCATATTCTGATTGGCCCACAGGCCAGTCAGTCAAATACAATGGATGACCACTGATATGTAACAACATCGATGGCAAAGGCAACAATGGCAATCATTAATACTCATTCAAAACAATCCATTCCGATTTGTTTATGTACTGTCAGCCAACAGTTTTCTATTATACTACTTTTGATGGGACCATCATGCAATAGTCTTCAACCAGGAAGCCAATTGGTCAAGAATGTTCTTGTTATCAACCATCTTTGGCTGGTTTTGTATGTTTTCAATCAGACTAGGGTGAGGAAGGACCTAAGTAAGTTATGGAGAGCAAATAAATTCCTTATGCAAATTAGTTTGGAAATTAGACCATCTGATTGGTTGATGCAATTCTCATTAGGGATGGCCATCGGCCATCGATGTTTATAAACCATCGATGGGTTATGGTCGATGTTCAATAGTTTTTACATCAATGTTTAGTTAAAACGACTAGTTTTGTTTTGCTATTTCCTGGTACACAGAGCAAAGCTCCACCCACGACACCAGTGAAGCCCCGCCCCCATATTCTGATTGGCCCTCAGGCCAGTCAGTCAAATGCAATGGATGACCACTGATATGTAACAACATCGATGGCAAAGGCAACAATGGCAATCATTAATACTCATTCAAAACAATCCATTCCGATTTGTTTATGTACTGTCAGCCAACAGTTTTCTATTTTACTACTTTTGATGGGACCATCATGCATTAGTCTTCAACCAAGAAGCCAATTGGTCAAGAATGTTCTTGTTATCAACCATCTTTGGCTTGTTTTGTAAGTTTTCAATCAGACTAGGGTGAGGAAGGACCTAAGTAAGTTATGGAGAGCAAATAAATTCCTTATGCAAATTAGTTTGGAAATTAGACCATCTGATTGGTTGATGCAATTCTCATTAGGGATGGCCATCGGCCATCTATGTTTATAACCATCGATGGGTTATGGTCGATGTTCAATAGTTTTTACATCAATGTTTAGTTAAAACGACTAGTTTTGTTTTGCTATTTCCTGTTACACAGGGAAAGCTCCACCCACGGCACCAGTGAAGCCCCGCCCCCATATTCTGATTGGCCCTCAGGCCAGTCAGTCAAATGCAATGGATGACCACTGATATGTAACAACATCGATGGCAAAGGCAACAATGGCCATCATTAATACTCATTCAAAACATTCCATTCCGATTGGTTTATGTACTGTCAGTCAACAGTTTTCTATTTTACTACTTTTGATGGGACCATCATGCAATAGTCTTCAACCAGGAAGCCAATTGGTCAAGAATGTTCTTGTTATCAACCATCTTTGGCTGGTTTTGTAGGTTTTCAATCAGACTAGGGTGAGGAAGGACCTAAGTAAGTTATTGAGAGCAAATAAATTCCTTATGCAAATTAGTTTGGAAATTAGACCATCTGATTGGTTGATGCAATTCTCATTAGGGATGGCCATCGATGTTTATAAACCATCGATGGGTTATGGTCGATGTTCAATAGTTTTTACATCAATGTTTAGTTAAAACGACTAGTTTTGTTTTACTATTTCCTGGTACACAGAGCAAAGCTCCACCCATGACACCAGTGAAGCCCCGCACCCATATTCTGATTGGCCCACAGGCCAGTCAGTCAAATACAATGGATGACCACTGATATGTAACAACATCGATGGCAAAGGCAACAATGGCAATCATTAATACTCATTCAAAACAATCCATTCCGATTTGTTTATGTACTGTCAGCCAACAGTTTTCTATTTTACTACTTTTGATGGGACCATCATGCATTAGTCTTCAACCAAGAAGCCAATTGGTCAAGAATGTTCTTGTTATCAACCATCTTTGGCTGGTTTTGTAAGTTTTCAATCAGACTAGGGTGAGGAAGGACCTAAGTAAGTTATGGAGAGCAAATAAATTCCTTATGCAAATTAGTTTGGAAATTAGACCATCTGATTGGTTGATGCAATTCTCATTAGGGATGGCCATCGGCCATCGATGTTTATAAACCATCGATGGGTTATGGTCGATGTTCAATAGTTTTTACATCAATGTTTAGTTAAAACGACTAGTTTTGTTTTGCTATTTCCTGTTACACAGAGCAAAGCTCCACCCACGACACCAGTGAAGCCCCGCCCCCATATTCTGATTGGCCCTCAGGCCAGTCAGTCAAATGCAATGGATGACCACTGATATGTAACAACATCGATGGCAAAGGCAACAATGGCCATCATTAATACTCATTCAAAACATTCCATTCCGATTGGTTTATGTACTGTCAGTCAACAGTTTTCTATTTTACTACTTTTGATGGGACCATCATGCATTAGTCTTCAACCAAGAAGCCAATTGGTCAAGAATGTTCTTGTTATCAACCATCTTTGGCTGGGTTTGTAAGTTTTCAATCAGACTAGGGTGAGGAAGGACCTAAGTAAGTTATGGAGAGCAAATAAATTCCTTATGCAAATTAGTTTGGAAATTAGACCATCTGATTGGTTGATGCAATTCTCATTAGGGATGGCCATCGGCCATCGATGTTTATAAACCATCGATGGGTTATGGTCGATGTTCAATAGTTTTTACATCAATGTTTAGTTAAAACGACTAGTTTTGTTATTTCCTGGTACACAGAGCAAAGTTCCACCCACGACACCAGTGAAGCCCCGCCCCCATATTCTGATTGGCCCACAGGCCAGTCAGTCAAATGCAATGGATGACCACTGATATGTAACAACATCGATGGCAAAGGCAACAATGGCCATCATTAATACTCATTCAAAACAATAGATTCCGATTGGTTTATGTACTGTCAGTCAACAGTTTTCTATTTTACTACTTTTGATGGGACCATCATGCAATAGTCTTCAACCAGGAAGCCAATTGGTCAAGAATGTTCTTGTTATCAACCATCTTTGGCTGGTTTTGTAGGTTTTCAATCAGACTAGGGTGAGGAAGGACCTAAGTAAGTTATGGAGAGCAAATAAATTCCTTATGCAAATTAGTTTGGAAATTAGACCATCTGATTGGTTGATGCAATTCTCATTAGGGATGGCCATCGGCCATCGATGTTTATAAACCATCGATGGGTTATGGTCGATGTTCAATAGTTTTTACATCAATGTTTAGTTAAAACGACTAGTTTTGTTATTTCCTGGTACACAGAGCAAAGTTCCACCCACGACACCAGTGAAGCCCCGCCCCCATATTCTGATTGGCCCACAGGCCAGTCAGTCAAATGCAATGGATGACCACTGATATGTAACAACATCGATGGCAAAGGCAACAATGGCCATCATTAATACTCATTCAAAACAATCCATTCCGATTGGTTTATGTACTGTCAGTCAACAGTTTTCTATTTTACTACTTTTGATGGGACCATCATGCAATAGTCTTCAACCAGGAAGCCAATTGGTCAAGAATGTTCTTGTTATCAACCATCTTTGGCTGGTTTTGTAGGTTTTCAATCAGACTAGGGTGAGGAAGGACCTAAGTAAGTTATTGAGAGCAAATAAATTCCTTATGCAAATTAGTTTGGAAATTAGACCATCTGATTGGTTGATGCAATTCTCATTAGGGATGGCCATCGATGGTTATAAACCATCGATGGGTTATGGTCGATGTTCAATAGTTTTTACATCAATGTTTAGTTAAAACGACTAGTTTTGTTTTGCTATTTCCTGGTACACAGAGCAAAGCTCCACCCACGACACCAGTGAAGCCCCGCCCCCATATTCTGATTGGCCCACAGGCCAGTCAGTCAAATACAATGGATGACCACTGATATGTAACAACATCGATGGCAAAGGCAACAATGGCCATCATTAATACTCATTCAAAACAATCCATTCCGATTGGTTTATGTACTGTCAGCCAACAGTTTTCTATTTTACTACTTTTGATGGGACCATCATGCAATAGTCTTCAACCAGGAAGCCAATTGGTCAAGAATGTTCTTGTTATCAACCATCTTTGGCTGGTTTTGTAGGTTTTCAATCAGACTAGGGTGAGGAAGGACCTAAGTAAGTTATGGAGAGCAAATAAATTCCTTATGCAAATTAGTTTGGAAATTAGACCATCTGATTGGTTGATGCAATTCTCATTAGGGATGGCCATCGGCCATCGATGTTTATAAACCATCGATGGGTTATGGTCGATGTTCAATAGTTTTTACATCAATGTTTAGTTAAAACGACTAGTTTTTTTTGCTATTTCCTGGTACACAGAGCAAAGCTCCACCCACGACACCAGTGAAGCCCCGCCCCCATATTCTGATTGGCCCACAGGCCAGTCAGTCAAATACAATGGATGACCACTGATTTGTAACAACATCGATGGCAAAGCCAACAATAACCATCATTAATACTCATTCAAAACAATCCATTCCGATTGGTTTATGTACTGTCAGTCAACAGTTTTCTATTTTACTACTTTTGATGGGACCATCATGCAATAGTCTTCAACCAGGAAGCCAATTGGTCAAGAATGTTCTTGTTATCAACCATCTTTGGCTGGTTTTGTGGGTTTTCAATCAGACTAGGGTGATCAAGGACCTAAGTAAGTTAATGAGAGCAAATAAATTCCTTATGCAAATTAGTTTGGAAATTAGACCATCTGATTGGTTGATGCAATTCTCATTAGGGATGGCCATCGATGTTTATAAACCATCGATGGGTTATGGTCGATGTTCAATAGTTTTTACATCAATGTTTAGTTAAAACGACTAGTTTTGTTTTACTATTTCCTGGTACACAGAGCAAAGCACCACCCATGACACCAGTGAAGCCCCGCACCCATATTCTGATTGGCCCACAGGCCAGTCAGTCAAATACAATGGATGACCACTGATATGTAACAACATCGATGGCAAAGGCAACAATGGCAATCATTAATACTCATTCAAAACAATCCATTCCGATTTGTTTATGTACTGTCAGCCAACAGTTTTCTATTTTACTACTTTTGATGGGACCATCATGCAATAGTCTTCAACCAGGAAGCCAATTGGTCAAGAATGTTCTTGTTATCAACCATCTTTGGCTGGTTTTGTATGTTTTCAATCAGACTAGGGTGAGGAAGGACCTAAGTAAGTTATGGAGAGCAAATAAATTCCTTATGCAAATTAGTTTGGAAATTAGACCATCTGATTGGTTGATGCAATTCTCATTAGGGATGGCCATCGGCCATCGATGTTTATAAACCATCGATGGGTTATGGTCGATGTTCAATAGTTTTTACATCAATGTTTAGTTAAAACGACTAGTTTTGTTTTGCTATTTCCTGTTACACAGAGCAAAGCTCCACCCACGACACCAGTGAAGCCCCGCCCCCATATTCTGATTTGCCCTCAGGCCAGTCAGTCAAATGCAATGGATGACCACTGATATGTAACAACATCGATGGCAAAGGCAACAATGGCCATCATTAATACTCATTCAAAACATTCCATTCCGATTGGTTTATGTACTGTCAGCCAACAGTTTTCTATTTTACTACTTTTGATGGGACCATCATGCAATAGTCTTCAACCAGGAAGCCAATTGGTCAAGAATGTTCTTGTTATCAACCATCTTTGGCTGGTTTTGTATGTTTTCAATGAGACTAGGGTGAGGAAGGACCTAAGTAAGTTATGGAGAGCAAATAAATTCCTTATGCAAATTAGTTTGGAAATTAGACCATCTGATTGGTTGATGCAATTCTCATTAGGGATGGCCATCGGCCATCGATGTTTATAAACCATCAATGGGTTATGGTCGATGTTCAATAGTTTTTACATCAATGTTTAGTTAAAACGACTAGTTTTGTTTTGCTATTTCCTGTTACACAGAGCAAAGCTCCACCCACGACACCAGTGAAGCCCCGCCCCCATATTCTGATTGGCCCTCAGGCCAGTCAGTCAAATGCAATGGATGACCACTGATATGTAACAACATCGATGGCAAAGGCAACAATGGCCATCATTAATACTCATTCAAAACATTCCATTCCGATTGGTTTATGTACTGTCAGTCAACAGTTTTCTATTTTACTACTTTTGATGGGACCATCATGCATTAGTCTTCAACCAAGAAGCCAATTGGTCAAGAATGTTCTTGTTATCAACCATCTTTGGCTGGTTTTGTAAGTTTTCAATCAGACTAGGGTGAGGAAGGACCTAAGTAAGTTATGGAGAGCAAATAAATTCCTTATGCAAATTAGTTTGGAAATTAGACCATCTGATTGGTTGATGCAATTCTCATTAGGGATGGCCATCGGCCATCGATGTTTATAAACCATCGATGGGTTATGGTCGATGTTCAATAGTTTTTACATCAATGTTTAGTTAAAACGACTAGTTTTGTTTTGCTATTTCCTGTTACACAGAGCAAAGCTCCACCCACGACACCAGGGAAGCCCCGCCCCCATATTCTGATTGGTCCTCAGGCCAGTCAGTCAAATGCAATGGATGACCACTGATATGTAACAACATCGATGGCAAAGGCAACAATGGCCATCATTAATACTCATTCAAAACATTCCATTCCGATTGGTTTATGTACTATCAGTCAACAGTTTTCTATTTTACTACTTTTGATGGGACCATCATGCATTAGTCTTCAACCAAGAAGCCAATTGGTCAAGAATGTTCTTGTTATCAACCATCTTTGGCTGGTTTTGTGGGTTTTCAATCAGACTAGGGTGATCAAGGACCTAAGTAAGTTAATGAGAGCAAATAAATTCCTTATGCAAATTAGTTTGGAAATTAGACCATCTGATTGGTTGATGCAATTCTCATTAGGGATGGCCATCGATGTTTATAAACCATCGATGGGTTATGGTCGATGTTCAATAGTTTTTACATCAATGTTTAGTTAAAACGACTAGTTTTGTTTTACTATTTCCTGGTACACAGAGCAAAGCACCACCCATGACACCAGTGAAGCCCCGCACCCATATTCTGATTGGCCCACAGGCCAGTCAGTCAAATACAATGGATGACCACTGATATGTAACAACATCGATGGCAAAGGCAACAATGGCAATCATTAATACTCATTCAAAACAATCCATTCCGATTTGTTTATGTACTGTCAGCCAACAGTTTTCTATTTTACTACTTTTGATGGGACCATCATGCAATAGTCTTCAACCAGGAAGCCAATTGGTCAAGAATGTTCTTGTTATCAACCATCTTTGGCTGGTTTTGTATGTTTTCAATCAGACTAGGGTGAGGAAGGACCTAAGTAAGTTATGGAGAGCAAATAAATTCCTTATGCAAATTAGTTTGGAAATTAGACCATCTGATTGGTTGATGCAATTCTCATTAGGGATGGCCATCGGCCATCGATGTTTATAAACCATCGATGGGTTATGGTCGATGTTCAATAGTTTTTACATCAATGTTTAGTTAAAACGACTAGTTTTGTTTTGCTATTTCCTGTTACACAGAGCAAAGCTCCACCCACGACACCAGTGAAGCCCCGCCCCCATATTCTGATTTGCCCTCAGGCCAGTCAGTCAAATGCAATGGATGACCACTGATATGTAACAACATCGATGGCAAAGGCAACAATGGCCATCATTAATACTCATTCAAAACATTCCATTCCGATTGGTTTATGTACTGTCAGCCAACAGTTTTCTATTTTACTACTTTTGATGGGACCATCATGCAATAGTCTTCAACCAGGAAGCCAATTGGTCAAGAATGTTCTTGTTATCAACCATCTTTGGCTGGTTTTGTATGTTTTCAATGAGACTAGGGTGAGGAAGGACCTAAGTAAGTTATGGAGAGCAAATAAATTCCTTATGCAAATTAGTTTGGAAATTAGACCATCTGATTGGTTGATGCAATTCTCATTAGGGATGGCCATCGGCCATCGATGTTTATAAACCATCAATGGGTTATGGTCGATGTTCAATAGTTTTTACATCAATGTTTAATTAAAACGACTAGTTTTGTTTTGCTATTTCCTGTTACACAGAGCAAAGCTCCACCCACGACACCAGTGAAGCCCCGCCCCCATATTCTGATTGGCCCTCAGGCCAGTCAGTCAAATGCAATGGATGACCACTGATATGTAACAACATCGATGGCAAAGGCAACAATGGCCATCATTAATACTCATTCAAAACATTCCATTCCGATTGGTTTATGTACTGTCAGTCAACAGTTTTCTATTTTACTACTTTTGATGGGACCATCATGCATTAGTCTTCAACCAAGAAGCCAATTGGTCAAGAATGTTCTTGTTATCAACCATCTTTGGCTGGTTTTGTAAGTTTTCAATCAGACTAGGGTGAGGAAGGACCTAAGTAAGTTATGGAGAGCAAATAAATTCCTTATGCAAATTAGTTTGGAAATTAGACCATCTGATTGGTTGATGCAATTCTCATTAGGGATGGCCATCGGCCATCGATGTTTATAAACCATCGATGGGTTATGGTCGATGTTCAATAGTTTTTACATCAATGTTTAGTTAAAACGACTAGTTTTGTTTTGCTATTTCCTGTTACACAGAGCAAAGCTCCACCCACGACACCAGGGAAGCCCCGCCCCCATATTCTGATTGGTCCTCAGGCCAGTCAGTCAAATGCAATGGATGACCACTGATATGTAACAACATCGATGGCAAAGGCAACAATGGCCATCATTAATACTCATTCAAAACATTCCATTCCGATTGGTTTATGTACTATCAGTCAACAGTTTTCTATTTTACTACTTTTGATGGGACCATCATGCATTAGTCTTCAACCAAGAAGCCAATTGGTCAAGAATGTTCTTGTTATCAACCATCTTTGGCTGGTTTTGTAAGTTTTCAATCAGACTAGGGTGAGGAAGGACCTAAGTAAGTTATGGAGAGCAAATAAATTCCTTATGCAAATTAGTTTGGAAATTAGACCATCTGATTGGTTGATGCAATTCTCATTAGGGATGGCCATCGGCCATCGATGTTTATAAACCATAGATGGGTTATGGTCGATGTTCAATAGTTTTTACATCAATGTTTAGTTAAAACGACTAGTTTTGTTATTTCCTGGTACACAGAGCAAAGTTCCACCCACGACACCAGTGAAGCCCCGCCCCCATATTCTGATTGGCCCACAGGCCAGTCAGTCAAATGCAATGGATGACCACTGATATGTAACAACATCGATGGCAAAGGCAACAATGGCCATCATTAATACTCATTCAAAACAATCCATTCCGATTGGTTTATGTACTGTCAGTCAACAGTTTTCTATTTTACTACTTTTGATGGGACCATCATGCAATAGTCTTCAACCAGGAAGCCAATTGGTCAAGAATGTTCTTGTTATCATCCATCTTTGGCTGGTTTTGTAGGTTTTCAATCAGACTAGGGTGAGGAAGGACCTAAGTAAGTTATTGAGAGCAAATAAATTACTTATGCAAATTAGTTTGGAAATTAGACCATCTGATTGGTTGATGCAATTCTCATTAGGGATGGCCATCGATGGTTATAAACCATCGATGGGTTATGGTCGATGTTCAATAGTTTTTACATCAATGTTTAGTTAAAACGACTAGTTTTGTTTTGCTATTTCCTGGTACACAGAGCAAAGCTCCACCCACGACACCAGTGAAGCCCCGCCCCCATATTCTGATTGGCCCACAGGCCAGTCAGTCAAATACAATGGATGACCACTGATATGTAACAACATCGATGGCAAAGGCAACAATGGCCATCATTAATACTCATTCAAAACAATCCATTCCGATTGGTTTATGTACTGTCAGCCAACAGTTTTCTATTTTACTACTTTTGATGGGACCATCATGCAATAGTCTTCAACCAGGAAGCCAATTGGTCAAGAATGTTCTTGTTATCAACCATCTTTGGCTGGTTTTGTAGGTTTTCAATCAGACTAGGGTGAGGAAGGACCTAAGTAAGTTATGGAGAGCAAATAAATTCCTTATGCAAATTAGTTTGGAAATTAGACCATCTGATTGGTTGATGCAATTCTCATTAGGGATGGCCATCGGCCATCGATGTTTATAAACCATCGATGGGTTATGGTCGATGTTCAATAGTTTTTACATCAATGTTTAGTTAAAACGACTAGTTTTTTTTGCTATTTCCTGGTACACAGAGCAAAGCTCCACCCACGACACCAGTGAAGCCCCGCCCCCATATTCTGATTGGCCCACAGGCCAGTCAGTCAAATACAATGGATGACCACTGATTTGTAACAACATCGATGGCAAAGCCAACAATAACCATCATTAATACTCATTCAAAACAATCCATTCCGATTGGTTTATGTACTGTCAGTCAACAGTTTTCTATTTTACTACTTTTGATGGGACCATCATGCAATAGTCTTCAACCAGGAAGCCAATTGGTCAAGAATGTTCTTGTTATCAACCATCTTTGGCTGGTTTTGTGGGTTTTCAATCAGACTAGGGTGAGGAAGGACCTAAGTAAGTTATGGAGAGCAAATAAATTCCTTATGCAAATTAGTTTGGAAATTAGACCATCTGATTTGTTGATGCAATTCTCATTAGGGATGGCCATCGGCTATCGATGTTTATAAACCATCGATGGGTTATGGTCGATGTTCAATAGTTTTTACATCAATATTTAGTTAAAACGACTAGTTTTGTTATTTCCTGGTACACAGAGCAAAGTTCCACCCACGACACCAGTGAAGCCCCGCCCCCATATTCTGATTGGCCCACATGCCAGTCAGTCAAATGCAATGGATGACCACTGATATGTAACAACATCGATGGCAAAGGCAACAATGGCCATCATTAATACTCATTCAAAACAATCCATTCCGATTGGTTTATGTACTGTCAGTCAACAGTTTTTTATTTTACTACTTTTGATGGGACCATCATGCAATAGTCTTCAACCAGGAAGCCAATTGGTCAAGAATGTTCTTGTTATCAACCATCTTTGGCTGGTTTAGTAGGTTTTCAATCAGACTAGGGTGAGGAAGGACCTAAGTAAGTTAATGAGAGCAAATAAATTCCTTATGCAAATTAGTTTGGAAATTAGACCATCTGATTGGTTGATGCAATTCTCATTAGGGATGGCCATCGATGTTTATAAACCATCGATGGGTTATGGTCGATGTTCAATAGTTTTTACATCAATGTTTAGTTAAAACGACTAGTTTTGTTTTACTATTTCCTGGTACACAGAGCAAAGCACCACCCATGACACCAGTGAAGCCCCGCCCCCATATTCTGATTGGCCCACAGGCCAGTCAGTCAAATACAATGGATGACCACTGATATGTAACAACATCGATGGCAAAGGCAACAATGGCAATCATTAATACTCATTCAAAACAATCCATTCCGATTTGTTTATGTACTGTCAGCCAACAGTTTTCTATTCTACTACTTTTGATGGGACCATCATGCAATAGTCTTCAACCAGGAAGCCAATTGGTCAAGAATGTTCTTGTTATTAACCATCTTTGGCTGGTTTTGTATGTTTTCAATCAGACTAGGGTGAGGAAGGACCTAAGTAAGTTATGGAGAGCAAATAAATTCCTTATGCAAATTAGTTTGGAAATTAGACCATCTGATTGGTTGATGCAATTCTCATTAGGGATGGCCATCGGCCATCGATGTTTATAAACCATCGATGGGTTATGGTCGATGTTCAATAGTTTTTACATCAATGTTTAGTTAAAACGACTAGTTTTGTTTTGCTATTTCCTGTTACACAGAGCAAAGCTCCACCCACGACACCAGGGAAGCCCCGCCCCCATATTCTGATTGGCCCTCAGGCCAGTCAGTCAAATGCAATGGATGACCACTGATATGTAACAACATCGATGGCAAAGGCAACAATGGCCATCATTAATACTCATTCAAAACATTCCATTCCGATTGGTTTATGTACTGTCAGTCAACAGTTTTCTATTTTACTACTTTTGATGGGACCATCATGCATTAGTCTTCAACCAAGAAGCCAATTGGTCAAGAATGTTCTTGTTATCAACCATCTTTGGCTGGTTTTGTAAGTTTTCAATCAGACTAGGGTGAGGAAGGACCTAAGTAAGTTATGGAGAGCAAATAAATTCCTTATGCAAATTAGTTTGGAAATTAGACCATCTGATTGGTTGATGCAATTCTCATTAGGGATGGCCATCGGCCATCGATGTTTATAAACCATCGATGGGTTATGGTCGATGTTCAATAGTTTTTACATCAATGTTTAGTTAAAACGACTAGTTTTGTTATTTCCTGGTACACAGAGCAAAGTTCCACCCACGACACCAGTGAAGCCCCGCCCCCATATTCTGATTGGCCCACAGGCCAGTCAGTCAAATGCAATGGATGACCACTGATATGTAACAACATCGATGGCAAAGGCAACAATGGCCATCATTAATACTCATTCAAAACAATCCATTCCGATTGGTTTATGTACTGTCAGTCAACAGTTTTCTATTTTATTACTTTTGATGGGACCATCATGCAATAGTCTTCAACCAGGAAGCCAATTGGTCAAGAATGTTCTTGTTATCAACCATCTTTGGCTGGTTTTGTAGGTTTTCAATCAGACTAGGGTGAGGAAGGACCTAAGTAAGTTATTGAGAGCAAATAAATTCCTTATGCAAATTAGTTTGGAAATTAGACCATCTGATTGGTTGATGCAATTCTCATTAGGGATGGCCATCGATGGTTATAAACCATCGATGGGTTATGGTCGATGTTCAATAGTTTTTACATCAATGTTTAGTTAAAACGACTAGTTTTGTTTTGCTATTTCCTGGTACACAGAGCAAAGTTCCACCCACGACACCAGTGAAGCCCCGCCCCCATATTCTGATTGGCCCACAGGCCAGTCAGTCAATTGCAATGGATGACCACTGATATGTAACAACATCGATGGCAAAGGCAACAATGGCCACCATTAATACTCATTCAAAACAATCCATTCCGATTGGTTTATGTACTGTCAGTCAACAGTTTTCTATTTTACTACTTTTGATGGGACCATCATGCAATAGTCTTCAACCAGGAAGCCAATTGGTCAAGAATGTTCTTGTTATCAACCATCTTTGGCTGGTTTTGTAGGTTTTCAATCAGACTAGGGTAAGGAAGGACCTAAGTAAGTTAATGAGAGCAAATAAATTCCTTATGCAAATTAGTTTGGAAATTAGACCATCTGATTGGTTGATGCAATTCTCATTAGGGATGGCCATCGATGTTTATAAACCATCGATGGGTTATGGTCGATGTTCAATAGTTTTTAACATCAATGTTTAGTTAAAACGACTAGTTTTGTTTTACTATTTCCTGGTACACAGAGCAAAGCTCCACCCATGACACCAGTGAAGCCCCGCACCCATATTCTGATTGGCCCACAGGCCAGTCAGTCAAATGCAATGGATGACCACTGATATGTAACAACATCGATGGCAAAGGCAACAATGGCCATCATTAATACTCATTCAAAACATTCCATTCCGATTGGTTTATGTACTGTCAGTCAACAGTTTTCTATTTTACTACTTTTGATGGGACCATCATGCATTAGTCTTCAACCAAGAAGCCAATTGGTCAAGAATGTTCTTGTTATCAACCATCTTTGGCTGGTTTTGTAAGTTTTCAATCAGACTAGGGTGAGGAAGGACCTAAGTAAGTTATGGAGAGCAAATAAATTCCTTATGCAAATTAGTTTGGAAATTAGACCATCTGATTGGTTCATGCAATTCTCATTAGGGATGGCCATCGGCCATCGATGTTTATAAACCATCGATGGGTTATGGTCGATGTTCAATAGTTTTTACATCAATGTTTAGTTAAAACGACTAGTTTTGTTTTGCTATTTCCTGTTACACAGAGCAAAGCTCCACCCACGACACCAGGGAAGCCCCGCCCCCATATTCTGATTGGTCCTCAGGCCAGTCAGTCAAATGCAATGGATGACCACTGATATGTAACAACATCGATGGCAAAGGCAACAATGGCCATCATTAATACTCATTCAAAACATTCCATTCCGATTGGTTTATGTACTATCAGTCAACAGTTTTCTATTTTACTACTTTTGATGGGACCATCATGCATTAGTCTTCAACCAAGAAGCCAATTGGTCAAGAATGTTCTTGTTATCAACCATCTTTGGCTGGTTTTGTAAGTTTTCAATCAGACTAGGGTGAGGAAGGACCTAAGTAAGTTATGGAGAGCAAATAAATTCCTTATGCAAATTAGTTTGGAAATTAGACCATCTGATTGGTTGATGCAATTCTCATTAGGGATGGCCATCGGCCATCGATGTTTATAAACCATAGATGGGTTATGGTCGATGTTCAATAGTTTTTACATCAATGTTTAGTTAAAACGACTAGTTTTGTTATTTCCTGGTACACAGAGCAAAGTTCCACCCACGACACCAGTGAAGCCCCGCCCCCATATTCTGATTGGCCCACAGGCCAGTCAGTCAAATGCAATGGATGACCACTGATATGTAACAACATCGATGGCAAAGGCAACAATGGCCATCATTAATACTCATTCAAAACAATCCATTCCGATTGGTTTATGTACTGTCAGTCAACAGTTTTCTATTTTACTACTTTTGATGGGACCATCATGCAATAGTCTTCAACCAGGAAGCCAATTGGTCAAGAATGTTCTTGTTATCATCCATCTTTGGCTGGTTTTGTAGGTTTTCAATCAGACTAGGGTGAGGAAGGACCTAAGTAAGTTATTGAGAGCAAATAAATTACTTATGCAAATTAGTTTGGAAATTAGACCATCTGATTGGTTGATGCAATTCTCATTAGGGATGGCCATCGATGGTTATAAACCATCGATGGGTTATGGTCGATGTTCAATAGTTTTTACATCAATGTTTAGTTAAAACGACTAGTTTTGTTTTGCTATTTCCTGGTACACAGAGCAAAGCTCCACCCACGACACCAGTGAAGCCCCGCCCCCATATTCTGATTGGCCCACAGGCCAGTCAGTCAAATACAATGGATGACCACTGATATGTAACAACATCGATGGCAAAGGCAACAATGGCCATCATTAATACTCATTCAAAACAATCCATTCCGATTGGTTTATGTACTGTCAGCCAACAGTTTTCTATTTTACTACTTTTGATGGGACCATCATGCAATAGTCTTCAACCAGGAAGCCAATTGGTCAAGAATGTTCTTGTTATCAACCATCTTTGGCTGGTTTTGTAGGTTTTCAATCAGACTAGGGTGAGGAAGGACCTAAGTAAGTTATGGAGAGCAAATAAATTCCTTATGCAAATTAGTTTGGAAATTAGACCATCTGATTGGTTGATGCAATTCTCATTAGGGATGGCCATCGGCCATCGATGTTTATAAACCATCGATGGGTTATGGTCGATGTTCAATAGTTTTTACATCAATGTTTAGTTAAAACGACTAGTTTTTTTTGCTATTTCCTGGTACACAGAGCAAAGCTCCACCCACGACACCAGTGAAGCCCCGCCCCCATATTCTGATTGGCCCACATGCCAGTCAGTCAAATGCAATGGATGACCACTGATATGTAACAACATCGATGGCAAAGGCAACAATGGCCATCATTAATACTCATTCAAAACAATCCATTCCGATTGGTTTATGTACTGTCAGTCAACAGTTTTTTATTTTACTACTTTTGATGGGACCATCATGCAATAGTCTTCAACCAGGAAGCCAATTGGTCAAGAATGTTCTTGTTATCAACCATCTTTGGCTGGTTTAGTAGGTTTTCAATCAGACTAGGGTGAGGAAGGACCTAAGTAAGTTAATGAGAGCAAATAAATTCCTTATGCAAATTAGTTTGGAAATTAGACCATCTGATTGGTTGATGCAATTCTCATTAGGGATGGCCATCGATGTTTATAAACCATCGATGGGTTATGGTCGATGTTCAATAGTTTTTACATCAATGTTTAGTTAAAACGACTAGTTTTGTTTTACTATTTCCTGGTACACAGAGCAAAGCACCACCCATGACACCAGTGAAGCCCCGCACCCATATTCTGATAGGCCCACAGGCCAGTCAGTCAAATACAATGGATGACCACTGATATGTAACAACATCGATGGCAAAGGCAACAATGGCCACCATTAATACTCATTCAAAACAATCCATTCCGATTGGTTTATGTACTGTCAGTCAACAGTTTTCTATTTTACTACTTTTGATGGGACCATCATGCAATAGTCTTCAACCAGGAAGCCAATTGGTCAAGAATGTTCTTGTTATCAACCATCTTTGGCTGGTTTTGTAGGTTTTCAATCAGACTAGGGTAAGGAAGGACCTAAGTAAGTTAATGAGAGCAAATAAATTCCTTATGCAAATTAGTTTGGAAATTAGACCATCTGATTGGTTGATGCAATTCTCATTAGGGATGGCCATCGATGTTTATAAACCATCGATGGGTTATGGTCGATGTTCAATAGTTTTTACATCAATGTTTAGTTAAAACGACTAGTTTTGTTTTACTATTTCCTGGTACACAGAGCAAAGCTCCACCCATGACACCAGTGAAGCCCCGCACCCATATTCTGATTGGCCCACAGGCCAGTCAGTCAAATGCAATGGATGACCACTGATATGTAACAACATCGATGGCAAAGGCAACAATGGCCATCATTAATACTCATTCAAAACATTCCATTCCGATTGGTTTATGTACTGTCAGTCAACAGTTTTCTATTTTACTACTTTTGATGGGACCATCATGCATTAGTCTTCAACCAAGAAGCCAATTGGTCAAGAATGTTCTTGTTATCAACCATCTTTGGCTGGTTTTGTAAGTTTTCAATCAGACTAGGGTGAGGAAGGACCTAAGTAAGTTATGGAGAGCAAATAAATTCCTTATGCAAATTAGTTTGGAAATTAGACCATCTGATTGGTTGATGCAATTCTCATTAGGGATGGCCATCGGCCATCGATGTTTATAAACCATCGATGGGTTATGGTCGATGTTCAATAGTTTTTACATCAATGTTTAGTTAAAAAGACTAGTTTTGTTTTGCTATTTCCTGTTACACAGAGCAAAGCTCCACCCACGACACCAGGGAAGCCCCGCCCCCATATTCTGATTGGTCCTCAGGCCAGTCAGTCAAATGCAATGGATGACCACTGATATGTAACAACATCGATGGCAAAGGCAACAATGGCCATCATTAATACTCATTCAAAACATTCCATTCCGATTGGTTTATGTACTATCAGTCAACAGTTTTCTATTTTACTACTTTTGATTGGACTATCATGCATTAGTCTTCAACCAAGAAGCCAATTGGTCAAGAATGTTCTTGTTATCAACCATCTTTGGCTGGTTTTGTAAGTTTTCAATCAGACTAGGGTGAGGAAGGACCTAAGTAAGTTATGGAGAGCAAATAAATTCCTTATGCAAATTAGTTTGGAAATTAGACCATCTGATTGGTTGATGCAATTCTCATTAGGGATGGCCATCGGCCATCGATGTTTATAAACCATAGATGGGTTATGGTCGATGTTCAATAGTTTTTACATCAATGTTTAGTTAAAACGACTAGTTTTGTTATTTCCTGGTACACAGAGCAAAGTTCCACCCACGACACCAGTGAAGCCCCGCCCCCATATTCTGATTGGCCCACAGGCCAGTCAGTCAAATGCAATGGATGACCACTGATATGTAACAACATCGATGGCAAAGGCAACAATGGCCATCATTAATACTCATTCAAAACAATCCATTCCGATTGGTTTATGTACTGTCAGTCAACAGTTTTCTATTTTACTACTTTTGATGGGACCATCATGCAATAGTCTTCAACCAGGAAGCCAATTGGTCAAGAATGTTCTTGTTATCATCCATCTTTGGCTGGTTTTGTAGGTTTTCAATCAGACTAGGGTGAGGAAGGACCTAAGTAAGTTATTGAGAGCAAATAAATTACTTATGCAAATTAGTTTGGAAATTAGACCATCTGATTGGTTGATGCAATTCTCATTAGGGATGGCCATCGATGGTTATAAACCATCGATGGGTTATGGTCGATGTTCAATAGTTTTTACATCAATGTTTAGTTAAAACGACTAGTTTTGTTTTGCTATTTCCTGGTACACAGAGCAAAGCTCCACCCACGACACCAGTGAAGCCCCGCCCCCATATTCTGATTGGCCCACAGGCCAGTCAGTCAAATACAATGGATGACCACTGATATGTAACAACATCGATGGCAAAGGCAACAATGGCCATCATTAATACTCATTCAAAACAATCCATTCCGATTGGTTTATGTACTGTCAGCCAACAGTTTTCTATTTTACTACTTTTGATGGGACCATCATGCAATAGTCTTCAACCAGGAAGCCAATTGGTCAAGAATGTTCTTGTTATCAACCATCTTTGGCTGGTTTTGTAGGTTTTCAATCAGACTAGGGTGAGGAAGGACCTAAGTAAGTTATGGAGAGCAAATAAATTCCTTATGCAAATTAGTTTGGAAATTAGACCATCTGATTGGTTGATGCAATTCTCATTAGGGATGGCCATCGGCCATCGATGTTTATAAACCATCGATGGGTTATGGTCGATGTTCAATAGTTTTTACATCAATGTTTAGTTAAAACGACTAGTTTTTTTTGCTATTTCCTGGTACACAGAGCAAAGCTCCACCCACGACACCAGTGAAGCCCCGCCCCCATATTCTGATTGGCCCACATGCCAGTCAGTCAAATGCAATGGATGACCACTGATATGTAACAACATCGATGGCAAAGGCAACAATGGCCATCATTAATACTCATTCAAAACAATCCATTCCGATTGGTTTATGTACTGTCAGTCAACAGTTTTTTATTTTACTACTTTTGATGGGACCATCATGCAATAGTCTTCAACCAGGAAGCCAATTGGTCAAGAATGTTCTTGTTATCAACCATCTTTGGCTGGTTTAGTAGGTTTTCAATCAGACTAGGGTGAGGAAGGACCTAAGTAAGTTAATGAGAGCAAATAAATTCCTTATGCAAATTAGTTTGGAAATTAGACCATCTGATTGGTTGATGCAATTCTCATTAGGGATGGCCATCGATGTTTATAAACCATCGATGGGTTATGGTCGATGTTCAATAGTTTTTACATCAATGTTTAGTTAAAACGACTAGTTTTGTTTTACTATTTCCTGGTACACAGAGCAAAGCACCACCCATGACACCAGTGAAGCCCCGCACCCATATTCTGATTGGCCCACAGGCCAGTCAGTCAAATACAATGGATGACCACTGATATGTAACAACATCGATGGCAAAGGCAACAATGGCCACCATTAATACTCATTCAAAACAATCCATTCCGATTGGTTTATGTACTGTCAGTCAACAGTTTTCTATTTTACTACTTTTGATGGGACCATCATGCAATAGTCTTCAACCAGGAAGCCAATTGGTCAAGAATGTTCTTGTTATCAACCATCTTTGGCTGGTTTTGTAGGCTTTCAATCAGACTAGGGTAAGGAAGGACCTAAGTAAGTTAATGAGAGCAAATAAATTCCTTATGCAAATTAGTTTGGAAATTAGACCATCTGATTGGTTGATGCAATTCTCATTAGGGATGGCCATCGATGTTTATAAACCATCGATGGGTTATGGTCGATGTTCAATAGTTTTTACATCAATGTTTAGTTAAAACGACTAGTTTTGTTTTACTATTTCCTGGTACACAGAGCAAAGCTCCACCCATGACACCAGTGAAGCCCCGCACCCATATTCTGATTGGCCCACAGGCCAGTCAGTCAAATGCAATGGATGACCACTGATATGTAACAACATCGATGGCAAAGGCAACAATGGCCATCATTAATACTCATTCAAAACATTCCATTCCGATTGGTTTATGTACTGTCAGTCAACAGTTTTCTATTTTACTACTTTTGATGGGACCATCATGCATTAGTCTTCAACCAAGAAGCCAATTGGTCAAGAATGTTCTTGTTATCAACCATCTTTGGCTGGTTTTGTAAGTTTTCAATCAGACTAGGGTGAGGAAGGACCTAAGTAAGTTATGGAGAGCAAATAAATTCCTTATGCAAATTAGTTTGGAAATTAGACCATCTGATTGGTTGATGCAATTCTCATTAGGGATGGCCATCGGCCATCGATGTTTATAAACCATCGATGGGTTATGGTCGATGTTCAATAGTTTTTACATCAATGTTTAGTTAAAACGACTAGTTTTGTTTTGCTATTTCCTGTTACACAGAGCAAAGCTCCACCCACGACACCAGGGAAGCCCCGCCCCCATATTCTGATTGGTCCTCAGGCCAGTCAGTCAAATGCAATGGATGACCACTGATATGTAACAACATCGATGGCAAAGGCAACAATGGCCATCATTAATACTCATTCAAAACATTCCATCCCGATTGGTTTATGTACTATCAGTCAACAGTTTTCTATTTTACTACTTTTGATGGGACCATCATGCATTAGTCTTCAACCAAGAAGCCAATTGGTCAAGAATGTTCTTGTTATCAACCATCTTTGGCTGGTTTTGTAAGTTTTCAATCAGACTAGGGTGAGGAAGGACCTAAGTAAGTTATGGAGAGCAAATAAATTCCTTATGCAAATTAGTTTGGAAATTAGACCATCTGATTGGTTGATGCAATTCTCATTAGGGATGGCCATCGGCCATCGATGTTTATAAACCATAGATGGGTTATGGTCGATGTTCAATAGTTTTTACATCAATGTTTAGTTAAAACGACTAGTTTTGTTATTTCCTGGTACACAGAGCAAAGTTCCACCCACGACACCAGTGAAGCCCCGCCCCCATATTCTGATTGGCCCACAGGCCAGTCAGTCAAATGCAATGGATGACCACTGATATGTAACAACATCGATGGCAAAGGCAACAATGGCCATCATTAATACTCATTCAAAACAATCCATTCCGATTGGTTTATGTACTGTCAGTCAACAGTTTTCTATTTTACTACTTTTGATGGGACCATCATGCAATAGTCTTCAACCAGGAAGCCAATTGGTCAAGAATGTTCTTGTTATCATCCATCTTTGGCTGGTTTTGTAGGTTTTCAATCAGACTAGGGTGAGGAAGGACCTAAGTAAGTTATTGAGAGCAAATAAATTACTTATGCAAATTAGTTTGGAAATTAGACCATCTGATTGGTTGATGCAATTCTCATTAGGGATGGCCATCGATGGTTATAAACCATCGATGGGTTATGGTCGATGTTCAATAGTTTTTACATCAATGTTTAGTTAAAACGACTAGTTTTGTTTTGCTATTTCCTGGTACACAGAGCAAAGCTCCACCCACGACACCAGTGAAGCCCCGCCCCCATATTCTGATTGGCCCACAGGCCAGTCAGTCAAATACAATGGATGACCACTGATATGTAACAACATCGATGGCAAAGGCAACAATGGCCATCATTAATACTCATTCAAAACAATCCATTCCGATTGGTTTATGTACTGTCAGCCAACAGTTTTCTATTTTACTACTTTTGATGGGACCATCATGCAATAGTCTTCAACCAGGAAGCCAATTGGTCAAGAATGTTCTTGTTATCAACCATCTTTGGCTGGTTTTGTAGGTTTTCAATCAGACTAGGGTGAGGAAGGACCTAAGTAAGTTATGGAGAGCAAATAAATTCCTTATGCAAATTAGTTTGGAAATTAGACCATCTGATTGGTTGATGCAATTCTCATTAGGGATGGCCATCGGCCATCGATGTTTATAAACCATCGATGGGTTATGGTCGATGTTCAATAGTTTTTACATCAATGTTTAGTTAAAACGACTAGTTTTTTTTGCTATTTCCTGGTACACAGAGCAAAGCTCCACCCACGACACCAGTGAAGCCCCGCCCCCATATTCTGATTGGCCCACATGCCAGTCAGTCAAATGCAATGGATGACCACTGATATGTAACAACATCGATGGCAAAGGCAACAATGGCCATCATTAATACTCATTCAAAACAATCCATTCCGATTGGTTTATGTACTGTCAGTCAACAGTTTTTTATTTTACTACTTTTGATGGGACCATCATGCAATAGTCTTCAACCAGGAAGCCAATTGGTCAAGAATGTTCTTGTTATCAACCATCTTTGGCTGGTTTAGTAGGTTTTCAATCAGACTAGGGTGAGGAAGGACCTAAGTAAGTTAATGAGAGCAAATAAATTCCTTATGCAAATTAGTTTGGAAATTAGACCATCTGATTGGTTGATGCAATTCTCATTAGGGATGGCCATCGATGTTTATAAACCATCGATGGGTTATGGTCGATGTTCAATAGTTTTTACATCAATGTTTAGTTAAAACGACTAGTTTTGTTTTACTATTTCCTGGTACACAGAGCAAAGCACCACCCATGACACCAGTGAAGCCCCGCACCCATATTCTGATTGGCCCACAGGCCAGTCAGTCAAATACAATGGATGACCACTGATATGTAACAACATCGATGGCAAAGGCAACAATGGCCACCATTAATACTCATTCAAAACAATCCATTCCGATTGGTTTATGTACTGTCAGTCAACAGTTTTCTATTTTACTACTTTTGATGGGACCATCATGCAATAGTCTTCAACCAGGAAGCCAATTGGTCAAGAATGTTCTTGTTATCAACCATCTTTGGCTGGTTTTGTAGGTTTTCAATCAGACTAGGGTAAGGAAGGACCTAAGTAAGTTAATGAGAGCAAATAAATTCCTTATGCAAATTAGTTTGGAAATTAGACCATCTGATTGGTTGATGCAATTCTCATTAGGGATGGCCATCGATGTTTATAAACCATCGATGGGTTATGGTCGATGTTCAATAGTTTTTACATCAATGTTTAGTTAAAACGACTAGTTTTGTTTTACTATTTCCTGGTACACAGAGCAAAGCTCCACCCATGACACCAGTGAAGCCCCGCACCCATATTCTGATTGGCCCACAGGCCAGTCAGTCAAATGCAATGGATGACCACTGATATGTAACAACATCGATGGCAAAGGCAACAATGGCCATCATTAATACTCATTCAAAACATTCCATTCCGATTGGTTTATGTACTGTCAGTCAACAGTTTTCTATTTTACTACTTTTGATGGGACCATCATGCATTAGTCTTCAACCAAGAAGCCAATTGGTCAAGAATGTTCTTGTTATCAACCATCTTTGGCTGGTTTTGTAAGTTTTCAATCAGACTAGGGTGAGGAAGGACCTAAGTAAGTTATGGAGAGCAAATAAATTCCTTATGCAAATTAGTTTGGAAATTAGACCATCTGATTGGTTGATGCAATTCTCATTAGGGATGGCCATCGGCCATCGATGTTTATAAACCATCGATGGGTTATGGTCGATGTTCAATAGTTTTTACATCAATGTTTAGTTAAAACGACTAGTTTTGTTTTGCTATTTCCTGTTACACAGAGCAAAGCTCCACCCACGACACCAGGGAAGCCCCGCCCCCATATTCTGATTGGTCCTCAGGCCAGTCAGTCAAATGCAATGGATGACCACTGATATGTAACAACATCGATGGCAAAGGCAACAATGGCCATCATTAATACTCATTCAAAACATTCCATTCCGATTGGTTTATGTACTATCAGTCAACAGTTTTCTATTTTACTACTTTTGATGGGACCATCATGCATTAGTCTTCAACCAAGAAGCCAATTGGTCAAGAATGTTCTTGTTATCAACCATCTTTGGCTGGTTTTGTAAGTTTTCAATCAGACTAGGGTGAGGAAGGACCTAAGTAAGTTATGGAGAGCAAATAAATTCCTTATGCAAATTAGTTTGGAAATTAGACCATCTGATTGGTTGATGCAATTCTCATTAGGGATGGCCATCGGCCATCGATGTTTATAAACCATAAATGGGTTATGGTCGATGTTCAATAGTTTTTACATCAATGTTTAGTTAAAACGACTAGTTTTGTTATTTCCTGGTACACAGAGCAAAGTTCCACCCACGACACCAGTGAAGCCCCGCCCCCATATTCTGATTGGCCCACAGGCCAGTCAGTCAAATGCAATGGATGACCACTGATATGTAACAACATCGATGGCAAAGGCAACAATGGCCATCATTAATACTCATTCAAAACAATCCATTCCGATTGGTTTATGTACTGTCAGTCAACAGTTTTCTATTTTACTACTTTTGATGGGACCATCATGCAATAGTCTTCAACCAGGAAGCCAATTGGTCAAGAATGTTCTTGTTATCATCCATCTTTGGCTGGTTTTGTAGGTTTTCAATCAGACTAGGGTGAGGAAGGACCTAAGTAAGTTATTGAGAGCAAATAAATTACTTATGCAAATTAGTTTGGAAATTAGACCATCTGATTGGTTGATGCAATTCTCATTAGGGATGGCCATCGATGGTTATAAACCATCGATGGGTTATGGTCGATGTTCAATAGTTTTTACATCAATGTTTAGTTAAAACGACTAGTTTTGTTTTGCTATTTCCTGGTACACAGAGCAAAGCTCCACCCACGACACCAGTGAAGCCCCGCCCCCATATTCTGATTGGCCCACAGGCCAGTCAGTCAAATACAATGGATGACCACTGATATGTAACAACATCGATGGCAAAGGCAACAATGGCCATCATTAATACTCATTCAAAACAATCCATTCCGATTGGTTTATGTACTGTCAGCCAACAGTTTTCTATTTTACTACTTTTGATGGGACCATCATGCAATAGTCTTCAACCAGGAAGCCAATTGGTCAAGAATGTTCTTGTTATCAACCATCTTTGGCTGGTTTTGTAGGTTTTCAATCAGACTAGGGTGAGGAAGGACCTAAGTAAGTTATGGAGAGCAAATAAATTCCTTATGCAAATTAGTTTGGAAATTAGACCATCTGATTGGTTGATGCAATTCTCATTAGGGATGGCCATCGGCCATCGATGTTTATAAACCATCGATGGGTTATGGTCGATGTTCAATAGTTTTTACATCAATGTTTAGTTAAAACGACTAGTTTTTTTTGCTATTTCCTGGTACACAGAGCAAAGCTCCACCCACGACACCAGTGAAGCCCCGCCCCCATATTCTGATTGGCCCACATGCCAGTCAGTCAAATGCAATGGATGACCACTGATATGTAACAACATCGATGGCAAAGGCAACAATGGCCATCATTAATACTCATTCAAAACAATCCATTCCGATTGGTTTATGTACTGTCAGTCAACAGTTTTTTATTTTACTACTTTTGATGGGACCATCATGCAATAGTCTTCAACCAGGAAGCCAATTGGTCAAGAATGTTCTTGTTATCAACCATCTTTGGCTGGTTTAGTAGGTTTTCAATCAGACTAGGGTGAGGAAGGACCTAAGTAAGTTAATGAGAGCAAATAAATTCCTTATGCAAATTAGTTTGGAAATTAGACCATCTGATTGGTTGATGCAATTCTCATTAGGGATGGCCATCGATGTTTATAAACCATCGATGGGTTATGGTCGATGTTCAATAGTTTTTACATCAATGTTTAGTTAAAACGACTAGTTTTGTTTTACTATTTCCTGGTACACAGAGCAAAGCACCACCCATGACACCAGTGAAGCCCCGCACCCATATTCTGATTGGCCCACAGGCCAGTCAGTCAAATACAATGGATGACCACTGATATGTAACAACATCGATGGCAAAGGCAACAATGGCCACCATTAATACTCATTCAAAACAATCCATTCCGATTGGTTTATGTACTGTCAGTCAACAGTTTTCTATTTTACTACTTTTGATGGGACCATCATGCAATAGTCTTCAACCAGGAAGCCAATTGGTCAAGAATGTTCTTGTTATCAACCATCTTTGGCTGGTTTTGTAGGCTTTCAATCAGACTAGGGTAAGGAAGGACCTAAGTAAGTTAATGAGAGCAAATAAATTCCTTATGCAAATTAGTTTGGAAATTAGACCATCTGATTGGTTGATGCAATTCTCATTAGGGATGGCCATCGATGTTTATAAACCATCGATGGGTTATGGTCGATGTTCAATAGTTTTTACATCAATGTTTAGTTAAAACGACTAGTTTTGTTTTACTATTTCCTGGTACACAGAGCAAAGCTCCACCCATGACACCAGTGAAGCCCCGCACCCATATTCTGATTGGCCCACAGGCCAGTCAGTCAAATACAATGGATGACCACTGATATGTAACAACATCGATGACAAAGGCAACAATGGCCATCATTAATACTCATTCAAAACAATCCATTCCGATTGGTTTATGTACTGTCAGCCAACAGTTTTCTATTTTACTACTTTTGATGGGACCATCATGCAATAGTCTTCAACCAGGAAGCCAATTGGTCAAGAATGTTCTTGTTATCAACCATCTTTGGCTGGTTTTGTAGGTTTTCAATCAGACTAGGGTGAGGAAGGACCTAAGTAAGTTATGGAGAGCAAATAAATTCCTTATGCAAATTAGTTTGGAAATTAGACCATCTGATTGGTTGATGCAATTCTCATTAGGGATGGCCATCGGCCATCGATGTTTATAAACCATCGATGGGTTATGGTCGATGTTCAATAGTTTTTACATCAATGTTTAGTTAAAACGACTAGTTTTTTTTGCTATTTCCTGGTACACAGAGCAAAGCTCCACCCACGACACCAGTGAAGCCCCGCCCCCATATTCTGATTGGCCCACAGGCCAGTCAGTCAAATACAATGGATGACCACTGATTTGTAACAACATCGATGGCAAAGCCAACAATAACCATCATTAATACTCATTCAAAACAATCCATTCCGATTGGTTTATGTACTGTCAGTCAACAGTTTTCTATTTTACTACTTTTGATGGGACCATCATGCAATAGTCTTCAACCAGGAAGCCAATTGGTCAAGAATGTTCTTGTTATCAACCATCTTTGGCTGGTTTTGTGGGTTTTCAATCAGACTAGGGTGAGGAAGGACCTAAGTAAGTTATGGAGAGCAAATAAATTCCTTATGCAAATTAGTTTGGAAATTAGACCATCTGATTTGTTGATGCAATTCTCATTAGGGATGGCCATCGGCTATCGATGTTTATAAACCATCGATGGGTTATGGTCGACGTTCAATAGTTTTTACATCAATATTTAGTTAAAACGACTAGTTTTGTTATTTCCTGGTACACAGAGCAAAGTTCCACCCACGACACCAGTGAAGCCCCGCCCCCATATTCTGATTGGCCCACAGGCCAGTCAGTCAAATGCAATGGATGACCACTGATATGTAACAACATCGATGGCAAAGGCAACAATGGCCATCATTAATACTCATTCAAAACAATCCATTCCGATTGGTTTATGTACTGTCAGTCAACAGTTTTCTATTTTACTACTTTTGATGGGACCATCATGCAATAGTCTTCAACCAGGAAGCCAATTGGTCAAGAATGTTCTTGTTATCAACCATCTTTGGCTGGTTTTGTAGGTTTTCAATCAGACTAGGGTGAGGAAGGACCTAAGTAAGTTAATGAGAGCAAATAAATTCCTTATGCAAATTAGTTTGGAAATTAGACCATCTGATTGGTTGATGCAATTCTCATTAGGGATGGCCATCGATGTTTATAAACCATCGATGGGTTATGGTCGATGTTCAATAGTTTTTACATCAATGTTTAGTTAAAACGACTAGTTTTGTTTTACTATTTCCTGGTACACAGAGCAAAGCACCACCCATGACACCAGTGAAGCCCCGCACCCATATTCTGATTGGCCCACAGGCCAGTCAGTCAAATACAATGGATGACCACTGATATGTAACAACATCGATGGCAAAGGCAACAATGGCAATCATTAATACTCATTCAAAACAATCCATTCCAATTTGTTTATGTACTGTCAGCCAACAGTTTTCTATTTTACTACTTTTGATGGGACCATCATGCAATAGTCTTCAACCAGGAAGCCAATTGGTCAAGAATGTTCTTGTTATCAACCATCTTTGGCTGGTTTTGTATGTTTTCAATCAGACTAGGGTGAGGAAGGACCTAAGTAAGTTATGGAGAGCAAATAAATTCCTTATGCAAATTAGTTTGGAAATTAGACCATCTGATTGGTTGATGCAATTCTCATTAGGGATGGCCATCGGCCATCGATGTTTATAAACCATCGATGGGTTATGGTCGATGTTCAATAGTTTTTACATCAATGTTTAGTTAAAACGACTAGTTTTGTTTTGCTATTTCCTGTTACACAGAGCAAAGCTCCACCCACGACACCAGTGAAGCCCCGCCCCCATATTCTGATTTGCCCTCAGGCCAGTCAGTCAAATGCAATGGATGACCACTGATATGTAACAACATCGATGGCAAAGGCAACAATTGCCATCATTAATACTCATTCAAAACATTCCATTCCAATTGGTTTATGTACTGTCAGCCAACAGTTTTCTATTTTACTACTTTTGATGGGACCATCATGCAATAGTCTTCAACCAGGAAGCCAATTGGTCAAGAATGTTCTTGTTATCAACCATCTTTGGCTGGTTTTGTATGTTTTCAATCAGACTAGGGTGAGGAAGGACCTAAGTAAGTTATGGAGAGCAAATAAATTACTTATGCAAATTAGTTTGGAAATTAGACCATCTGATTGGTTGATGCAATTCTCATTAGGGATGGCCATCGGCCATCGATGTTTATAAACCATCGATGGGTTATGGTCGATGTTCAATAGTTTTTACATCAATGTTTAGTTAAAACGTCTAGTTTTGTTTTGCTATTTCCTGTTACACAGAGCAAAGCTCCACCCACGACACCAGGGAAGCCCCGCCCCCATATTCTGATTGGTCCTCAGGCCAGTCAGTCAAATGCAATGGATGACCACTGATATGTAACAACATCGATGGCAAAGGCAACAATGGCCATCATTAATACTCATTCAAAACATTCCATTCCGATTGGTTTATGTACTATCAGTCAACAGTTTTCTATTTTACTACTTTTGATGGGACCATCATGCATTAGTCTTCAACCAAGAAGCCAATTGGTCAAGAATGTTCTTGTTATCAACCATCTTTGGCTGGTTTTGTAAGTTTTCAATCAGACTAGGGTGAGGAAGGACCTAAGTAAGTTATGGAGAGCAAATAAATTCCTTATGCAAATTAGTTTGGAAATTAGACCATCTGATTGGTTGATGCAATTCTCATTAGGGATGGCCATCGATGGTTATAAACCATCGATGGGTTATGGTCGATGTTCAATAGTTTTTACATCAATGTTTAGTTAAAACGACTAGTTTTGTTTTGCTATTTCCTGGTACACAGAGCAAAGCTCCACCCACGACACCAGTGAAGCCCCGCCCCCATATTCTGATTGGCCCACAGGCCAGTCAGTCAAATACAATGGATGACCACTGATATGTAACAACATCGATGGCAAAGGCAACAATGGCCATCATTAATACTCATTCAAAACATTCCATTCCGATTGGTTTATGTACTGTCAGTCAACAGTTTTCTATTTTACTACTTTTGATGGGACCATCATGCATTAGTCTTCAACCAAGAAGCCAATTGGTCAAGAATGTTCTTGTTATCAACCATCTTTGGCCGGTTTTGTAAGTTTTCAATCAGACTAGGGTGAGGAAGGACCTAAGTAAGTTATGGAGAGCAAATAAATTCCTTATGCAAATTAGTTTGGAAATTAGACCATCTGATTGGTTGATGCAATTCTCATTAGGGATGGCCATCGGCCATCGATGTTTATAAACCATCGATGGGTTATGGTCGATGTTCAATAGTTTTTACATCAATGTTTAGTTAAAACGACTAGTTTTGTTATTTCCTGGTACACAGAGCAAAGTTCCACCCACGACACCAGTGAAGCCCCGCCCCCATATTCTGATTGGCCCACAGGCCAGTCAGTCAAATGCAATGGATGACCACTGATATGTAACAACATCGATGGCAAAGGCAACAATGGCCATCATTAATACTCATTCAAAACAATCCATTCCGATTGGTTTATGTACTGTCAGTCAACAGTTTTCTATTTTACTACTTTTGATGGGACCATCATGCAATAGTCTTCAACCAGGAAGCCAATTGGTCAAGAATGTTCTTGTTATCAACCATCTTTGGCTGGTTTTGTAGGTTTTCAATCAGACTAGGGTGAGGAAGGACCTAAGTAAGTTATTGAGAGCAAATAAATTCCTTATGCAAATTAGTTTGGAAATTAGACCATCTGATTGGTTGATGCAATTCTCATTAGGGATGGCCATCGATGGTTATAAACCATCGATGGGTTATGGTCGATGTTCAATAGTTTTTACATCAATGTTTAGTTAAAACGACTAGTTTTGTTTTGCTATTTCCTGGTACACAGAGCAAAGCTCCACCCACGACACCAGTGAAGCCCCGCCCCCATATTCTGATTGGCCCACAGGCCAGTCAGTCAAATACAATGGATGACCACTGATATGTAACAACATCGATGGCAAAGGCAACAATGGCCATCATTAATACTCATTCAAAACAATCCATTCCGATTGGTTTATGTACTGTCAGCCAACAGTTTTCTATTTTACTACTTTTGATGGGACCATCATGCATTAGTCTTCAACCAAGAAGCCAATTGGTCAAGAATGTTCTTGTTATCAACCATCTTTGGCTGGTTTTGAGGGTTTTCAATCAGACTAGGGTGAGGAAGGACCTAAGTAAGTTATGGAGAGCAAATAAATTCCTTATGCAAATTAGTTTGGAAATTAGACCATCTGATTGGTTGATGCAATTCTCATTAGGGATGGCCATCGGCCATCGATGTTTATAAACCATCGATGGGTTATGGTCGATGTTCAATAGTTTTTACATCAATGTTTAGTTAAAACGACTAGTTTTGTTTTGCTATTTCCTGTTACACAGAGCAAAGCTCCACCCACGACACCAGTGAAGCCCCGCCCCCATATTCTGATTGGCCCTCAGGCCAGTCAGTCAAATGCAATGGATGACCACTGATATGTAACAACATCGATGGCAAAGGCAACAATGGCCATCATTAATACTCATTCAAAACATTCCATTCCGATTGGTTTATGTACTGTCAGTCAACAGTTTTCTATTTTACTACTTTTGATGGGACCATCATGCATTAGTCTTCAACCAAGAAGCCAATTGGTCAAGAATGTTCTTGTTATCAACCATCTTTGGCTGGTTTTGTAAGTTTTCAATCAGACTAGGGTGAGGAAGGACCTAAGTAAGTTATGGAGAGCAAATAAATTCCTTATGCAAATTAGTTTGGAAATTAGACCATCTGATTGGTTGATGCAATTCTCATTAGGGATGGCCATCGGCCATCGATGTTTATAAACCATCGATGGGTTATGGTCGATGTTCAATAGTTTTTACATCAATGTTTAGTTAAAACGACTCGTTTTGTTTTGCTATTTCCTGTTACACAGAGCAAAGCTCCACCCACGACACCAGGGAAGCCCCGCCCCCATATTCTGATTGGCCCTCAGGCCAGTCAGTCAAATGCAATGGATGACCACTGATATGTAACAACATCGATGGCAAAGGCAACAATGGCCATCATTAATACTCATTCAAAACATTCCATTCCGATTGGTTTATGTACTGTCAGTCAACAGTTTTCTATTTTACTACTTTTGATGGGACCATCATGCATTAGTCTTCAACCAGGAAGCCAATTGGTCAAGAATGTTCTTGTTATCAACCATCTTTGGCTGGTTTTGTAAGTTTTCAATCAGACTAGGGTGAGGAAGGACCTAAGTAAGTTATGGAGAGCAAATAAATTCCTTATGCAAATTAGTTTGGAAATTAGACCATCTGATTGGTTGATGCAATTCTCATTAGGGATGGCCATCGATGGTTATAAACCATCGATGGGTTATGGTCGATGTTCAATAGTTTTTACATCAATGTTTAGTTAAAACGACTAGTTTTGTTTTGCTATTTCCTGGTACACAGAGCAAAGTTCCACCCACGACACCAGTGAAGCCCCGCCCCCATATTCTGATTGGCCCACAGGCCAGTCAGTCAAATGCAATGGATGACCACTGATATGTAACAACATCGATGGCAAAGGCAACAATGGCCATCATTAATACTCATTCAAAACAATCCATTCCGATTGGTTTATGTACTGTCAGTCAACAGTTTTCTATTTTACTACTTTTGATGGGACCATCATGCAATAGTCTTCAACCAGGAAGCCAATTGGTCAAGAATGTTCTTGTTATCAACCATCTTTGGCTGGTTTTGTAGGTTTTCAATCACACTAGGGTAAGGAAGGACCTAAGTAAGTTAATGAGAGCAAATAAATTCCTTATGCAAATTAGTTTGGAAATTAGACCATCTGATTGGTTGATGCAATTCTCATTAGGGATGGCCATCGATGTTTTCTAAACCATCGATGGGTTATGGTCGATGTTCAATAGTTTTTACATCAATGTTTAGTTAAAACGACTAGTTTTGTTTTACTATTTCCTGGTACACAGAGCAAAGCTCCACCCATGACACCAGTGAAGCCCCGCACCCATATTCTGATTGGCCCACAGGCCAGTCAGTCAAATACAATGGATGACCACTGATATGTAACAACATCGATGGCAAAGGCAACAATGGCAATCATTAATACTCATTCAAAACAATCCATTCCGATTTGTTTATGTACTGTCAGCCAACAGTTTTCTATTTTACTACTTTTGATGGGACCATCATGCAATAGTCTTCAACCAGGAAGCCAATTGGTCAAGAATGTTCTTGTTATCAACCATCTTTGGCTGGTTTTGTATGTTTTCAATCAGACTAGGGTGAGGAAGGACCTAAGTAAGTTATGGAGAGCAAATAAATTCCTTATGCAAATTAGTTTGGAAATTAGACCATCTGATTGGTTGATGCAATTCTCATTAGGGATGGCCATCGGCCATCGATGTTTATAAACCATCGATGGGTTATGGTCGATGTTCAATAGTTTTTACATCAATGTTTAGTTAAAACGACTAGTTTTGTTTTGCTATTTCCTGTTACACAGAGCAAAGCTCCACCCACGACACCAGTGAAGCCCCGCCCCCATATTCTGATTTGCCCTCAGGCCAGTCAGTCAAATGCAATGGATGACCACTGATATGTAACAACATCGATGGCAAAGGCAACAATTGCCATCATTAATACTCATTCAAAACATTCCATTCCGATTGGTTTATGTACTGTCAGCCAACAGTTTTCTATTTTACTACTTTTGATGGGACCATCATGCAATAGTCTTCAACCAGGAAGCCAATTGGTCAAGAATGTTCTTGTTATCAACCATCTTTGGCTGGTTTTGTATGTTTTCAATCAGACTAGGGTGAGGAAGGACCTAAGTAAGTTATGGAGAGCAAATAAATTACTTATGCAAATTAGTTTGGAAATTAGACCATCTAATTGGTTGATGCAATTCTCATTAGGGATGGCCATCGGCCATCGATGTTTATAAACCATCGATGGGTTATGGTCGATGTTCAATAGTTTTTACATCAATGTTTAGTTAAAACGTCTAGTTTTGTTTTGCTATTTCCTGTTACACAGAGCAAAGCTCCACCCACGACACCAGGGAAGCCCGCCCCCATATTCTGATTGGTCCTCAGGCCAGTCAGTCAAATGCAATGGATGACCACTGATATGTAACAACATCGATGGCAAAGGCAACAATGGCCATCATTAATACTCATTCAAAACATTCCATTCCGATTGGTTTATGTACTATCAGTCAACAGTTTTCTATTTTACTACTTTTGATGGGACCATCATGCATTAGTCTTCAACCAAGAAGCCAATTGGTCAAGAATGTTCTTGTTATCAACCATCTTTGGCTGGTTTTGTAAGTTTTCAATCAGACTAGGGTGAGGAAGGACCTAAGTAAGTTATGGAGAGCAAATAAATTCCTTATGCAAATTAGTTTGGAAATTAGACCATCTGATTGGTTGATGCAATTCTCATTAGGGATGGCCATCGGCCATCGATGTTTATAAACCATCGATGGGTTATGGTCGATGTTCAATAGTTTTTACATCAATGTTTAGTTAAAACGACTAGTTTTGTTATTTCCTGGTACACAGAGCAAAGTTCCACCCACGACACCAGTGAAGCCCCGCCCCCATATTCTGATTGGCCCACAGGCCAGTCAGTCAAATGCATCGGATGACCACTGATATGTAACAACATCGATGGCAAAGGCAACAATGGCCATCATTAATACTCATTCAAAACAATCCATTCCGATTGGTTTATGTACTGTCAGTCAACAGTTTTCTATTTTACTACTTTTGATGGGACCATCATGCAATAGTCTTCAACCAGGAAGCCAATTGGTCAAGAATGTTCTTGTTATCAACCATCTTTGGCTGGTTTTGTAGGTTTTCAATCAGACTAGGGTGAGGAAGGACCTAAGTAAGTTATTGAGAGCAAATAAATTCCTTATGCAAATTAGTTTGGAAATTAGACCATCTGATTGGTTGATGCAATTCTCATTAGGGATGGCCATCGATGGTTATAAACCATCGATGGGTTATGGTCGATGTTCAATAGTTTTTACATCAATGTTTAGTTAAAACGACTAGTTTTGTTTTGCTATTTCCTGGTACACAGAGCAAAGCTCCACCCACGACACCAGTGAAGCCCCGCCCCCATATTCTGATTGGCCCACAGGCCAGTCAGTCAAATACAATGGATGACCACTGATATGTAACAACATCGATGGCAAAGGCAACAATGGCCATCATTAATACTCATTCAAAACATTCCATTCCGATTGGTTTATGTACTGTCAGTCAACAGTTTTCTATTTTACTACTTTTGATGGGACCATCATGCATTAGTCTTCAACCAAGAAGCCAATTGGTCAAGAATGTTCTTGTTATCAACCATCTTTGGCTGGTTTTGTAAGTTTTCAATCAGACTAGGGTGAGGAAGGACCTAAGTAAGTTATGGAGAGCAAATAAATTCCTTATGCAAATTAGTTTGGAAATTAGACCATCTGATTGGTTGATGCAATTCTCATTAGGGATGGCCATCGGCCATCGATGTTTATAAACCATCGATGGGTTATGGTCGATGTTCAATAGTTTTTACATCAATGTTTAGTTAAAACGACTAGTTTTGTTATTTCCTGGTACACAGAGCAAAGTTCCACCCACGACACCAGTGAAGCCCCGCCCCCATATTCTGATTGGCCCACAGGCCAGTCAGTCAAATGCAATGGATGACCACTGATATGTAACAACATCGATGGCAAAGGCAACAATGGCCATCATTAATACTCATTCAAAACAATCCATTCCGATTGGTTTATGTACTGTCAGTCAACAGTTTTCTATTTTACTACTTTTGATGGGACCATCATGCAATAGTCTTCAACCAGGAAGCCAATTGGTCAAGAATGTTCTTGTTATCAACCATCTTTGGCTGGTTTTGTAGGTTTTCAATCAGACTAGGGTGAGGAAGGACCTAAGTAAGTTATTGAGAGCAAATAAATTCCTTATGCAAATTAGTTTGGAAATTAGACCATCTGATTGGTTGATGCAATTCTCATTAGGGATGGCCATCGATGGTTATAAACCATCGATGGGTTATGGTCGATGTTCAATAGTTTTTACATCAATGTTTAGTTAAAACGACTAGTTTTGTTTTGCTATTTCCTGGTACACAGAGCAAAGCTCCACCCACGACACCAGTGAAGCCCCGCCCCCATATTCTGATTGGCCCACAGGCCAGTCAGTCAAATACAATGGATGACCACTGATATGTAACAACATCGATGGCAAAGGCAACAATGGCCATCATTAATACTCATTCAAAACAATCCATTCCGATTGGTTTATGTACTGTCAGCCAACAGTTTTCTATTTTACTACTTTTGATGGGACCATCATGCAATAGTCTTCAACCAGGAAGCCAATTGGTCAAGAATGTTCTTGTTATCAACCATCTTTGGCTGGTTTTGTATGTTTTCAATCAGACTAGGGTGAGGAAGGACCTAAGTAAGTTATGGAGAGCAAATAAATTCCTTATGCAAATTAGTTTGGAAATTAGACCATCTGATTGGTTGATGCAATTCTCATTAGGGATGGCCATCGGCTATCGATGTTTATAAACCATCGATGGGTTATGGTCGATGTTCAATAGTTTTTACATCAATATTTAGTTAAAACGACTAGTTTTGTTATTTCCTGGTACACAGAGCAAAGTTCCACCCACGACACCAGTGAAGCCCCGCCCCCATATTCTGATTGGCCCACAGGCCAGTCAGTCAAATGCAATGGATGACCACTGATATGTAACAACATCGATGGCAAAGGCAACAATGGCCATCATTAATACTCATTCAAAACAATCCATTCCAATTGGTTTATGTACTGTCAGTCAACAGTTTTCTATTTTACTACTTTTGATGGGACCATCATGCAATAGTCTTCAACCAGGAAGCCAATTGGTCAAGAATGTTCTTGTTATCAACCATCTTTGGCTGGTTTTGTAGGTTTTCAATCAGACTAGGGTGAGGAAGGACCTAAGTAAGTTAATGAGAGCAAATAAATTCCTTATGCAAATTAGTTTGGAAATTAGACCATCTGATTGGTTGATGCAATTCTCATTAGGGATGACATTTTTATTGGTAAGCTGCTCAATCAGAGGTCTGTCATTCAGGTGCCAACAGGGAGGGGTAAATCTGGTTAGGAAAGAAAAACAGTTTGTATCCCTATTGCACACTGAATGAGAAATATACATATAATAATCAGACAATACAGAGATCTTGGTTGCATATATCTGCAGATATAGGGTTAAGCCCCCAGGCCGTACGTCAAGGCGTCTCTGTCACTGGGGGTCCCTAACACTGGGTATGGGTCTGGGGTGTGGGCCCCCAACATGCCGACACAGGCTGACTACTCCAGGGCAGCACACAAATGAAAATTAGTAAGTGTTAAATAAGAAGCACATAAGTGCTATGTAGGGAGGTGAAGGTGTGATTAAAATAATACATACAATAGGGAAAAAAAAACATAAATGTTAATAAAGTGTTAGGGTGTGCTACCCTGGAGCAGACCAGCCATACCAACAAAGGGGGAATCACACTCCCAAACCCATCCCATGCACAATAACAAATTTATGGGCCTAATAGCCCAGTGTAAGGCCACATGATAATGGCTTTACAACATCTGAGAGCCAGCTTACCTGGAGATACCCCTGGCTTCTCCAATGGCACTCAGGTGTCAGCAATCCCTCCTATTGCTGACCCATCTATGCCTCTCAACTGCACAACATTTTTATTGGTAAGCTGCTCAATCAGAGGTCTGTCATTCAGGTGCCAACAGGGAGGGGTAAATCTGGTTAGGAAAGAAAAACAGTTTGTATCCCTATTGCACACTGAATGAGAAATATACATATAATAATCAGACAATACAGAGATCTTGGTTGCATATATCTGCAGATATAGGGTTAAGCCCCCAGGCCGTACGTCAAGGCGTCTCTGTCACTGGGGGTCCCTAACACTGGGTATGGGTCTGGGGTGTGGGCCCCCAACATGCCGACACAGGCTGACTACTCCAGGGCAGCACACAAATGAAAATTAGTAAGTGTTAAATAAGAAGCACATAAGTGCTATGTAGGGAGGTGAAGGTGTGATTAAAATAATACATACAATAGGGAAAAAACATAAATGTTAATAAAGTGTTAGGGTGTGCTACCCTGGAGCAGACCAGCCATACCAACAAAGGGGGAATCACACTCCCAAACCCATCCCATGCACAATAACAAATTTATGGGCCTAATAGCCCAGTGTAAGGCCACATGATAATGGCTTTACAACATCTGAGAGCCAGCTTACCTGGAGATACCCCTGGCTTCTCCAATGGCACTCAGGTGTCAGCAATCCCTCCTATTGCTGACCCATCTATGCCTCTCAACTGCACAACATTTTTATTGGTAAGCTGCTCAATCAGAGGTCTGTCATTCAGGTGCCAACAGGGAGGGGTAAATCTGGTTAGGAAAGAAAAACAGTTTGTATCCCTATTGCACACTGAATGAGAAATATACATATAATAATCAGACAATACAGAGATCTTGGTTGCATATATCTGCAGATATAGGGTTAAGCCCCCAGGCCGTACGTCAAGGCGTCTCTGTCACTGGGGGTCCCTAACACTGGGTATGGGTCTGGGGTGTGGGCCCCCAACATGCCGACACAGGCTGACTACTCCAGGGCAGCACACAAATGAAAATTAGTAAGTGTTAAATAAGAAGCACATAAGTGCTATGTAGGGAGGTGAAGGTGTGATTAAAATAATACATACAATAGGGAAAAAACATAAATGTTAATAAAGTGTTAGGGTGTGCTACCCTGGAGCAGACCAGCCATACCAACAAAGGGGGAATCACACTCCCAAACCCATCCCATGCACAATAACAAATTTATGGGCCTAATAGCCCAGTGTAAGGCCACATGATAATGGCTTTACAACATCTGAGAGCCAGCTTACCTGGAGATACCCCTGGCTTCTCCAATGGCACTCAGGTGTCAGCAATCCCTCCTATTGCTGACCCATCTATGCCTCTCAACTGCACAACATTTTTATTGGTAAGCTGCTCAATCAGAGGTCTGTCATTCAGGTGCCAACAGGGAGGGGTAAATCTGGTTAGGAAAGAAAAACAGTTTGTATCCCTATTGCACACTGAATGAGAAATATACATATAATAATCAGACAATACAGAGATCTTGGTTGCATATATCTGCAGATATAGGGTTAAGCCCCCAGGCCGTACGTCAAGGCGTCTCTGTCACTGGGGGTCCCTAACACTGGGTATGGGTCTGGGGTGTGGGCCCCCAACATGCCGACACAGGCTGACTACTCCAGGGCAGCACACAAATGAAAATTAGTAAGTGTTAAATAAGAAGCACATAAGTGCTATGTAGGGAGGTGAAGGTGTGATTAAAATAATACATACAATAGGGAAAAAACATAAATGTTAATAAAGTGTTAGGGTGTTATATGTATATTTCTCATTCAGTGTGCAATAGGGATACAAACTGTTTTTCTTTCCTAACCAGATTTACCCCTCCCTGTTGGCACCTGAATGACAGACCTCTGATTGAGCAGCTTACCAATAAAAATGTTGTGCAGTTGAGAGGCATAGATGGGTCAGCAATAGGAGGGATTGCTGACACCTGAGTGCCATTGGAGAAGCCAGGGGTATCTCCAGGTAAGCTGGCTCTCAGATGTTGTAAAGCCATTATCATGTGGCCTTACACTGGGCTATTAGGCCCATAAATTTGTTATTGTGCATGGGATGGGTTTGGGAGTGTGATTCCCCCTTTGTTGGTATGGCTGGTCTGCTCCAGGGTAGCACACCCTAACACTTTATTAACATTTATGTTTTTTCCCTATTGTATGTATTATTTTAATCACACCTTCACCTCCCTACATAGCACTTATGTGCTTCTTATTTAACACTTACTAATTTTCATTTGTGTGCTGCCCTGGAGTAGTCAGCCTGTGTCGGCATGTTGGGGGCCCACACCCCAGACCCATACCCAGTGTTAGGGACCCCCAGTGACAGAGACGCCTTGACGTACGGCCTGGGGGCTTAACCCTATATCTGCAGATATATGCAACCAAGATCTCTGTATTGTCTGATTATTATATGTATATTTCTCATTCAGTGTGCAATAGGGATACAAACTGTTTTTCTTTCCTAACCAGATTTACCCCTCCCTGTTGGCACCTGAATGACAGACCTCTGATTGAGCAGCTTACCAATAAAAATGTTGTGCAGTTGAGAGGCATAGATGGGTCAGCAATAGGAGGGATTGCTGACACCTGAGTGCCATTGGAGAAGCCAGGGGTATCTCCAGGTAAGCTGGCTCTCAGATGTTGTAAAGCCATTATCATGTGGCCTTACACTGGGCTATTAGGCCCATAAATTTGTTATTGTGCATGGGATGGGTTTGGGAGTGTGATTCCCCCTTTGTTGGTATGGCTGGTCTGCTCCAGGGTAGCACACCCTAACACTTTATTAACATTTATGTTTTTTCCCTATTGTATGTATTATTTTAATCACACCTTCACCTCCCTACATAGCACTTATGTGCTTCTTATTTAACACTTACTAATTTTCATTTGTGTGCTGCCCTGGAGTAGTCAGCCTGTGTCGGCATGTTGGGGGCCCACACCCCAGACCCATACCCAGTGTTAGGGACCCCCAGTGACAGAGACGCCTTGACGTACGGCCTGGGGGCTTAACCCTATATCTGCAGATATATGCAACCAAGATCTCTGTATTGTCTGATTATTATATGTATATTTCTCATTCAGTGTGCAATAGGGATACAAACTGTTTTTCTTTCCTAACCAGATTTACCCCTCCCTGTTGGCACCTGAATGACAGACCTCTGATTGAGCAGCTTACCAATAAAAATGTTGTGCAGTTGAGAGGCATAGATGGGTCAGCAATAGGAGGGATTGCTGACACCTGAGTGCCATTGGAGAAGCCAGGGGTATCTCCAGGTAAGCTGGCTCTCAGATGTTGTAAAGCCATTATCATGTGGCCTTACACTGGGCTATTAGGCCCATAAATTTGTTATTGTGCATGGGATGGGTTTGGGAGTGTGATTCCCCCTTTGTTGGTATGGCTGGTCTGCTCCAGGGTAGCACACCCTAACACTTTATTAACATTTATGTTTTTTCCCTATTGTATGTATTATTTTAATCACACCTTCACCTCCCTACATAGCACTTATGTGCTTCTTATTTAACACTTACTAATTTTCATTTGTGTGCTGCCCTGGAGTAGTCAGCCTGTGTCGGCATGTTGGGGGCCCACACCCCAGACCCATACCCAGTGTTAGGGACCCCCAGTGACAGAGACGCCTTGACGTACGGCCTGGGGGCTTAACCCTATATCTGCAGATATATGCAACCAAGATCTCTGTATTGTCTGATTATTATATGTATATTTCTCATTCAGTGTGCAATAGGGATACAAACTGTTTTTCTCTCATTAGGGATGGCCATCGGCCATCGATGTTTATAAACCATCGATGGGTTATGGTCGATGTTCAATAGTTTTTACATCAATGTTTAGTTAAAACGACTAGTTTTGTTTTGCTATTTCCTGTTACACAGAGCAAAGCTCCACCCACGACACCAGTGAAGCCCCGCCCCCATATTCTGATTTGCCCTCAGGCCAGTCAGTCAAATGCAATGGATGACCACTGATATGTAACAACATCGATGGCAAAGGCAACAATGGCCATCATTAATACTCATTCAAAACATTCCATTCCGATTGGTTTATGTACTGTCAGCCAACAGTTTTCTATTTTACTACTTTTGATGGGACCATCATGCAATAGTCTTCAACCAGGAAGCCAATTGGTCAAGAATGTTCTTGTTATCAACCATCTTTGGCTGGTTTTGTATGTTTTCAATGAGACTAGGGTGAGGAAGGACCTAAGTAAGTTATGGAGAGCAAATAAATTCCTTATGCAAATTAGTTTGGAAATTAGACCATCTGATTGGTTGATGCAATTCTCATTAGGGATGGCCATCGGCCATCGATGTTTATAAACCATCGATGGGTTATGGTCGATGTTCAATAGTTTTTACATCAATGTTTAGTTAAAACGACTAGTTTTGTTTTGCTATTTCCTGTTACACAGAGCAAAGCTCCACCCACGACACCAGTGAAGCCCCGCCCCCATATTCTGATTGGCCCTCAGGCCAGTCAGTCAAATGCAATGGATGACCACTGATATGTAACAACATCGATGGCAAAGGCAACAATGGCCATCATTAATACTCATTCAAAACATTCCATTCCGATTGGTTTATGTACTGTCAGTCAACAGTTTTCTATTTTACTACTTTTGATGGGACCATCATGCATTAGTCTTCAACCAAGAAGCCAATTGGTCAAGAATGTTCTTGTTATCAACCATCTTTGGCTGGTTTTGTAAGTTTTCAATCAGACTAGGGTGAGGAAGGACCTAAGTAAGTTATGGAGAGCAAATAAATTCCTTATGCAAATTAGTTTGGAAATTAGACCATCTGATTGGTTGATGCAATTCTCATTAGGGATGGCCATCGGCCATCGATGTTTATAAACCATAGATGGGTTATGGTCGATGTTCAATAGTTTTTACATCAATGTTTAGTTAAAACGACTAGTTTTGTTATTTCCTGGTACACAGAGCAAAGTTCCACCCACGACACCAGTGAAGCCCCGCCCCCATATTCTGATTGGCCCACAGGCCAGTCAGTCAAATGCAATGGATGACCACTGATATGTAACAACATCGATGGCAAAGGCAACAATGGCCATCATTAATACTCATTCAAAACAATCCATTCCGATTGGTTTATGTACTGTCAGTCAACAGTTTTCTATTTTACTACTTTTGATGGGACCATCATGCAATAGTCTTCAACCAGGAAGCCAATTGGTCAAGAATGTTCTTGTTATCATCCATCTTTGGCTGGTTTTGTAGGTTTTCAATCAGACTAGGGTGAGGAAGGACCTAAGTAAGTTATTGAGAGCAAATAAATTCCTTATGCAAATTAGTTTGGAAATTAGACCATCTGATTGGTTGATGCAATTCTCATTAGGGATGGCCATCGATGGTTATAAACCATCGATGGGTTATGGTCGATGTTCAATAGTTTTTACATCAATGTTTAGTTAAAACGACTAGTTTTGTTTTGCTATTTCCTGGTACACAGAGCAAAGCTCCACCCACGACACCAGTGAAGCCCCGCCCCCATATTCTGATTGGCCCACAGGCCAGTCAGTCAAATACAATGGATGACCACTGATATGTAACAACATCGATGGCAAAGGCAACAGTGGCCATCATTAATACTCATTCAAAACAATCCATTCCGATTGGTTTATGTACTGTCAGCCAACAGTTTTCTATTTTACTACTTTTGATGGGACCATCATGCAATAGTCTTCAACCAGGAAGCCAATTGGTCAAGAATGTTCTTGTTATCAACCATCTTTGGCTGGTTTTGTAGGTTTTCAATCAGACTAGGGTGAGGAAGGACCTAAGTAAGTTATGGAGAGCAAATAAATTCCTTATGCAAATTAGTTTGGAAATTAGACCATCTGATTGGTTGATGCAATTCTCATTAGGGATGGCCATCGGCCATCGATGTTTATAAACCATCGATGGGTTATGGTCGATGTTCAATAGTTTTTACATCAATGTTTAGTTAAAACGACTAGTTTTTTTTGCTATTTCCTGGTACACAGAGCAAAGCTCCACCCACGACACCAGTGAAGCCCCGCCCCCATATTCTGATTGGCCCACAGGCCAGTCAGTCAAATACAATGGATGACCACTGATTTGTAACAACATCGATGGCAAAGCCAACAATAACCATCATTAATACTCATTCAAAACAATCCATTCCGATTGGTTTATGTACTGTCAGTCAACAGTTTTCTATTTTACTACTTTTGATGGGACCATCATGCAATAGTCTTCAACCAGGAAGCCAATTGGTCAAGAATGTTCTTGTTATCAACCATCTTTGGCTGGTTTTGTGGGTTTTCAATCAGACTAGGGTGAGGAAGGACCTAAGTAAGTTATGGAGAGCAAATAAATTCCTTATGCAAATTAGTTTGGAAATTAGACCATCTGATTTGTTGATGCAATTCTCATTAGGGATGGCCATCGGCTATCGATGTTTATAAACCATCGATGGGTTATGGTCGATGTTCAATAGTTTTTACATCAATATTTAGTTAAAACGACTAGTTTTGTTATTTCCTGGTACACAGAGCAAAGTTCCACCCACGACACCAGTGAAGCCCCGCCCCCATATTCTGATTGGCCCACATGCCAGTCAGTCAAATGCAATGGATGACCACTGATATGTAACAACATCGATGGCAAAGGCAACAATGGCCATCATTAATACTCATTCAAAACAATCCATTCCGATTGGTTTATGTACTGTCAGTCAACAGTTTTCTATTTTACTACTTTTGATGGGACCATCATGCAATAGTCTTCAACCAGGAAGCCAATTGGTCAAGAATGTTCTTGTTATCAACCATCTTTGGCTGGTTTAGTAGGTTTTCAATCAGACTAGGGTGAGGAAGGACCTAAGTAAGTTAATGAGAGCAAATAAATTCCTTATGCAAATTAGTTTGGAAATTAGACCATCTGATTGGTTGATGCAATTCTCATTAGGGATGGCCATCGATGTTTATAAACCATCGATGGGTTATGGTCGATGTTCAATAGTTTTTACATCAATGTTTAGTTAAAACGACTAGTTTTGTTTTACTATTTCCTGGTACACAGAGCAAAGCACCACCCATGACACCAGTGAAGCCCCGCACCCATATTCTGATTGGCCCACAGGCCAGTCAGTCAAATACAATGGATGACCACTGATATGTAACAACATCGATGGCAAAGGCAACAATGGCAATCATTAATACTCATTCAAAACAATCCATTCCGATTTGTTTATGTACTGTCAGCCAACAGTTTTCTATTTTACTACTTTTGATGGGACCATCATGCAATAGTCTTCAACCAGGAAGCCAATTGGTCAAGAATGTTCTTGTTATTAACCATCTTTGGCTGGTTTTGTATGTTTTCAATCAGACTAGGGTGAGGAAGGACCTAAGTAAGTTATGGAGAGCAAATAAATTCCTTATGCAAATTAGTTTGGAAATTAGACCATCTAATTGGTTGATGCAATTCTCATTAGGGATGGCCATCGGCCATCGGCCATCGATGTTTATAAACCATCGATGGGTTATGGTCGATGTTCAATAGTTTTTACATCAATGTTTAGTTAAAACGACTAGTTTTGTTTTGCTATTTCCTGTTACACAGAGCAAAGCTCCACCCACGACACCAGTGAAGCCCCGCCCCCATATTCTGATTGGCCCTCAGGCCAGTCAGTCAAATGCAATGGATGACCACTGATATGTAACAACATCGATGGCAAAGGCAACAATGGCCATCATTAATACTCATTCAAAACATTCCATTCCGATTGGTTTATGTACTGTCAGTCAACAGTTTTCTATTTTACTACTTTTGATGGGACCATCATGCATTAGTCTTCAACCAAGAAGCCAATTGCTCAAGAATGTTCTTGTTATCAACCATCTTTGGCTGGTTTTGTAAGTTTTCAATCAGACTAGGGTGAGGAAGGACCTAAGTAAGTTATGGAGAGCAAATAAATTCCTTATGCAAATTAGTTTGGAAATTAGACCATCTGATTGGTTGATGCAATTCTCATTAGGGATGGCCATCGGCCATCGATGTTTATAAACCATCGATGGGTTATGGTCGATGTTCAATAGTTTTTACATCAATGTTTAGTTAAAACGACTAGTTTTGTTTTGCTATTTCCTGTTACACAGAGCAAAGCTCCACCCACGACACCAGGGAAGCCCCGCCCCCATATTCTGATTGGCCCTCAGGCCAGTCAGTCAAATGCAATGGATGACCACTGATATGTAACAACATCGATGGCAAAGGCAACAATGGCCATCATTAATACTCATTCAAAACATTCCATTCCGATTGGTTTATGTACTGTCAGTCAACAGTTTTCTATTTTACTACTTTTGATGGGACCATCATGCATTAGTCTTCAACCAAGAAGCCAATTGGTCAAGAATGTTCTTGTTATCAACCATCTTTGGCTGGTTTTGTAAGTTTTCAATCAGACTAGGGTGAGGAAGGACCTAGGTAAGTTATGGAGAGCAAATAAATTCCTTATGCAAATTAGTTTGGAAATTAGACCATCTGATTGGTTGATGCAATTCTCATTAGGGATGGCCATCGGCCATCGATGTTTATAAACCATCGATGGGTTATGGTCGATGTTCAATAGTTTTTACATCAATGTTTAGTTAAAACGACTAGTTTTGTTATTTCCTGGTACACAGAGCAAAGTTCCACCCACGACACCAGTGAAGCCCCGCCCCCATATTCTGATTGGCCCACAGGCCAGTCAGTCAAATGCAATGGATGACCACTGATATGTAACAACATCGATGGCAAAGGCAACAATGGCCATCATTAATACTCATTCAAAACAATCCATTCCGATTGGTTTATGTACTGTCAGTCAACAGTTTTCTATTTTACTACTTTTGATGGGACCATCATGCAATAGTCTTCAACCAGGAAGCCAATTGGTCAAGAATGTTCTTGTTATCAACCATCTTTGGCTGGTTTTGTAGGTTTTCAATCAGACTAGGGTGAGGAAGGACCTAAGTAAGTTATTGAGAGCAAATAAATTCCTTATGCAAATTAGTTTGGAAATTAGACCATCTGATTGGTTGATGCAATTCTCATTAGGGATGGCCATCGATGGTTATAAACCATCGATGGGTTATGGTCGATGTTCAATAGTTTTTACATCAATGTTTAGTTAAAACGACTAGTTTTGTTTTGCTATTTCCTGGTACACAGAGCAAAGTTCCACCCACGACACCAGTGAAGCCCCGCCCCCATATTCTGATTGGCCCACAGGCCAGTCAGTCAAATCCAATGGATGACCACTGATATGTAACAACATCGATGGCAAAGGCAACAATGGCCACCATTAATACTCATTCAAAACAATCCATTCCGATTGGTTTATGTACTGTCAGTCAACAGTTTTCTATTTTACTACTTTTGATGGGACCATCATGCAATAGTCTTCAACCAGGAAGCCAATTGGTCAAGAATGTTCTTGTTATCAACCATCTTTGGCTGGTTTTGTAGGTTTTCAATCAGACTAGGGTAAGGAAGGACCTAAGTAAGTTAATGAGAGCAAATAAATTCCTTATGCAAATTAGTTTGGAAATTAGACCATCTGATTGGTTGATGCAATTCTCATTAGGGATGGCCATCGATGTTTATAAACCATCGATGGGTTATGGTCGATGTTCAATAGTTTTTACATCAATGTTTAGTTAAAATGACTAGTTTTGTTTTACTATTTCCTGGTACACAGAGCAAAGCTCCACCCATGACACCAGTGAAGCCCCGCACCCATATTCTGATTGGCCCACAGGCCAGTCAGTCAAATACAATGGATGACCACTGATATGTAACAACATCGATGGCAAAGGCAACAATGGCAATCATTAATACTCATTCAAAACAATCCATTCCGATTTGTTTATGTACTGTCAGCCAACAGTTTTCTATTTTACTACTTTTGATGGGACCATCATGCAATAGTCTTCAACCAGGAAGCCAATTGGTCAAGAATGTTCTTGTTATCAACCATCTTTGGCTGGTTTTGTATGTTTTCAATCAGACTAGGGTGAGGAAGGACCTAAGTAAGTTATGGAGAGCAAATAAATTCCTTATGCAAATTAGTTTGGAAATTAGACCATCTGATTGGTTGATGCAATTCTCATTAGGGATGGCCATCGGCCATCGATGTTTATAAACCATCGATGGGTTATGGTCGATGTTCAATAGTTTTTACATCAATGTTTAGTTAAAACGACTAGTTTTGTTTTGCTATTTCCTGTTACACAGAGCAAAGCTCCACCCACGACACCAGTGAAGCCCCGCCCCCATATTCTGATTGTCCCTCAGGCCAGTCAGTCAAATGCAATGGATGACCACTGATATGTAACAACATCGATGGCAAAGGCAACAATGGCCATCATTAATACTCATTCAAAACATTCCATTCCGATTGGTTTATGTACTGTCAGTCAACAGTTTTCTATTTTACTACTTTTGATGGGACCATCATGCATTAGTCTTCAACCAAGAAGCCAATTGGTCAAGAATGTTCTTGTTATCAACCATCTTTGGCTGGTTTTGTAAGTTTTCAATCAGACTAGGGTGAGGAAGGACCTAAGTAAGTTATGGAGAGCAAATAAATTCCTTATGCAAATTAGTTTGGAAATTAGACCATCTGATTGGTTGATGCAATTCTCATTAGGGATGGCCATCGGCCATCGATGTTTATAAACCATCGATGGGTTATGGTCGATGTTCAATAGTTTTTACATCAATGTTTAGTTAAAACGACTAGTTTTGTTATTTCCTGGTACACAGAGCAAAGTTCCACCCACGACACCAGTGAAGCCCCGCCCCCATATTCTGATTGGCCCACAGGCCAGTCAGTCAAATGCAATGGATGACCACTGATATGTAACAACATCGATGGCAAAGGCAACAATGGCCATCATTAATACTCATTCAAAACAATCCATTCCGATTGGTTTATGTACTGTCAGTCAACAGTTTTCTATTTTACTACTTTTGATGGGACCATCATGCAATAGTCTTCAACCAGGAAGCCAATTGGTCAAGAATGTTCTTGTTATCAACCATCTTTGGCTGGTTTTGTAGGTTTTCAATCAGACTAGGGTGAGGAAGGACCTAAGTAAGTTAATGAGAGCAAATAAATTCCTTATGCAAATTAGTTTGGAAATTAGACCATCTGATTGGTTGATGCAATTCTCATTAGGGATGGCCATCGATGTTTATAAACCATCGATGGGTTATGGTCGATGTTCAATAGTTTTTACATCAATGTTTAGTTAAAACGACTAGTTTTGTTTTACTATTTCCTGGTACACAGAGCAAAGCACCACCCATGACACCAGTGAAGCCCCGCACCCATATTCTGATTGGCCCACAGGCCAGTCAGTCAAATACAATGGATGACCACTGATATGTAACAACATCGATGGCAAAGGCAACAATGGCAATCATTAATACTCATTCAAAACAATCCATTCCGATTTGTTTATGTACTGTCAGCCAACAGTTTTCTATTTTACTACTTTTGATGGGACCATCATGCAATAGTCTTCAACCAGGAAGCCAATTGGTCAAGAATGTTCTTGTTATCAACCATCTTTGGCTGGTTTTGTATGTTTTCAATCAGACTAGGGTGAGGAAGGAATTAAGTAAGTTATGGAGAGCAAATAAATTCCTTATGCAAATTAGTTTGGAAATTAGACCATCTGATTGGTTGATGCAATTCTCATTAGGGATGGCCATCGGCCATCGATGTTTATAAACCATCGATGGGTTATGGTCGATGTTCAATAGTTTTTACATCAATGTTTAGTTAAAACGACTAGTTTTGTTTTGCTATTTCCTGTTACACAGAGCAAAGCTCCACCCACGACACCAGTGAAGCCCCGCCCCCATATTCTGATTTGCCCTCAGGCCAGTCAGTCAAATGCAATGGATGACCACTGATATGTAACAACATCGATGGCAAAGGCAACAATTGCCATCATTAATACTCATTCAAAACATTCCATTCCGATTGGTGTATGTACTGTCAGCCAACAGTTTTCTATTTTACTACTTTTGATGGGACCATCATGCAATAGTCTTCAACCAGGAAGCCAATTGGTCAAGAATGTTCTTGTTATCAACCATCTTTGGCTGGTTTTGTGGGTTTTCAATCAGACTAGGGTGAGGAAGGACCTAAGTAAGTTATGGAGAGCAAATAAATTCCTTATGCAAATTAGTTTGGAAATTAGACCATCTGATTTGTTGATGCAATTCTCATTAGGGATGGCCATCGGCCATCGATGGTTATAAACCATCGATGGGTTATGGTCGATGTTCAATAGTTTTTACATCAATGTTTAGTTAAAACGACTAGTTTTGTTTTGCTATTTCCTGGTACACAGAGCAAAGCTCCACCCACGACACCAGTGAAGCCCCGCCCCCATATTCTGATTGGCCCACAGGCCAGTCAGTCAAATACAATGGATGACCACTGATATGTAACAACATCAATGGCAAAGGCAACAATGGCCATCATTAATACTCATTCAAAACAATCCATTCCGATTGGTTTATGTACTGTCAGCCAACAGTTTTCTATTTTACTACTTTTGATGGGACCATCATGCAATAGTCTTCAACCAGGAAGCCAATTGGTCAAGAATGTTCTTGTTATCAACCATCTTTGCCTGGTTTTGTAGGTTTTCAATCAGACTAGGGTGAGGAAGGACCTAAGTAAGTTATGGAGAGCAAATAAATTCCTTATGCAAATTAGTTTGGAAATTAGACCATCTGATTGGTTGATGCAATTCTCATTAGGGATGGCCATCGGCCATCGATGTTTATAAACCATCGATGGGTTATGGTCGATGTTCAATAGTTTTTACATCAATGTTTAGTTAAAACGACTAGTTTTTTTTGCTATTTCCTGGTACACAGAGCAAAGCTCCACCCACGACACCAGTGAAGCCCCGCCCCCATATTCTGATTGGCCCACAGGCCAGTCAGTCAAATACAATGGATGACCACTGATTTGTAACAACATCGATGGCAAAGCCAACAATAACCATCATTAATACTCATTCAAAACAATCCATTCCGATTGGTTTATGTACTGTCAGTCAACAGTTTTCTATTTTACTACTTTTGATGGGACCATCATGCAATAGTCTTCAACCAGGAAGCCAATTGGTCAAGAATGTTCTTGTTATCAACCATCTTTGGCTGGTTTTGTGGGTTTTCAATCAGACTAGGGTGAGGAAGGACCTAAGTAAGTTATGGAGAGCAAATAAATTCCTTATGCAAATTAGTTTGGAAATTAGACCATCTGATTTGTTGATGCAATTCTCATTAGGGATGGCCATCGGCTATCGATGTTTATAAACCATCGATGGGTTATGGTCGATGTTCAATAGTTTTTACATCAATATTTAGTTAAAACGACTAGTTTTGTTATTTCCTGGTACACAGAGCAAAGTTCCACCCACGACACCAGTGAAGCCCCGCCCCGCCCCCATATTCTGATTGGCCCACAGGCCAGTCAGTCAAATGCAATGGATGACCACTGATATGTAACAACATCGATGGCAAAGGCAACAATGGCCATCATTAATACTCATTCAAAACAATCCATTCCGATTGGTTTATGTACTGTCAGTCAACAGTTTTCTATTTTACTACTTTTGATGGGACCATCATGCAATAGTCTTCAACCAGGAAGCCAATTGGTCAAGAATGTTCTTGTTATCAACCATCTTTGGCTGGTTTTGTAGGTTTTCAATCAGACTAGGGTGAGGAAGGACCTAAGTAAGTTAATGAGAGCAAATAAATTCCTTATGCAAATTAGTTTGGAAATTAGACCATCTGATTGGTTGATGCAATTCTCATTAGGGATGGCCATCGATGTTTATAAACCATCGATGGGTTATGGTCGATGTTCAATAGTTTTTACATCAATGTTTAGTTAAAACGACTAGTTTTGTTTTACTATTTCCTGGTACACAGAGCAAAGCACCACCCATGACACCAGTGAAGCCCCGCACCCATATTCTGATTGGCCCACAGGCCAGTCAGTCAAATACAATGGATGACCACTGATATGTAACAACATCGATGGCAAAGGCAACAATGGCAATCATTAATACTCATTCAAAACAATCCATTCCAATTTGTATATGTACTGTCAGTCAACAGTTTTCTATTTTACTACTTTTGATGGGACCATCATGCATTAGTCTTCAACCAAAAAGCCAATTGGTCAAGAATGTTCTTGTTATCAACCATCTTTGGCTGGTTTTGTAAGTTTTCAATCAGACTAGGGTGAGGAAGGACCTAAGTAAGTTATGGAGAGCAAATAAATTCCTTATGCAAATTAGTTTGGAAATTAGACCATCTGATTGGTTGATGCAATTCTCATTAGGGATGGCCATCGGCCATCGATGTTTATAAACCATCGATGGGTTATGGTCGATGTTCAATAGTTTTTACATCAATGTTTAGTTAAAACGACTAGTTTTGTTTTGCTATTTCCTGTTACACAGAGCAAAGCTCCACCCACGACACCAGGGAAGCCCCGCCCCCATATTCTGATTGGCCCTCAGGCCAGTCAGTCAAATGCAATGGATGACCACTGATATGTAACAACATCGATGGCAAAGGCAACAATGGCCATCATTAATACTCATTCAAAACATTCCATTCCGATTGGTTTATGTACTGTCAGTCAACAGTTTTCTATTTTACTACTTTTGATGGGACCATCATGCATTAGTCTTCAACCAAGAAGCCAATTGGTCAAGAATGTTCTTGTTATCAACCATCTTTGGCTGGTTTTGTAAGTTTTCAATCAGACTAGGGTGAGGAAGGACCTAAGTAAGTTATGGAGAGCAAATAAATTCCTTATGCAAATTAGTTTGGAAATTAGACCATCTGATTGGTTGATGCAATTCTCATTAGGGATGGCCATCGGCCATCGATGTTTATAAACCATCGATGGGTTATGGTCGATGTTCAATAGTTTTTACATCAATGTTTAGTTAAAACGACTAGTTTTGTTTTGCTATTTCCTGTTACACAGAGCAAAGTTCCACCCACGACACCAGTGAAGCCCCGCCCCCATCTTCTGATTGGCCCACAGGCCAGTCAGTCAAATGCAATGGATGACCACTGATATGTAACAACATCGATGGCAAAGGCAACAATGGCCATCATTAATACTCATTCAAAACAATCCATTCCGATTGGTTTATATACTGTCAGTCAACAGTTTTCTATTTTACTACTTTTGATGGGACCATCATGCAATAGTCTTCAACCAGGAAGCCAATTGGTCAAGAATGTTCTTGTTATCAACCATCTTTGGCTGGTTTTGTAGGTTTTCAATCAGACTAGGGTGAGGAAGGACCTAAGTAAGTTATTGAGAGCAAATAAATTCCTTATGCAAATTAGTTTGGAAATTAGACCATCTGATTGGTTGATGCAATTCTCATTAGGGATGGCCATCGATGGTTATAAACCATCGATGGGTTATGGTCGATGTTCAATAGTTTTTACATCAATGTTTAGTTAAAACGACTAGTTTTGTTTTGCTATTTCCTGGTACACAGAGCAAAGTTCCACCCACGACACCAGTGAAGCCCCGCCCCCATATTCTGATTGGCCCACAGGCCAGTCAGTCAAATGCAATGGATGACCACTGATATGTAACAACATCGATGGCAAAGGCAACAATGGCCATCATTAATACTCATTAAAAACAAATCCATTCCGATTGGTTTATGTACTGTCAGTCAACAGTTTTCTATTTTACTACTTTTGATGGGACCATCATGCAATAGTCTTCAACCAGGAAGCCAATTGGTCAAGAATGTTCTTGTTATCAACCATCTTTGGCTGGTTTTGTGGGTTTTCAATCAGACTAGGGTGAGGAAGGACCTAAGTAAGTTATGGAGAGCAAATAAATTCCTTATGCAAATTAGTTTGGAAATTAGACCATCTGATTGGTTGATGCAATTCTCATTAGGGATGGCCATCGATGTTTATAAACCATCGATGGGTTATGGTCGATGTTCAATAGTTTTTACATCAATGTTTAGTTAAAACGACTAGTTTTGTTTTGCTATTTCCTGTTACACAGAGCAAAGCTCCACCCACGACACCAGTGAAGCCCCGCCCCCATATTCTGATTGGCCCTCAGGCCAGTCAGTCAAATGCAATGGATGACCACTGATATGTAACAACATCGATGGCAAAGGCAACAATGGCCATCATTAATACTCATTCAAAACATTCCATTCCGATTGGTTTATGTACTGTCAGTCAACAGTTTTCTATTTTACTACTTTTGATGGGACCATCATGCATTAGTCTTCAACCAAGAAGCCAATTGGTCAAGAATGTTCTTGTTATCAACCATCTTTGGCTGGTTTTGTAAGTTTTCAATCAGACTAGGGTGAGGAAGGACCTAAGTAAGTTATGGAGAGCAAATAAATTCCTTATGCAAATTAGTTTGGAAATTAGACCATCTGATTGGTTGATGCAATTCTCATTAGGGATGGCCATCGGCCATCGATGTTTATAAACCATCGATGGGTTATGGTCGATGTTCAGTAGTTTTTACATCAATGTTTAGTTAAAACGACTAGTTTTGTTTTGCTATTTCCTGTTACACAGAGCAAAGTTCCACCCACGACACCAGTGAAGCCCCGCCCCCATATTCTGATTGGCCCACAGGCCAGTCAGTCAAATGCAATGGATGACCACTGATATGTAACAACATCGATGGCAAAGGCAACAATGGCCATCATTAATACTCATTCAAAACAATCCATTCCGATTGGTTTATGTACTGTCAGTCAACAGTTTTCTATTTTACTACTTTTGATGGGACCATCATGCAATAGTCTTCAACCAGGAAGCCAATTGGTCAAGAATGTTCTTGTTATCAACCATCTTTGGCTGGTTTTGTAGGTTTTCAATCAGACTAGGGTGAGGAAGGACCTAAGTAAGTTATTGAGAGCAAATAAATTCCTTATGCAAATTAGTTTGGAAATTAGACCATCTGATTGGTTGATGCAATTCTCATTAGGGATGGCCATCGATGGTTATAAACCATCGATGGGTTATGGTTGATGTTCAATAGTTTTTACATCAATGTTTAGTTAAAACGACTAGTTTTGTTTTGCTATTTCCTGGTACACAGAGCAAAGTTCCACCCACGACACCAGTGAAGCCCCGCCCCCATATTCTGATTGGCCCACAGGCCAGTCAGTCAAATGCAATGGATGACCACTGATATGTAACAACATCGATGGCAAAGGCAACAATGGCCATCATTAATACTCATTCAAAACAATCCATTCCGATTGGTTTATGTACTGTCAGTCAACAGTTTTCTATTTTACTACTTTTGATGGGACCATCATGCAATAGTCTTCAACCAGAAAGCCAATTGGTCAAGAATGTTCTTGTTATCAACCATCTTTGGCTGGTTTTGTAGGTTTTTAATCAGACTAGGGTAAGGAAGGACCTAAGTAAGTTAATGAGAGCAAATAAATTCCTTATGCAAATTAGTTTGGAAATTAGACCATCTGATTGGTTGATGCAATTCTCATTAGGGATGGCCATCGATGGTTATAAACCATCGATGGGTTATGGTTGATGTTCAATAGTTTTTACATCAATGTTTAGTTAAAACGACTAGTTTTGTTTTGCTATTTCCTGGTACACAGAGCAAAGTTCCACCCACGACACCAGTGAAGCCCCGCCCCCATATTCTGATTGGCCCACAGGCCAGTCAGTCAAATGCAATGGATGACCACTGATATGTAACAACATCGATGGCAAAGGCAACAATGGCCATCATTAATACTCATTCAAAACAATCCATTCCGATTGGTTTATGTACTGTCAGTCAACAGTTTTCTATTTTACTACTTTTGATGGGACCATCATGCAATAGTCTTCAACCAGAAAGCCAATTGGTCAAGAATGTTCTTGTTATCAACCATCTTTGGCTGGTTTTGTAGGTTTTCAATCAGACTAGGGTAAGGAAGGACCTAAGTAAGTTAATGAGAGCAAATAAATTCCTTATGCAAATTAGTTTGGAAATTAGACCATCTGATTGGTTGATGCAATTCTCATTAGGGATGGCCATCGATGGTTATAAACCATCGATGGGTTATGGTTGATGTTCAATAGTTTTTACATCAATGTTTAGTTAAAACGACTAGTTTTGTTTTACTATTTCCTGGTACACAGAGCAAAGCTCCACCCATGACACCAGTGAAGCCCCGCACCCATATTCTGATTGGCCCACAGGCCAGTCAGTCAAATACATTGGATGACCACTGATATGTAACAACATCGATGGCAAAGGCAACAATGGCCATCATTAATACTCATTCAAAACATTCCATTCCGATTGGTTTATGTACTGTCAGTCAACAGTTTTCTATTTTACTACTTTTGATGGGACCATCATGCATTAGTCTTCAACCAAGAAGCCAATTGGTCAAGAATGTTCTTGTTATCAACCATCTTTGGCTGGTTTTGTAAGTTTTCAATCAGACTAGGGTGAGGAAGGACCTAAGTAAGTTATGGAGAGCAAATAAATTCCTTATGCAAATTAGTTTGGAAATTAGACCATCTGATTGGTTGATGCAATTCTCATTAGGGATGGCCATCGGCCATCGATGTTTATAAACCATCGATGGGTTATGGTCGATGTTCAATAGTTTTTACATCAATGTTTAGTTAAAACGACTAGTTTTGTTATTTCCTGGTACACAGAGCAAAGTTCCACCCACGACACCAGTGAAGCCCCGCCCCCATATTCTGATTGGCCCACAGGCCAGTCAGTCAAATGCAATGGATGACCACTGATATGTAACAACATCGATGGCAAAGGCAACAATGGCCATCATTAATACTCATTCAAAACAATCCATTCCGATTGGTTTATGTACTGTCAGTCAACAGTTTTCTATTTTACTACTTTTGATGGGACCATCATGCAATAGTCTTCAACCAGGAAGCCAATTGGTCAAGAATGTTCTTGTTATCAACCATCTTTGGCTGGTTTTGTAGGTTTTCAATCAGACTAGGGTGAGGAAGGACCTAAGTAAGTTAATGAGAGCAAATAAATTCCTTATGCAAATTAGTTTGGAAATTAGACCATCTGATTGGTTGATGCAATTCTCATTAGGGATGGCCATCGGCCATCGATGTTTATAAACCATCGATGGGTTATGGTCGATGTTCAATAGTTTTTACATCAATGTTTAGTTAAAACGACTAGTTTTTTTGCTATTTCCTGGTACACAGAGCAAAGCTCCACCCACGACACCAGTGAAGCCCCGCCCCCATATTCTGATTGGCCCACAGGCCAGTCAGTCAAATACAATGGATGACCACTGATTTGTAACAACATCGATGGCAAAGCCAACAATAACCATCATTAATACTCATTCAAAACAATCCATTCCGATTGGTTTATGTACTGTCAGTCAACAGTTTTCTATTTTACTACTTTTGATGGGACCATCATGCAATAGTCTTCAACCAGGAAGCCAATTGGTCAAGAATGTTCTTGTTATCAACCATCTTTGGCTGGTTTTGTAGGTTTTCAATCAGACTAGGGTGAGGAAGGACCTAAGTAAGTTATGGAGAGCAAATAAATTCCTTATGCAAATTAGTTTGGAAATTAGACCATCTGATTGGTTGATGCAATTCTCATTAGGGATGGCCATCGGCCATCGATGTTTATAAACCATCGATGGGTTATGGTCGATGTTCAATAGTTTTTACATCAATGTTTAGTTAAAACGACTAGTTTTGTTTTGCTATTTCCTGTTACACAGAGCAAAGCTCCACCCACGACACCAGTGAAGCCCCGCCCCCATATTCTGATTGGCCCTCAGGCCAGTCAGTCAAATGCAATGGATGACCACTGATATGTAACAACATCGATGGCAAAGGCAACAATGGCCATCATTAATACTCATTCAAAACATTCCATTCCGATTGGTTTATGTACTGTCAGTCAACAGTTTTCTATTTTACTACTTTTGATGGGACCATCATGTATTAGTCTTCAACCAAGAAGCCAATTGGTCAAAAATGTTCTTGTTATCAACCATCTTTGGCTGGTTTTGTAAGTTTTCAATCAGACTAGGGTGAGGAAGGACCTAAGTAAGTTATGGAGAGCAAATAAATTCCTTATGCAAATTAGTTTGGAAATTAGACCATCTGATTGGTTGATGCAATTCTCATTAGGGATGGCCATCGGCCATCGATGTTTATAAACCATCGATGGGTTATGGTCGATGTTCAATAGTTTTTACATCAATGTTTAGTTAAAACGACTAGTTTTGTTATTTCCTGGTACACAGAGCAAAGTTCCACCCACGACACCAGTGAAGCCCCGCCCCCATATTCTGATTGGCCCACAGGCCAGTCAGTCAAATACAATGGATGACCACTGATATGTAACAACATCGATGGCAAAGGCAACAATGGCCATCATTAATACTCATTCAAAACAATCCATTCCGATTGGTTTATGTACTGTCAGCCAACAGTTTTCTATTTTACTACTTTTGATGGGACCATCATGCAATAGTCTTCAACCAGGAAGCCAATTGGTCAAGAATGTTCTTGTTATCAACCATCTTTGGCTGGTTTTGTAGGTTTTCAATCAGACTAGGGTGAGGAAGGACCTAAGTAAGTTATGGAGAGCAAATAAATTCCTTATGCAAATTAGTTTGGAAATTAGACCATCTGATTGGTTGATGCAATTCTCATTAGGGATGGCCATCGGCCATCGATGTTTATAAACCATCGATGGGTTATGGTCGATGTTCAATAGTTTTTACATCAATGTTTAGTTAAAACGACTAGTTTTGTTATTTCCTGGTACACAGAGCAAAGTTCCACCCACGACACCAGTGAAGCCCCGCCCCCATATTCTGATTGGCCCACAGGCCAGTCAGTCAAATGCAATGGATGACCACTGATATGTAACAACATCGATGGCAAAGGCAACAATGGCCATCATTAAAACTCATTCAAAACAATCCATTCCGATTGGTTTATGTACTGTCAGTCAACAGTTTTCTATTTTACTACTTTTGATGGGACCATCATGCAATAGTCTTCAACCAGGAAGCCAATTGGTCAAGAATGTTCTTGTTATCAACCATCTTTGGCTGGTTTTGTAGGTTTTCAATCAGACTAGGGTGAGGAAGGACCTAAGTAAGTTATTGAGAGCAAATAAATTCCTTATGCAAATTAGTTTGGAAATTAGACCATCTGATTGGTTGATGCAATTCTCATTAGGGATGGCCATCGATGGTTATAAACCATCGATGGGTTATGGTCGATGTTCAATAGTTTTTACATCAATGTTTAGTTAAAACGACTAGTTTTGTTTTGCTATTTCCTGGTACACAGAGCAAAGCTCCACCCACGACACCAGTGAAGCCCCGCCCCCATATTCTGATTGGCCCACAGGCCAGTCAGTCAAATACAATGGATGACCACTGATATGTAACAACATCGATGGCAAAGGCAACAATGGCCATCATTAATACTCATTCAAAACAATCCATTCCGATTGGTTTATGTACTGTCAGCCAACAGTTTTCTATTTTACTACTTTTGATGGGACCATCATGCAATAGTCTTCAACCAGGAAGCCAATTGGTCAAGAATGTTCTTGTTATCAACCATCTTTGGCTGGTTTTGTAGGTTTTCAATCAGACTAGGGTGAGGAAGGACCTAAGTAAGTTATGGAGAGCAAATAAATTCCTTATGCAAATTAGTTTGGAAATTAGACCATCTGATTGGTTGATGCAATTCTCATTAGGGATGGCCATCGGCCATCGATGTTTATAAACCATCGATGGGTTATGGTCGATGTTCAATAGTTTTTACATCAATGTTTAGTTAAAACGACTAGTTTTTTTGCTATTTCCTGGTACACAGAGCAAAGCTCCACCCACGACACCAGTGAAGCCCCGCCCCCATATTCTGATTGGCCCACAGGCCAGTCAGTCAAATACAATGGATGACCACTGATTTGTAACAACATCGATGGCAAAGGCAACAATGGCCATCATTAATACTCATTCAAAACATTCCATTCCGATTGGTTTATGTACTGTCAGTCAACAGTTTTCTATTTTACTACTTTTGATGGGACCATCATGCATTAGTCTTCAACCAAGAAGCCAATTGGTCAAGAATGTTCTTGTTATCAACCATCTTTGGCTGGTTTTGTAAGTTTTCAATCAGACTAGGGTGAGGAAGGACCTAAGTAAGTTATGGAGAGCAAATAAATTCCTTATGCAAATTAGTTTGGAAATTAGACCATCTGATTGGTTGATGCAATTCTCATTAGGGATGGCCATCGGCCATCGATGTTTATAAACCATCGATGGGTTATGGTCGATGTTCAATAGTTTTTACATCAATGTTTAGTTAAAACGACTAGTTTTGTTTTGCTATTTCCTGTTACACAGAGCAAAGTTCCACCCACGACACCAGTGAAGCCCCGCCCCCATCTTCTGATTGGCCCACAGGCCAGTCAGTCAAATGCAATGGATGACCACTGATATGTAACAACATCGATGGCAAAGGCAACAATGGCCATCATTAATACTCATTCAAAACAATCCATTCCGATTGGTTTATGTACTGTCAGTCAACAGTTTTCTATTTTACTACTTTTGATGGGACCATCATGCAATAGTCTTCAACCAGGAAGCCAATTGGTCAAGAATGTTCTTGTTATCAACCATCTTTGGCTGGTTTTGTAGGTTTTCAATCAGACTAGGGTGAGGAAGGACCTAAGTAAGTTATTGAGAGCAAATAAATTCCTTATGCAAATTAGTTTGGAAATTAGACCATCTGATTGGTTGATGCAATTCTCATTAGGGATGGCCATCGATGTTTATAAACCATCGATGGGTTATGGTCGATGTTCAATAGTTTTTACATCAATGTTTAGTTAAAACGACTAGTTTTGTTTTACTATTTCCTGGTACACAGAGCAAAGCTCCACCCATGACACCAGTGAAGCCCCGCACCCATATTCTGATTGGCCCACAGGCCAGTCAGTCAAATACAATGGATGACCACTGATATGTAACAACATCGATGGCAAAGGCAACAATGGCAATCATTAATACTCATTCAAAACAATCCATTCCGATTTGTTTATGTACTGTCAGCCAACAGTTTTCTATTTTACTACTTTTGATGGGACCATCATGCAATAGTCTTCAACCAGGAAGCCAATTGGTCGAGAATGTTCTTGTTATCAACCATCTTTGGCTGGTTTTGTATGTTTTCAATCAGACTAGGGTGAGGAAGGACCTAAGTAAGTTATGGAGAGCAAATAAATTCCTTATGCAAATTAGTTTGGAAATTAGACCATCTGATTGGTTGATGCAATTCTCATTAGGGATGGCCATCGGCCATCGATGTTTATAAACCATCGATGGGTTATGGTCGATGTTCAATAGTTTTTACATCAATGTTTAGTTAAAACGACTAGTTTTGTTTTGCTATTTCCTGGTACACAGAGCAAAGTTCCACCCACGACACCAGTGAAGCCCCGCCCCCATATTCTGATTGGCCCACAGGCCAGTCAGTCAAATGCAATGGATGACCACTGATATGTAACAACATCGATGGCAAATGCAACAATGGCCATCATTAATACTCATTCAAAACAATCCATTCCGATTGGTTTATGTACTGTCAGTCAACAGTTTTCTATTTTACTACTTTTGATGGGACCATCATGCAATAGTCTTCAACCAGGAAGCCAATTGGTCAAGAATGTTCTTGTTATCTACCATCTTTGGCTGGTTTTGTAGGTTTTCAATCAGACTAGGGTGAGGAAGGACCTAAGTAAGTTAATGAGAGCAAATAAATTCCTTATGCAAATTAGTTTGGAAATTAGACCATCTGATTGGTTGATGCAATTCTCATTAGGGATGGCCATCGATGTTTATAAACCATCGATGGGTTATGGTCGATGTTCAATAGTTTTTACATCAATGTTTAGTTAAAACGACTAGTTTTGTTTTACTATTTCCTGGTACACAGAGCAAAGCTCCACCCATGACACCAGTGAAGCCCCGCACCCATATTCTGATTGGCCCACAGGCCAGTCAGTCAAATACAATGGATGACCACTGATATGTAACAACATCGATGGCAAAGGCAACAATGGCAATCATTAATACTCATTCAAAACAATCCATTCCGATTTGTTTATGTACTGTCAGCCAACAGTTTTCTATTTTACTACTTTTGATGGGACCATCATGCAATAGTCTTCAACCAGGAAGCCAATTGGTCGAGAATGTTCTTGTTATCAACCATCTTTGGCTGGTTTTGTATGTTTTCAATCAGACTAGGGTGAGGAAGGACCTAAGTAAGTTATGGAGAGCAAATAAATTCCTTATGCAAATTAGTTTGGAAATTAGACCATCTGATTGGTTGATGCAATTCTCATTAGGGATGGCCATCGGCCATCGATGTTTATAAACCATCGATGGGTTATGGTCGATGTTCAATAGTTTTTACATCAATGTTTAGTTAAAACGACTAGTTTTGTTTTACTATTTCCTGGTACACAGAGCAAAGCTCCACCCATGACACCAGTGAAGCCCCGCCCCCATATTCTGATTGGCCCACAGGCCAGTCAGTCAAATACAATGGATGACCACTGATATGTAACAACATCGATGGCAAAGGCAACAATGGCCATCATTAATACTCATTCAAAACAATCCATTCCGATTGGTTTATGTACTGTCAGCCAACAGTTTTCTATTTTACTACTTTTGATGGGACCATCATGCAATAGTCTTCAACCAAGAAGCCAATTGGTCAAGAATGTTCTTGTTATCAACCATCTTTGGCTGGTTTTGTAGGTTTTCAATCAGACTAGGGTGAGGAAGGACCTAAGTAAGTTATGGAGAGCAAATAAATTCCTTATGCAAATTAGTTTGGAAATTAGACCATCTGATTGGTTGATGCAATTCTCATTAGGGATGGCCATCTGCCATCGATGTTTATAAACCATCGATGGGTTATGGTCGATGTTCAATAGTTTTACATCAATGTTTAGTTAAAACGACTAGTTTGTTTTGCTATTTCCTGGTACACAGAGCAAAGCTCCACCCATGACACCAGTGAAGCCCCGCCCCCATATTCTGATTGGCCCACAGGCCAGTCAGTCAAATACAATGGATGACCACTGATTTGTAACAACATCGATGGCAAAGCCAACAATAACCATCATTAATACTCATTCAAAACAATCCATTCCGATTGGTTTATGTACTGTCAGTCAACAGTTTTCTATTTTACTACTTTTGATGGGACCATCATGCAATAGTCTTCAACCAGGAAGCCAATTGGTCAAGAATGTTCTTGTTATCAACCATCTTTGGCTGGTTTTGTAAGTTTTCAATCAGACTAGGGTGAGGAAGGACCTAAGTAAGTTATGGAGAGCAAATAAATTCCTTATGCAAATTAGTTTGGAAATTAGACCATCTGATTGGTTGATGCAATTCTCATTAGGGATGGCCATCGGCCATCGATGTTTATAAACCATCGATGGGTTATGGTCGATGTTCAATAGTTTTTACATCAATGTTTAGTTAAAACGACTAGTTTTGTTATTTCCTGGTACACAGAGCAAAGTTCCACCCACGACACCAGTGAAGCCCCGCCCCCATATTCTGATTGGCCCACAGGCCAGTCAGTCAAATGCAATGGATGACCACTGATATGTAACAACATTGATGGCAAAGGCAACAATGGCCATCATTAATACTCATTCAAAACAATCCATTCCGATTGGTTTATGTACTGTCAGTCAACAGTTTTCTATTTTACTACTTTTGATGGGACCATCATGCAATAGTCTTCAACCAGGAAGCCAATTGGTCAAGAATGTTCTTGTTATAAACCATCTTTGGCTGGTTTTGTAGGTTTTCAATCAGACTAGGGTGAGGAAGGACCTAAGTAAGTTATTGAGAGCAAATAAATTCCTTATGCAAATTAGTTTGGAAATTAGACCATCTGATTGGTTGATGCAATTCTCATTAGGGATGGCCATCGATGGTTATAAACCATCGATGGGTTATGGTCGATGTTCAATAGTTTTTACATCAATGTTTAGTTAAAACGACTAGTTTTGTTTTGCTATTTCCTGGTACACAGAGCAAAGCTCCACCCACGACACCAGTGAAGCCCCGCCCCCATATTCTGATTGGCCCACAGGCCAGTCAGTCAAATACAATGGATGACCACTGATATGTAACAACATCGATGGCAAAGGCAACAATGGCCATCATTAATACTCATTCAAAACAATCCATTCCGATTGGTTTATGTACTGTCAGCCAACAGTTTTCTATTTTACTACTTTTGATGGGACCATCATGCAATAGTCTTCAACCAAGAAGCCAATTGGTCAAGAATGTTCTTGTTATCAACCATCTTTGGCTGGTTTTGTAGGTTTTCAATCAGACTAGGGTGAGGAAGGACCTAAGTAAGTTATGGAGAGCAAATAAATTCCTTATGCAAATTAGTTTGGAAATTAGACCATCTGATTGGTTGATGCAATTCTCATTAGGGATGGCCATCTGCCATCGATGTTTATAAACCATCGATGGGTTATGGTCGATGTTCAATAGTTTTTACATCAATGTTTAGTTAAAACGACTAGTTTGTTTTGCTATTTCCTGGTACACAGAGCAAAGCTCCACCCATGACACCAGTGAAGCCCCGCCCCCATATTCTGATTGGCCCACAGGCCAGTCAGTCAAATACAATGGATGACCACTGATTTGTAACAACATCGATGGCAAAGCCAACAATAACCATCATTAATACTCATTCAAAACAATCCATTCCGATTGGTTTATGTACTGTCAGTCAACAGTTTTCTATTTTACTACTTTTGATGGGACCATCATGCAATAGTCTTCAACCAGGAAGCCAATTGGTCAAGAATGTTCTTGTTATCAACCATCTTTGGCTGGTTTTGTAGGTTTTCAATCAGACTAGGGTGAGGAAGGACCTAAGTAAGTTATGGAGAGCAAATAAATTCCTTATGCAAATTAGTTTGGAAATTAGACCATCTGATTGGTTGATGCAATTCTCATTAGGGATGGCCATCGGCTATCGATGTTTATAAACCATCGATGGGTTATGGTCGATGTTCAATAGTTTTTACATCAATGTTTAGTTAAAACGACCAGTTTTGTTATTTCCTGGTACACAGAGCAAAGTTCCACCCACGACACCAGTGAAGCCCCGCCCCCATATTCTGATTGGCCCACAGGCCAGTCAGTCAAATGCAATGGATGACCACTGATATGTAACAACATCGATGGCAAAGGCAACAATGGCCATCATTAATACTCATTCAAAACAATCCATTCCGATTGGTTTATGTACTGTCAGCCAACAGTTTTCTATTTTACTACTTTTGATGGGACCATCATGCAATAGTCTTCAACCAGGAAGCCAATTGGTCAAGAATGTTCTTGTTATCAACCATCTTTGGCTGGTTTTGTATGTTTTCAATCAGACTAGGGTGAGGAAGGACCTAAGTAAGTTATGGAGAGCAAATAAATTCCTTATGCAAATTAGTTTGGAAATTAGACCATCTGATTGGTTGATGCAATTCTCATTAGGGATGGCCATCGGCCATCGATGTTTATAAACCATCGATGGGTTATGGTCGATGTTCAATAGTTTTTACATCAATGTTTAGTTAAAACGACTAGTTTTGTTTTGCTATTTCCTGTTAAACAGAGCAAAGCTCCACCCACGACACCAGTGAAGCCCCGCCCCCATATTCTGATTGGCCCTCAGGCCAGTCAGTCAAATGCAATGGATGACCACTGATATGTAACAACATCGATGGCAAAGGCAACAATGGCCATCATTAATACTCATTCAAAACATTCCATTCCGATCGGTTTATGTACTGTCAGTCAACAGTTTTCTATTTTACTACTTTTGATGGGACCATCATGCATTAGTCTTCAACCAAGAAGCCAATTGGTCAAGAATGTTCTTGTTATCAACCATCTTTGGCTGGTTTTGTAAGTTTTCAATCAGACTAGGGTGAGGAAGGACCTAAGTAAGTTATGGAGAGCAAATAAATTCCTTATGCAAATTAGTTTGGAAATTAGACCATCTGATTGGTTGATGCAATTCTCATTAGGGATGGCCATCGGCCATCGATGTTTATAAACCATCGATGGGTTGTGGTCGATGTTCAATAGTTTTTACATCAATGTTTAGTTAAAACGACTAGTTTTGTTATTTCCTGGTACACAGAGCAAAGTTCCACCCACGACACCAGTGAAGCTCCGCCCCCATATTCTGATTGGCCCACAGGCCAGTCAGTCAAATGCAATGGATGACCACTGATATGTAACAACATTGATGGCAAAGGCAACAATGGCCATCATTAATACTCATTCAAAACAATCCATTCCGATTGGTTTATGTACTGTCAGTCAACAGTTTTCTATTTTACTACTTTTGATGGGACCATCATGCAATAGTCTTCAACCAGGAAGCCAATTGGTCAAGAATGTTCTTGTTATAAACCATCTTTGGCTGGTTTTGTAGGTTTTCAATCAGACTAGGGTGAGGAAGGACCTAAGTAAGTTATTGAGAGCAAATAAATTCCTTATGCAAATTAGTTTGGAAATTAGACCATCTGATTGGTTGATGCAATTCTCATTAGGGATGGCCATCGATGGTTATAAACCATCGATGGGTTATGGTCGATGTTCAATAGTTTTTACATCAATGTTTAGTTAAAACGACTAGTTTTGTTTTGCTATTTCCTGGTACACAGAGCAAAGCTCCACCCACGACACCAGTGAAGCCCCGCCCCCATATTCTGATTGGCCCACAGGCCAGTCAGTCAAATACAATGGATGACCACTGATATGTAACAACATCGATGGCAAAGGCAACAATGGCCATCATTAATACTCATTCAAAACAATCCATTCCGATTGGTTTATGTACTGTCAGCCAACAGTTTTCTATTTTACTACTTTTGATGGGACCATCATGCAATAGTCTTCAACCAGGAAGCCAATTGGTCAAGAATGTTCTTGTTATCAACCATCTTTGGCTGGTTTTGTAGGTTTTCAATCAGACTAGGGTGAGGAAGGACCTAAGTAAGTTATGGAGAGCAAATAAATTCCTTATGCAAATTAGTTTGGAAATTAGACCATCTGATTGGTTGATGCAATTCTCATTAGGGATGGCCATCGGCCATCGATGTTTATAAACCATCGATGGGTTATGGTCGATGTTCAATAGTTTTTACATCAATGTTTAGTTAAAACGACTAGTTTTTTTTTGCTATTTCCTGGTACACAGAGCAAAGATCCACCCATGACACCAGTGAAGCCCCGCCCCCATATTCTGATTGGCCCACAGGCCAGTCAGTCAAATACAATGGATGACCACTGATTTGTAACAACATCGATGGCAAAGCCAACAATAACCATCATTAATACTCATTCAAAACAATCCATTCCGATTGGTTTATGTACTGTAAGTCAACAGTTTTCTATTTTACTACTTTTGATGGGACCATCATGCAATAGTCTTCAACCAGGAAGCCAATTGGTCAAGAATGTTCTTGTTATCAACCATCTTTGGCTGGTTTTGTAGGTTTTCAATCAGACTAGGGTGAGGAAGGACCTAAGTAAGTTATGGAGAGCAAATAAATTCCTTATGCAAATTAGTTTGGAAATTAGACCATCTGATTGGTTGATGCAATTCTCATTAGGGATGGCCATCGGCTATCGATGTTTATAAACCATCGATGGGTTATGGTCGATGTTCAATAGTTTTTACATCAATGTTTAGTTAAAACGACCAGTTTTGTTATTTCCTGGTACACAGAGCAAAGTTCCACCCACGACACCAGTGAAGCCCCGCCCCCATATTCTGATTGGCCCACAGGCCAGTCAGTCAAATGCAATGGATGACCACTGATATGTAACAACATCGATGGCAAAGGCAACAATGGCCATCATTAATACTCATTCAAAACAATCCATTCCGATTGGTTTATGTACTGTCAGCCAACAGTTTTCTATTTTACTACTTTTGATGGGACCATCATGCAATAGTCTTCAACCAGGAAGCCAATTGGTCAAGAATGTTCTTGTTATCAACCATCTTTGGCTGGTTTTGTAGGTTTTCAATCAGACTAGGGTGAGGAAGGACCTAAGTAAGTTATGGAGAGCAAATAAATTCCTTATGCAAATTAGTTTGGAAATTAGACCATCTGATTGGTTGATGCAATTCTCATTAGGGATGGCCATCGATGTTTATAAACCATAGATGGGTTATGGTCGATGTTCAATAGTTTTTACATCAATGTTTAGTTAAAACGACTAGTTTTGTTTTACTATTTCCTGGTACACAGAGCAAAGCTCCACCCATGACACCAGTGAAGCCCCGCACCCATATTCTGATTGGCCCACAGGCCAGTCAGTCAAATACAATGGATGACCACTGATATGTAACAACATCGATGGCAAAGGCAACAATGGCCATCATTAATACTCATTCAAAACAATCCATTCCGATTTGTTTATGTACTGTCAGCCAACAGTTTTCTATTTTACTACTTTTGATGGGACCATCATGCAATAGTCTTCAACCAAGAAGCCAATTGGTCAAGAATGTTCTTGTTATCAACCATCTTTGGCTGGTTTTGTATGTTTTCAATCAGACTAGGGTGAGGAAGGACCTAAGTAAGTTATGGAGAGCAAATAAATTCCTTATGCAAATTAGTTTGGAAATTAGACCATCTGATTGGTTGATGCAATTCTCATTAGGGATGGCCATCGGCCATCGATGTTTATAAACCATCGATGGGTTATGGTCGATGTTCAATAGTTTTTACATCAATGTTTAGTTAAAACGACTAGTTTTGTTTTGCTATTTCCTGTTACACAGAGCAAAGCTCCACCCACGACACCAGTGAAGCCCCGCCCCCATATTCTGATTGGCCCACAGGCCAGTCAGTCAAATACAATGGATGACCACTGATATGTAACAACATCGATGGCAAAGGCAACAATGGCCATCATTAATACTCATTCAAAACAATCCATTCCGATTGGTTTATGTACTGTCAGCCAACAGTTTTCTATTTTACTACTTTTGATGGGACCATCATGCAATAGTCTTCAACCAGGAAGCCAATTGGTCAAGAATGTTCTTGTTATCAACCATCTTTGGCTGGTTTTGTAGGTTTTCAATCAGACTAGGGTGAGGAAGGACCTAAGTAAGTTATGGAGAGCAAATAAATTCCTTATGCAAATTAGTTTGGAAATTAGACCATCTGATTGGTTGATGCAATTCTCATTAGGGATGGCCATCGGCCATCGATGTTTATAAACCATCGATGGGTTATGGTCGATGTTCAATAGTTTTTACATCAATGTTTAGTTAAAACGACTAGTTTTGTTATTTCCTTTTACACAGAGCAAAGTTCCACCCACGACACCAGTGAAGCCCCGCCCCCATATTCTGATTGGCCCACAGGCCAGTCAGTCAAATGCAATGGATGACCACTGATATGTAACAACATCGATGGCAAAGGCAACAATGGCCATCATTAATACTCATTCAAAACAATCCATTCCGATTGGTTTATGTACTGTCAGTCAACAGTTTTCTATTTTACTACTTTTGATGGGACCATCATGCAATAGTCTTCAACCAGGAAGCCAATTGGTCAAGAATGTTCTTGTTATCAACCATCTTTGGCTGGTTTTGTAGGTTTTCAATCAGACTAGGGTGAGGAAGGACCTAAGTAAGTTATTGAGAGCAAATAAATTCCTTATGCAAATTAGTTTGGAAATTAGACCATCTGATTGGTTGATGCAATTCTCATTAGGGATGGCCATCGATGGTTATAAACCATCGATGGGTTATGGTCGATGTTCAATAGTTTTTACATCAATGTTTAGTTAAAACGACTAGTTTTGTTTTGCTATTTCCTGGTACACAGAGCAAAGCTCCACCCACGACACCAGTGAAGCCCCGCCCCCATATTCTGATTGGCCCACAGGCCAGTCAGTCAAATACAATGGATGACCACTGATATGTAACAACATCGATGGCAAAGGCAACAATGGCCATCATTAATACTCATTCAAAACAATCCATTCCGATTGGTTTATGTACTGTCAGCCAACAGTTTTCTATTTTACTACTTTTGATGGGACCATCATGCAATAGTCTTCAACCAGGAAGCCAATTGGTCAAGAATGTTCTTGTTATCAACCATCTTTGGCTGGTTTTGTAGGTTTTCAATCAGACTAGGGTGAGGAAGGACCTAAGTAAGTTATGGAGAGCAAATAAATTCCTTATGCAAATTAGTTTGGAAATTAGACCATCTGATTGGTTGATGCAATTCTCATTAGGGATGGCCATCGGCCATCGATGTTTATAAACCATCGATGGGTTATGGTCGATGTTCAATAGTTTTTACATCAATGTTTAGTTAAAACGACTAGTTTTTTTGCTATTTCCTGGTACACAGAGCAAAGCTCCACCCACGACACCAGTGAAGCCCCGCCCCCATATTCTGATTGGCCCACAGGCCAGTCAGTCAAATACAATGGATGACCACTGATTTGTAACAACATCGATGGCAAAGCCAACAATAACCATCATTAATACTCATTCAAAACAGTCCATTCCGATTGGTTTATGTACTGTCAGTCAACAGTTTTCTATTTTACTACTTTTGATGGGACCATTATGCAATAGTCTTCAACCAGGAAGCCAATTGGTCAAGAATGTTCTTGTTATCAACCATCTTTGGCTGGTTTTGTAGGTTTTCAATCAGACTAGGGTGAGGAAGGACCTAAGTAAGTTATGGAGAGCAAATAAATTCCTTATGCAAATTAGTTTGGAAATTAGACCATCTGATTGGTTGATGCAATTCTCATTAGGGATGGCCATCGGCCATCGATGTTTATAAACCATCGATGGGTTATGGTCGATGTTCAATAGTTTTTACATCAATGTTTAGTTAAAACGACTAGTTTTGTTTTGCTATTTCCTGTTACACAGAGCAAAGCTCCACCCACGACACCAGTGAAGCCCCGCCCCCATATTCTGATTGGCCCTCAGGCCAGTCAGTCAAATGCAATGGATGACCACTGATATGTAACAACATCGATGGCAAAGGCAACAATGGCCATCATTAATACTCATTCAAAACATTCCATTCCGATTGGTTTATGTACTGTCAGTCAACAGTTTTCTATTTTACTACTTTTGATGGGACCATCATGCATTAGTCTTCAACCAAGAAGCCAATTGGTCAAGAATGTTCTTGTTATCAACCATATTTGGCTGGTTTTGTAAGTTTTCAATCAGACTAGGGTGAGGAAGGACCTAAGTAAGTTATGGAGAGCAAATAAATTCCTTATGCAAATTAGTTTGGAAATTAGACCATCTGATTGGTTGATGCAATTCTCATTAGGGATGGCCATCGATGTTTATAAACCATCGATGGGTTATGGTCGATGTTCAATAGTTTTTACATCAATGTTTAGTTAAAACGACTAGTTTTGTTATTTCCTGGTACACAGAGCAAAGTTCCACCCACGACACCAGTGAAGCCCCGCCCCCATATTCTGATTGGCCCACAGGCCAGTCAGTCAAATGCAATGGATGACCACTGATATGTAACAACATCGATGGCAAAGGCAACAATGGCCATCATTAATACTCATTCAAAACAATCCATTCCGATTGGTTTATGTACTGTCAGTCAACAGTTTTCTATTTTACTACTTTTGATGGGACCATCATGCAATAGTCTTCAACCAGGAAGCCAATTGGTCAAGAATGTTCTTGTTATCAACCATCTTTGGCTGGTTTTGTAGGTTTTCAATCAGACTAGGGTGAGGAAGGACCTAAGTAAGTTATTGAGAGCAAATAAATTCCTTATGCAAATTAGTTTGGAAATTAGACCATCTGATTGGTTGATGCAATTCTCATTAGGGATGGCCATCGATGGGTTATGGTCGATGTTCAATAGTTTTTACATCAATGTTTAGTTAAAACGACTAGTTTTGTTTTGCTATTTCCTGGTACACAGAGCAAAGTTCCACCCACGACACCAGTGAAGCCCCGCCCCCATATTCTGATTGGCCCACAGGCCAGTCAGTCAAATGCAATGGATGACCACTGATATGTAACAACATCGATGGCAAAGGCAACAATGGCCATCATTAATATTCATTCAAAACAATCCATTCCGATTGGTTTATGTACTGTCAGTCAACAGTTTTCTATTTTACTACTTTTGATGGGACCATCATGCAATAGTCTTCAACCAGGAAGCCAATTGGTCAAGAATGTTCTTGTTATCAACCATCTTTGGCTGGTTTTGTAGGTTTTCAATCAGACTAGGGTGAGGAAGGACCTAAGTAAGTTAATGAGAGCAAATAAATTCCTTATGCAAATTAGTTTGGAAATTAGACCATCTGATTGGTTGATGCAATTCTCATTAGGGATGGCCATCGATGTTTATAAACCATCGATGGGTTATGGTCGATGTTCAATAGTTTTTACATCAATGTTTAGTTAAAACGACTAGTTTTGTTTTACTATTTCCTGGTACACAGAACAAAGCTCCACCCATGACACCAGTGAAGCCCCGCACCCATATTCTGATTGGCCCACAGGCCAGTCAGTCAAATACAATGGATGACCACTGATATGTAACAACATCGATGGCAAAGGCAACAATGGCAATCATTAATACTCATTCAAAACAATCCATTCCGATTTGTTTATGTACTGTCAGCCAACAGTTTTCTATTTTAATACTTTTGATGGGACCATCATGCAATAGTCTTCAACCAGGAAGCCAATTGGTCAAGAATGTTCTTGTTATCAACCATCTTTGGCTGGTTTTGTAGGTTTTCAATCAGACTAGGGTGAGGAAGGACCTAAGTAAGTTATGGAGAGCAAATAAATTCCTTATGCAAATTAGTTTGGAAATTAGACCATCTGATTGGTTGATGCAATTCTCATTAGGGATGGCCATCGGCCATCGATGTTTATAAACCATCGATGGGTTATGGTCGATGTTCAATAGTTTTTACATCAATGTTTAGTTAAAACGTCTAGTTTTGTTTTGCTATTTCCTGTTACACAGAGCAAAGCTCCACCCACGACACCAGGGAAGCCCCGCCCCCATATTCTGATTGGTCCTCAGGCCAGTCAGTCAAATGCAATGGATGACCACTGATATGTAACAACATTGATGGCAAAGGCAACAATGGCCATCATTAATACTCATTCAAAACATTCCATTCCGATTGGTTTATGTACTATCAGTCAACAGTTTTCTATTTTACTACTTTTGATGGGACCATCATGCATTAGTCTTCAACCAAGAAGCCAATTGGTCAAGAATGTTCTTGTTATCAACCATCTTTGGCTGGTTTTGTAAGTTTTCAATCAGACTAGGGTGAGGAAGGACCTAAGTAAGTTATGGAGAGCAAATAAATTCCTTATGCAAATTAGTTTGGAAATTAGACCATCTGATTGGTTGATGCAATTCTCATTAGGGATGGCCATCGGCCATCGATGTTTATAAACCATCGATGGGTTATGGTCGATGTTCAATAGTTTTTACATCAATGTTTAGTTAAAACGACTAGTTTTGTTATTTCCTGGTACACAGAGCAAAGTTCCACCCACGACACCAGTGAAGCCCCGCCCCCATATTCTGATTGGCCCACAGGCCAGTCAGTCAAATGCAATGGATGACCACTGATATGTAACAACATCGATGGCAAAGGCAACAATGGCCATCATTAATACTCATTCAAAACAATCCATTCCGATTGGTTTATGTACTGTCAGCCAACAGTTTTCTATTTTACTACTTTTGATGGGACCATCATGCAATAGTCTTCAACCAGGAAGCCAATTGGTCAAGAATGTTCTTGTTATCAACCATCTTTGGCTGGTTTTGTAGGTTTTCAATCAGACTAGGGTGAGGAAGGACCTAAGTAAGTTATGGAGAGCAAATAAATTCCTTATGCAAATTAGTTTGGAAATTAGACCATCTGATTGGTTGATGCAATTCTCATTAGGGATGGCCATCGATGTTTATAAACCATAGATGGGTTATGGTCGATGTTCAATAGTTTTTACATCAATGTTTAGTTAAAACGACTAGTTTTGTTTTACTATTTCCTGGTACACAGAGCAAAGCTCCACCCATGACACCAGTGAAGCCCCGCACCCATATTCTGATTGGCCCACAGGCCAGTCAGTCAAATACAATGGATGACCACTGATATGTAACAACATCGATGGCAAAGGCAACAATGGCCATCATTAATACTCATTCAAAACAATCCATTCCGATTTGTTTATGTACTGTCAGCCAACAGTTTTCTATTTTACTACTTTTGATGGGACCATCATGCAATAGTCTTCAACCAAGAAGCCAATTGGTCAAGAATGTTCTTGTTATCAACCATCTTTGGCTGGTTTTGTATGTTTTCAATCAGACTAGGGTGAGGAAGGACCTAAGTAAGTTATGGAGAGCAAATAAATTCCTTATGCAAATTAGTTTGGAAATTAGACCATCTGATTGGTTGATGCAATTCTCATTAGGGATGGCCATCGGCCATCGATGTTTATAAACCATCGATGGGTTATGGTCGATGTTCAATAGTTTTTACATCAATGTTTAGTTAAAACGACTAGTTTTGTTTTGCTATTTCCTGTTACACAGAGCAAAGCTCCACCCACGACACCAGTGAAGCCCCGCCCCCATATTCTGATTGGCCCACAGGCCAGTCAGTCAAATACAATGGATGACCACTGATATGTAACAACATCGATGGCAAAGGCAACAATGGCCATCATTAATACTCATTCAAAACAATCCATTCCGATTGGTTTATGTACTGTCAGCCAACAGTTTTCTATTTTACTACTTTTGATGGGACCATCATGCAATAGTCTTCAACCAGGAAGCCAATTGGTCAAGAATGTTCTTGTTATCAACCATCTTTGGCTGGTTTTGTAGGTTTTCAATCAGACTAGGGTGAGGAAGGACCTAAGTAAGTTATGGAGAGCAAATAAATTCCTTATGCAAATTAGTTTGGAAATTAGACCATCTGATTGGTTGATGCAATTCTCATTAGGGATGGCCATCGGCCATCGATGTTTATAAACCATCGATGGGTTATGGTCGATGTTCAATAGTTTTTACATCAATGTTTAGTTAAAACGACTAGTTTTGTTATTTCCTTTTACACAGAGCAAAGTTCCACCCACGACACCAGTGAAGCCCCGCCCCCATATTCTGATTGGCCCACAGGCCAGTCAGTCAAATGCAATGGATGACCACTGATATGTAACAACATCGATGGCAAAGGCAACAATGGCCATCATTAATACTCATTCAAAACAATCCATTCCGATTGGTTTATGTACTGTCAGTCAACAGTTTTCTATTTTACTACTTTTGATGGGACCATCATGCAATAGTCTTCAACCAGGAAGCCAATTGGTCAAGAATGTTCTTGTTATCAACCATCTTTGGCTGGTTTTGTAGGTTTTCAATCAGACTAGGGTGAGGAAGGACCTAAGTAAGTTATTGAGAGCAAATAAATTCCTTATGCAAATTAGTTTGGAAATTAGACCATCTGATTGGTTGATGCAATTCTCATTAGGGATGGCCATCGATGGTTATAAACCATCGATGGGTTATGGTCGATGTTCAATAGTTTTTACATCAATGTTTAGTTAAAACGACTAGTTTTGTTTTGCTATTTCCTGGTACACAGAGCAAAGCTCCACCCACGACACCAGTGAAGCCCCGCCCCCATATTCTGATTGGCCCACAGGCCAGTCAGTCAAATACAATGGATGACCACTGATATGTAACAACATCGATGGCAAAGGCAACAATGGCCATCATTAATACTCATTCAAAACAATCCATTCCGATTGGTTTATGTACTGTCAGCCAACAGTTTTCTATTTTACTACTTTTGATGGGACCATCATGCAATAGTCTTCAACCAGGAAGCCAATTGGTCAAGAATGTTCTTGTTATCAACCATCTTTGGCTGGTTTTGTAGGTTTTCAATCAGACTAGGGTGAGGAAGGACCTAAGTAAGTTATGGAGAGCAAATAAATTCCTTATGCAAATTAGTTTGGAAATTAGACCATCTGATTGGTTGATGCAATTCTCATTAGGGATGGCCATCGGCCATCGATGTTTATAAACCATCGATGGGTTATGGTCGATGTTCAATAGTTTTTACATCAATGTTTAGTTAAAACGACTAGTTTTTTTGCTATTTCCTGGTACACAGAGCAAAGCTCCACCCACGACACCAGTGAAGCCCCGCCCCCATATTCTGATTGGCCCACAGGCCAGTCAGTCAAATACAATGGATGACCACTGATTTGTAACAACATCGATGGCAAAGCCAACAATAACCATCATTAATACTCATTCAAAACAGTCCATTCCGATTGGTTTATGTACTGTCAGTCAACAGTTTTCTATTTTACTACTTTTGATGGGACCATTATGCAATAGTCTTCAACCAGGAAGCCAATTGGTCAAGAATGTTCTTGTTATCAACCATCTTTGGCTGGTTTTGTAGGTTTTCAATCAGACTAGGGTGAGGAAGGACCTAAGTAAGTTATGGAGAGCAAATAAATTCCTTATGCAAATTAGTTTGGAAATTAGACCATCTGATTGGTTGATGCAATTCTCATTAGGGATGGCCATCGGCCATCGATGTTTATAAACCATCGATGGGTTATGGTCGATGTTCAATAGTTTTTACATCAATGTTTAGTTAAAACGACTAGTTTTGTTTTGCTATTTCCTGTTACACAGAGCAAAGCTCCACCCACGACACCAGTGAAGCCCCGCCCCCATATTCTGATTGGCCCTCAGGCCAGTCAGTCAAATGCAATGGATGACCACTGATATGTAACAACATCGATGGCAAAGGCAACAATGGCCATCATTAATACTCATTCAAAACATTCCATTCCGATTGGTTTATGTACTGTCAGTCAACAGTTTTCTATTTTACTACTTTTGATGGGACCATCATGCATTAGTCTTCAACCAAGAAGCCAATTGGTCAAGAATGTTCTTGTTATCAACCATATTTGGCTGGTTTTGTAAGTTTTCAATCAGACTAGGGTGAGGAAGGACCTAAGTAAGTTATGGAGAGCAAATAAATTCCTTATGCAAATTAGTTTGGAAATTAGACCATCTGATTGGTTGATGCAATTCTCATTAGGGATGGCCATCGATGTTTATAAACCATCGATGGGTTATGGTCGATGTTCAATAGTTTTTACATCAATGTTTAGTTAAAACGACTAGTTTTGTTATTTCCTGGTACACAGAGCAAAGTTCCACCCACGACACCAGTGAAGCCCCGCCCCCATATTCTGATTGGCCCACAGGCCAGTCAGTCAAATGCAATGGATGACCACTGATATGTAACAACATCGATGGCAAAGGCAACAATGGCCATCATTAATACTCATTCAAAACAATCCATTCCGATTGGTTTATGTACTGTCAGTCAACAGTTTTCTATTTTACTACTTTTGATGGGACCATCATGCAATAGTCTTCAACCAGGAAGCCAATTGGTCAAGAATGTTCTTGTTATCAACCATCTTTGGCTGGTTTTGTAGGTTTTCAATCAGACTAGGGTGAGGAAGGACCTAAGTAAGTTATTGAGAGCAAATAAATTCCTTATGCAAATTAGTTTGGAAATTAGACCATCTGATTGGTTGATGCAATTCTCATTAGGGATGGCCATCGATGGGTTATGGTCGATGTTCAATAGTTTTTACATCAATGTTTAGTTAAAACGACTAGTTTTGTTTTGCTATTTCCTGGTACACAGAGCAAAGTTCCACCCACGACACCAGTGAAGCCCCGCCCCCATATTCTGATTGGCCCACAGGCCAGTCAGTCAAATGCAATGGATGACCACTGATATGTAACAACATCGATGGCAAAGGCAACAATGGCCATCATTAATATTCATTCAAAACAATCCATTCCGATTGGTTTATGTACTGTCAGTCAACAGTTTTCTATTTTACTACTTTTGATGGGACCATCATGCAATAGTCTTCAACCAGGAAGCCAATTGGTCAAGAATGTTCTTGTTATCAACCATCTTTGGCTGGTTTTGTAGGTTTTCAATCAGACTAGGGTGAGGAAGGACCTAAGTAAGTTAATGAGAGCAAATAAATTCCTTATGCAAATTAGTTTGGAAATTAGACCATCTGATTGGTTGATGCAATTCTCATTAGGGATGGCCATCGATGTTTATAAACCATCGATGGGTTATGGTCGATGTTCAATAGTTTTTACATCAATGTTTAGTTAAAACGACTAGTTTTGTTTTACTATTTCCTGGTACACAGAACAAAGCTCCACCCATGACACCAGTGAAGCCCCGCACCCATATTCTGATTGGCCCACAGGCCAGTCAGTCAAATACAATGGATGACCACTGATATGTAACAACATCGATGGCAAAGGCAACAATGGCAATCATTAATACTCATTCAAAACAATCCATTCCGATTTGTTTATGTACTGTCAGCCAACAGTTTTCTATTTTAATACTTTTGATGGGACCATCATGCAATAGTCTTCAACCAGGAAGCCAATTGGTCAAGAATGTTCTTGTTATCAACCATCTTTGGCTGGTTTTGTAGGTTTTCAATCAGACTAGGGTGAGGAAGGACCTAAGTAAGTTATGGAGAGCAAATAAATTCCTTATGCAAATTAGTTTGGAAATTAGACCATCTGATTGGTTGATGCAATTCTCATTAGGGATGGCCATCGGCCATCGATGTTTATAAACCATCGATGGGTTATGGTCGATGTTCAATAGTTTTTACATCAATGTTTAGTTAAAACGTCTAGTTTTGTTTTGCTATTTCCTGTTACACAGAGCAAAGCTCCACCCACGACACCAGGGAAGCCCCGCCCCCATATTCTGATTGGTCCTCAGGCCAGTCAGTCAAATGCAATGGATGACCACTGATATGTAACAACATTGATGGCAAAGGCAACAATGGCCATCATTAATACTCATTCAAAACATTCCATTCCGATTGGTTTATGTACTATCAGTCAACAGTTTTCTATTTTACTACTTTTGATGGGACCATCATGCATTAGTCTTCAACCAAGAAGCCAATTGGTCAAGAATGTTCTTGTTATCAACCATCTTTGGCTGGTTTTGTAAGTTTTCAATCAGACTAGGGTGAGGAAGGACCTAAGTAAGTTATGGAGAGCAAATAAATTCCTTATGCAAATTAGTTTGGAAATTAGACCATCTGATTGGTTGATGCAATTCTCATTAGGGATGGCCATCGGCCATCGATGTTTATAAACCATCGATGGGTTATGGTCGATGTTCAATAGTTTTTACATCAATGTTTAGTTAAAACGACTAGTTTTGTTATTTCCTGGTACACAGAGCAAAGTTCCACCCACGACACCAGTGAAGCCCCGCCCCCATATTCTGATTGGCCCACAGGCCAGTCAGTCAAATGCAATGGATGACCACTGATATGTAACAACATCGATGGCAAAGGCAACAATGGCCATCATTAATACTCATTCAAAACAATCCATTCCGATTGGTTTATGTACTGTCAGTCAACAGTTTTCTATTTTACTACTTTTGATGGGACCATCATGCAATAGTCTTCAACCAGGAAGCCAATTGGTCAAGAATGTTCTTGTTATCAACCATCTTTGGCTGGTTTTGTAGGTTTTCAATCAGACTAGGGTGAGGAAGGACCTAAGTAAGTTATTGAGAGCAAATAAGTTCCTTATGCAAATTAGTTTGGAAATTAGACCATCTGATTGGTTGATGCAATTCTCATTAGGGATGGCCATCGATGGTTATAAACCATCGATGGGTTATGGTCGATGTTCAATAGTTTTTACATCAATGTTTAGTTAAAACGACTAGTTTTGTTTTGCTATTTCCTGGTACACAGAGCAAAGCTCCACCCACGACACCAGTGAAGCCCCGCCCCCATATTCTGATTGGCCCACAGGCCAGTCAGTCAAATACAATGGATGACCACTGATATGTAACAACATCGATGGCAAAGGCAACAATGGCCATCATTAATACTCATTCAAAACATTCCATTCCGATTGGTTTATGTACTGTCAGTCAACAGTTTTCTATTTTACTACTTTTGATGGGACCATCATGCATTAGTCTTCAACCAAGAAGCCAATTGGTCAAGAATGTTCTTGTTATCAACCATCTTTGGCTGGTTTTGTAAGTTTTCAATCAGACTAGGGTGAGGAAGGACCTAAGTAAGTTATGGAGAGCAAATAAATTCCTTATGCAAATTAGTTTGGAAATTAGACCATCTGATTGGTTGATGCAATTCTCATTAGGGATGGCCATCGGCCATCGATGTTTATAAACCATCGATGGGTTATGGTCGATGTTCAATAGTTTTTACATCAATGTTTAGTTAAAACGACTAGTTTTGTTATTTCCTGGTACACAGAGCAAAGTTCCACCCACGACACCAGTGAAGCCCCGCCCCCATATTCTGATTGGCCCACAGGCCAGTCAGTCAAATGCAATGGATGACCACTGATATGTAACAACATCGATGGCAAAGGCAACAATGGCCATCATTAATACTCATTCAAAACAATCCATTCCGATTGGTTTATGTACTGTCAGTCAACAGTTTTCTATTTTACTACTTTTGATGGGACCATCATGCAATAGTCTTCAACCAGGAAGCCAATTGGTCAAGAATGTTCTTGTTATCAACCATCTTTGGCTGGTTTTGTAGGTTTTCAATCAGACTAGGGTGAGGAAGGACCCTTTGTAAGTTATTGAGAGCAAATAAATTCCTTATGCAAATTAGTTTGGAAATTAGACCATCTGATTGGTTGATGCAATTCTCATTAGGGATGGCCATCGATGGTTATAAACCATCGATGGGTTATGGTCGATGTTCAATAGTTTTTACATCAATGTTTAGTTAAAACGACTAGTTTTGTTTTGCTATTTCCTGGTACACAGAGCAAAGCTCCACCCACGACACCAGTGAAGCCCCGCCCCCATATTCTGATTGGCCCACAGGCCAGTCAGTCAAATACAATGGATGACCACTGATATGTAACAACATCGATGGCAAAGGCAACAATGGCCATCATTAATACTCATTCAAAACAATCCATTCCGATTGGTTTATGTACTGTCAGCCAACAGTTTTCTATTTTACTACTTTTGATGGGACCATCATGCAATAGTCTTCAACCAGGAAGCCAATTGGTCAAGAATGTTCTTGTTATCAACCATCTTTGGCTGGTTTTGAGGGTTTTCAATCAGACTAGGGTGAGGAAGGACCTAAGTAAGTTATGGAGAGCAAATAAATTCCTTATGCAAATTAGTTTGGAAATTAGACCATCTGATTGGTTGATGCAATTCTCATTAGGGATGGCCATCGGCCATCGGCCATCGATGTTTATAAACCATCGATGGGTTATGGTCGATGTTCAATAGTTTTTACATCAATGTTTAGTTAAAACGACTAGTTTTGTTTTGCTATTTCCTGTTACACAGAGCAAAGCTCCACCCACGACACCAGTGAAGCCCCGCCCCCATATTCTGATTGGCCCTCAGGCCAGTCAGTCAAATGCAATGGATGACCACTGATATGTAACAACATCGATGGCAAAGGCAACAATGGCCATCATTAATACTCATTCAAAACATTCCATTCCGATTGGTTTATGTACTGTCAGTCAACAGTTTTCTATTTTACTACTTTTGATGGGACCATCATGCATTAGTCTTCAACCAAGAAGCCAATTGGTCAAGAATGTTCTTGTTATCAACCATCTTTGGCTGGTTTTGTAAGTTTTCAATCAGACTAGGGTGAGGAAGGACCTAAGTAAGTTATGGAGAGCAAATAAATTCCTTATGCAAATTAGTTTGGAAATTAGACCATCTGATTGGTTGATGCAATTCTCATTAGGGATGGCCATCGGCCATCGATGTTTATAAACCATCGATGGGTTATGGTCGATGTTCAATAGTTTTTACATCAATGTTTAGTTAAAACGACTCGTTTTGTTTTGCTATTTCCTGTTACACAGAGCAAAGCTCCACCCACGACACCAGGGAAGCCCCGCCCCCATATTCTGATTGGCCCTCAGGCCAGTCAGTCAAATGCAATGGATGACCACTGATATGTAACAACATCGATGGCAAAGGCAACAATGGCCATCATTAATACTCATTCAAAACATTCCATTCCGATTGGTTTATGTACTGTCAGTCAACAGTTTTCTATTTTACTACTTTTGATGGGACCATCATGCATTAGTCTTCAACCAAGAAGCCAATTGGTCAAGAATGTTCTTGTTATCAACCATCTTTGGCTGGTTTTGTAAGTTTTCAATCAGACTAGGGTGAGGAAGGACCTAAGTAAGTTATGGAGAGCAAATAAATTCCTTATGCAAATTAGTTTGGAAATTAGACCATCTGATTGGTTGATGCAATTCTCATTAGGGATGGCCATCGGCCATCGATGTTTATAAACCATCGATGGGTTATGGTCGATTTTCAATAGTTTTTACATCAATGTTTAGTTAAAACGACTAGTTTTGTTATTTCCTGGTACACAGAGCAAAGTTCCACCCACGACACCAGTGAAGCCCCGCCCCCATATTCTGATTGGCCCACAGGCCAGTCAGTCAAATGCAATGGATGACCACTGATATGTAACAACATCGATGGCAAAGGCAACAATGGCCATCATTAATACTCATTCAAAACAATCCATTCCGATTGGTTTATGTACTGTCAGTCAACAGTTTTCTATTTTACTACTTTTGATGGGACCATCATGCAATAGTCTTCAACCAGGAAGCCAATTGGTCAAGAATGTTCTTGTTATCAACCATCTTTGGCTGGTTTTGTAGGTTTTCAATCAGACTAGGGTGAGGAAGGACCTAAGTAAGTTATTGAGAGCAAATAAATTCCTTATGCAAATTAGTTTGGAAATTAGACCATCTGATTGGTTGATGCAATTCTCATTAGGGATGGCCATCGATGGTTATAAACCATCGATGGGTTATGGTCGATGTTCAATAGTTTTTACATCAATGTTTAGTTAAAACGACTAGTTTTGTTTTGCTATTTCCTGGTACACAGAGCAAAGTTCCACCCACGACACCAGTGAAGCCCCGCCCCCATATTCTGATTGGCCCACAGGCCAGTCAGTCAAATGCAATGGATGACCACTGATATGTAACAACATCGATGGCAAAGGCAACAATGGCCATCATTAATACTCATTCAAAACAATCCATTCCGATTGGTTTATGTACTGTCAGTCAACAGTTTTCTATTTTACTACTTTTGATGGGACCATCATGCAATAGTCTTCAACCAGGAAGCCAATTGGTCAAGAATGTTCTTGTTATCAACCATCTTTGGCTGGTTTTGTAGGTTTTCAATCACACTAGGGTAAGGAAGGACCTAAGTAAGTTAATGAGAGCAAATAAATTCCTTATGCAAATTAGTTTGGAAATTAGACCATCTGATTGGTTGATGCAATTCTCATTAGGGATGGCCATCGATGTTTTCTAAACCATCGATGGGTTATGGTCGATGTTCAATAGTTTTTAAATCAATGTTTAGTTAAAACGACTAGTTTTGTTTTACTATTTCCTGGTACACAGAGCAAAGCTCCACCCATGACACCAGTGAAGCCCCGCACCCATATTCTGATTGGCCCACAGGCCAGTCAGTCAAATACAATGGATGACCACTGATATGTAACAACATCGATGGCAAAGGCAACAATGGCAATCATTAATACTCATTCAAAACAATCCATTCCGATTTGTTTATGTACTGTCAGCCAACAGTTTTCTATTTTACTACTTTTGATGGGACCATCATGCAATAGTCTTCAACCAGGAAGCCAATTGGTCAAGAATGTTCTTGTTATCAACCATCTTTGGCTGGTTTTGTATGTTTTCAATCAGACTAGGGTGAGGAAGGACCTAAGTAAGTTATGGAGAGCAAATAAATTCCTTATGCAAATTAGTTTGGAAATTAGACCATCTGATTGGTTGATGCAATTCTCATTAGGGATGGCCATCGGCCATCGATGTTTATAAACCATCGATGGGTTATGGTCGATGTTCAATAGTTTTTACATCAATGTTTAGTTAAAACGACTAGTTTTGTTTTGCTATTTCCTGTTACACAGAGCAAAGCTCCACCCACGACACCAGTGAAGCCCCGCCCCCATATTCTGATTTGCCCTCAGGCCAGTCAGTCAAATGCAATGGATGACCACTGATATGTAACAACATCGATGGCAAAGGCAACAATTGCCATCATTAATACTCATTCTAAACATTCCATTCCGATTGGTTTATGTACTGTCAGCCAACAGTTTTCTATTTTACTACTTTTGATGGGACCATCATGCAATAGTCTTCAACCAGGAAGCCAATTGGTCAAGAATGTTCTTGTTATCAACCATCTTTGGCTGGTTTTGTATGTTTTCAATCAGACTAGGGTGAGGAAGGACCTAAGTAAGTTATGGAGAGCAAATAAATTACTTATGCAAATTAGTTTGGAAATTAGACCATCTGATTGGTTGATGCAATTCTCATTAGGGATGGCCATCGGCCATCGATGTTTATAAACCATCGATGGGTTATGGTCGATGTTCAATAGTTTTTACATCAATGTTTAGTTAAAACGTCTAGTTTTGTTTTGCTATTTCCTGTTACACAGAGCAAAGCTCCACCCACGACACCAGGGAAGCCCCGCCCCCATATTCTGATTGGTCCTCAGGCCAGTCAGTCAAATGCAATGGATGACCACTGATATGTAACAACATCGATGGCAAAGGCAACAATGGCCATCATTAATACTCATTCAAAACATTCCATTCCGATTGGTTTATGTACTATCAGTCAACAGTTTTCTATTTTACTACTTTTGATGGGACCATCATGCATTAGTCTTCAACCAAGAAGCCAATTGGTCAAGAATGTTCTTGTTATCAACCATCTTTGGCTGGTTTTGTAAGTTTTCAATCAGACTAGGGTGAGGAAGGACCTAAGTAAGTTATGGAGAGCAAATAAATTCCTTATGCAAATTAGTTTGGAAATTAGACCATCTGATTGGTTGATGCAATTCTCATTAGGGATGGCCATCGGCCATCGATGTTTATAAACCATCGATGGGTTATGGTCGATGTTCAATAGTTTTTACATCAATGTTTAGTTAAAACGACTAGTTTTGTTATATCCTGGTACACAGAGCAAAGTTCCACCCACGACACCAGTGAAGCCCCGCCCCCATATTCTGATTGGCCCACAGGCCAGTCAGTCAAATGCAATGGATGACCACTGATATGTAACAACATCGATGGCAAAGGCAACAATGGCCATCATTAATACTCATTCAAAACAATCCATTCCGATTGGTTTATGTACTGTCAGTCAACAGTTTTCTATTTTACTACTTTTGATGGGACCATCATGCAATAGTCTTCAACCAGGAAGCCAATTGGTCAAGAATGTTCTTGTTATCAACCATCTTTGGCTGGTTTTGTAGGTTTTCAATCAGACTAGGGTGAGGAAGGACCTAAGTAAGTTATTGAGAGCAAATAAATTCCTTATGCAAATTAGTTTGGAAATTAGACCATCTGATTGGTTGATGCAATTCTCATTAGGGATGGCCATCGATGGTTATAAACCATCGATGGGTTATGGTCGATGTTCAATAGTTTTTACATCAATGTTTAGTTAAAACGACTAGTTTTGTTTTGCTATTTCCTGGTACACAGAGCAAAGCTCCACCCACGACACCAGTGAAGCCCCACCCCCATATTCTGATTGGCCCACAGGCCAGTCAGTCAAATACAATGGATGACCACTGATATGTAACAACATCGATGGCAAAGGCAACAATGGCCATCATTAATACTCATTCAAAACATTCCATTCCGATTGGTTTATGTACTGTCAGTCAACAGTTTTCTATTTTACTACTTTTGATGGGACCATCATGCATTAGTCTTCAACCAAGAAGCCAATTGGTCAAGAATGTTCTTGTTATCAACCATCTTTGGCTGGTTTTGTAAGTTTTCAATCAGACTAGGGTGAGGAAGGACCTAAGTAAGTTATGGAGAGCAAATAAATTCCTTATGCAAATTAGTTTGGAAATTAGACCATCTGATTGGTTGATGCAATTCTCATTAGGGATGGCCATCGGCCATCGATGTTTATAAACCATCGATGGGTTATGGTCGATGTTCAATAGTTTTTACATCAATGTTTAGTTAAAACGACTAGTTTTGTTATTTCCTGGTACACAGAGCAAAGTTCCACCCACGACACCAGTGAAGCCCCGCCCCCATATTCTGATTGGCCCACAGGCCAGTCAGTCAAATGCAATGGATGACCACTGATATGTAACAACATCGATGGCAAAGGCAACAATGGCCATCATTAATACTCATTCAAAACAATCCATTCCGATTGGTTTATGTACTGTCAGTCAACAGTTTTCTATTTTACTACTTTTGATGGGACCATCATGCAATAGTCTTCAACTAGGAAGCCAATTGGTCAAGAATGTTCTTGTTATCAACCATCTTTGGCTGGTTTTGTAGGTTTTCAATCAGACTAGGGTGAGGAAGGACCTAAGTAAGTTATTGAGAGCAAATAAATTCCTTATGCAAATTAGTTTGGAAATTAGACCATCTGATTGGTTGATGCAATTCTCATTAGGGATGGCCATCGATGGTTATAAACCATCGATGGGTTATGGTCGATGTTCAATAGTTTTTACATCAATGTTTAGTTAAAACGACTAGTTTTGTTTTGCTATTTCCTGGTACACAGAGCAAAGCTCCACCCACGACACCAGTGAAGCCCCGCCCCCATATTCTGATTGGCCCACAGGCCAGTCAGTCAAATACAATGGATGACCACTGATATGTAACAACATCGATGGCAAAGGCAACAATGGCCATCATTAATACTCATTCAAAACAATCCATTCCGATTGGTTTATGTACTGTCAGCCAACAGTTTTCTATTTTACTACTTTTGATGGGACCATCATGCAATAGTCTTCAACCAGGAAGCCAATTGGTCAAGAATGTTCTTGTTATCAACCATCTTTGGCTGGTTTTGAGGGTTTTCAATCAGACTAGGGTGAGGAAGGACCTAAGTAAGTTATGGAGAGCAAATAAATTCCTTATGCAAATTAGTTTGGAAATTAGACCATCTGATTGGTTGATGCAATTCTCATTAGGGATGGCCATCGGCCATCGATGTTTATAAACCATCGATGGGTTATGGTCGATGTTCAATAGTTTTTACATCAATGTTTAGTTAAAACGACTAGTTTTGTTTTGCTATTTCCTGTTACACAGAGCAAAGCTCCACCCACGACACCAGTGAAGCCCCGCCCCCATATTCTGATTGGCCCTCAGGCCAGTCAGTCAAATGCAATGGATGACCACTGATATGTAACAACATCGATGGCAAAGGCAACAATGGCCATCATTAATACTCATTCAAAACATTCCATTCCGATTGATTTATGTACTGTCAGTCAACAGTTTTCTATTTTACTACTTTTGATGGGACCATCATGCATTAGTCTTCAACCAAGAAGCCAATTGGTCAAGAATGTTCTTGTTATCAACCATCTTTGGCTGGTTTTGTAAGTTTTCAATCAGACTAGGGTGAGGAAGGACCTAAGTAAGTTATGGAGAGCAAATAAATTCCTTATGCAAATTAGTTTGGAAATTAGACCATCTGATTGGTTGATGCAATTCTCATTAGGGATGGCCATCGGCCATCGATGTTTATAAACCATCGATGGGTTATGGTCGATGTTCAATAGTTTTTACATCAATGTTTAGTTAAAACGACTCGTTTTGTTTTGCTATTTCCTGTTACACAGAGCAAAGCTCCACCCACGACACCAGGGAAGCCCCGCCCCCATATTCTGATTGGCCCTCAGGCCAGTCAGTCAAATGCAATGGATGACCACTGATATGTAACAACATCGATGGCAAAGGCAACAATGGCCATCATTAATACTCATTCAAAACATTCCATTCCGATTGGTTTATGTACTGTCAGTCAACAGTTTTCTATTTTACTACTTTTGATGGGACCATCATGCATTAGTCTTCAACCAAGAAGCCAATTGGTCAAGAATGTTCTTGTTATCAACCTTCTTTGGCTGGTTTTGTAAGTTTTCAATCAGACTAGGGTGAGGAAGGACCTAAGTAAGTTATGGAGAGCAAATAAATTCCTTATGCAAATTAGTTTGGAAATTAGACCATCTGATTGGTTGATGCAATTCTCATTAGGGATGGCCATCGGCCATCGATGTTTATAAACCATCGATGGGTTATGGTCGATGTTCAATAGTTTTTACATCAATGTTTAGTTAAAACGACTAGTTTTGTTATTTCCTGGTACACAGAGCAAAGTTCCACCCACGACACCAGTGAAGCTCCGCCCCCATATTCTGATTGGCCCACAGGCCAGTCAGTCAAATGCAATGGATGACCACTGATATGTAACAACATCGATGGCAAAGGCAACAATGGCCATCATTAATACTCATTCAAAACAATCCATTCCGATTGGTTTATGTACTGTCAGTCAACAGTTTTCTATTTTACTACTTTTGATGGGACCATCATGCAATAGTCTTCAACCAGGAAGCCAATTGGTCAAGAATGTTCTTGTTATCAACCATCTTTGGCTGGTTTTGTAGGTTTTCAATCAGACTAGGGTGAGGAAGGACCTAAGTAAGTTATTGAGAGCAAATAAATTCCTTATGCAAATTAGTTTGGAAATTAGACCATCTGATTGGTTGATGCAATTTTCATTAGGGATGGCCATCGATGGTTATAAACCATCGATGGGTTATGGTCGATGTTCAATAGTTTTTACATCAATGTTTAGTTAAAACGACTAGTTTTGTTTTGCTATTTCCTGGTACACAGAGCAAAGTTCCACCCACGACACCAGTGAAGCCCCGCCCCCATATTCTGATTGGCCCACAGGCCAGTCAGTCAAATGCAATGGATGACCACTGATATGTAACAACATCGATGGCAAAGGCAACAATGGCCATCATTAATACTCATTCAAAACAATCCATTCCGATTGGTTTATGTACTGTCAGTCAACAGTTTTCTATTTTACTACTTTTGATGGGACCATCATGCAATAGTCTTCAACCAGGAAGCCAATTGGTCAAGAATGTTCTTGTTATCAACCATCTTTGGCTGGTTTTGTAGGTTTTCAATCAGACTAGGGTAAGGAAGGACCTAAGTAAGTTAATGAGAGCAAATAAATTCCTTATGCAAATTAGTTTGGAAATTAGACCATCTGATTGGTTGATGCAATTCTCATTAGGGATGGCCATCGATGTTTATAAACCATCGATGGGTTATGGTCGATGTTCAATAGTTTTTACATCAATGTTTAGTTAAAACGACTAGTTTTGTTTTACTATTTCCTGGTACACAGAGCAAAGCTCCACCCATGACACCAGTGAAGCCCCGCACCCATATTCTGATTGGCCCACAGGCCAGTCAGTCAAATACAATGGATGACCACTGATATGTAAAAACATCGATGGCAAAGGCAACAATGGCAATCATTAATACTCATTCAAAACAATCCATTCCGATTTGTTTATGTACTGTCAGCCAACAGTTTTCTATTTTACTACTTTTGATGGGACCATCATGCAATAGTCTTCAACCAGGAAGCCAATTGGTCAAGAATGTTCTTGTTATCAACCATCTTTGGCTGGTTTTGTATGTTTTCAATCAGACTAGGGTGAGGAAGGACCTAAGTAAGTTATGGAGAGCAAATAAATTCCTTATGCAAATTAGTTTGGAAATTAGACCATCTGATTGGTTGATGCAATTCTCATTAGGGATGGCCATCGGCCATCGATGTTTATAAACCATCGATGGGTTATGGTCGATGTTCAATAGTTTTTACATCAATGTTTAGTTAAAACGACTAGTTTTGTTTTGCTATTTCCTGTTACACAGAGCAAAGCTCCACCCACGACACCAGTGAAGCCCCGCCCCCATATTCTGATTGGCCCTCAGGCCAGTCAGTCAAATGCAATGGATGACCACTGATATGTAACAACATCGATGGCAAAGGCAACAATGGCCATCATTAATACTCATTCAAAACATTCCATTCCGATTGGTTTATGTACTGTCAGTCAACAGTTTTCTATTTTACTACTTTTGATGGGACCATCATGCATTAGTCTTCAACCAAGAAGCCAATTGGTCAAGAATGTTCTTGTTATCAACCATCTTTGGCTGGTTTTGTAAGTTTTCAATCAGACTAGGGTGAGGAAGGACCTAAGTAAGTTATGGAGAGCAAATAAATTCCTTATGCAAATTAGTTTGGAAATTAGACCATCTGATTGGTTGATGCAATTCTCATTAGGGATGGCCATCGGCCATCGATGTTTATAAACCATCGATGGGTTATGGTCGATGTTCAATAGTTTTTACATCAATGTTTAGTTAAAACGACTAGTTTTGTTATTTCCTGGTACACAGAGCAAAGTTCCACCCACGACACCAGTGAAGCCCCGCCCCCATATTCTGATTGGCCCACAGGCCAGTCAGTCAAATGCAATGGATGACCACTGATATGTAACAACATCGATGGCAAAGGCAACAATGGCCATCATTAATACTCATTCAAAACAATCCATTCCGATTGGTTTATGTACTGTCAGTCAACAGTTTTCTATTTTACTACTTTTGATGGGACCATCATGCAATAGTCTTCAACCAGGAAGCCAATTGGTCAAGAATGTTCTTGTTATCAACCATCTTTGGCTGGTTTTGTAGGTTTTCAATCAGACTAGGGTGAGGAAGGACCTAAGTAAGTTAATGAGAGCAAATAAATTCCTTATGCAAATTAGTTTGGAAATTAGACCATCTGATTGGTTGATGCAATTCTCATTAGGGATGGCCATCGATGTTTATAAACCATCGATGGGTTATGGTCGATGTTCAATAGTTTTTACATCAATGTTTAGTTAAAACGACTAGTTTTGTTTTACTATTTCCTGGTACACAGAGCAAAGCTACACCCATGACACCAGTGAAGCCCCGCACCCATATTCTGATTGGCCCACAGGCAAGTCAGTCAAATACAATGGATGACCACTGATATGTAACAACATCGATGGCAAAGGCAACAATGGCAATCATTAATACTCATTCAAAACAATCCATTCCGATTTGTTTATGTACTGTCAGCCAACAGTTTTCTATTTTACTACTTTTGATGGGACCATCATGCAATAGTCTTCAACCAGGAAGCCAATTGGTCGAGAAAGTTCTTGTTATCAACCATCTTTGGCTGGTTTTGTATGTTTTCAATCAGACTAGGGTGAGGAAGGACCTAAGTAAGTTATGGAGAGCAAATAAATTCCTTATGCAAATTAGTTTGGAAATTAGACCATCTGATTGGTTGATGCAATTCTCATTAGGGATGGCCATCGGCCATCGATGTTTATAAACCATCGATGGGTTATGGTCGATGTTCAATAGTTTTTACATCAATGTTTAGTTAAAACGACTAGTTTTGTTTTGCTATTTCCTGGTACACAGAGCAAAGTTCCACCCACGACACCAGTGAAGCCCCGCCCCCATATTCTGATTGGCCCACAGGCCAGTCAGTCAAATGCAAATGATGACCACTGATATGTAACAACATCGATGGCAAAGGCAACAATGGCCATCATTAATACTCATTCAAAACAATCCATTCCGATTGGTTTATGTACTGTCAGTCAACAGTTTTCTATTTTACTACTTTTGATGGGACCATCATGCAATAGTCTTCAACCAGGAAGCCAATTGGTCAAGAATGTTCTTGTTATCAACCATCTTTGGCTGGTTTTGTAGGTTTTCAATCAGACTAGGGTGAGGAAGGACCTAAGTAAGTTAATGAGAGCAAATAAATTCCTTATGCAAATTAGTTTGGAAATTAGACCATCTGATTGGTTGATGCAATTCTCATTAGGGATGGCCATCGATGTTTATAAACCATCGATGGGTTATGGTCGATGTTCAATAGTTTTTACATCAATGTTTAGTTAAAACGACTAGTTTTGTTTTACTATTTCCTGGTACACAGAGCAAAGCTCCACCCATGACACCAGTGAAGCCCCGCACCCATATTCTGATTGGCCCACAGGCCAGTCAGTCAAATACAATGGATGACCACTGATATGTAACAACATCGATGGCAAAGGCAACAATGGCAATCATTAATACTCATTCAAAACAATCCATTCCGATTTGTTTATGTACTGTCAGCCAACAGTTTTCTATTTTACTACTTTTGATGGGACCATCATGCAATAGTCTTCAACCAGGAAGCCAATTGGTCGAGAATGTTCTTGTTATCAACCATCTTTGGCTGGTTTTGTATGTTTTCAATCAGACTAGGGTGAGGAAGGACCTAAGTAAGTTATGGAGAGCAAATAAATTCCTTATGCAAATTAGTTTGGAAATTAGACCATCTGATTGGTTGATGCAATTCTCATTAGGGATGGCCATCGGCCATCGATGTTTATAAACCATCGATGGGTTATGGTCGATGTTCAATAGTTTTTACATCAATGTTTAGTTAAAACGACTAGTTTTGTTATTTCCTGGTACACAGAGCAAAGTTCCACCCACGACACCAGTGAAGCCCCGCCCCCATATTCTGATTGGCCCACAGGCCAGTCAGTCAAATGCAATGGATGACCACTGATATGTAACAACATCGATGGCAAAGGCAACAATGGCCATCATTAATACTCATTCAAAACAATTCATTCCGATTGGTTTATGTACTGTCAGTAAACAGTTTTCTATTTTACTACTTTTGATGGGACCATCATGCAATAGTCTTCAACCAGGAAGCCAATTGGTCAAGAATGTTCTTGTTATCAACCATCTTTGGCTGGTTTTGTAGGTTTTCAATCAGACTAGGGTGAGGAAGGACCTAAGTAAGTTATTGAGAGCAAATAAATTCCTTATGCAAATTAGTTTGGAAATTAGACCATCTGATTGGTTGATGCAATTCTCATTAGGGATGGCCATCGGCCATCGATGTTTATAAACCATCGATGGGTTATGGTCGATGTTCAATAGTTTTTACATCAATGTTTAGTTAAAACGACTAGTTTTGTTTTGCTATTTCCTGGTACACAGAGCAAAGCTCCACCCACGACACCAGTGAAGCCCCGCCCCCATATTCTGATTGGCCCACAGGCCAGTCAGTCAAATACAATGGATGACCACTGATATGTAACAACATCGATGGCAAAGGCAACAATGGCCATCATTAATACTCATTCAAAACATTCCATTCCGATTGGTTTATGTACTGTCAGTCAACAGTTTTCTATTTTACTACTTTTGATGGGACCATCATGCATTAGTCTTCAACCAAGAAGCCAATTGTTCAAGAATGTTCTTGTTATCAACCTTCTTTGGCTGGTTTTGTAAGTTTTCAATCAGACTAGGGTGAGGAAGGACCTAAGTAAGTTATGGAGAGCAAATAAATTCCTTATGCAAATTAGTTTGGAAATTAGACCATCTGATTGGTTGATGCAATTCTCATTAGGGATGGCCATCGGCCATCGATGTTTATAAACCATCGATGGGTTATGGTCGATGTTCAATAGTTTTTACATCAATGTTTAGTTAAAACGACTAGTTTTGTTATTTCCTGGTACACAGAGCAAAGTTCCACCCACGACACCAGTGAAGCTCCGCCCCCATATTCTGATTGGCCCACAGGCCAGTCAGTCAAATGCAATGGATGACCACTGATATGTAACAACATCGATGGCAAAGGCAACAATGGCCATCATTAATACTCATTCAAAACAATCCATTCCGATTGGTTTATGTACTGTCAGTCAACAGTTTTCTATTTTACTACTTTTGATGGGACCATCATGCAATAGTCTTCAACCAGGAAGCCAATTGGTCAAGAATGTTCTTGTTATCAACCATCTTTGGCTGGTTTTGTAGGTTTTCAATCAGACTAGGGTGAGGAAGGACCTAAGTAAGTTATTGAGAGCAAATAAATTCCTTATGCAAATTAGTTTGGAAATTAGACCATCTGATTGGTTGATGCAATTCTCATTAGGGATGGCCATCGATGGTTATAAACCATCGATGGGTTATGGTCGATGTTCAATAGTTTTTACATCAATGTTTAGTTAAAACGACTAGTTTTGTTTTGCTATTTCCTGGTACACAGAGCAAAGTTCCACCCACGACACCAGTGAAGCCCCGCCCCCATATTCTGATTGGCCCACAGGCCAGTCAGTCAAATGCAATGGATGACCACTGATATGTAACAACATCGATGGCAAAGGCAACAATGGCCATCATTAATACTCATTCAAAACAATCCATTCCGATTGGTTTATGTACTGTCAGTCAACAGTTTTCTATTTTACTACTTTTGATGGGACCATCATGCAATAGTCTTCAACCAGGAAGCCAATTGGTCAAGAATGTTCTTGTTATCAACCATCTTTGGCTGGTTTTGTAGGTTTTCAATCACACTAGGGTAAGGAAGGACCTAAGTAAGTTAATGAGAGCAAATAAATTCCTTATGCAAATTAGTTTGGAAATTAGACCATCTGATTGGTTGATGCAATTCTCATTAGGGATGGCCATCGATGTTTATAAACCATCGATGGGTTATGGTCGATGTTCAATAGTTTTTACATCAATGTTTAGTTAAAACGACTAGTTTTGTTTTACTATTTCCTGGTACACAGAGCAAAGCTCCACCCATGACACCAGTGAAGCCCCGCACCCATATTCTGATTGGCCCACAGGCCAGTCAGTCAAATACAATGGATGACCACTGATATGTAAAAACATCGATGGCAAAGGCAACAATGGCAATCATTAATACTCATTCAAAACAATCCATTCCGATTTGTTTATGTACTGTCAGCCAACAGTTTTCTATTTTACTACTTTTGATGGGACCATCATGCAATAGTCTTCAACCAGGAAGCCAATTGGTCAAGAATGTTCTTGTTATCAACCATCTTTGGCTGGTTTTGTATGTTTTCAATCAGACTAGGGTGAGGAAGGACCTAAGTAAGTTATGGAGAGCAAATAAATTCCTTATGCAAATTAGTTTGGAAATTAGACCATCTGATTGGTTGATGCAATTCTCATTAGGGATGGCCATCGGCCATCGATGTTTATAAACCATCGATGGGTTATGGTCGATGTTCAATAGTTTTTACATCAATGTTTAGTTAAAACGACTAGTTTTGTTTTGCTATTTCCTGTTACACAGAGCAAAGCTCCACCCACGACACCAGTGAAGCCCCGCCCCCATATTCTGATTGGCCCTCAGGCCAGTCAGTCAAATGCAATGGATGACCACTGATATGTAACAACATCGATGGCAAAGGCAACAATGGCCATCATTAATACTCATTCAAAACATTCCATTCCGATTGGTTTATGTACTGTCAGTCAACAGTTTTCTATTTTACTACTTTTGATGGGACCATCATGCATTAGTCTTCAACCAAGAAGCCAATTGGTCAAGAATGTTCTTGTTATCAACCATCTTTGGCTGGTTTTGTAAGTTTTCAATCAGACTAGGGTGAGGAAGGACCTAAGTAAGTTATGGAGAGCAAATAAATTCCTTATGCAAATTAGTTTGGAAATTAGACCATCTGATTGGTTGATGCAATTCTCATTAGGGATGGCCATCGGCCATCGATGTTTATAAACCATCGATGGGTTATGGTCGATGTTCAATAGTTTTTACATCAATGTTTAGTTAAAACGACTAGTTTTGTTATTTCCTGGTACACAGAGCAAAGTTCCACCCACGACACCAGTGAAGCCCCACCCCCATATTCTGATTGGCCCACAGGCCAGTCAGTCAAATGCAATGGATGACCACTGATATGTAACAACATCGATGGCAAAGGCAACAATGGCCATCATTAATACTCATTCAAAACAATCCATTCCGATTGGTTTATGTACTGTCAGTCAACAGTTTTCTATTTTACTACTTTTGATGGGACCATCATGCAATAGTCTTCAACCAGGAAGCCAATTGGTCAAGAATGTTCTTGTTATCAACCATCTTTGGCTGGTTTTGTAGGTTTTCAATCAGACTAGGGTGAGGAAGGACCTAAGTAAGTTAATGAGAGCAAATAAATTCCTTATGCAAATTAGTTTGGAAATTAGACCATCTGATTGGTTGATGCAATTCTCATTAGGGATGGCCATCGATGTTTATAAACCATCGATGGGTTATGGTCGATGTTCAATAGTTTTTACATCAATGTTTAGTTAAAACGACTAGTTTTGTTTTACTATTTCCTGGTACACAGAGCAAAGCTACACCCATGACACCAGTGAAGCCCCGCACCCATATTCTGATTGGCCCACAGGCAAGTCAGTCAAATACAATGGATGACCACTGATATGTAACAACATCGATGGCAAAGGCAACAATGGCAATCATTAATACTCATTCAAAACAATCCATTCCGATTTGTTTATGTACTGTCAGCCAACAGTTTTCTATTTTACTACTTTTGATGGGACCATCATGCAATAGTCTTCAACCAGGAAGCCAATTGGTCGAGAAAGTTCTTGTTATCAACCATCTTTGGCTGGTTTTGTATGTTTTCAATCAGACTAGGGTGAGGAAGGACCTAAGTAAGTTATGGAGAGCAAATAAATTCCTTATGCAAATTAGTTTGGAAATTAGACCATCTGATTGGTTGATGCAATTCTCATTAGGGATGGCCATCGGCCATCGATGTTTATAAACCATCGATGGGTTATGGTCGATGTTCAATAGTTTTTACATCAATGTTTAGTTAAAACGACTAGTTTTGTTTTGCTATTTCCTGGTACACAGAGCAAAGTTCCACCCACGACACCAGTGAAGCCCCGCCCCCATATTCTGATTGGCCCACAGGCCAGTCAGTCAAATGCAAATGATGACCACTGATATGTAACAACATCGATGGCAAAGGCAACAATGGCCATCATTAATACTCATTCAAAACAATCCATTCCGATTGGTTTATGTACTGTCAGTCAACAGTTTTCTATTTTACTACTTTTGATGGGACCATCATGCAATAGTCTTCAACCAGGAAGCCAATTGGTCAAGAATGTTCTTGTTATCAACCATCTTTGGCTGGTTTTGTAGGTTTTCAATCAGACTAGGGTGAGGAAGGACCTAAGTAAGTTAATGAGAGCAAATAAATTCCTTATGCAAATTAGTTTGGAAATTAGACCATCTGATTGGTTGATGCAATTCTCATTAGGGATGGCCATCGATGTTTATAAACCATCGATGGGTTATGGTCGATGTTCAATAGTTTTTACATCAATGTTTAGTTAAAACGACTAGTTTTGTTTTACTATTTCCTGGTACACAGAGCAAAGCTCCACCCATGACACCAGTGAAGCCCCGCACCCATATTCTGATTGGCCCACAGGCCAGTCAGTCAAATACAATGGATGACCACTGATATGTAACAACATCGATGGCAAAGGCAACAATGGCAATCATTAATACTCATTCAAAACAATCCATTCCGATTTGTTTATGTACTGTCAGCCAACAGTTTTCTATTTTACTACTTTTGATGGGACCATCATGCAATAGTCTTCAACCAGGAAGCCAATTGGTCGAGAATGTTCTTGTTATCAACCATCTTTGGCTGGTTTTGTATGTTTTCAATCAGACTAGGGTGAGGAAGGACCTAAGTAAGTTATGGAGAGCAAATAAATTCCTTATGCAAATTAGTTTGGAAATTAGACCATCTGATTGGTTGATGCAATTCTCATTAGGGATGGCCATCGGCCATCGATGTTTATAAACCATCGATGGGTTATGGTCGATGTTCAATAGTTTTTACATCAATGTTTAGTTAAAATGACTAGTTTTGTTATTTCCTGGTACACAGAGCAAAGTTCCACCCACGACACCAGTGAAGCCCCGCCCCCATATTCTGATTGGCCCACAGGCCAGTCAGTCAAATGCAATGGATGACCACTGATATGTAACAACATCGATGGCAAAGGCAACAATGGCCATCATTAATACTCATTCAAAACAATCCATTCCGATTGGTTTATGTACTGTCAGTAAACAGTTTTCTATTTTACTACTTTTGATGGGACCATCATGCAATAGTCTTCAACCAGGAAGCCAATTGGTCAAGAATGTTCTTGTTATCAACCATCTTTGGCTGGTTTTGTAGGTTTTCAATCAGACTAGGGTGAGGAAGGACCTAAGTAAGTTATTGAGAGCAAATAAATTCCTTATGCAAATTAGTTTGGAAATTAGACCATCTGATTGGTTGATGCAATTCTCATTAGGGATGGCCATCGATGGTTATAAACCATCGATGGGTTATGGTCGATGTTCAATAGTTTTTACATCAATGTTTAGTTAAAACGACTAGTTTTGTTTTGCTATTTCCTGGTACACAGAGCAAAGCTCCACCCACGACACCAGTGAAGCCCCGCCCCCATATTCTGATTGGCCCACAGGCCAGTCAGTCAAATACAATGGATGACCACTAATATGTAACAACATCGATGGCAAAGGCAACAATGGCCATCATTAATACTCATTCAAAACAATCCATTCCGATTGGTTTATGTACTGTCAGCCAACAGTTTTCTATTTTACTACTTTTGATGGGACCATCATGCAATAGTCTTCAACCAGGAAGCCAATTGGTCAAGAATGTTCTTGTTATCAACCATCTTTGGCTGGTTTTGTAGGTTTTCAATCAGACTAGGGTGAGGAAGGACCTAAGTAAGTTATGGAGAGCAAATAAATTCCTTATGCAAATTAGTTTGGAAATTAGACCATCTGATTGGTTGATGCAATTCTCATTAGGGATGGCCATCGGCCATCGATGTTTATAAACCATCGATGGGTTATGGTCGATGTTCAATAGTTTTTACATCAATGTTTAGTTAAAACGACTAGTTTTTTTTGCTATTTCCTGGTACACAGAGCAAAGCTCCACCCACGACACCAGTGAAGCCCCGCCCCCATATTCTGATTGGCCCACAGGCCAGTCAGTCAAATACAATGGATGACCACTGATTTGTAACAACATCGATGGCAAAGCCAACAATAACCATCATTAATACTCATTCAAAACAATCCATTCCGATTGGTTTATGTACTGTCAGTCAACAGTTTTCTATTTTACTACTTTTGATGGGACCATCATGCAATAGTCTTCAACCAGGAAGCCAATTGGTCAAGAATGTTCTTGTTATCAACCATCTTTGGCTGGTTTTGTGGGTTTTCAATCAGACTAGGGTGAGGAAGGACCTAAGTAAGTTATGGAGAGCAAATAAATTCCTTATGCAAATTAGTTTGGAAATTAGACCATCTGATTTGTTGATGCAACTCTCATTAGGGATGGCCATCGGCTATCGATGTTTATAAACCATCGATGGGTTATGGTCGATGTTCAATAGTTTTTACATCAATATTTAGTTAAAACGACTAGTTTTGTTATTTCCTGGTACACAGAGCAAAGTTCCACCCACGACACCAGTGAAGCCCCGCCCCGCCCCCATATTCTGATTGGCCCACAGGCCAGTCAGTCAAATGCAATGGACGACCACTGATATGTAACAACATCGATGGCAAAGGCAACAATGGCCATCATTAAAACTCATTCAAAACAATCCATTCCGATTGGTTTATGTACTGTCAGTCAACAGTTTTCTATTTTACTACTTTTGATGGGACCATCATGCAATAGTCTTCAACCAGGAAGCCAATTGGTCAAGAATGTTCTTGTTATCAACCATCTTTGGCTGGTTTTGTAGGTTTTCAATCAGACTAGGGTGAGGAAGGACCTAAGTAAGTTAATGAGAGCAAATAAATTCCTTATGCAAATTAGTTTGGAAATTAGACCATCTGATTGGTTGATGCAATTCTCATTAGGGATGGCCATCGATGTTTATAAACCATCGATGGGTTATGGTCGATGTTCAATAGTTTTTACATCAATGTTTAGTTAAAACGACTAGTTTTGTTTTACTATTTCCTGGTACACAGAGCAAAGCACCACCCATGACACCAGTGAAGCCCCGCACCCATATTCTGATTGGCCCACAGGCCAGTCAGTCAAATACAATGGATGACCACTGATATGTAACAACATCGATGGCAAAGGCAACAATGGCAATCATTAATACTCATTCAAAACAATCCATTCCAATTTGTATATGTACTGTCAGTCAACAGTTTTCTATTTTACTACTTTTGATGGGACCATCATGCATTAGTCTTCAACCAAGAAGCCAATTGGTCAAGAATGTTCTTGTTATCAACCATCTTTGGCTGGTTTTGTAAGTTTTCAATCAGACTAGGGTGAGGAAGGACCTAAGTAAGTTATGGAGAGCAAATAAATTCCTTATGCAAATTAGTTTGGAAATTAGACCATCTGATTGGTTGATGCAATTCTCATTAGGGATGGCCATCGGCCATCGATGTTTATAAACCATCGATGGGTTATGGTCGATGTTCAATAGTTTTTACATCAATGTTTAGTTAAAACGACTAGTTTTGTTTTGCTATTTCCTGTTACACAGAGCAAAGCTCCACCCACGACACCAGGGAAGCCCCGCCCCCATATTCTGATTGGCCCTCAGGCCAGTCAGTCAAATGCAATGGATGACCACTGATATGTAACAACATCGATGGCAAAGGCAACAATGGCCATCATTAATACTCATTCAAAACATTCCATTCCGATTGGTTTATGTACTGTCAGTCAACAGTTTTCTATTTTACTACTTTTGATGGGACCATCATGCAATAGTCTTCAACCAGGAAGCCAATTGGTCAAGAATGTTCTTGTTATCAACCATCTTTGGCTGGTTTTGTAGGTTTTCAATCAGACTAGGGTGAGGAAGGACCTAAGTAAGTTATTGAGAGCAAATAAATTCCTTATGCAAATTAGTTTGGAAATTAGACCATCTGATTGGTTGATGCAATTCTCATTAGGGATGGCCATCGATGGTTATAAACCATCGATGGGTTATGGTCGATGTTCAATAGTTTTTACATCAATGTTTAGTTAAAACGACTAGTTTTGTTTTGCTATTTCCTGGTACACAGAGCAAAGTTCCACCCACGACACCAGTGAAGCCCCGCCCCCATATTCTGATTGGCCCACAGGCCAGTCAGTCAAATGCAATGGATGACCACTGATATGTAACAACATCGATGGCAAAGGCAACAATGGCCATCATTAATACTCATTAAAAACAAATCCATTCCGATTGGTTTATGTACTGTCAGTCAACAGTTTTCTATTTTACTACTTTTGATGGGACCATCATGCAATAGTCTTCAACCAGGAAGCCAATTGGTCAAGAATGTTCTTGTTATCAACCATCTTTGGCTGGTTTTGTGGGTTTTCAATCAGACTAGGGTGAGGAAGGACCTAAGTAAGTTATGGAGAGCAAATAAATTCCTTATGCAAATTAGTTTGGAAATTAGACCATCTGATTGGTTGATGCAATTCTCATTAGGGATGGCCATCGATGTTTATAAACCATCGATGGGTTATGGTCGATGTTCAATAGTTTTTACATCAATGTTTAGTTAAAACGACTAGTTTTGTTTTGCTATTTCCTGTTACACAGAGCAAAGCTCCACCCACGACACCAGTGAAGCCCCGCCCCCATATTCTGATTGGCCCTCAGGCCAGTCAGTCAAATGCAATGGATGACCACTGATATGTAACAACATCGATGGCAAAGGCAACAATGGCCATCATTAATACTCATTCAAAACATTCCATTCCGATTGGTTTATGTACTGTCAGTCAACAGTTTTCTATTTTACTACTTTTGATGGGACCATCATGCATTAGTCTTCAACCAAGAAGCCAATTGGTCAAGAATGTTCTTGTTATCAACCATCTTTGGCTGGTTTTGTAAGTTTTCAATCAGACTAGGGTGAGGAAGGACCTAAGTAAGTTATGGAGAGCAAATAAATTCCTTATGCAAATTAGTTTGGAAATTAGACCATCTGATTGGTTGATGCAATTCTCATTAGGGATGGCCATCGGCCATCGATGTTTATAAACCATCGATGGGTTATGGTCGATGTTCAGTAGTTTTTACATCAATGTTTAGTTAAAACGACTAGTTTTGTTTTGCTATTTCCTGTTACACAGAGCAAAGTTCCACCCACGACACCAGTGAAGCCCCGCCCCCATATTCTGATTGGCCCACAGGCCAGTCAGTCAAATACAATGGATGACCACTGATATGTAACAACATCGATGGCAAAGGCAACAATGGCCATCATTAATACTCATTCAAAACAATCCATTCCGATTGGTTTATGTACTGTCAGTCAACAGTTTTCTATTTTACTACTTTTGATGGGACCATCATGCAATAGTCTTCAACCAGGAAGCCAATTGGTCAAGAATGTTCTTGTTATCAACCATCTTTGGCTGGTTTTGTAGGTTTTCAATCAGACTAGGGTGAGGAAGGACCTAAGTAAGTTATTGAGAGCAAATAAATTCCTTATGCAAATTAGTTTGGAAATTAGACCATCTGATTGGTTGATGCAATTCTCATTAGGGATGGCCATCGATGGTTATAAACCATCGATGGGTTATGGTTGATGTTCAATAGTTTTTACATCAATGTTTAGTTAAAACGACTAGTTTTGTTTTGCTATTTCCTGGTACACAGAGCAAAGTTCCATCCACGACACCAGTGAAGCCCCGCCCCCATATTCTGATTGGCCCACAGGCCTGTCAGTCAAATGCAATGGATGACCACTGATATGTAACAACATTGATGGCAAAGGCAACAATGGCCATCATTAATACTCATTCAAAACAATCCATTCCGATTGGTTTATGTACTGTCAGTCAACAGTTTTCTATTTTACTACTTTTGATGGGACCATCATGCAATAGTCTTCAACCAGAAAGCCAATTGGTCAAGAATGTTCTTGTTATCAACCATCTTTGGCTGGTTTTGTAGGTTTTCAATCAGACTAGGGTAAGGAAGGACCTAAGTAAGTTAATGAGAGCAAATAAATTCCTTATGCAAATTAGTTTGGAAATTAGACCATCTGATTGGTTGATGCAATTCTCATTAGGGATGGCCATCGATGTTTATAAACCATCGATGGGTTATGGTCGATGTTCAATAGTTTTTACATCAATGTTTAGTTAAAACGACTAGTTTTGTTTTACTATTTCCTGGTACACAGAGCAAAGCTCCACCCATGACACCAGTGAAGCCCCGCACCCATATTCTGATTGGCCCACAGGCCAGTCAGTCAAATACATTGGATGACCACTGATATGTAACAACATCGATGGCAAAGGCAACAATGGCAATCATTAATACTCATTCAAAACAATCCATTCCGATTTGTTTATGTACTGTCAGCCAACAGTTTTCTATTTTACTACTTTTGATGGGACCATCATGAAATAGTCTTCAACCAGGAAGCCAATTGGTCAAGAATGTTCTTGTTATCAACCATCTTTGGCTGGTTTTGTATGTTTTCAATCAGACTAGGGTGAGGAAGGACCTAAGTAAGTTATGGAGAGCAAATAAATTCCTTATGCAAATTAGTTTGGAAATTAGACCATCTGATTGGTTGATGCAATTCTCATTAGGGATGGCCATCGGCCATCGATGTTTATAAACCATCGATGGGTTATGGTCGATGTTCAATAGTTTTTACATCAATGTTTAGTTAAAACGACTAGTTTTGTTTTGCTATTTCCTGTTACACAGAGCAAAGCTCCACCCACGACACCAGTGAAGCCCCGCCCCCATATTCTGATTGGCCCTCAGGCCAGTCAGTCAAATGCAATGGATGACCACTGATATGTAACAACATCGATGGCAAAGGCAACAATGGCCATCATTAATACTCATTCAAAACATTCCATTCCGATTGGTTTATGTACTGTCAGTCACCAGTTTTCTATTTTACTACTTTTGATGGGACCATCATGCATTAGTCTTCAACCAAGAAGCCAATTGGTCAAGAATGTTCTTGTTATCAACCATCTTTGGCTGGTTTTGTAAGTTTTCAATCAGACTAGGGTGAGGAAGGACCTAAGTAAGTTATGGAGAGCAAATAAATTCCTTATGCAAATTAGTTTGGAAATTAGACCATCTGATTGGTTGATGCAATTCTCATTAGGGATGGCCATCGGCCATCGATGTTTATAAACCATCGATGGGTTATGGTCGATGTTCAATAGTTTTTACATCAATGTTTAGTTAAAACGACTAGTTTTGTTATTTCCTGGTACACAGAGCAAAGTTCCACCCACGACACCAGTGAAGCCCCGCCCCCATATTCTGATTGGCCCACAGGCCAGTCAGTCAAATGCAATGGATGACTACTGATATGTAACAACATCGATGGCAAAGGCAACAATGGCCATCATTAATACTCATTCAAAACAATCCATTCCGATTGGTTTATGTACTGTCAGTCAACAGTTTTCTATTTTACTACTTTTGATGGGACCATCATGCAATAGTCTTCAACCAGGAAGCCAATTGGTCAAGAATGTTCTTGTTATCAACCATCTTTGGCTGGTTTTGTAGGTTTTCAATCAGACTAGGGTGAGGAAGGACCTAAGTAAGTTAATGAGAGCAAATAAATTCCTTATGCAAATTAGTTTGGAAATTAGACCATCTGATTGGTTGATGCAATTCTCATTAGGGATGGCCATCGATGTTTATAAACCATCGATGGGTTATGGTCGATGTTCAATAGTTTTTACATCAATGTTTAGTTAAAACGACTAGTTTTGTTTTACTATTTCCTGGTACACAGAGCAAAGCTCCACCCATGACACCAGTGAAGCCCCGCACCCATATTCTGATTGGCCCACAGGCCAGTCAGTCAAATACAATGGATGACCACTGATATGTAACAACATCGATGGCAAAGGCAACAATGGCAATCATTAATACTCATTCAAAACAATCCATTCCGATTTGTTTATGTACTGTCAGCCAACAGTTTTCTATTTTACTACTTTTGATGGGACCATCATGCAATAGTCTTCAACCAGGAAGCCAATTGGTCGAGAATGTTCTTGTTATCAACCATCTTTGGCTGGTTTTGTATGTTTTCAATCAGACTAGGGTGAGGAAGGACCTAAGTAAGTTATGGAGAGCAAATAAATTCCTTATGCAAATTAGTTTGGAAATTAGACCATCTGATTGGTTGATGCAATTCTCATTAGGGATGGCCATCGGCCATCGATGTTTATAAACCATCGATGGGTTATGGTCGATGTTCAATAGTTTTTACATCAATGTTTAGTTAAAACGACTAGTTTTGTTTTGCTATTTCCTGGTACACAGAGCAAAGTTCCACCCACGACACCAGTGAAGCCCCGCCCCCATATTCTGATTGGCCCACAGGCCAGTCAGTCAAATGCAATGGATGACCACTGATATGTAACAACATCGATGGCAAAAGCAACAATGGCCATCATTAATACTCATTCAAAACAATCCATTCCGATTGGTTTATGTACTGTCAGTCAACAGTTTTCTATTTTACTACTTTTGATGGGACCATCATGCAATAGTCTTCAACCAGGAAGCCAATTGGTCAAGAATGTTCTTGTTATCAACCATCTTTGGCTGGTTTTGTAGGTTTTCATTCAGACTAGGGTGAGGAAGGACCTAAGTAAGTTAATGAGAGCAAATAAATTCCTTATGCAAATTAGTTTGGAAATTAGACCATCTGATTGGTTGATGCAATTCTCATTAGGGATGGCCATCGATGTTTATAAACCATCGATGGGTTATGGTCGATGTTCAATAGTTTTTACATCAATGTTTAGTTAAAACGACTAGTTTTGTTTTACTATTTCCTGGTACACAGAGCAAAGCTCCACCCATGACACCAGTGAAGCCCCGCACCCATATTCTGATTGGCCCACAGGCCAGTCAGTCAAATACAATGGATGACCACTGATATGTAACAACATCGATGGCAAAGGCAACAATGGCAATCATTAATACTCATTCAAAACAATCCATTGCGATTTGTTTATGTACTGTCAGCCAACAGTTTTCTATTTTACTACTTTTGATGGGACCATCATGCAATAGTCTTCAACCAGGAAGCCAATTGGTCGAGAATGTTCTTGTTATCAACCATCTTTGGCTGGTTTTGTATGTTTTCAATCAGACTAGGGTGAGGAAGGACCTAAGTAAGTTATGGAGAGCAAATAAATTCCTTATGCAAATTAGTTTGGAAATTAGACCATCTGATTGGTTGATGCAATTCTCATTAGGGATGGCCATCGGCCATCGGCCATCGATGTTTATAAACCATCGATGGGTTATGGTCGATGTTCAATAGTTTTTACATCAATGTTTAGTTAAAACGACTAGTTTTGTTTTGCTATTTCCTGGTACACAGAGCAAAGTTCCATCCACGACACCAGTGAAGCCCCGCCCCCATATTCTGATTGGCCCACAGGCCAGTCAGTCAAATGCAATGGATGACCACTGATATGTAACAACATCGATGGCAAAGGCAACAATGGCCATCATTAATACTCATTCAAAACAATCCATTCCGATTGGTTTATGTACTGTCAGTCAACAGTTTTCTATTTTACTACTTTTGATGGGACCATCATGCAATAGTCTTCAACCAGAAAGCCAATTGGTCAAGAATGTTCTTGTTATCAACCATCTTTGGCTGGTTTTGTAGGTTTTCAATCAGACTAGGGTAAGGAAGGACCTAAGTAAGTTAATGAGAGCAAATAAATTCCTTATGCAAATTAGTTTGGAAATTAGACCATGTGATTGGTTGATGCAATTCTCATTAGGGATGGCCATCGATGTTTATAAACCATCGATGGGTTATGGTCGATGTTCAATAGTTTTTACATCAATGTTTAGTTAAAACGACTAGTTTTGTTTTGCTATTTCCTGTTACACAGAGCAAAGCTCCACCCACGACACCAGTGAAGCCCCGCCCCCATATTCTGATTGGCCCTCAGGCCAGTCAGTCAAATGCAATGGATGACCACTGATATGTAACAACATCGATGGCAAAGGCAACAATGGCCATCATTAATACTCATTCAAAACATTCCATTCCGATTGGTTTATGTACTGTCAGTCACCAGTTTTCTATTTTACTACTTTTGATGGGACCATCATGCATTAGTCTTCAACCAAGAAGCCAATTGGTCAAGAATGTTCTTGTTATCAACCATCTTTGGCTGGTTTTGTAAGTTTTCAATCAGACTAGGGTGAGGAAGGACCTAAGTAAGTTATGGAGAGCAAATAAATTCCTTATGCAAATTAGTTTGGAAATTAGACCATCTGATTGGTTGATGCAATTCTCATTAGGGATGGCCATCGGCCATCGATGTTTATAAACCATCGATGGGTTATGGTCGATGTTCAATAGTTTTTACATCAATGTTTAGTTAAAACGACTAGTTTTGTTATTTCCTGGTACACAGAGCAAAGTTCCACCCACGACACCAGTGAAGCCCCGCCCCCATATTCTGATTGGCCCACAGGCCAGTCAGTCAAATGCAATGGATGACCACTGATATGTAACAACATCGATGGCAAAGGCAACAATGGCCATCATTAATACTCATTCAAAACAATCCATTCCGATTGGTTTATGTACTGTCAGTCAACAGTTTTCTATTTTACTACTTTTGATGGGACCATCATGCAATAGTCTTCAACCAGGAAGCCAATTGGTCAAGAATGTTCTTGTTATCAACCATCTTTGGCTGGTTTTGTAGGTTTTCAATCAGACTAGGGTGAGGAAGGACCTAAGTAAGTTAATGAGAGCAAATAAATTCCTTATGCAAATTAGTTTGGAAATTAGACCATCTGATTGGTTGATGCAATTCTCATTAGGGATGGCCATCGATGTTTATAAACCATCGATGGGTTATGGTCGATGTTCAATAGTTTTTACATCAATGTTTAGTTAAAACGACTAGTTTTGTTTTACTATTTCCTGGTACACAGAGCAAAGCTCCACCCATGACACCAGTGAAGCCCCGCACCCATATTCTGATTGGCCCACAGGCCAGTCAGTCAAATACAATGGATGACCACTGATATGTAACAACATCGATGGCAAAGGCAACAATGGCAATCATTAATACTCATTCAAAACAATCCATTCCGATTTGTTTATGTACTGTCAGCCAACAGTTTTCTATTTTACTACTTTTGATGGGACCATCATGCAATAGTCTTCAACCAGGAAGCCAATTGGTCGAGAATGTTCTTGTTATCAACCATCTTTGGCTGGTTTTGTATGTTTTCAATCAGACTAGGGTGAGGAAGGACCTAAGTAAGTTATGGAGAGCAAATAAATTCCTTATGCAAATTAGTTTGGAAATTAGACCATCTGATTGGTTGATGCAATTCTCATTAGGGATGGCCATCGGCCATCGATGTTTATAAACCATCGATGGGTTATGGTCGATGTTCAATAGTTTTTACATCAATGTTTAGTTAAAACGACTAGTTTTGTTTTGCTATTTCCTGGTACACAGAGCAAAGTTCCACCCACGACACCAGTGAAGCCCCGCCCCCATATTCTGATTGGCCCACAGGCCAGTCAGTCAAATGCAATGGATGACCACTGATATGTAACAACATCGATGGCAAATGCAACAATGGCCATCATTAATACTCATTCAAAACAATCCATTCCGATTGGTTTATGTACTGTCAGTCAACAGTTTTCTATTTTACTACTTTTGATGGGACCATCATGCAATAGTCTTCAACCAGGAAGCCAATTGGTCAAGAATGTTCTTGTTATCAACCATCTTTGGCTGGTTTTGTAGGTTTTCATTCAGACTAGGGTGAGGAAGGACCTAAGTAAGTTAATGAGAGCAAATAAATTCCTTATGCAAATTAGTTTGGAAATTAGACCATCTGATTGGTTGATGCAATTCTCATTAGGGATGGCCATCGATGTTTATAAACCATCGATGGGTTATGGTCGATGTTCAATAGTTTTTACATCAATGTTTAGTTAAAACGACTAGTTTTGTTTTACTATTTCCTGGTACACAGAGCAAAGCTCCACCCATGACACCAGTGAAGCCCCGCACCCATATTCTGATTGGCCCACAGGCCAGTCAGTCAAATACAATGGATGACCACTGATATGTAACAACATCGATGGCAAAGGCAACAATGGCAATCATTAATACTCATTCAAAACAATCCATTGCGATTTGTTTATGTACTGTCAGCCAACAGTTTTCTATTTTACTACTTTTGATGGGACCATCATGCAATAGTCTTCAACCAGGAAGCCAATTGGTCGAGAATGTTCTTGTTATCAACCATCTTTGGCTGGTTTTGTATGTTTTCAATCAGACTAGGGTGAGGAAGGACCTAAGTAAGTTATGGAGAGCAAATAAATTCCTTATGCAAATTAGTTTGGAAATTAGACAATCTGATTGGTTGATGCAATTCTCATTAGGGATGGCCATCGGCCATCGATGTTTATAAACCATCGATGGGTTATGGTCGATGTTCAATAGTTTTTACATCAATGTTTAGTTAAAACGACTAGTTTTGTTTTACTATTTCCTGGTACACAGAGCAAAGCTCCACCCATGACACCAGTGAAGCCCCGCACCCATATTCTGATTGGCCCACAGGCCAGTCAGTCAAATACAATGGATGACCACTGATATGTAACAACATTGATGGCAAAGGCAACAATGGCAATCATTAATACTCATTCAAAACAATCCATTCCGATCTGTTTATGTACTGTCAGCCAACAGTTTTCTATTTTACTACTTTTGATGGGACCATCATGCAATAGTCTTCAACCAGGAAGCCAATTGGTCGAGAATGTTCTTGTTATCAACCATCTTTGGCTGGTTTTGTATGTTTTCAATCAGACTAGGGTGAGGAAGGACCTAAGTAAGTTATGGAGAGCAAATAAATTCCTTATGCAAATTAGTTTGGAAATTAGACCATCTGATTGGTTGATGCAATTCTCATTAGGGATGGCCATCGGCCATCGATGTTTATAAACCATCGATGGGTTATGGTCGATGTTCAATAGTTTTTACATCAATGTTTAGTTAAAATGACTAGTTTTGTTATTTCCTGGTACACAGAGCAAAGTTCCACCCACGACACCAGTGAAGCCCCGCCCCCATATTCTGATTGGCCCACAGGCCAGTCAGTCAAATGCAATGGATGACCACTGATATGTAACAACATCGATGGCAAAGGCAACAATGGCCATCATTAATACTCATTCAAAACAATCCATTCCGATTGGTTTATGTACTGTCAGTCAACAGTTTTCTATTTTACTACTTTTGATGGGACCATCATGCAATAGTCTTCAACCAGGAAGCCAATTGGTCAAGAATGTTCTTGTTATCAACCATCTTTGGCTGGTTTTGTAGGTTTTCAATCAGACTAGGGTGAGGAAGGACCTAAGTAAGTTATTGAGAGCAAATAAATTCCTTATGCAAATTAGTTTGGAAATTAGACCATCTGATTGGTTGATGCAATTCTCATTAGGGATGGCCATCGATGGTTATAAACCATCGATGGGTTATGGTCGATGTTCAATAGTTTTTACATCAATGTTTAGTTAAAACGACTAGTTTTGTTTTGCTATTTCCTGGTACACAGAGCAAAGTTCCACCCACGACACCAGTGAAGCCCCGCCCCCATATTCTGATTGGCCCACAGGCCAGTCAGTCAAATGCAATGGATGACCACTGATATGTAACAACATCGATGGCAAAGGCAACAATGGCCATCATTAATACTCATTCAAAACAATCCATTCCGATTGGTTTATGTACTGTCAGTCAACAGTTTTCTATTTTACTACTTTTGATGGGACCATCATGCAATAGTCTTCAACCAGGAAGCCAATTGGTCAAGAATGTTCTTGTTATCAACCATCTTTGGCTGGTTTTGTAGGTTTTCAATCAGACTAGGGTAAGGAAGGACCTAAGTAAGTTAATGAGAGCAAATAAATTCCTTATGCAAATTAGTTTGGAAATTAGACCATCTGATTGGTTGATGCAATTCTCATTAGGGATGGCCATCGATGTTTATAAACCATCGATGGGTTATGGTCGATGTTCAATAGTTTTTACATCAATGTTTAGTTAAAACGACTAGTTTTGTTTTACTATTTCCTGGTACACAGAGCAAAGCTCCACCCATGACACCAGTGAAGCCCCGCACCCATATTCTGATTGGCCCACAAGCCAGTCAGTCAAATACAATGGATGACCACTGATATGTAACAACATCGATGGCAAAGGCAACAATGGCAATCATTAATACTCATTCAAAACAATCCATTCCGATTTGTTTATGTACTGTCAGCCAACAGTTTTCTATTTTACTACTTTTGATGGGACCATCATGCAATAGTCTTCAACCAGGAAGCCAATTGGTCAAGAATGTTCTTGTTATCAACCATCTTTGGCTGGTTTTGTATGTTTTCAATCAGACTAGGGTGAGGAAGGACCTAAGTAAGTTATGGAGAGCAAATAAATTCCTTATGCAAATTAGTTTGGAAATTAGACCATCTGATTGGTTGATGCAATTCTCATTAGGGATGGCCATCGGCCATCGATGTTTATAAACCATCGATGGGTTATGGTCGATGTTCAATAGTTTTTACATCAATGTTTAGTTAAAACGACTAGTTTTGTTTTGCTATTTCCTGTTACACAGAGCAAAGCTCCACCCACGACACCAGTGAAGCCCCGCCCCCATATTCTGATTGGCCCTCAGGCCAGTCAGTCAAATGCAATGGATGACCACTGATATGTAACAACATCGATGGCAAAGGCATCAATGGCCATCATTAATACTCATTCAAAACAATCCATTCCGATTGGTTTATGTACTGTGAGTCAACAGTTTTCTATTTTACTACTTTTGATGGGACCATCATGCAATAGTCTTCAACCAGGAAGCCAATTGGTCAAGAATGTTCTTGTTATCAACCATCTTTGGCTGGTTTTGTAGGTTTTCAATCAGACTAGGGTGAGGAAGGACCTAAGTAAGTTATTGAGAGCAAATAAATTCCTTATGCAAATTAGTTTGGAAATTAGACCATCTGATTGGTTGATGCAATTCTCATTAGGGATGGCCATCGATGGTTATAAACCATCGATGGGTTATGGTCGATGTTCAATAGTTTTTACATCAATGTTTAGTTAAAACGACTAGTTTTGTTTTGCTATTTCCTGGTACACAGAGCAAAGTTCCACCCACGACACCAGTGAAGCCCCGCCCCCATATTCTGATTGGCCCACAGGCCAGTCAGTCAAATGCAATGGATGACCACTGATATGTAACAACATCGATGGCAAAGGCAACAATGGCCATCATTAATACTCATTCAAAACAATCCATTCCGATTGGTTTATGTACTGTCAGTCAACAGTTTTCTATTTTACTACTTTTGATGGGACCATCATGCAATAGTCTTCAACCAGGAAGCCAATTGGTCAAGAATGTTCTTGTTATCAACCATCTTTGGCTGGTTTTGTAGGTTTTCAATCAGACTAGGGTAAGGAAGGACCTAAGTAAGTTAATGAGAGCAAATAAATTCCTTATGCAAATTAGTTTGGAAATTAGACCATCTGATTGGTTGATGCAATTCTCATTAGGGATGGCCATCGATGTTTATAAACCATCGATGGGTTATGGTCGATGTTCAATAGTTTTTACATCAATGTTTAGTTAAAACGACTAGTTTTGTTTTACTATTTCCTGGTACACAGAGCAAAGCTCCACCCATGACACCAGTGAAGCCCCGCACCCATATTCTGATTGGCCCACAAGCCAGTCAGTCAAATACAATGGATGACCACTGATATGTAACAACATTGATGGCAAAGGCAACAATGGCAATCATTAATACTCATTCAAAACAATCCATTCCGATTTGTTTATGTACTGTCAGCCAACAGTTTTCTATTTTACTACTTTTGATGGGACCATCATGCAATAGTCTTCAACCAGGAAGCCAATTGGTCAAGAATGTTCTTGTTATCAACCATCTTTGGCTGGTTTTGTATGTTTTCAATCAGACTAGGGTGAGGAAGGACCTAAGTAAGTTATGGAGAGCAAATAAATTCCTTATGCAAATTAGTTTGGAAATTAGACCATCTGATTGGTTGATGCAATTCTCATTAGGGATGGCCATCGGCCATCGATGTTTATAAACCATCGATGGGTTATGGTCGATGTTCAATAGTTTTTACATCAATGTTTAGTTAAAACGACTAGTTTTGTTTTGCTATTTCCTGGTACACAGAGCAAAGTTCCACCCACGACACCAGTGAAGCCCCGCCCCCATATTCTGATTGGCCCTCAGGCCAGTCAGTCAAATGCAATGGATGACCACTGATATGTAACAACATCGATGGCAAAGGCATCAATGGCCATCATTAATACTCATTCAAAACATTCCATTCCGATTGGTTTATGTACTGTCAGTCAACAGTTTTCTATTTTACTACTTTTGATGGGACCATCATGCATTAGTCTTCAACCAAGAAGCCAATTGGTCAAGAATGTTCTTGTTATCAACCATCTTTGGCTGGTTTTGTAAGTTTTCAATCAGACTAGGGTGAGGAAGGACCTAAGTAAGTTATGGAGAGCAAATAAATTCCTTATGCAAATTAGTTTGGAAATTAGACCATCTGATTGGTTGATGCAATTCTCATTAGGGATGGCCATCGGCCATCGATGTTTATAAACCATCGATGGGTTATGGTCGATGTTCAATAGTTTTTACATCAATGTTTAGTTAAAACGACTAGTTTTGTTATTTCCTGGTACACAGAGCAAAGTTCCACCCACGACACCAGTGAAGCCCCGCCCCCATATTCTGATTGGCCCACAGGCCAGTCAGTCAAATGCAATGGATGACCACTGATATGTAACAACATCGATGGCAAAGGCAACAATGGCCATCATTAATACTCATTCAAAACAATCCATTCCGATTGGTTTATGTACTGTCAGTCAACAGTTTTCTATTTTACTACTTTTGATGGGACCATCATGCAATAGTCTTCAACCAGGAAGCCAATTGGTCAAGAATGTTCTTGTTATCAACCATCTTTGGCTGGTTTTGTAGGTTTTCAATCAGACTAGGGTGAGGAAGGACCTAAGTAAGTTAATGAGAGCAAATAAATTCCTTATGCAAATTAGTTTGGAAATTAGACCATCTGATTGGTTGATGCAATTCTCATTAGGGATGGCCATCGATGTTTATAAACCATCGATGGGTTATGGTCGATGTTCAATAGTTTTTACATCAATGTTTAGTTAAAACGACTAGTTTTGTTTTACTATTTCCTGGTACACAGAGCAAAGCTCCACCCATGACACCAGTGAAGCCCCGCACCCATATTCTGATTGGCCCACAGGCCAGTCAGTCAAATACAATGGATGACCACTGATATGTAACAACATCGATGGCAAAGGCAACAATGGCAATCATTAATACTCATTCAAAACAATCCATTCCGATTTGTTTATGTACTGTCAGCCAACAGTTTTCTATTTTACTACTTTTGATGGGACCATCATGCAATAGTCTTCAACCAGGAAGCCAATTGGTCGAGAATGTTCTTGTTATCAACCATCTTTGGATGGTTTTGTATGTTTTCAATCAGACTAGGGTGAGGAAGGACCTAAGTAAGTTATGGAGAGCAAATAAATTCCTTATGCAAATTAGTTTGGAAATTAGACCATCTGATTGGTTGATGCAATTCTCATTAGGGATGGCCATCGGCCATCGATGTTTATAAACCATCGATGGGTTATGGTCGATGTTCAATAGTTTTTACATCAATGTTTAGTTAAAACGACTAGTTTTGTTTTGCTATTTCCTGGTACACAGAGCAAAGTTCCACCCACGACACCAGTGAAGCCCCGCCCCCATATTCTGATTGGCCCACAGGCCAGTCAGTCAAATGCAATGGATGACCACTGATATGTAACAACATCGATGGCAAAGGCAACAATGGCCATCATTAATACTCATTCAAAACAATCCATTCCGATTGGTTTATGTACTGTCAGTCAACAGTTTTCTATTTTACTACTTTTGATGGGACCATCATGCAATAGTCTTCAACCAGGAAGCCAATTGGTCAAGAATGTTCTTGTTATCAACCATCTTTGGCTGGTTTTGTAGGTTTTCAATCAGACTAGGGTGAGGAAGGACCTAAGTAAGTTAATGAGAGCAAATAAATTCCTTATGCAAATTAGTTTTGAAATTAGACCATCTGATTGGTTGATGCAATTCTCATTAGGGATGGCCATCGATGTTTATAAACCATCGATGGGTTATGGTCGATGTTCAATAGTTTTTACATCAATGTTTAGTTAAAACGACTAGTTTTGTTTTGCTATTTCCTGGTACACAGAGCAAAGCTCCACCCATGACACCAGTGAAGCCCCGCACCCATATTCTGATTGGCCCACAGGCCAGTTAGTCAAATACAATGGATGACCACTGATATGTAACAACATCGATGGCAAAGGCAACAATGGCAATCATTAATACTCATTCAAAACAATCCATTCCGATTTGTTTATGTACTGTCAGCCAACAGTTTTCTATTTTACTACTTTTGATGGGACCATCATGCAATAGTCTTCAACCAGGAAGCCAATTGGTCGAGAATGTTCTTGTTATCAACCATCTTTGGCTGGTTTTGTATGTTTTCAATCAGACTAGGGTGAGGAAGGACCTACAGTAAGTAAGTTATGGAGAGCAAATAAATTCCTTATGCAAATTAGTTTGGAAATTAGACCATCTGATTGGTTGATGCAATTCTCATTAGGGATGGCCATCGGCCATCGGCCATCGATGTTTATAAACCATCGATGGGTTATGGTCGATGTTCAATAGTTTTTACATCAATGTTTAGTTAAAACGACTAGTTTTGTTATTTCCTGGTACACAGAGCAAAGTTCCACCCACGACACCAGTGAAGCCCCGCCCCCATATTCTGATTGGCCCACAGGCCAGTCAGTCAAATGCAATGGATGACCACTGATATGTAACAACATCGATGGCAAAGGCAACAATGGCCATCATTAATACTCATTCAAAACAATCCATTCCGATTGGTTTATGTACTGTCAGTCAACAGTTTTCTATTTTACTACTTTTGATGGGACCATCATGCAATAGTCTTCAACCAGGAAGCCAATTGGTCAAGAATGTTCTTGTTATCAACCATCTTTGGCTGGTTTTGTAGGTTTTCAATCAGACTAGGGTGAGGAAGGACCTAAGTAAGTTATTGAGAGCAAATAAATTCCTTATGCAAATTAGTTTGGAAATTAGACCATCTGATTGGTTGATGCAATTCTCATTAGGGATGGCCATCGATGGTTATAAACCATCGATGGGTTATGGTCGATGTTCAATAGTTTTTACATCAATGTTTAGTTAAAACGACTAGTTTTGTTTTGCTATTTCCTGGTACACAGAGCAAAGCTCCACCCACGACACCAGTGAAGCCCCGCCCCCATATTCTGATTGGCCCACAGGCCAGTCAGTCAAATACAATGGATGACCACTGATATGTAACAACATCGATGGCAAAGGCAACAATGGCCATCATTAATACTCATTCAAAACAATCCATTCCGATTGGTTTATGTACTGTCAGCCAACAGTTTTCTATTTTACTACTTTTGATGGGACCATCATGCAATAGTCTTCAACCAGGAAGCCAATTGGTCAAGAATGTTCTTGTTATCAACCATCTTTGGCTGGTTTTGTAGGTTTTCAATCAGACTAGGGTGAGGAAGGACCTAAGTAAGTTATGGAGAGCAAATAAATTCCTTATGCAAATTAGTTTGGAAATTAGACCATCTGATTGGTTGATGCAATTCTCATTAGGGATGGCCATCGGCCATCGATGTTTATAAACCATCGATGGGTTATGGTCGATGTTCAATAGTTTTTACATCAATGTTTAGTTAAAACGACTAGTTTTTTTTGCTATTTCCTGGTACACAGAGCAAAGCTCCACCCACGACACCAGTGAAGCCCCGCCCCCATATTCTGATTGGCCCACAGGCCAGTCAGTCAAATACAATGGATGACCACTGATTTGTAACAACATCGATGGCAAAGCCAACAATAACCATCATTAATACTCATTCAAAACAATCCATTCCGATTGGTTTATGTACTGTCAGTCAACAGTTTTCTATTTTACTACTTTTGATGGGACCATCATGCAATAGTCTTCAACCAGGAAGCCAATTGGTCAAGAATGTTCTTGTTATCAACCATCTTTGGCTGGTTTTGTGGGTTTTCAATCAGACTAGGGTGAGGAAGGACCTAAGTAAGTTATGGAGAGCAAATAAATTCCTTATGCAAATTAGTTTGGAAATTAGACCATCTGATTTGTTGATGCAATTCTCATTAGGGATGGCCATCGGCTATCGATGTTTATAAACCATCGATGGGTTATGGTCGATGTTCAATAGTTTTTACATCAATATTTAGTTAAAACGACTAGTTTTGTTATTTCCTGGTACACAGAGCAAAGTTCCACCCACGACACCAGTGAAGCCCCGCCCCGCCCCCATATTCTGATTGGCCCACAGGCCAGTCAGTCAAATGCAATGGATGACCACTGATATGTAACAACATCGATGGCAAAGGCAACAATGGCCATCATTAATACTCATTCAAAACAATCCATTCCGATTGGTTTATGTACTGTCAGTCAACAGTTTTCTATTTTACTACTTTTGATGGGACCATCATGCAATAGTCTTCAACCAGGAAGCCAATTGGTCAAGAATGTTCTTGTTATCAACCATCTTTGGCTGGTTTTGTAGGTTTTCAATCAGACTAGGGTGAGGAAGGACCTAAGTAAGTTAATGAGAGCAAATAAATTCCTTATGCAAATTAGTTTGGAAATTAGACCATCTGATTGGTTGATGCAATTCTCATTAGGGATGGCCATCGATGTTTATAAACCATCGATGGGTTATGGTCGATGTTCAATAGTTTTTACATCAATGTTTAGTTAAAACGACTAGTTTTGTTTTACTATTTCCTGGTACACAGAGCAAAGCACCACCCATGACACCAGTGAAGCCCCGCACCCATATTCTGATTGGCCCACAGGCCAGTCAGTCAAATACAATGGATGACCACTGATATGTAACAACATCGATGGCAAAGGCAACAACGGCAATCATTAATACTCATTCAAAACAATCCATTCCAATTTGTATATGTACTGTCAGTCAACAGTTTTCTATTTTACTACTTTTGATGGGACCATCATGCATTAGTCTTCAACCAAGAAGCCAATTGGTCAAGAATGTTCTTGTTATCAACCATCTTTGGCTGGTTTTGTAAGTTTTCAATCAGACTAGGGTGAGGAAGGACCTAAGTAAGTTATGGAGAGCAAATAAATTCCTTATGCAAATTAGTTTGGAAATTAGACCATCTGATTGGTTGATGCAATTCTCATTAGGGATGGCCATCGGCCATCGATGTTTATAAACCATCGATGGGTTATGGTCGATGTTCAATAGTTTTTACATCAATGTTTAGTTAAAACGACTAGTTTTGTTTTGCTATTTCCTGTTACACAGAGCAAAGCTCCACCCACGACACCAGGGAAGCCCCGCCCCCATATTCTGATTGGCCCTCAGGCCAGTCAGTCAAATGCAATGGATGACCACTGATATGTAACAACATCGATGGCAAAGGCAACAATGGCCATCATTAATACTCATTCAAAACATTCCATTCCGATTGGTTTATGTACTGTCAGTCAACAGTTTTCTATTTTACTACTTTTGATGGGACCATCATGCATTAGTCTTCAACCAAGAAGCCAATTGGTCAAGAATGTTCTTGTTATCAACCATCTTTGGCTGGTTTTGTAAGTTTTCAATCAGACTAGGGTGAGGAAGGACCTAAGTAAGTTATGGAGAGCAAATAAATTCCTTATGCAAATTAGTTTGGAAATTAGACCATCTGATTGGTTGATGCAATTCTCATTAGGGATGGCCATCGGCCATCGATGTTTATAAACCATCGATGGGTTATGGTCGATGTTCAATAGTTTTTACATCAATGTTTAGTTAAAACGACTAGTTTTGTTTTGCTATTTCCTGTTACACAGAGCAAAGTTCCACCCACGACACCAGTGAAGCCCCGCCCCCATCTTCTGATTGGCCCACAGGCCAGTCAGTCAAATGCAATGGATGACCACTGATATGTAACAACATCGATGGCAAAGGCAACAATGGCCATCATTAATACTCATTCAAAACAATCCATTCCGATTGGTTTATATACTGTCAGTCAACAGTTTTCTATTTTACTACTTTTGATGGGACCATCATGCAATAGTCTTCAACCAGGAAGCCAATTGGTCAAGAATGTTCTTGTTATCAACCATCTTTGGCTGGTTTTGTAGGTTTTCAATCAGACTAGGGTGAGGAAGGACCTAAGTAAGTTATTGAGAGCAAATAAATTCCTTATGCAAATTAGTTTGGAAATTAGACCATCTGATTGGTTGATGCAATTCTCATTAGGGATGGCCATCGATGGTTATAAACCATCGATGGGTTATGGTCGATGTTCAATAGTTTTTACATCAATGTTTAGTTAAAACGACTAGTTTTGTTTTGCTATTTCCTGGTACACAGAGCAAAGTTCCACCCACGACACCAGTGAAGCCCCGCCCCCATATTCTGATTGGCCCACAGGCCAGTCAGTCAAATGCAATGGATGACCACTGATATGTAACAACATCGATGGCAAAGGCAACAATGGCCATCATTAATACTCATTAAAAACAAATCCATTCCGATTGGTTTATGTACTGTCAGTCAACAGTTTTCTATTTTACTACTTTTGATGGGACCATCATGCAATAGTCTTCAACCAGGAAGCCAATTGGTCAAGAATGTTCTTGTTATCAACCATCTTTGGCTGGTTTTGTGGGTTTTCAATCAGACTAGGGTGAGGAAGGACCTAAGTAAGTTATGGAGAGCAAATAAATTCCTTATGCAAATTAGTTTGGAAATTAGACCATCTGATTGGTTGATGCAATTCTCATTAGGGATGGCCATCGATGTTTATAAACCATCGATGGATTATGGTCGATGTTCAATAGTTTTTACATCAATGTTTAGTTAAAACGACTAGTTTTGTTTTGCTATTTCCTGTTACACAGAGCAAAGCTCCACCCACGACACCAGTGAAGCCCCGCCCCCATATTCTGATTGGCCCTCAGGCCAGTCAGTCAAATGCAATGGATGACCACTGATATGTAACAACATCGATGGCAAAGGCAACAATGGCCATCATTAATACTCATTCAAAACATTCCATTCCGATTGGTTTATGTACTGTCAGTCAACAGTTTTCTATTTTACTACTTTTGATGGGCCCATCATGCATTAGTCTTCAACCAAGAAGCCAATTGGTCAAGAATGTTCTTGTTATCAACCATCTTTGGCTGGTTTTGTAAGTTTTCAATCAGACTAGGGTGAGGAAGGACCTAAGTAAGTTATGGAGAGCAAATAAATTCCTTATGCAAATTAGTTTGGAAATTAGACCATCTGATTGGTTGATGCAATTCTCATTAGGGATGGCCATCGGCCATCGATGTTTATAAACCATCGATGGGTTATGGTCGATGTTCAGTAGTTTTTACATCAATGTTTAGTTAAAACGACTAGTTTTGTTTTGCTATTTCCTGTTACACAGAGCAAAGTTCCACCCACGACACCAGTGAAGCCCCGCCCCCATATTCTGATTGGCCCACAGGCCAGTCAGTCAAATGCAATGGATGACCACTGATATGTAACAACATCGATGGCAAAGGCAACAATGGCCATCATTAATACTCATTCAAAACAATCCATTCCGATTGGTTTATGTACTGTCAGTCAACAGTTTTCTATTTTAATACTTTTGATGGGACCATCATGCAATAGTCTTCAACCAGGAAGCCAATTGGTCAAGAATGTTCTTGTTATCAACCATCTTTGGCTGGTTTTGTAGGTTTTCAATCAGACTAGGGTGAGGAAGGACCTAAGTAAGTTATGGAGAGCAAATAAATTCCTTATGCAAATTAGTTTGGAAATTAGACCATCTGATTGGTTGATGCAATTCTCATTAGGGATGGCCATCGGCCATCGGCCATCGATGTTTATAAACCATCGATGGGTTATGGTCGATGTTCAATAGTTTTTACATCAATGTTTAGTTAAAACGACTAGTTTTTTTGCTATTTCCTGGTACACAGAGCAAAGCTCCACCCACGACACCAGTGAAGCCCCGCCCCCATATTCTGATTGGCCCACAGGCCAGTCAGTCAAATACAATGGATGACCACTGATTTGTAACAACATCGATGGCAAAGCCAACAATAACCATCATTAATACTCATTCAAAACAATCCATTCCGATTGGTTTATGTACTGTCAGTCAACAGTTTTCTATTTTACTACTTTTGATGGGACCATCATGCAATAGTCTTCAACCAGGAAGCCAATTGGTCAAGAATGTTCTTGTTATCAACCATCTTTGGCTGGTTTTGTGGGTTTTCAATCAGACTAGGGTGAGGAAGGACCTAAGTAAGTTATGGAGAGCAAATAAATTCCTTATGCAAATTAGTTTGGAAATTAGACCATCTGATTGGTTGATGCAATTCTCATTAGGGATGGCCATCGATGGTTATAAACCATCGATGGGTTATGGTCGATGTTCAATAGTTTTTACATCAATGTTTAGTTAAAACGACTAGTTTTGTTTTGCTATTTCCTGGTACACAGAGCAAAGTTCCACCCACGACACCAGTGAAGCCCCGCCCCCATATTCTGATTGGCCCACAGGCCAGTCAGTCAAATGCAATGGATGACCACTGATATGTAACAACATCGATGGCAAAGGCAACAATGGCCATCATTAATACTCATTAAAAACAAATCCATTCCGATTGGTTTATGTACTGTCAGTCAACAGTTTTCTATTTTACTACTTTTGATGGGACCATCATGCAATAGTCTTCAACCAGGAAGCCAATTGGTCAAGAATGTTCTTGTTATCAACCATCTTTGGCTGGTTTTGTGGGTTTTCAATCAGACTAGGGTGAGGAAGGACCTAAGTAAGTTATGGAGAGCAAATAAATTCCTTATGCAAATTAGTTTGGAAATTAGACCATCTGATTGGTTGATGCAATTCTCATTAGGGATGGCCATCGATGTTTATAAACCATCGATGGGTTATGGTCGATGTTCAATAGTTTTTACATCAATGTTTAGTTAAAACGACTAGTTTTGTTTTGCTATTTCCTGTTACACAGAGCAAAGCTCCACCCACGACACCAGTGAAGCCCCGCCCCCATATTCTGATTGGCCCTCAGGCCAGTCAGTCAAATGCAATGGATGACCACTGATATGTAACAACATCGATGGCAAAGGCAACAATGGCCATCATTAATACTCATTCAAAACATTCCATTCCGATTGGTTTATGTACTGTCAGTCAACAGTTTTCTATTTTACTACTTTTGATGGGACCATCATGCATTAGTCTTCAACCAAGAAGCCAATTGGTCAAGAATGTTCTTGTTATCAACCATCTTTGGCTGGTTTTGTAAGTTTTCAATCAGACTAGGGTGAGGAAGGACCTAAGTAAGTTATGGAGAGCAAATAAATTCCTTATGCAAATTAGTTTGGAAATTAGACCATCTGATTGGTTGATGCAATTCTCATTAGGGATGGCCATCGGCCATCGATGTTTATAAACCATCGATGGGTTATGGTCGATGTTCAGTAGTTTTTACATCAATGTTTAGTTAAAACGACTAGTTTTGTTTTGCTATTTCCTGTTACACAGAGCAAAGTTCCACCCACGACACCAGTGAAGCCCCGCCCCCATATTCTGATTGGCCCACAGGCCAGTCAGTCAAATGCAATGGATGACCACTGATATGTAACAACATCGATGGCAAAGGCAACAATGGCCATCATTAATACTCATTCAAAACAATCCATTCCGATTGGTTTATGTACTGTCAGTCAACAGTTTTCTATTTTACTACTTTTGATGGGACCATCATGCAATAGTCTTCAACCAGGAAGCCAATTGGTCAAGAATGTTCTTGTTATCAACCATCTTTGGCTGGTTTTGTAGGTTTTCAATCAGACTAGGGTGAGGAAGGACCTAAGTAAGTTATTGAGAGCAAATAAATTCCTTATGCAAATTAGTTTGGAAATTAGACCATCTGATTGGTTGATGCAATTCTCATTAGGGATGGCCATCGATGGTTATAAACCATCGATGGGTTATGGTTGATGTTCAATAGTTTTTACATCAATGTTTAGTTAAAACGACTAGTTTTGTTTTGCTATTTCCTGGTACACAGAGCAAAGTTCCATCCACGACACCAGTGAAGCCCCGCCCCCATATTCTGATTGGCCCACAGGCCAGTCAGTCAAATGCAATGGATGACCACTGATATGTAACAACATCGATGGCAAAGGCAACAATGGCCATCATTAATACTCATTCAAAACAATCCATTCCGATTGGTTTATGTACTGTCAGTCAACAGTTTTCTATTTTACTACTTTTGATGGGACCATCATGCAATAGTCTTCAACCAGAAAGCCAATTGGTCAAGAATGTTCTTGTTATCAACCATCTTTGGCTGGTTTTGTAGGTTTTCAATCAGACTAGGGTAAGGAAGGACCTAAGTAAGTTAATGAGAGCAAATAAATTCCTTATGCAAATTAGTTTGGAAATTAGACCATCTGATTGGTTGATGCAATTCTCATTAGGGATGGCCATCGATGTTTATAAACCATCGATGGGTTATGGTCGATGTTCAATAGTTTTTACATCAATGTTTAGTTAAAACGACTAGTTTTGTTTTACTATTTCCTGGTACACAGAGCAAAGCTCCACCCATGACACCAGTGAAGCCCCGCACCCATATTCTGATTGGCCCACAGGCCAGTCAGTCAAATACATTGGATGACCACTGATATGTAACAACATCGATGGCAAAGGCAACAATGGCAATCATTAATACTCATTCAAAACAATCCATTCCGATTTGTTTATGTACTGTCAGCCAACAGTTTTCTATTTTACTACTTTTGATGGGACCATCATGAAATAGTCTTCAACCAGGAAGCCAATTGGTCAAGAATGTTCTTGTTATCAACCATCTTTGGCTGGTTTTGTATGTTTTCAATCAGACTAGGGTGAGGAAGGACCTAAGTAAGTTATGGAGAGCAAATAAATTCCTTATGCAAATTAGTTTGGAAATTAGACCATCTGATTGGTTGATGCAATTCTCATTAGGGATGGCCATCGGCCATCGATGTTTATAAACCATCGATGGGTTATGGTCGATGTTCAATAGTTTTTACATCAATGTTTAGTTAAAACGACTAGTTTTGTTTTGCTATTTCCTGTTACACAGAGCAAAGCTCCACCCACGACACCAGTGAAGCCCCGCCCCCATATTCTGATTGGCCCTCAGGCCAGTCAGTCAAATGCAATGGATGACCACTGATATGTAACAACATCGATGGCAAAGGCAACAATGGCCATCATTAATACTCATTCAAAACATTCCATTCCGATTGGTTTATGTACTGTCAGTCACCAGTTTTCTATTTTACTACTTTTGATGGGACCATCATGCATTAGTCTTCAACCAAGAAGCCAATTGGTCAAGAATGTTCTTGTTATCAACCATCTTTGGCTGGTTTTGTAAGTTTTCAATCAGACTAGGGTGAGGAAGGACCTAAGTAAGTTATGGAGAGCAAATAAATTCCTTATGCAAATTAGTTTGGAAATTAGACCATCTGATTGGTTGATGCAATTCTCATTAGGGATGGCCATCGGCCATCGATGTTTATAAACCATCGATGGGTTATGGTCGATGTTCAATAGTTTTTACATCAATGTTTAGTTAAAACGACTAGTTTTGTTATTTCCTGGTACACAGAGCAAAGTTCCACCCACGACACCAGTGAAGCCCCGCCCCCATATTCTGATTGGCCCACAGGCCAGTCAGTCAAATGCAATGGATGACCACTGATATGTAACAACATCGATGGCAAAGGCAACAATGGCCATCATTAATACTCATTCAAAACAATCCATTCCGATTGGTTTATGTACTGTCAGTCAACAGTTTTCTATTTTACTACTTTTGATGGGACCATCATGCAATAGTCTTCAACCAGGAAGCCAATTGGTCAAGAATGTTCTTGTTATCAACCATCTTTGGCTGGTTTTGTAGGTTTTCAATCAGACTAGGGTGAGGAAGGACCTAAGTAAGTTAATGAGAGCAAATAAATTCCTTATGCAAATTAGTTTGGAAATTAGACCATCTGATTGGTTGATGCAATTCTCATTAGGGATGGCCATCGATGTTTATAAACCATCGATGGGTTATGGTCGATGTTCAATAGTTTTTACATCAATGTTTAGTTAAAACGACTAGTTTTGTTTTACTATTTCCTGGTACACAGAGCAAAGCTCCACCCATGACACCAGTGAAGCCCCGCACCCATATTCTGATTGGCCCACAGGCCAGTCAGTCAAATACAATGGATGACCACTGATATGTAACAACATCGATGGCAAAGGCAACAATGGCAATCATTAATACTCATTCAAAACAATCCATTCCGACTTGTTTATGTACTGTCAGCCAACAGTTTTCTATTTTACTACTTTTGATGGGACCATCATGCAATAGTCTTCAACCAGGAAGCCAATTGGTCGAGAATGTTCTTGTTATCAACCATCTTTGGCTGGTTTTGTATGTTTTCAATCAGACTAGGGTGAGGAAGGACCTAAGTAAGTTATGGAGAGCAAATAAATTCCTTATGCAAATTAGTTTGGAAATTAGACCATCTGATTGGTTGATGCAATTCTCATTAGGGATGGCCATCGGCCATCGATGTTTATAAACCATCGATGGGTTATGGTCGATGTTCAATAGTTTTTACATCAATGTTTAGTTAAAACGACTAGTTTTGTTTTGCTATTTCCTGGTACACAGAGCAAAGTTCCACCCACGACACCAGTGAAGCCCCGCCCCCATATTCTGATTGGCCCACAGGCCAGTCAGTCAAATGCAATGGATGACCACTGATATGTAACAACATCGATGGCAAATGCAACAATGGCCATCATTAATACTCATTCAAAACAATCCATTCCGATTGGTTTATGTACTGTCAGTCAACAGTTTTCTATTTTACTACTTTTGATGGGACCATCATGCAATAGTCTTCATCCAGGAAGCCAATTGGTCAAGAATGTTCTTGTTATCAACCATCTTTGGCTGGTTTTGTAGGTTTTCATTCAGACTAGGGTGAGGAAGGACCTAAGTAAGTTAATGAGAGCAAATAAATTCCTTATGCAAATTAGTTTGGAAATTAGACCATCTGATTGGTTGATGCAATTCTCATTAGGGATGGCCATCGATGTTTATAAACCATCGATGGGTTATGGTCGATGTTCAATAGTTTTTACATCAATGTTTAGTTAAAACGACTAGTTTTGTTTTACTATTTCCTGGTACACAGAGCAAAGCTCCACCCATGACACCAGTGAAGCCCCGCACCCATATTCTGATTGGCCCACAGGCCAGTCAGTCAAATACAATGGATGACCACTGATATGTAACAACATCGATGGCAAAGGCAACAATGGCAATCATTAATACTCATTCAAAACAATCCATTGCGATTTGTTTATGTACTGTCAGCCAACAGTTTTCTATTTTACTACTTTTGATGGGACCATCATGCAATAGTCTTCAACCAGGAAGCCAATTGGTCGAGAATGTTCTTGTTATCAACCATCTTTGGCTGGTTTTGTATGTTTTCAATCAGACTAGGGTGAGGAAGGACCTAAGTAAGTTATGGAGAGCAAATAAATTCCTTATGCAAATTAGTTTGGAAATTAGACCATCTGATTGGTTGATGCAATTCTCATTAGGGATGGCCATCGGCCATCGGCCATCGATGTTTATAAACCATCGATGGGTTATGGTCGATGTTCAATAGTTTTTACATCAATGTTTAGTTAAAACGACTAGTTTTGTTTTGCTATTTCCTGGTACACAGAGCAAAGTTCCATCCACGACACCAGTGAAGCCCCGCCCCCATATTCTGATTGGCCCACAGGCCAGTCAGTCAAATGCAATGGATGACCACTGATATGTAACAACATCGATGGCAAAGGCAACAATGGCCATCATTAATACTCATTCAAAACAATCCATTCCGATTGGTTTATGTACTGTCAGTCAACAGTTTTCTATTTTACTACTTTTGATGGGACCATCATGCAATAGTCTTCAACCAGAAAGCCAATTGGTCAAGAATGTTCTTGTTATCAACCATCTTTGGCTGGTTTTGTAGGTTTTCAATCAGACTAGGGTAAGGAAGGACCTAAGTAAGTTAATGAGAGCAAATAAATTCCTTATGCAAATTAGTTTGGAAATTAGACCATCTGATTGGTTGATGCAATTCTCATTAGGGATGGCCATCGATGTTTATAAACCATCGATGGGTTATGGTCGATGTTCAATAGTTTTTACATCAATGTTTAGTTAAAACGACTAGTTTTGTTTTGCTATTTCCTGTTACACAGAGCAAAGCTCCACCCACGACACCAGTGAAGCCCCGCCCCCATATTCTGATTGGCCCTCAGGCCAGTCAGTCAAATGCAATGGATGACCACTGATATGTAACAACATCGATGGCAAAGGCAACAATGGCCATCATTAATACTCATTCAAAACATTCCATTCCGATTGGTTTATGTACTGTCAGTCACCAGTTTTCTATTTTACTACTTTTGATGGGACCATCATGCATTAGTCTTCAACCAAGAAGCCAATTGGTCAAGAATGTTCTTGTTATCAACCATCTTTGGCTGGTTTTGTAAGTTTTCAATCAGACTAGGGTGAGGAAGGACCTAAGTAAGTTATGGAGAGCAAATAAATTCCTTATGCAAATTAGTTTGGAAATTAGACCATCTGATTGGTTGATGCAATTCTCATTAGGGATGGCCATCGGCCATCGATGTTTATAAACCATCGATGGGTTATGGTCGATGTTCAATAGTTTTTACATCAATGTTTAGTTAAAACGACTAGTTTTGTTATTTCCTGGTACACAGAGCAAAGTTCCACCCACGACACCAGTGAAGCCCCGCCCCCATATTCTGATTGGCCCACAGGCCAGTCAGTCAAATGCAATGGATGACCACTGATATGTAACAACATCGATGGCAAAGGCAACAATGGCCATCATTAATACTCATTCAAAACAATCCATTCCGATTGGTTTATGTACTGTCAGTCAACAATTTTCTATTTTACTACTTTTGATGGGACCATCATGCAATAGTCTTCAACCAGGAAGCCAATTGGTCAAGAATGTTCTTGTTATCAACCATCTTTGGCTGGTTTTGTAGGTTTTCAATCAGACCAGGGTGAGGAAGGACCTAAGTAAGTTAATGAGAGCAAATAAATTCCTTATGCAAATTAGTTTGGAAATTAGACCATCTGATTGGTTGATGCAATTCTCATTAGGGATGGCCATCGATGTTTATAAACCATCGATGGGTTATGGTCGATGTTCAATAGTTTTTACATCAATGTTTAGTTAAAACGACTAGTTTTGTTTTACTATTTCCTGGTACACAGAGCAAAGCTCCACCCATGACACCAGTGAAGCCCCGCACCCATATTCTGATTGGCCCACAGGCCAGTCAGTCAAATACAATGGATGACCACTGATATGTAACAACATCGATGGCAAAGGCAACAATGGCAATCATTAATACTCATTCAAAACAATCCATTCCGATCTGTTTATGTACTGTCAGCCAACAGTTTTCTATTTTACTACTTTTGATGGGACCATCATGCAATAGTCTTCAACCAGGAAGCCAATTGGTCGAGAATGTTCTTGTTATCAACCATCTTTGGCTGGTTTTGTATGTTTTCAATCAGACTAGGGTGAGGAAGGACCTAAGTAAGTTATGGAGAGCAAATAAATTCCTTATGCAAATTAGTTTGGAAATTAGACAATCTGATTGGTTGATGCAATTCTCATTAGGGATGGCCATCGGCCATCGATGTTTATAAACCATCGATGGGTTATGGTCGATGTTCAATAGTTTTTACATCAATGTTTAGTTAAAACGACTAGTTTTGTTTTACTATTTCCTGGTACACAGAGCAAAGCTCCACCCATGACACCAGTGAAGCCCCGCACCCATATTCTGATTGGCCCACAGGCCAGTCAGTCAAATACAATGGATGACCACTGATATGTAACAACATTGATGGCAAAGGCAACAATGGCAATCATTAATACTCATTCAAAACAATCCATTCCGATCTGTTTATGTACTGTCAGCCAACAGTTTTCTATTTTACTACTTTTGATGGGACCATCATGCAATAGTCTTCAACCAGGAAGCCAATTGGTCGAGAATGTTCTTGTTATCAACCATCTTTGGCTGGTTTTGTATGTTTTCAATCAGACTAGGGTGAGGAAGGACCTAAGTAAGTTATGGAGAGCAAATAAATTCCTTATGCAAATTAGTTTGGAAATTAGACCATCTGATTGGTTGATGCAATTCTCATTAGGGATGGCCATCGGCCATCGATGTTTATAAACCATCGATGGGTTATGGTCGATGTTCAATAGTTTTTACATCAATGTTTAGTTAAAACGACTAGTTTTGTTTTGCTATTTCCATGTTAAACAGAGCAAAGCTCCACCCACGACACCAGTGAAGCCCCGCCCCCATATTCTGATTGGCCCTCAGGCCAGTCAGTCAAATGCAATGGATGACCACTGATATGTAACAACATCGATGGCAAAGGCAACAATGGCCATCATTAATACTCATTCAAAACATTCCATTCCGATCGGTTTATGTACTGTCAGTCAACAGTTTTCTATTTTACTACTTTTGATGGGACCATCATGCATTAGTCTTCAACCAAGAAGCCAATTGGTCAAGAATGTTCTTGTTATCAACCATCTTTGGCTGGTTTTGTAAGTTTTCAATCAGACTAGGGTGAGGAAGGACCTAAGTAAGTTATGGAGAGCAAATAAATTCCTTATGCAAATTAGTTTGGAAATTAGACCATCTGATTGGTTGATGCAATTCTCATTAGGGATGGCCATCGGCCATCGATGTTTATAAACCATCGATGGGTTATGGTCGATGTTCAATAGTTTTTACATCAATGTTTAGTTAAAATGACTAGTTTTGTTATTTCCTGGTACACAGAGCAAAGTTCCACCCACGACACCAGTGAAGCCCCGCCCCCATATTCTGATTGGCCCACAGGCCAGTCAGTCAAATGCAATGGATGACCACTGATATGTAACAACATCGATGGCAAAGGCAACAATGGCCATCATTAATACTCATTCAAAACAATCCATTCCGATTGGTTTATGTACTGTCAGTCAACAGTTTTCTATTTTACTACTTTTGATGGGACCATCATGCAATAGTCTTCAACCAGGAAGCCAATTGGTCAAGAATGTTCTTGTTATCAACCATCTTTGGCTGGTTTTGTAGGTTTTCAATCAGACTAGGGTGAGGAAGGACCTAAGTAAGTTATTGAGAGCAAATAAATTCCTTATGCAAATTAGTTTGGAAATTAGACCATCTGATTGGTTGATGCAATTCTCATTAGGGATGGCCATCGATGGTTATAAACCATCGATGGGTTATGGTCGATGTTCAATAGTTTTTACATCAATGTTTAGTTAAAACGACTAGTTTTGTTTTGCTATTACCTGGTACACAGAGCAAAGTTCCACCCACGACACCAGTGAAGCCCCGCCCCCATATTCTGATTGGCCCACAGGCCAGTCAGTCAAATGCAATGGATGACCACTGATATGTAACAACATCGATGGCAAAGGCAACAATGGCCATCATTAATACTCATTCAAAACAATCCATTCCAATTGGTTTATGTACTGTCAGTCAACAGTTTTCTATTTTACTACTTTTGATGGGACCATCATGCAATAGTCTTCAACCAGGAAGCCAATTGGTCAAGAATGTTCTTGTTATCAACCATCTTTGGCTGGTTTTGTAGGTTTTCAATCAGACTAGGGTAAGGAAGGACCTAAGTAAGTTAATGAGAGCAAATAAATTCCTTATGCAAATTAGTTTGGAAATTAGACCATCTGATTGGTTGATGCAATTCTCATTAGGGATGGCCATCGATGTTTATAAACCATCGATGGGTTATGGTCGATGTTCAATAGTTTTTACATCAATGTTTAGTTAAAACGACTAGTTTTGTTTTACTATTTCCTGGTACACAGAGCAAAGCTCCACCCATGACACCAGTGAAGCCCCGCACCCATATTCTGATTGGCCCACAAGCCAGTCAGTCAAATACAATGGATGACCACTGATATGTAACAACATCGATGGCAAAGGCAACAATGGCAATCATTAATACTCATTCAAAACAATCCATCCCGATTTGTTTATGTACTGTCAGCCAACAGTTTTCTATTTTACTACTTTTGATGGGACCATCATGCAATAGTCTTCAACCAGGAAGCCAATTGGTCAAGAATGTTCTTGTTATCAACCATCTTTGGCTGGTTTTGTATGTTTTCAATCAGACTAGGGTGAGGAAGGACCTAAGTAAGTTATGGAGAGCAAATAAATTCCTTATGCAAATTAGTTTGGAAATTAGACCATCTGATTGGTTGATGCAATTCTCATTAGGGATGGCCATCGGCCATCGATGTTTATAAACCATCGATGGGTTATGGTCGATGTTCAATAGTTTTTACATCAATGTTTAGTTAAAACGACTAGTTTTGTTTTGCTATTTCCTGTTACACAGAGCAAAGCTCCACCCACGACACCAGTGAAGCCCCGCCCCCATATTCTGATTGGCCCTCAGGCCAGTCAGTCAAATGCAATGGATGACCACTGATATGTAACAACATCGATGGCAAAGGCATCAATGGCCATCATTAATACTCATTCAAAACATTCCATTCCGATTGGTTTATGTACTGTCAGTCAACAGTTTTCTATTTTACTACTTTTGATGGGACCATCATGCATTAGTCTTCAACCAAGAAGCCAATTGGTCAAGAATGTTCTTGTTATCAACCATCTTTGGCTGGTTTTGTAAGTTTTCAATCAGACTAGGGTGAGGAAGGACCTAAGTAAGTTATGGAGAGCAAATAAATTCCTTATGCAAATTAGTTTGGAAATTAGACCATCTGATTGGTTGATGCAATTCTCATTAGGGATGGCCATCGGCCATCGATGTTTATAAACCATCGATGGGTTATGGTCGATGTTCAATAGTTTTTACATCAATGTTTAGTTAAAACGACTAGTTTTGTTATTTCCTGGTACACAGAGCAAAGTTCGACCCACGACACCAGTGAAGCCCCGCCCCCATATTCTGATTGGCCCACAGGCCAGTCAGTCAAATGCAATGGATGACCACTGATATGTAACAACATCGATGGCAAAGGCAACAATGGCCATCATTAATACTCATTCAAAACAATCCATTCCGATTGGTTTATGTACTGTCAGTCAACAGTTTTCTATTTTACTACTTTTGATGGGACCATCATGCAATAGTCTTCAACCAGGAAGCCAATTGGTCAAGAATGTTCTTGTTATCAACCATCTTTGGCTGGTTTTGTAGGTTTTCATTCAGACTAGGGTGAGGAAGGACCTAAGTAAGTTAATGAGAGCAAATAAATTCCTTATGCAAATTAGTTTGGAAATTAGACCATCTGATTGGTTGATGCAATTCTCATTAGGGATGGCCATCGATGTTTATAAACCATCGATGGGTTATGGTCGATGTTCAATAGTTTTTACATCAATGTTTAGTTAAAACGACTAGTTTTGTTTTACTATTTCCTGGTACACAGAGCAAAGCTCCACCCATGACACCAGTGAAGCCCCGCACCCATATTCTGATTGGCCCACAGGCCAGTCAGTCAAATACAATGGATGACCACTGATATGTAACAACATCGATGGCAAAGGCAACAATGGCAATCATTAATACTCATTCAAAACAATCCATTGCGATTTGTTTATGTACTGTCAGCCAACAGTTTTCTATTTTACTACTTTTGATGGGACCATCATGCAATAGTCTTCAACCAGGAAGCCAATTGGTCGAGAATGTTCTTGTTATCAACCATCTTTGGCTGGTTTTGTATGTTTTCAATCAGACTAGGGTGAGGAAGGACCTAAGTAAGTTATGGAGAGCAAATAAATTCCTTATGCAAATTAGTTTGGAAATTAGACAATCTGATTGGTTGATGCAATTCTCATTAGGGATGGCCATCGGCCATCGATGTTTATAAACCATCGATGGGTTATGGTCGATGTTCAATAGTTTTTACATCAATGTTTAGTTAAAACGACTAGTTTTGTTTTACTATTTCCTGGTACACAGAGCAAAGCTCCACCCATGACACCAGTGAAGCCCCGCACCCATATTCTGATTGGCCCACAGGCCAGTCAGTCAAATACAATGGATGACCACTGATATGTAACAACATTGATGGCAAAGGCAACAATGGCAATCATTAATACTCATTCAAAACAATCCATTCCGATCTGTTTATGTACTGTCAGCCAACAGTTTTCTATTTTACTACTTTTGATGGGACCATCATGCAATAGTCTTCAACCAGGAAGCCAATTGGTCGAGAATGTTCTTGTTATCAACCATCTTTGGCTGGTTTTGTATGTTTTCAATCAGACTAGGGTGAGGAAGGACCTAAGTAAGTTATGGAGAGCAAATAAATTCCTTATGCAAATTAGTTTGGAAATTAGACCATCTGATTGGTTGATGCAATTCTCATTAGGGATGGCCATCGGCCATCGATGTTTATAAACCATCGATGGGTTATGGTCGATGTTCAATAGTTTTTACATCAATGTTTAGTTAAAACGACTAGTTTTGTTTTGCTATTTCCTGTTAAACAGAGCAAAGCTCCACCCACGACACCAGTGAAGCCCCGCCCCCATATTCTGATTGGCCCTCAGGCCAGTCAGTCAAATGCAATGGATGACCACTGATATGTAACAACATCGATGGCAAAGGCAACAATGGCCATCATTAATACTCATTCAAAACATTCCATTCCGATCGGTTTATGTACTGTCAGTCAACAGTTTTCTATTTTACTACTTTTGATGGGACCATCATGCATTAGTCTTCAACCAAGAAGCCAATTGGTCAAGAATGTTCTTGTTATCAACCATCTTTGGCTGGTTTTGTAAGTTTTCAATCAGACTAGGGTGAGGAAGGACCTAAGTAAGTTATGGAGAGCAAATAAATTCCTTATGCAAATTAGTTTGGAAATTAGACCATCTGATTGGTTGATGCAATTCTCATTAGGGATGGCCATCGGCCATCGATGTTTATAAACCATCGATGGGTTATGGTCGATGTTCAATAGTTTTTACATCAATGTTTAGTTAAAATGACTAGTTTTGTTATTTCCTGGTACACAGAGCAAAGTTCCACCCACGACACCAGTGAAGCCCCGCCCCCATATTCTGATTGGCCCACAGGCCAGTCAGTCAAATGCAATGGATGACCACTGATATGTAACAACATCGATGGCAAAGGCAACAATGGCCATCATTAATACTCATTCAAAACAATCCATTCCGATTGGTTTATGTACTGTCAGTCAACAGTTTTCTATTTTACTACTTTTGATGGGACCATCATGCAATAGTCTTCAACCAGGAAGCCAATTGGTCAAGAATGTTCTTGTTATCAACCATCTTTGGCTGGTTTTGTAGGTTTTCAATCAGACTAGGGTGAGGAAGGACCTAAGTAAGTTATTGAGAGCAAATAAATTCCTTATGCAAATTAGTTTGGAAATTAGACCATCTGATTGGTTGATGCAATTCTCATTAGGGATGGCCATCGATGGTTATAAACCATCGATGGGTTATGGTCGATGTTCAATAGTTTTTACATCAATGTTTAGTTAAAACGACTAGTTTTGTTTTGCTATTACCTGGTACACAGAGCAAAGTTCCACCCACGACACCAGTGAAGCCCCGCCCCCATATTCTGATTGGCCCACAGGCCAGTCAGTCAAATGCAATGGATGACCACTGATATGTAACAACATCGATGGCAAAGGCAACAATGGCCATCATTAATACTCATTCAAAACAATCCATTCCGATTGGTTTATGTACTGTCAGTCAACAGTTTTCTATTTTACTACTTTTGATGGGACCATCATGCAATAGTCTTCAACCAGGAAGCCAATTGGTCAAGAATGTTCTTGTTATCAACCATCTTTGGCTGGTTTTGTAGGTTTTCAATCAGACTAGGGTAAGGAAGGACCTAAGTAAGTTAATGAGAGCAAATAAATTCCTTATGCAAATTAGTTTGGAAATTAGACCATCTGATTGGTTGATGCAATTCTCATTAGGGATGGCCATCGATGTTTATAAACCATCGATGGGTTATGGTCGATGTTCAATAGTTTTTACATCAATGTTTAGTTAAAACGACTAGTTTTGTTTTACTATTTCCTGGTACACAGAGCAAAGCTCCACCCATGACACCAGTGAAGCCCCGCACCCATATTCTGATTGGCCCACAAGCCAGTCAGTCAAATACAATGGATGACCACTGATATGTAACAACATCGATGGCAAAGGCAACAATGGCAATCATTAATACTCATTCAAAACAATCCATTCCGATTTGTTTATGTACTGTCAGCCAACAGTTTTCTATTTTACTACTTTTGATGGGACCATCATGCAATAGTCTTCAACCAGGAAGCCAATTGGTCAAGAATGTTCTTGTTATCAACCATCTTTGGCTGGTTTTGTATGTTTTCAATCAGACTAGGGTGAGGAAGGACCTAAGTAAGTTATGGAGAGCAAATAAATTCCTTATGCAAATTAGTTTGGAAATTAGACCATCTGATTGGTTGATGCAATTCTCATTAGGGATGGCCATCGGCCATCGATGTTTATAAACCATCGATGGGTTATGGTCGATGTTCAATAGTTTTTACATCAATGTTTAGTTAAAACGACTAGTTTTGTTTTGCTATTTCCTGTTACACAGAGCAAAGCTCCACCCACGACACCAGTGAAGCCCCGCCCCCATATTCTGATTGGCCCTCAGGCCAGTCAGTCAAATGCAATGGATGACCACTGATATGTAACAACATCGATGGCAAAGGCATCAATGGCCATCATTAATACTCATTCAAAACATTCCATTCCGATTGGTTTATGTACTGTCAGTCAACAGTTTTCTATTTTACTACTTTTGATGGGACCATCATGCATTAGTCTTCAACCAAGAAGCCAATTGGTCAAGAATGTTCTTGTTATCAACCATCTTTGGCTGGTTTTGTAAGTTTTCAATCAGACTAGGGTGAGGAAGGACCTAAGTAAGTTATGGAGAGCAAATAAATTCCTTATGCAAATTAGTTTGGAAATTAGACCATCTGATTGGTTGATGCAATTCTCATTAGGGATGGCCATCGGCCATCGATGTTTATAAACCATCGATGGGTTATGGTCGATGTTCAATAGTTTTTACATCAATGTTTAGTTAAAACGACTAGTTTTGTTATTTCCTGGTACACAGAGCAAAGTTCCACCCACGACACCAGTGAAGCCCCGCCCCCATATTCTGATTGGCCCACAGGCCAGTCAGTCAAATGCAATGGATGACCACTGATATGTAACAACATCGATGGCAAAGGCAACAATGGCCATCATTAATACTCATTCAAAACAATCCATTCCGATTGGTTTATGTACTGTCAGTCAACAGTTTTCTATTTTACTACTTTTGATGGGACCATCATGCAATAGTCTTCAACAAGGAAGCCAATTGGTCAAGAATGTTCTTGTTATCAACCATCTTTGGCTGGTTTTGTAGGTTTTCAATCAGACTAGGGTGAGGAAGGACCTAAGTAAGTTAATGAGAGCAAATAAATTCCTTATGCAAATTAGTTTGGAAATTAGACCATCTGATTGGTTGATGCAATTCTCATTAGGGATGGCCATCGATGTTTATAAACCATCGATGGGTTATGGTCGATGTTCAATAGTTTTTACATCAATGTTTAGTTAAAACGACTAGTTTTGTTTTACTATTTCCTGGTACACAGAGCAAAGCTCCACCCATGACACCAGTGAAGCCCCGCACCCATATTCTGATTGGCCCACAGGCCAGTCAGTCAAATACAATGGATGACCACTGATATGTAACAACATCGATGGCAAAGGCAACAATGGCAATCATTAATACTCATTCAAAACAATCCATTCCGATTTGTTTATGTACTGTCAGCCAACAGTTTTCTATTTTACTACTTTTGATGGGACCATCATGCAATAGTCTTCAACCAGGAAGCCAATTGGTCGAGAATGTTCTTGTTATCAACCATCTTTGGATGGTTTTGTATGTTTTCAATCAGACTAGGGTGAGGAAGGACCTAAGTAAGTTATGGAGAGCAAATAAATTCCTTATGCAAATTAGTTTGGAAATTAGACCATCTGATTGGTTGATGCAATTCTCATTAGGGATGGCCATCGGCCATCAATGTTTATAAACCATCGATGGGTTATAGTCGATGTTCAATAGTTTTTACATCAATGTTTAGTTAAAACGACTAGTTTTGTTTTGCTATTTCCTGGTACACAGAGCAAAGTTCCACCCACGACACCAGTGAAGCCCCGCCCCCATATTCTGATTGGCCCACAGGCCAGTCAGTCAAATGCAATGGATGACCACTGATATGTAACAACATCGATGGCAAAGGCAACAATGGCCATCATTAATACTCATTCAAAACAATCCATTCCGATTGGTTTATGTACTGTCAGTCAACAGTTTTCTATTTTACTACTTTTGATGGGACCATCATGCAATAGTCTTCAACCAGGAAGCCAATTGGTCAAGAATGTTCTTGTTATCAACCATCTTTGGCTGGTTTTGTAGGTTTTCAATCAGACTAGGGTGAGGAAGGACCTAAGTAAGTTAATGAGAGCAAATAAATTCCTTATGCAAATTAGTTTTGAAATTAGACCATCTGATTGGTTGATGCAATTCTCATTAGGGATGGCCATCGATGTTTATAAACCATCGATGGGTTATGGTCGATGTTCAATAGTTTTTACATCAATGTTTAGTTAAAACGACTAGTTTTGTTTTACTATTTCCTGGTACACAGAGCAAAGCTCCACCCATGACACCAGTGAAGCCCCGCACCCATATTCTGATTGGCCCACAGGCCAGTTAGTCAAATACAATGGATGACCACTGATATGTAACAACATCGATGGCAAAGGCAACAATGGCAATCATTAATACTCATTCAAAACAATCCATTCCGATTTGTTTATGTACTGTCAGCCAACAGTTTTCTATTTTACTACTTTTGATGGGACCATCATGCAATAGTCTTCAACCAGGAAGCCAATTGGTCGAGAATGTTCTTGTTATCAACCATCTTTGGCTGGTTTTGTATGTTTTCAATCAGACTAGGGTGAGGAAGGACCTAAGTAAGTTATGGAGAGCAAATAAATTCCTTATGCAAATTAGTTTGGAAATTAGACCATCTGATTGGTTGATGCAATTCTCATTAGGGATGGCCATCGGCCATCGGCCATCGATGTTTATAAACCATCGATGGGTTATGGTCGATGTTCAATAGTTTTTACATCAATGTTTAGTTAAAACGACTAGTTTTGTTATTTCCTGGTACACAGAGCAAAGTTCCACCCACGACACCAGTGAAGCCCCGCCCCCATATTCTGATTGGCCCACAGGCCAGTCAGTCAAATGCAATGGATGACCACTGATATGTAACAACATCGATGGCAAAGGCAACAATGGCCATCATTAATACTCATTCAAAACAATCCATTCCGATTGGTTTATGTACTGTCAGTCAACAGTTTTCTATTTTACTACTTTTGATGGGACCATCATGCAATAGTCTTCAACCAGGAAGCCAATTGGTCAAGAATGTTCTTGTTATCAACCATCTTTGGCTGGTTTTGTAGGTTTTCAATCAGACTAGGGTGAGGAAGGACCTAAGTAAGTTATGGAGAGCAAATAAATTCCTTATGCAAATTAGTTTGGAAATTAGACCATCTGATTGGTTGATGCAATTCTCATTAGGGATGGCCATCGGCCATCGATGTTTATAAACCATCGATGGGTTATGGTCGATGTTCAATAGTTTTTACATCAATGTTTAGTTAAAACGACTAGTTTTGTTTTGCTATTTCCTGTTACACAGAGCAAAGCTCCACCCACGACACCAGTGAAGCCCCGCCCCCATATTCTGATTGGCCCACAGGCCAGTCAGTCAAATACAATGGATGACCACTGATATGTAACAACATCGATGGCAAAGGCAACAATGGCCATCATTAATACTCATTCAAAACAATCCATTCCGATTGGTTTATGTACTGTCAGCCAACAGTTTTCTATTTTACTACTTTTGATGGGACCATCATGCAATAGTCTTCAACCAGGAAGCCAATTGGTCAAGAATGTTCTTGTTATCAACCATCTTTGGCTGGTTTTGTAGGTTTTCAATCAGACTAGGGTGAGGAAGGACCTAAGTAAGTTATGGAGAGCAAATAAATTCCTTATGCAAATTAGTTTGGAAATTAGACCATCTGATTGGTTGATGCAATTCTCATTAGGGATGGCCATCGGCCATCGATGTTTATAAACCATCGATGGGTTATGGTCGATGTTCAATAGTTTTTACATCAATGTTTAGTTAAAACGACTAGTTTTGTTATTTCCTTTTACACAGAGCAAAGTTCCACCCACGACACCAGTGAAGCCCCGCCCCCATATTCTGATTGGCCCACAGGCCAGTCAGTCAAATGCAATGGATGACCACTGATATGTAACAACATCGATGGCAAAGGCAACAATGGCCATCATTAATACTCATTCAAAACAATCCATTCCGATTGGTTTATGTACTGTCAGTCAACAGTTTTCTATTTTACTACTTTTGATGGGACCATCATGCAATAGTCTTCAACCAGGAAGCCAATTGGTCAAGAATGTTCTTGTTATCAACCATCTTTGGCTGGTTTTGTAGGTTTTCAATCAGACTAGGGTGAGGAAGGACCTAAGTAAGTTATTGAGAGCAAATAAATTCCTTATGCAAATTAGTTTGGAAATTAGACCATCTGATTGGTTGATGCAATTCTCATTAGGGATGGCCATCGATGGTTATAAACCATCGATGGGTTATGGTCGATGTTCAATAGTTTTTACATCAATGTTTAGTTAAAACGACTAGTTTTGTTTTGCTATTTCCTGGTACACAGAGCAAAGCTCCACCCACGACACCAGTGAAGCCCCGCCCCCATATTCTGATTGGCCCACAGGCCAGTCAGTCAAATACAATGGATGACCACTGATATGTAACAACATCGATGGCAAAGGCAACAATGGCCATCATTAATACTCATTCAAAACAATCCATTCCGATTGGTTTATGTACTGTCAGCCAACAGTTTTCTATTTTACTACTTTTGATGGGACCATCATGCAATAGTCTTCAACCAGGAAGCCAATTGGTCAAGAATGTTCTTGTTATCAACCATCTTTGGCTGGTTTTGTAGGTTTTCAATCAGACTAGGGTGAGGAAGGACCTAAGTAAGTTATGGAGAGCAAATAAATTCCTTATGCAAATTAGTTTGGAAATTAGACCATCTGATTGGTTGATGCAATTCTCATTAGGGATGGCCATCGGCCATCGATGTTTATAAACCATCGATGGGTTATGGTCGATGTTCAATAGTTTTTACATCAATGTTTAGTTAAAACGACTAGTTTTTTTGCTATTTCCTGGTACACAGAGCAAAGCTCCACCCACGACACCAGTGAAGCCCCGCCCCCATATTCTGATTGGCCCACAGGCCAGTCAGTCAAATACAATGGATGACCACTGATTTGTAACAACATCGATGGCAAAGCCAACAATAACCATCATTAATACTCATTCAAAACAGTCCATTCCGATTGGTTTATGTACTGTCAGTCAACAGTTTTCTATTTTACTACTTTTGATGGGACCATTATGCAATAGTCTTCAACCAGGAAGCCAATTGGTCAAGAATGTTCTTGTTATCAACCATCTTTGGCTGGTTTTGTAGGTTTTCAATCAGACTAGGGTGAGGAAGGACCTAAGTAAGTTATGGAGAGCAAATAAATTCCTTATGCAAATTAGTTTGGAAATTAGACCATCTGATTGGTTGATGCAATTCTCATTAGGGATGGCCATCGGCCATCGATGTTTATAAACCATCGATGGGTTATGGTCGATGTTCAATAGTTTTTACATCAATGTTTAGTTAAAACGACTAGTTTTGTTTTGCTATTTCCTGTTACACAGAGCAAAGCTCCACCCACGACACCAGTGAAGCCCCGCCCCCATATTCTGATTGGCCCTCAGGCCAGTCAGTCAAATGCAATGGATGACCACTGATATGTAACAACATCGATGGCAAAGGCAACAATGGCCATCATTAATACTCATTCAAAACATTCCATTCCGATTGGTTTATGTACTGTCAGTCAACAGTTTTCTATTTTACTACTTTTGATGGGACCATCATGCATTAGTCTTCAACCAAGAAGCCAATTGGTCAAGAATGTTCTTGTTATCAACCATATTTGGCTGGTTTTGTAAGTTTTCAATCAGACTAGGGTGAGGAAGGACCTAAGTAAGTTATGGAGAGCAAATAAATTCCTTATGCAAATTAGTTTGGAAATTAGACCATCTGATTGGTTGATGCAATTCTCATTAGGGATGGCCATCGATGTTTATAAACCATCGATGGGTTATGGTCGATGTTCAATAGTTTTTACATCAATGTTTAGTTAAAACGACTAGTTTTGTTATTTCCTGGTACACAGAGCAAAGTTCCACCCACGACACCAGTGAAGCCCCGCCCCCATATTCTGATTGGCCCACAGGCCAGTCAGTCAAATGCAATGGATGACCACTGATATGTAACAACATCGATGGCAAAGGCAACAATGGCCATCATTAATACTCATTCAAAACAATCCATTCCGATTGGTTTATGTACTGTCAGTCAACAGTTTTCTATTTTACTACTTTTGATGGGACCATCATGCAATAGTCTTCAACCAGGAAGCCAATTGGTCAAGAATGTTCTTGTTATCAACCATCTTTGGCTGGTTTTGTAGGTTTTCAATCAGACTAGGGTGAGGAAGGACCTAAGTAAGTTATTGAGAGCAAATAAATTCCTTATGCAAATTAGTTTGGAAATTAGACCATCTGATTGGTTGATGCAATTCTCATTAGGGATGGCCATCGATGGGTTATGGTCGATGTTCAATAGTTTTTACATCAATGTTTAGTTAAAACGACTAGTTTTGTTTTGCTATTTCCTGTTACACAGAGCAAAGCTCCACCCACGACACCAGTGAAGCCCCGCCCCCATATTCTGATTGGCCCTCAGGCCAGTCAGTCAAATGCAATGGATGACCACTGATATGTAACAACATCGATGGCAAAGGCAACAATGGCCATCATTAATACTCATTCAAAACATTCCATTCCGATTGGTTTATGTACTGTCAGTCAACAGTTTTCTATTTTACTACTTTTGATGGGACCATCATGCATTAGTCTTCAACCAAGAAGCCAATTGGTCAAGAATGTTCTTGTTATCAACCATCTTTGGCTGGTTTTGTAAGTTTTCAATCAGACTAGGGTGAGGAAGGACCTAAGTAAGTTATGGAGAGCAAATAAATTCCTTATGCAAATTAGTTTGGAAATTAGACCATCTGATTGGTTGATGCAATTCTCATTAGGGATGGCCATCGGCCATCGATGTTTATAAACCATCGATGGGTTATGGTCGATGTTCAATAGTTTTTACATCAATGTTTAGTTAAAACGACTAGTTTTGTTTTGCTATTTCCTGTTACACAGAGCAAAGCTCCACCCACGACACCAGTGAAGCCCCGCCCCCATATTCTGATTGGCCCTCAGGCCAGTTAGTCAAATGCAATGGATGACCACTGATATGTAACAACATCGATGGCAAAGGCAACAATGGCCATCATTAATACTCATTCAAAACATTCCATTCCGATTGGTTTATGTACTGTCAGTCAACAGTTTTCTATTTTACTACTTTTGATGGGACCATCATGCATTAGTCTTCAACCAAGAAGCCAATTGGTCAAAAATGTTCTTGTTATCAACCATCTTTGGCTGGTTTTGTAAGTTTTCAATCAGACTAGGGTGAGGAAGGACCTAAGTAAGTTATGGAGAGCAAATAAATTCCTTATGCAAATTAGTTTGGAAATTAGACCATCTGATTGGTTGATGCAATTCTCATTAGGGATGGCCATCGGCCATCGATGTTTATAAACCATCGATGGGTTATGGTCGATGTTCAATAGTTTTTACATCAATGTTTAGTTAAAACAACTAGTTTTGTTATTTCCTGGTACACAGAGCAAAGTTCCACCCACGACACTAGTGAAGCCCCGCCCCCATATTCTGATTGGCCCACAGGCCAGTCAGTCAAATGCAATGGATGACCACTGATATGTAACAACATCGATGGCAAAGGCAACAATGGCCATCATTAATACTCATTCAAAACAATCCATTCCAATTGGTTTATGTACTGTCAGTCAACAGTTTTCTATTTTACTACTTTTGATGGGACCATCATGCAATAGTCTTCAACCAGGAAGCCAATTGGTCAAGAATGTTCTTGTTATCAACCATCTTTGGCTGGTTTTGTAGGTTTTCAATCAGACTAGGGTGAGGAAGGACCTAAGTAAGTTATTGAGAGCAAATAAATTCCTTATGCAAATTAGTTTGGAAATTAGACCATCTGATTGGTTGATGCAATTCTCATTAGGGATGGCCATCGATGGTTATAAACCATCGATGGGTTATGGTCGATGTTCAATAGTTTTTACATCAATGTTTAGTTAAAACGACTAGTTTTGTTTTGCTATTTCCTGGTACACAGAGCAAAGCTCCACCCACGACACCAGTGAAGCCCCGCCCCCATATTCTGATTGGCCCACAGGCCAGTCAGTCAAATACAATGGATGACCACTGATATGTAACAACATCGATGGCAAAGGCAACAATGGCCATCATTAATACTCATTCAAAACAATCCATTCCGATTGGTTTATGTACTGTCAGCCAACAGTTTTCTATTTTACTACTTTTGATGGGACCATCATGCAATAGTCTTCAACCAGGAAGCCAATTGGTCAAGAATGTTCTTGTTATCAACCATCTTTGGCTGGTTTTGTAGGTTTTCAATCAGACTAGGGTGAAAAAGGACCTAAGTAAGTTATGGAGAGCAAATAAATTCCTTATGCAAATTAGTTTGGAAATTAGACCATCTGATTGGTTGATGCAATTCTCATTAGGGATGGCCATCGGCCATCGATGTTTATAAACCATCGATGGGTTATGGTCGATGTTCAATAGTTTTTACATCAATGTTTAGTTAAAACGACTAGTTTTTTTGCTATTTCCTGGTACACAGAGCAAAGCTCCACCCACGACACCAGTGAAGCCCCGCCCCCATATTCTGATTGGCCCACAGGCCAGTCAGTCAAATACAATGGATGACCACTGATTTGTAACAACATCGATGGCAAAGCCAACAATAACCATCATTAATACTCATTCAAAACAATCCATTCCGATTGGTTTATGTACTGTCAGTCAACAGTTTTCTATTTTACTACTTTTGATGGGACCATCATGCATTAGTCTTCAACCAAGAAGCCAATTGGTCAAGAATGTTCTTGTTATCAACCATATTTGGCTGATTTTGTAAGTTTTCAATCAGACTAGGGTGAGGAAGGACCTAAGTAAGTTATGGAGAGCAAATAAATTCCTTATGCAAATTAGTTTGGAAATTAGACCATTTGATTGGTTGATGCAATTCTCATTAGGGATGGCCATCGGCCATCGATGTTTATAAACCATCGATGGGTTATGGTCGATGTTCAATAGTTTTTACATCAATGTTTAGTTAAAACGACTAGTTTTGTTTTGCTATTTCCTGTTACACAGAGCAAAGCTCCACCCACGACACCAGTGAAGCCCCGCCCCCATATTCTGATTGGCCCTCAGGCCAGTCAGTCAAATGCAATGGATGACCACTGATATGTAACAACATCGATGGCAAAGGCAACAATGGCCATCATTAATACTCATTCAAAACATTCCATTCCGATTGGTTTATGTACTGTCAGTCAACAGTTTTCTATTTTACTACTTTTGATGGGACCATCATGCATTAGTCTTCAACCAAGCAGCCAATTGGTCAAGAATGTTCTTGTTATTACCCATCTTTGGCTGGTTTTGTAGGTTTTCAATCAGACTAGGGTGAGGAAGGACCTAAGTAAGTTAATGAGAGCAAATAAATTCCTTATGCAAATTAGTTTGGAAATTAGACCATCTGATTGGTTGATGCAATTCTCATTAGGGATGGCCATCGATGTTTATAAACCATCGATGGGTTATGGTCGATGTTCAATAGTTTTTACATCAATGTTTAGTTAAAACGACTAGTTTTGTTTTGCTATTTCCTGTTACACAGAGCAAAGCTCCACCCACGACACCAGTGAAGCCCCGCCCCCATATTCTGATTGGCCCTCAGGCCAGTCAGTCAAATGCAATGGATGACCACTGATATGTAACAACATCGATGGCAAAGGCAACAATGGCCATCATTAATACTCATTCAAAACATTCCATTCCGATTGGTTTATGTACTGTCAGTCAACAGTTTTCTATTTTACTACTTTTGATGGGACCATCATGCATTAGTCTTCAACCAAGAAGCCAATTGGTCAAGAATGTTCTTGTTATCAACCATCTTTGGCTGGTTTTGTAAGTTTTCAATCAGACTAGGGTGAGGAAGGACCTAAGTAAGTTATGGAGAGCAAATAAATTCCTTATGCAAATTAGTTTGGAAATTAGACCATCTGATTGGTTGATGCAATTCTCATTAGGGATGGCCATCGGCCATCGATGTTTATAAACCATCGATGGGTTATGGTCGATGTTCAATAGTTTTTACATCAATGTTTAGTTAAAACGACTAGTTTTGTTTTGCTATTTCCTGTTACACAGAGCAAAGCTCCACCCACGACACCAGTGAAGCCCCGCCCCCATATTCTGATTGGCCCTCAGGCCAGTTAGTCAAATGCAATGGATGACCACTGATATGTAACAACATCGATGGCAAAGGCAACAATGGCCATCATTAATACTCATTCAAAACATTCCATTCCGATTGGTTTATGTACTGTCAGTCAACAGTTTTCTATTTTACTACTTTTGATGGGACCATCATGCATTAGTCTTCAACCAAGAAGCCAATTGGTCAAAAATGTTCTTGTTATCAACCATCTTTGGCTGGTTTTGTAAGTTTTCAATCAGACTAGGGTGAGGAAGGACCTAAGTAAGTTATGGAGAGCAAATAAATTCCTTATGCAAATTAGTTTGGAAATTAGACCATCTGATTGGTTGATGCAATTCTCATTAGGGATGGCCATCGGCCATCGATGTTTATAAACCATCGATGGGTTATGGTCGATGTTCAATAGTTTTTACATCAATGTTTAGTTAAAACAACTAGTTTTGTTATTTCCTGGTACATAGAGCAAAGTTCCACCCACGACACCAGTGAAGCCCCGCCCCCATATTCTGATTGGCCCACAGGCCAGTCAGTCAAATGCAATGGATGACCACTGATATGTAACAACATCGATGGCAAAGGCAACAATGGCCATCATTAATACTCATTCAAAACAATCCATTCCGATTGGTTTATGTACTGTCAGTCAACAGTTTTCTATTTTACTACTTTTGATGGGACCATCATGCAATAGTCTTCAACCAGGAAGCCAATTGGTCAAGAATGTTCTTGTTATCAACCATCTTTGGCTGGTTTTGTAGGTTTTCAATCAGACTAGGGTGAGGAAGGACCTAAGTAAGTTATTGAGAGCAAATAAATTCCTTATGCAAATTAGTTTGGAAATTAGACCATCTGATTGGTTGATGCAATTCTCATTAGGGATGGCCATCGATGGTTATAAACCATCGATGGGTTATGGTCGATGTTCAATAGTTTTTACATCAATGTTTAGTTAAAACGACTAGTTTTGTTTTGCTATTTCCTGGTACACAGAGCAAAGCTCCACCCACGACACCAGTGAAGCCCCGCCCCCATATTCTGATTGGCCCACAGGCCAGTCAGTCAAATACAATGGATGACCACTGATATGTAACGACATCGATGGCAAAGGCAACAATGGCCATCATTAATACTCATTCAAAACAATCCATTCCGATTGGTTTATGTACTGTCAGCCAACAGTTTTCTATTTTACTACTTTTGATGGGACCATCATGCAATAGTCTTCAACCAGGAAGCCAATTGGTCAAGAATGTTCTTGTTATCAACCATCTTTGGCTGGTTTTGTAGGTTTTCAATCAGACTAGGGTGAGGAAGGACCTAAGTAAGTTATGGAGAGCAAATAAATTCCTTATGCAAATTAGTTTGGAAATTAGACCATCTGATTGGTTGATGCAATTCTCATTAGGGATGGCCATCGGCCATCGATGTTTATAAACCATCGATGGGTTATGGTCGATGTTCAATAGTTTTTACATCAATGTTTAGTTAAAACGACTAGTTTTTTTGCTATTTCCTGGTACACAGAGCAAAGCTCCACCCACGACACCAGTGAAGCCCCGCCCCCATATTCTGATTGGCCCACAGGCCAGTCAGTAAAATACAATGGATGACCACTGATTTGTAACAACATCGATGGCAAAGCCAACAATAACCATCATTAATACTCATTCAAAACAATCCATTCCGATTGGTTTATGTACTGTCAGTCAACAGTTTTCTATTTTACTACTTTTGATGGAACCATCATGCAATAGTCTTCAACCAGGAAGCCAATTGGTCAAGAATGTTCTTGTTATCAGCCATCTTTGGCTGGTTTTGTAGGTTTTCAATCAGACTAGGGTGAGGAAGGACCTAAGTAAGTTATGGAGAGCAAATAAATTCCTTATGCAAATTAGTTTGGAAATTAGACCATCTGATTGGTTGATGCAATTCTCATTAGGGATGGCCATCGATGGTTATAAACCATCGATGGGTTATGGTCGATGTTCAATAGTTTTTACATCAATGTTTAGTTAAAACGACTAGTTTTGTTTTGCTATTTCCTGGTACACAGAGCAAAGCTCCACCCACGACACCAGTGAAGCCCCGCCCCCATATTCTTATTGGCCCACAGGCCAGTCAGTCAAATACAATGGATGACCACTGATATGTAACAACATCGATGGCAAAGGCAACAATGGCCATCATTAATACTCATTCAAAACAATCCATTCCGATTGGTTTATGTACTGTCAGTCAACAGTTTTCTATTTTACTACTTTTGATGGGACCATCATGCATTAGTCTTCAACCAAGAAGCCAATTGGTCAAGAATGTTCTTGTTATCAACCATCTTTGGCTGGTTTTGTAAGTTTTCAATCAGACTAGGGTGAGGAAGGACCTAAGTAAGTTATGGAGAGCAAATAAATTCCTTATGCAAATTAGTTTGGAAATTAGACCATCTGATTGGTTGATGCAATTCTCATTAGGGATGGCCATCGGCCATCGATGTTTATAAACCATCGATGGGTTATGGTCGATGTTCAATAGTTTTTACATCAATGTTTAGTTAAAACGACTAGTTTTGTTTTGCTATTTCCTGTTACACAGAGCAAAGCTCCACCCACGACACCAGTGAAGCCCCGCCCCCATATTCTGATTGGCCCTCAGGCCAGTTAGTCAAATGCAATGGATGACCACTGATATGTAACAACATCGATGGCAAAGGCAACAATGGCCATCATTAATACTCATTCAAAACATTCCATTCCGATTGGTTTATGTACTGTCAGTCAACAGTTTTCTATTTTACTACTTTTGATGGGACCATCATGCATTAGTCTTCAACCAAGAAGCCAATTGGTCAAAAATGTTCTTGTTATCAACCATCTTTGGCTGGTTTTGTAAGTTTTCAATCAGACTAGGGTGAGGAAGGACCTAAGTAAGTTATGGAGAGCAAATAAATTCCTTATGCAAATTAGTTTGGAAATTAGACCATCTGATTGGTTGATGCAATTCTCATTAGGGATGGCCATCGGCCATCGATGTTTATAAACCATCGATGGGTTATGGTCGATGTTCAATAGTTTTTACATCAATGTTTAGTTAAAACAACTAGTTTTGTTATTTCCTGGTACACAGAGCAAAGTTCCACCCACGACACCAGTGAAGCCCCGCCCCCATATTCTGATTGGCCCACAGGCCAGTCAGTCAAATGCAATGGATGACCACTGATATGTAACAACATCGATGGCAAAGGCAACAATGGCCATCATTAATACTCATTCAAAACAATCCATTCCGATTGGTTTATGTACTGTCAGTCAACAGTTTTCTATTTTACTACTTTTGATGGGACCATCATGCAATAGTCTTCAACCAGGAAGCCAATTGGTCAAGAATGTTCTTGTTATCAACCATCTTTGGCTGGTTTTGTAGGTTTTCAATCAGACTAGGGTGAGGAAGGACCTAAGTAAGTTATTGAGAGCAAATAAATTCCTTATGCAAATTAGTTTGGAAATTAGACCATCTGATTGGTTGATGCAATTCTCATTAGGGATGGCCATCGATGGTTATAAACCATCGATGGGTTATGGTCGATGTTCAATAGTTTTTACATCAATGTTTAGTTAAAACGACTAGTTTTGTTTTGCTATTTCCTGGTACACAGAGCAAAGCTCCACCCACGACACCAGTGAAGCCCCGCCCCCATATTCTGATTGGCCCACAGGCCAGTCAGTCAAATACAATGGATGACCACTGATATGTAACAACATCGATGGCAAAGGCAACAATGGCCATCATTAATACTCATTCAAAACAATCCATTCCGATTGGTTTATGTACTGTCAGCCAACAGTTTTCTATTTTACTACTTTTGATGGGACCATCATGCAATAGTCTTCAACCAGGAAGCCAATTGGTCAAGAATGTTCTTGTTATCAACCATCTTTGGCTGGTTTTGTAGGTTTTCAATCAGACTAGGGTGAGGAAGGACCTAAGTAAGTTATGGAGAGCAAATAAATTCCTTATGCAAATTAGTTTGGAAATTAGACCATCTGATTGGTTGATGCAATTCTCATTAGGGATGGCCATCGGCCATCGATGTTTATAAACCATCGATGGGTTATGGTCGATGTTCAATAGTTTTTACATCAATGTTTAGTTAAAACGACTAGTTTTTTTGCTATTTCCTGGTACACAGAGCAAAGCTCCACCCACGACACCAGTGAAGCCCCGCCCCCATATTCTGATTGGCCCACAGGCCAGTCAGTCAAATACAATGGATGACCACTGATTTGTAACAACATCGATGGCAAAGCCAACAATAACCATCATTAATACTCATTCAAAACAATCCATTCCGATTGGTTTATGTACTGTCAGTCAACAGTTTTCTATTTTACTACTTTTGATGGGACCATCATGCATTAGTCTTCAACCAAGAAGCCAATTGGTCAAGAATGTTCTTGTTATCAACCATATTTGGCTGATTTTGTAAGTTTTCAATCAGACTAGGGTGAGGAAGGACCTAAGTAAGTTATGGAGAGCAAATAAATTCCTTATGCAAATTAGTTTGGAAATTAGACCATCTGATTGGTTGATGCAATTCTCATTAGGGATGGCCATCGGCCATCGATGTTTATAAACCATCGATGGGTTATGGTCGATGTTCAATAGTTTTTACATCAATGTTTAGTTAAAACGACTAGTTTTGTTTTGCTATTTCCTGTTACACAGAGCAAAGCTCCACCCACGACACCAGTGAAGCCCCGCCCCCATATTCTGATTGGCCCTCAGGCCAGTTAGTCAAATGCAATGGATGACCACTGATATGTAACAACATCGATGGCAAAGGCAACAATGGCCATCATTAATACTCATTCAAAACATTCCATTCCGATTGGTTTATGTACTGTCAGTCAACAGTTTTCTATTTTACTACTTTTGATGGGACCATCATGCATTAGTCTTCAACCAAGAAGCCAATTGGTCAAAAATGTTCTTGTTATCAACCATCTTTGGCTGGTTTTGTAAGTTTTCAATCAGACTAGGGTGAGGAAGGACCTAAGTAAGTTATGGAGAGCAAATAAATTCCTTATGCAAATTAGTTTGGAAATTAGACCATCTGATTGGTTGATGCAATTCTCATTAGGGATGGCCATCGGCCATCGATGTTTATAAACCATCGATGGGTTATGGTCGATGTTCAATAGTTTTTACATCAATGTTTAGTTAAAACAACTAGTTTTGTTATTTCCTGGTACATAGAGCAAAGTTCCACCCACGACACCAGTGAAGCCCCGCCCCCATATTCTGATTGGCCCACAGGCCAGTCAGTCAAATGCAATGGATGACCACTGATATGTAACAACATCGATGGCAAAGGCAACAATGGCCATCATTAATACTCATTCAAAACAATCCATTCCGATTGGTTTATGTACTGTCAGTCAACAGTTTTCTATTTTACTACTTTTGATGGGACCATCATGCAATAGTCTTCAACCAGGAAGCCAATTGGTCAAGAATGTTCTTGTTATCAACCATCTTTGGCTGGTTTTGTAGGTTTTCAATCAGACTAGGGTGAGGAAGGACCTAAGTAAGTTATTGAGAGCAAATAAATTCCTTATGCAAATTAGTTTGGAAATTAGACCATCTGATTGGTTGATGCAATTCTCATTAGGGATGGCCATCGATGGTTATAAACCATCGATGGGTTATGGTCGATGTTCAATAGTTTTTACATCAATGTTTAGTTAAAACGACTAGTTTTGTTTTGCTATTTCCTGGTACACAGAGCAAAGCTCCACCCACGACACCAGTGAAGCCCCGCCCCCATATTCTGATTGGCCCACAGGCCAGTCAGTCAAATACAATGGATGACCACTGATATGTAACGACATCGATGGCAAAGGCAACAATGGCCATCATTAATACTCATTCAAAACAATCCATTCCGATTGGTTTATGTACTGTCAGCCAACAGTTTTCTATTTTACTACTTTTGATGGGACCATCATGCAATAGTCTTCAACCAGGAAGCCAATTGGTCAAGAATGTTCTTGTTATCAACCATCTTTGGCTGGTTTTGTAGGTTTTCAATCAGACTAGGGTGAGGAAGGACCTAAGTAAGTTATGGAGAGCAAATAAATTCCTTATGCAAATTAGTTTGGAAATTAGACCATCTGATTGGTTGATGCAATTCTCATTAGGGATGGCCATCGGCCATCGATGTTTATAAACCATCGATGGGTTATGGTCGATGTTCAATAGTTTTTACATCAATGTTTAGTTAAAACGACTAGTTTTTTTGCTATTTCCTGGTACACAGAGCAAAGCTCCACCCACTACACCAGTGAAGCCCCGCCCCCATATTCTGATTGGCCCACAGGCCAGTCAGTAAAATACAATGGATGACCACTGATTTGTAACAACATCGATGGCAAAGCCAACAATAACCATCATTAATACTCATTCAAAACAATCCATTCCGATTGGTTTATGTACTGTCAGTCAACAGTTTTCTATTTTACTACTTTTGATGGAACCATCATGCAATAGTCTTCAACCAGGAAGCCAATTGGTCAAGAATGTTCTTGTTATCAGCCATCTTTGGCTGGTTTTGTAGGTTTTCAATCAGACTAGGGTGAGGAAGGACCTAAGTAAGTTATGGAGAGCAAATAAATTCCTTATGCAAATTAGTTTGGAAATTAGACCATCTGATTGGTTGATGCAATTCTCATTAGGGATGGCCATCGATGTTTATAAACCATCGATGGGTTATGGTCGATGTTCAATAGTTTTTACATCAATGTTTAGTTAAAACGACTAGTTTTGTTTTACTATTTCCTGGTACACAGAGCAAAGCTCCACCCACGACACCAGTGAAGCCCCGCACCCATATTCTGATTGGCCCACAGGCCAGTCAGTCAAATACAATGGATGACCACTGATATGTAACAACATCGATGGCAAAGGCAACAATGGCAATCATTAATACTCATTCAAAACAATCCATTCCGATTTGTTTATGTACTGTCAGCCAACAGTTTTCTATTTTACTACTTTTGATGGGACCATCATGCAATAGTCTTCAACCAGGAAGCCAATTGGTCAAGAATGTTCTTGTTATCAACCATCTTTGGCTGGTTTTGTATGTTTTCAATCAGACTAGGGTGAGGAAGGACCTAAGTAAGTTATGGAGAGCAAATAAATTCCTTATGCAAATTAGTTTGGAAATTAGACCATCTGATTGGTTGATGCAATTCTCATTAGGGATGGCCATCGGCCATCGATGTTTATAAACCATCGATGGGTTATGGTCGATGTTCAATAGTTTTTACATCAATGTTTAGTTAAAACGACTAGTTTTGTTTTGCTATTTCCTGTTACACAGAGCAAAGCTCCACCCACGACACCAGTGAAGCCCCGCCCCCATATTCTGATTGGCCCTCAGGCCAGTCAGTCAAATGCAAAGGATGACCACTGATATGTAACAACATCGATGGCAAAGGCAACAATGGCCATCATTAATACTCATTCAAAACATTCCATTCCGATTGGTTTATGTACTGTCAGTCAACAGTTTTCTATTTTACTACTTTTGATGGGACCATCATGCATTAGTCTTCAACCAAGAAGCCAATTGGTCAAGAATGTTCTTGTTATCAACCATATTTGGCTGATTTTGTAAGTTTTCAATCAGACTAGGGTGAGGAAGGACCTAAGTAAGTTATGGAGAGCAAATAAATTCCTTATGCAAATTAGTTTGGAAATTAGACCATCTGATTGGTTGATGCAATTCTCATTAGGGATGGCCATCGGCCATCGATGTTTATAAACCATCGATGGGTTATGGTCGATGTTCAATAGTTTTTACATCAATGTTTAGTTAAAACGACTAGTTTTTTTTTGCTATTTCCTGGTACACAGAGCAAAGCTCCACCCACGACACCAGTGAAGCCCCGCCCCCATATTCTGATTGGCCCACAGGCCAGTCAGTCAAATACAATGGATGACCACTGATATGTAACAACATCGATGGCAAAGGCAACAATGGCCATCATTAATACTCATTCAAAACAATCCATTCCGATTGGTTTATGTACTGTCAGTTTACAGTTTTCTATTTTACTACTTTTGATGGGACCATCATCCAATAGTTTTCAACCAGGAAGCCAATTGGTCAAGAATGTTCTTGTTATCTACCATCTTTGGCTGGTTTTGTAGGTTTTCAATCAGACAAGGGTGAGGAAGGACCTAAGTAAGTTATGGAGAGCAAATAAATTCCTTATGCAAATTAGTTTGGAAATTAGACCATCTGATTGGTTGATGCAATTCTCATTAGGGATGGCCATCGGCCATCGGCCATCGATGTTTATAAACCATCGATGGGTTATGGTCGATGTTCAATAGTTTTTACATCAATGTTTAGTTAAAACGACTAGTTTTGTTTTACTATTTCCTGGTACACAGAGCAAAGCTCCACCCACGACACCAGTGAAGCCCCGCCCCCATATTCTGATTGGCCCACAGGCCAGTCAGTCAAATACAATGGATGACCACTGATATGTAACAACATCGATGGCAAAGGCAACAATGGCCATCTTAATACTCATTCAAAACAATCCATTCCGATTGGTTTATGTACTGTCAGTCAACAGTTTTCTATTTTACTACTTTTGATGGGACCATCATGCAATAGTCTGCACCCAGGAAGCCAATTGGTCAAGAATGTTCTTGTTATCAACCATCTTTGGCTGGTTTTGTAGGTTTTCAATCAGACTAGGGTGAGGAAGGACCTAAGTAAGTTATGGAGAGCAAATAAATTCCTTATGCAAATTAGTTTGGAAATTAGACCATCTGATTGGTTGATGCAATTCTCATTAGGGATGGCCATCGGCCATCGATGTTTATAAACCATCGATGGGTTAAGGTCGATGTTCAATAGTTTTTACATCAATGTTTAGTTAAAACGACTAGTTTTGTTTTGCTATTTCCTGGTACACAGAGCAAAGTTCCACCCACGACACCAGTGAAGCCCCGCCCCCATATTCTAAATGGCCCACAGGCCAGTCAGTCAAATACAATGGATGACCACTGATATGTAACAACATCGATGGTAAAGGCAACAATGGCCATCATTAATACTCATTCAAAACAATCCATTCCGATTTGTTTATGTACTGTCAGCCAACAGTTTTCTATTTTACTACTTTTGATGGGACCATCATGCAATAGTCTTCACCCAGGAAGCCAATTGGTCAAGAATGTTCTTGTTATCAACCATCTTTGGCTGGTTTTGTAGGTTTTCAATCAGACTAGGGTGAGGAAGGACCTAAGTAAGTTATGGAGAGCAAATAAATTCCTTATGCAAATTAGTTTGGAAATTAGACCATCTGATTGGTTGATGCAATTCTCATTAGGGATGGCCATCGGCCATCGGCCATCGATGTTTATAAACCATCGATGGGTTATGGTCGATGTTCAATAGTTTTTACATCAATGTTTAGTTAAAACGACTAGTTTTGTTTTACTATTTCCTGGTACACAGAGCAAAGCTCCACCCATGACACCAGTGAAGCCCCGCCCCCATATTCTGATTGGCCCACAGGCCAGTCAGTCAAATACAATGGATGACCACTGATATGTAACAACATCGATGGCAAAGGCAACAATGGCCATCATTAATACTCATTCAAAACAATCCATTCCAATTGGTTTATGTACTGTCAGTCAACAGTTTTCTATTTTACTACTTTTGATGGGACCATCATGCAATAGTCTTCAACCAGGAAGCCAATTGGTCAAGAATGTTCTTGTTATCAACCATCTTTGGCTGGTTTTGTAGGTTTTCAATCAGACTAGGGTGAGGAAGGACCTAAGTAAGTTATGGAGAGCAAATAAATTCCTTATGCAAATTAGTTTGGAAATTAGATCATCTGATTGGTTGATGCAATTCTCATTAGGGATGGCCATCGATGTTTATAAACCATCGATGGGTTATGGTCGATGTTCAATAGTTTTTACATCAATGTTTAGTTAAAACGACTAGTTTTGTTTTGCTATTTCCTGGTACACAGAGCAAAGTTTCACCCACGACACCAGTGAAGCCCCGCCCCCATATTCTGATTGGCCCACAGGCCAGTCAGTCAAATAAAATGGATGACCACTGATATGTAACAACATTGATGGCAAAGGCAACAATGGCCATCATTAATACTCATTCAAAACAATCCATTCCTATTGGTTTATGTACTGTCAGCCAACAGTTTTCTATTTTACTACTTTTGATGGGACCATCATGCAATAGTCTTCAACCAGGAAGCCAATTGGTCAAGAATGTTCTTGTTATCAACCATCTTTGGCTGGTTTTGTAGGTTTTCAATCAGACTAGGGTGAGGAAGGACCTAAGTAAGTTATGGAGAGCAAATAAATTCCTTATGCAAATTAGTTTGGAAATTAGACCATCTGATTGGTTGATGCAATTCTCATTAGGGATGGCCATCGGCCATCGATGTTTATAAACCATCGATGGGTTATGGTCGATGTTCAATAGTTTTTACATCAATGTTTAGTTAAAACGACTAGTTTTTTTTTTGCTATTTCCTGGTACACAGAGCAAAGCTCCACCCACGACACCAGTGAAGCCCCGCCCCCATATTCTGATTGGCCCACAGGCCAGTCAGTCAAATACAATGGATGACCACTGATATGTAACAACATCGATGGCAAAGGCAACAATGGCCATCATTAATACTCATTCAAAACAATCCATTCCGATTGGTTTATGTACTGTCAGCCAACAGTTTTCTATTTTACTACTTTTGATGGGACCATCATGCAATAGTCTTCAACCAGGAAGCCAATTGGTCAAGAATGTTCTTGTTATCAACCATCTTTGGCTGGTTTTGTAGGTTTTCAATCAGACTAGGGTGAGGAAGGACCTAAGTAAGTTATGGAGAGCAAATAAATTCCTTATGCAAATTAGTTTGGAAATTAGACCATTTGATTGGTTGATGCAATTCTCATTAGGGATGGCCATCGGCCATCGGCCATCGATGTTTATAAACCATCGATGGGTTATGGTCGATGTTCAATAGTTTTTACATCAATGTTTAGTTAAAACGACTAGTTTTGTTTTGCTATTTCCTGGTACACAGAGCAAAGCTCCACCCACGACACCAGTGAAGCCCCGCCCCCATATTCTGATTGGCCCACAGGCCAGTCAGTCAAATACAATGGATGACCACTGATATGTAACAACATCGATGGCAAAGGCAACATTGGCCATCATTAATACTCATTCAAAACAATCCATTCCGATTGGTTTATGTACTGTCAGTCAACAGTTTTCTATTTTACTACTTTTGATGGGACCATCAAGCAATAGTCTTCAACCAGGAAGCCAATTGGTCAAGAATGTACTTGTTATCAACCATCTTTGGCTGGTTTTGTAGGTTTTCAATCAGACTAGGGTGAGGAAGGACCTAAGTAAGTTATGGAGAGCAAATAAATTCCTTATGCAAATTAGTTTGGAAATTAGACCATCTGATTGGTTGATGCAATTCTCATTAGGGATGGCCATCGGCCATCGATGTTTATAAACCATCGATGGGTTATGGTCGATGTTCAATAGTTTTTACATCAATGTTTAGTTAAAACGACTAGTTTTTTTTGCTATTTCCTGGTACACAGAGCAAAGCTCCACCCACGACACCAGTGAAGCCCCGCCCCCATATTCTGATTGGCCCACAGGCCAGTCAGTCAAATACAATGGATGACCACTGATATGTAACAACATCGACGGCAAAGGCAACAATGGCCATCATTAATACTCATTCAAAACAATCCATTCCGATTTGTTTATGTACTGTCAGGCAACAGTTTTCTATTTTACTACTTTTGATGGGACCATCAAGCAATAGTCTTCAACCAGGAAGCCAATTGGTCAAGAATGTACTTGTTATCAACCATCTTTGGCTGGTTTTGTAGGTTTTCAATCAGACTAGGGTGAGGAAGGACCTACGTAAGTTATGGAGAGCAAATAAATTCCTTATGCAAATTAGTTTGGAAATTAGACCATCTGATTGGTTGATGCAATTCTCATTAGGGATGGCCATCGATGTTTATAAACCATCGATGGGTTATGGTCGATGTTCAATAGTTTTTACATCAATGTTTAGTTAAAACGACTAGTTTTGTTTTGCTATTTCCTGGTACACAGAGCAAAGTTTCACCCACGACACCAGTGAAGCCCCGCCCCCATATTCTGATTGGCCCACAGGCCAGTCAGTCAAATAAAATGGATGACCACTGATATGTAACAACATTGATGGCAAAGGCAACAATGGCCATCATTAATACTCATTCAAAACAATCCATTCCTATTGGTTTATGTACTGTCAGCCAACAGTTTTCTATTTTACTACTTTTGATGGGACCATCATGCAATAGTCTTCAACCAGGAAGCCAATTGGTCAAGAATGTTCTTGTTATCAACCATCTTTGGCTGGTTTTGTAGGTTTTCAATCAGACTAGGGTGAGGAAGGACCTAAGTAAGTTATGGAGAGCAAATAAATTCCTTATGCAAATTAGTTTGGAAATTAGACCATCTGATTGGTTGATGCAATTCTCATTAGGGATGGCCATCGGCCATCGATGTTTATAAACCATCGATGGGTTATGGTCGATGTTCAATAGTTTTTACATCAATGTTTAGTTAAAACGACTAGTTTTTTTTTGCTATTTCCTGGTACACAGAGCAAAGCTCCACCCACGACACCAGTGAAGCCCCGCCCCCATATTCTGATTGGCCCACAGGCCAGTCAGTCAAATACAATGGATGACCACTGATATGTAACAACATCGATGGCAAAGGCAACAATGGCCATCATTAATACTCATTCAAAACAATCCATTCCGATTGGTTTATGTACTGTCAGCCAACAGTTTTCTATTTTACTACTTTTGATGGGACCATCATGCAATAGTCTTCAACCAGGAAGCCAATTGGTCAAGAATGTTCTTGTTATCAACCATCTTTGGCTGGTTTTGTAGGTTTTCAATCAGACTAGGGTGAGGAAGGACCTAAGTAAGTTATGGAGAGCAAATAAATTCCTTATGCAAATTAGTTTGGAAATTAGACCATTTGATTGGTTGATGCAATTCTCATTAGGGATGGCCATCGGCCATCGGCCATCGATGTTTATAAACCATCGATGGGTTATGGTCGATGTTCAATAGTTTTTACATCAATGTTTAGTTAAAACGACTAGTTTTGTTTTGCTATTTCCTGGTACACAGAGCAAAGTTCCACCCACGACACCAGTGAAGCCCCGCCCCCATATTCTAAATGGCCCACAGGCCAGTCAGTCAAATACAATGGATGACCACTGATATGTAACAACATCGATGGCAAAGGCAACAATGGCCATCATTAATACTCATTCAAAACAATCCATTCCGATTTGTTTATGTACTGTCAGCCAACAGTTTTCTATTTTACTACTTTTGATGGGACCATCATGCAATAGTCTTCAACCAGGAAGCCAATTGGTCAAGAATGTTCTTGTTATCAACCATATTTGGCTGGTTTTGTAGGTTTTCAATCAGACTAGGGTGAGGAAGGACCTAAGTAAGTTATGGAGAGCAAATAAATTCCTTATGCAAATCAGTTTGGAAATTAGACCATCTGATTGGTTGAAGCAATTCTCATTAGGGATGGCCATCGGCCATCGATGTTTATAAACCATCGATGGGTTATGGTCGATGTTCAATAGTTTTTACATCAATGTTTAGTTAAAACGACTAGTTTTGTTTTGCTATTTCCTGGTACACAGAGCAAAGCTCCACCCACGACACCAGTGAAGCCCTGCCCCCATATTCTGATTGGCCCACAGGCCAGTCAGTCAAATACAATGGATGACCACTGATATGTAACAACATCGATGGCAAAGGCAACAATGGCCATCATTAATACTCATTCAAAACAATCCATTCCGATTGGTTTATGTACTGTCAGTCAACAGTTTTCTATTTTACTACTTTTGATGGGACCATCATCCAATAGTTTTCAACCGAGAAGCCAATTGGTCAAGAATGTTCTTGTTATCTACCATCTTTGGCTGGTTTTGTAGGTTTTCAATCAGACTAGGGTGAGGAAGGACCTAAGTAAGTCATGGAGAGCAAATAATTTCCTTATGCAAATTAGTTTGGAAATTAGACCATCTGATTGGTTGATGCAATTCTCATTAGGGATGGCCATTGGCCATCGCCCATCGATGTTTATAAACCATCGATGGGTTATGGTCGATGTTCAATAGTTTTTACATCAATGTTTAGTTAAAACGACTAGTTTTGTTTTACTATTTCCTGTTACACAGAGCAAAGCTCCACCCATGACACCAGTGAAGCCCCGCCCCCATATTCTGATTGGCCCACAGGCCAGTCAGTCAAATACAATGGATGACCACTGATATGTAACAACATCGATGGCAAAGGCAACAATGGCAATCATTAATACTCATTCTAAACAATCCATTCCGATTTGTTTATGTACTGTCAGCCAACAGTTTTCTATTTTACTACTTTTGATGGGATCATCATGCAATAGTCTTCAACCAGGACGCCAATTGGTCAAGAATGTTCTTGTTATCAACCATCTTTGGCTGGTTTTGTAGGTTTTCAATCAGACTAGGGTGAGGAAGGACCTAAGTAAGTTATGGAGAGCAAATAAATTCCTTATGCAAATTAGTTTGGAAATTAGACCATCTGATTGGTTGATGCAATTCTCATTAGGGATGGCCATCGGCCATCGATGTTTATAAACCATCGATGGGTTATGGTCGATGTTCAATAGTTTTTACATCAATGTTTAGTTAAAACGACTAGTTTTGTTTTGCTATTTCCTGGTACACAGAGCAAAGCTCCACCCACGACACCAGTGAAGCCCTGCCCCCATATTCTGATTGGCCCACAGGCCAGTCAGTCAAATACAATGGATGACCACTGATATGTAACAACATCGATGGCAAAGGCAACAATGGCCATCATTAATACTCATTCAAAACAATCCATTCCAATTGGTTTATGTACTGTCAGTCAACAGTTTTCTATTTTACTACTTTTGATGGGACCATCATGCAATAGTCTTCAACCAGGAAGCCAATTGGTCAAGAATGTTCTTGTTATCAACCATCTTTGGCTGGTTTTGTAGGTTTTCAATCAGACTAGGGTGAGGAAGGACCTAAGTAAGTTATGGAGAGCAAATAAATTCCTTATGCAAATTAGTTTGGAAATTAGACCATCTGATTGGTTGATGCAATTATCATTAGGGATGGCCATCGGCCATCGGTGTTTATAAACCATCGATGGGTTATGGTCGATGTTCAATAGTTTTTACATCAATGTTTAGTTAAAACGACTAGTTTTTTTTTGCTATTTCCTGGTACACAGAGCAAAGCTCCACCCACGACACCAGTGAAGCCCCGCCCCCATATTCTGATGGGGCCACAGGCCAGTCAGTCAAATACAATGGATGACCACTGATATGTAACAACATCGATGGCAAAGGCAACAATGGCCATCATTAATACTCATTCAAAACAATCCATTCCGATTGGTTTATGTACTGTCAGTCAACAGTTTTCTATTTTACTACTTTTGATGGGACCATCATGCAATAGTCTTCAACCAGCAAACCAATTGGTCAAGAATGTTCTTGTTATCTACCATCTTTGGCTGGTTTTGTAGGTTTTCAATCAGACTAGGGTGAGGAAGGACTTAAGTAAGTTATGGAGAGCAAATAAATTCCTTATGCAAATTAGTTTGGAAATTAGACCATCTGATTGGTTGATGCAATTCTCATTAGGGATGGCCATCGGCCATCGATGTTTATAAACCATCGATGGGTTATGGTCGATGTTCAATAGTTTTTACATCAATGTTTAGTTAAAACGACTAGTTTTGTTTTGCTATTTCCTGGTACACAGAGCAAAGTTCCACCCACGACACCAGTGAAGCCCTGCCCCCATATTCTGATTGGCCCACAGGCCAGTCAGTCAAATACAATGGATGACCACTGATATGTAACAACATCGATGGCAAAGGCAACAATGGCCATCATTAATACTCATTCAAAACAATCCATTCCGATTGGTTTATGTACTGTCAGCCAACAGTTTTCTATTTTACTACTTTTGATGGGACCATCATGCAATAGTCTTCAACCAGGAAGCCAATTGGTCAAGAATGTTCTTGTTATCAACCATCTTTGGCTGGTTTTGTAGGTTTTCAATCAGACTAGGGTGAGGAAGGACCTAAGTAAGTTATGGAGAGCAAATAAATTCCTTATGCAAATTAGTTTGGAAATTAGACCATTTGATTGGTTGATGCAATTCTCATTAGGGATGGCCATCGGCCATCGGCCATCGATGTTTATAAACCATCGATGGGTTATGGTCGATGTTCAATAGTTTTTACATCAATGTTTAGTTAAAACGACTAGTTTTGTTTTGCTATTTCCTGGTACACAGAGCAAAGCTCCACCCACGACACCAGTGAAGCCCCGCCCCCATATTCTGATTGGCCCACAGGCCAGTCAGTCAAATACAATGGATGACCACTGATATGTAACAACATCGATGGCAAAGGCAACATTGGCCATCATTAATACTCATTCAAAACAATCCATTCCGATTGGTTTATGTACTGTCAGTCAACAGTTTTCTATTTTACTACTTTTGATGGGACCATCAAGCAATAGTCTTCAACCAGGAAGCCAATTGGTCAAGAATGTACTTGTTATCAACCATCTTTGGCTGGTTTTGTAGGTTTTCAATCAGACTAGGGTGAGGAAGGACCTAAGTAAGTTATGGAGAGCAAATAAATTCCTTATGCAAATTAGTTTGGAAATTAGACCATCTGATTGGTTGATGCAATTCTCATTAGGGATGGCCATCGGCCATCGATGTTTATAAACCATCGATGGGTTATGGTCGATGTTCAATAGTTTTTACATCAATGTTTAGTTAAAACGACTAGTTTTTTTTGCTATTTCCTGGTACACAGAGCAAAGCTCCACCCACGACACCAGTGAAGCCCCGCCCCCATATTCTGATTGGCCCACAGGCCAGTCAGTCAAATACAATGGATGACCACTGATATGTAACAACATCGACGGCAAAGGCAACAATGGCCATCATTAATACTCATTCAAAACAATCCATTCCGATTTGTTTATGTACTGTCAGGCAACAGTTTTCTATTTTACTACTTTTGATGGGACCATCAAGCAATAGTCTTCAACCAGGAAGCCAATTGGTCAAGAATGTACTTGTTATCAACCATCTTTGGCTGGTTTTGTAGGTTTTCAATCAGACTAGGGTGAGGAAGGACCTACGTAAGTTATGGAGAGCAAATAAATTCCTTATGCAAATTAGTTTGGAAATTAGACCATCTGATTGGTTGATGCAATTCTCATTAGGGATGGCCATCGATGTTTATAAACCATCGATGGGTTATGGTCGATGTTCAATAGTTTTTACATCAATGTTTAGTTAAAACGACTAGTTTTGTTTTGCTATTTCCTGGTACACAGAGCAAAGTTTCACCCACGACACCAGTGAAGCCCCGCCCCCATATTCTGATTGGCCCACAGGCCAGTCAGTCAAATAAAATGGATGACCACTGATATGTAACAACATTGATGGCAAAGGCAACAATGGCCATCATTAATACTCATTCAAAACAATCCATTCCTATTGGTTTATGTACTGTCAGCCAACAGTTTTCTATTTTACTACTTTTGATGGGACCATCATGCAATAGTCTTCAACCAGGAAGCCAATTGGTCAAGAATGTTCTTGTTATCAACCATCTTTGGCTGGTTTTGTAGGTTTTCAATCAGACTAGGGTGAGGAAGGACCTAAGTAAGTTATGGAGAGCAAATAAATTCCTTATGCAAATTAGTTTGGAAATTAGACCATCTGATTGGTTGATGCAATTCTCATTAGGGATGGCCATCGGCCATCGATGTTTATAAACCATCGATGGGTTATGGTCGATGTTCAATAGTTTTTACATCAATGTTTAGTTAAAACGACTAGTTTTTTTTTGCTATTTCCTGGTACACAGAGCAAAGCTCCACCCACGACACCAGTGAAGCCCCGCCCCCATATTCTGATTGGCCCACAGGCCAGTCAGTCAAATACAATGGATGACCACTGATATGTAACAACATCGATGGCAAAGGCAACAATGGCCATCATTAATACTCATTCAAAACAATCCATTCCGATTGGTTTATGTACTGTCAGCCAACAGTTTTCTATTTTACTACTTTTGATGGGACCATCATGCAATAGTCTTCAACCAGGAAGCCAATTGGTCAAGAATGTTCTTGTTATCAACCATCTTTGGCTGGTTTTGTAGGTTTTCAATCAGACTAGGGTGAGGAAGGACCTAAGTAAGTTATGGAGAGCAAATAAATTCCTTATGCAAATTAGTTTGGAAATTAGACCATTTGATTGGTTGATGCAATTCTCATTAGGGATGGCCATCGGCCATCGGCCATCGATGTTTATAAACCATCGATGGGTTATGGTCGATGTTCAATAGTTTTTACATCAATGTTTAGTTAAAACGACTAGTTTTGTTTTGCTATTTCCTGGTACACAGAGCAAAGTTCCACCCACGACACCAGTGAAGCCCCGCCCCCATATTCTAAATGGCCCACAGGCCAGTCAGTCAAATACAATGGATGACCACTGATATGTAACAACATCGATGGCAAAGGCAACAATGGCCATCATTAATACTCATTCAAAACAATCCATTCCGATTTGTTTATGTACTGTCAGCCAACAGTTTTCTATTTTACTACTTTTGATGGGACCATCATGCAATAGTCTTCAACCAGGAAGCCAATTGGTCAAGAATGTTCTTGTTATCAACCATATTTGGCTGGTTTTGTAGGTTTTCAATCAGACTAGGGTGAGGAAGGACCTAAGTAAGTTATGGAGAGCAAATAAATTCCTTATGCAAATCAGTTTGGAAATTAGACCATCTGATTGGTTGAAGCAATTCTCATTAGGGATGGCCATCGGCCATCGATGTTTATAAACCATCGATGGGTTATGGTCGATGTTCAATAGTTTTTACATCAATGTTTAGTTAAAACGACTAGTTTTGTTTTGCTATTTCCTGGTACACAGAGCAAAGCTCCACCCACGACACCAGTGAAGCCCTGCCCCCATATTCTGATTGGCCCACAGGCCAGTCAGTCAAATACAATGGATGACCACTGATATGTAACAACATCGATGGCAAAGGCAACAATGGCCATCATTAATACTCATTCAAAACAATCCATTCCGATTGGTTTATGTACTGTCAGTCAACAGTTTTCTATTTTACTACTTTTGATGGGACCATCATCCAATAGTTTTCAACCGAGAAGCCAATTGGTCAAGAATGTTCTTGTTATCTACCATCTTTGGCTGGTTTTGTAGGTTTTCAATCAGACTAGGGTGAGGAAGGACCTAAGTAAGTCATGGAGAGCAAATAATTTCCTTATGCAAATTAGTTTGGAAATTAGACCATCTGATTGGTTGATGCAATTCTCATTAGGGATGGCCATTGGCCATCGCCCATCGATGTTTATAAACCATCGATGGGTTATGGTCGATGTTCAATAGTTTTTACATCAATGTTTAGTTAAAACGACTAGTTTTGTTTTACTATTTCCTGTTACACAGAGCAAAGCTCCACCCATGACACCAGTGAAGCCCCGCCCCCATATTCTGATTGGCCCACAGGCCAGTCAGTCAAATACAATGGATGACCACTGATATGTAACAACATCGATGGCAAAGGCAACAATGGCAATCATTAATAATCATTCTAAACAATCCATTCCGATTTGTTTATGTACTGTCAGCCAACAGTTTTCTATTTTACTACTTTTGATGGGATCATCATGCAATAGTCTTCAACCAGGACGCCAATTGGTCAAGAATGTTCTTGTTATCAACCATCTTTGGCTGGTTTTGTAGGTTTTCAATCAGACTAGGGTGAGGAAGGACCTAAGTAAGTTATGGAGAGCAAATAAATTCCTTATGCAAATTAGTTTGGAAATTAGACCATCTGATTGGTTGATGCAATTCTCATTAGGGATGGCCATCGGCCATCGATGTTTATAAACCATCGATGGGTTATGGTCGATGTTCAATAGTTTTTACATCAATGTTTAGTTAAAACGACTAGTTTTGTTTTGCTATTTCCTGGTACACAGAGCAAAGCTCCACCCACGACACCAGTGAAGCCCTGCCCCCATATTCTGATTGGCCCACAGGCCAGTCAGTCAAATACAATGGATGACCACTGATATGTAACAACATCGATGGCAAAGGCAACAATGGCCATCATTAATACTCATTCAAAACAATCCATTCCAATTGGTTTATGTACTGTCAGTCAACAGTTTTCTATTTTACTACTTTTGATGGGACCATCATGCAATAGTCTTCAACCAGCAAACCAATTGGTCAAGAATGTTCTTGTTATCTACCATCTTTGGCTGGTTTTGTAGGTTTTCAATCAGACTAGGGTGAGGAAGGACCTAAGTAAGTTATGGAGAGCAAATAAATTCCTTATGCAAATTAGTTTGGAAATTAGACCATCTGATTGGTTGATGCAATTCTCATTAGGGATGGCCATCGGCCATCGATGTTTATAAACCATCGATGGGTTATGGTCGATGTTCAATAGTTTTTACATCAATGTTTAGTTAAAACGACTAGTTTTGTTTTGCTATTTCCTGGTACACAGAGCAAAGTTCCACCCACGACACCAGTGAAGCCCTGCCCCCATATTCTGATTGGCCCACAGGCCAGTCAGTCAAATACAATGGATGACCACTGATATGTAACAACATCGATGGCAAAGGCAACAATGGCCATCATTAATACTCATTCAAAACAATCCATTCCGATTGGTTTATGTACTGTCAGCCAACAGTTTTCTATTTTACTACTTTTGATGGGACCATCATGCAATAGTCTTCAACCAGGAAGCCAATTGGTCAAAAATGTTCTTGTTATCAAACATCTTTGGCTGGTTTTGTAGGTTTTCAATCAGACTAGGGTGAGGAAGGACCTAAGTAAGTTATGGAGAGCAAAAAAATTCCTTATGCAAATTAGTTTGGAAATTAGACCATCTGATTGGTTGATGCAATTCTCATTAGGGATGGCCATCGGCCATCGATGTTTATAAACCATCGATGGGTTATGGTCGATGTTCAATAGTTTTTACATCAATGTTTAGTTAAAACGACTAGTTTTGTTTTACAATTTCCTGGTACACAGAGCAAAGCTCCACCCACAACACCAGTGAAGCCCCGCCCCCATATTCTGATTGGCCCACAGGCCAGTCAGTCAAATACAATGGATGACCACTGATATGTAACAACATCGATGGCAAAGGCAACAATGGCAATCATTAATACTCATTCAAAACAATCCATTCTGATTTGTTTATGTACTGTCAGCCAACAGTTTTCTATTTTACTACTTTTGATGGGACCATCATGCAATAGTCTTCAACCAGGAAGCCAATTGGTCAAGAATGTTCTTGTTATCACCCATCTTTGGCTGGTATTGTAGGTTTTCAATCAGACTAGGGTGAGAAAGGACCTAAGTAAGTTATGGAGAGCAAATAAATTCCTTATGCAAATTAGTTTGGAAATTAGACCATCTGATTGGTTGATGCAATTCTCATTAGGGATGGCCATCGGCCATCGATGTTTATAAACCATCGATGGGTTATTGTCGATGTTCAATAGTTTTTACATCAATGTTTAGTTAAAACGACTAGTTTTGTTTTGCTATTTCCTGATACACAGAGCAAAGCTCCACCCACGACACCAGTGAAGCCCCGCCCCATATTCTGATTGGCCCACAGGCCAGTCAGTCAAATACAATGGATGACCACTGATATGTAACAACATCGATGGCAAAGGCAACAATGGCCATCATTAATACTCATTCAAAACAATCCATTCCGATTGGTTTATATACTGTCAGTCAACAGTTTTCTATTTTACTACTTTTGATGGGACCATCATGCAATAGTCTTCAACCAGGATGCCAATTGGTCACGAATGTTCTTGTTATCAACCCTCTTGGCTGGTTTTGTAGGTTTTCAATCAGACTAGGGTGAGGAAGGACCTAAGTAAGTTATGGAGAGCAAATAAATTCCTTATGTAAATTAGTTTGGAAATTAGACCATCTGATTGGTTGATGCAATTCTCATTAGGGATGGCCATCGGCCATCGGCCATCGATGTTTATAAACCATCGATGGGTTATGGTCGATGTTCAATAGTTTTTACATCAATGTTTAGTTAAAACGACTAGTTTTGTTTCGCTATTTCCTGGTACACAGAGCAAAGTTCCACCCACGACACCAGTGAAGCCCCGCCCCCATATTCTGATTGGCCCACAGGCCAGTCAGTCAAATACAATGGATGACCACTGATATGTAACAACATCGATGGCAAAGGCAACAATGGCCATCATTAATACTCATTCAAAACAATCCATTCCGATTGGTTTATGTACTGTCAGTCAACAGTTTTCTATTTTACTACTTTTGATGGGATCATCATGCAATAGTCTTCAACCAGGAAGCCAATCGGTCAAGAATGTTCTTGTTATCAACCATCTTTGGCTGGTTTTGTAGGTTTTCAATCAGACTAGGGTGAGGAAGGACCTAAGTAAGTTATGGAGAGCAAATAAATTCCTTATGCAAATTAGTTTTGAAATTAGACCATCTGATTGGTTGATGCAATTCTCATTAGGGATGGCCATCGGCCATCGATGTTTATAAACCATCGATGGGTTATGGTCGAAGTTCAATAGTTTTTACATCAATGTTTAGTTAAAACGACTAGTTTTGTTTTGCTATTTCCTGGTACACAGAGCAAAGCTCCACCCACGACACCAGTGAAGCCCCGCCCCCATATTCTGATTGGCCCACAGGCCAGTCAGTCAAATGCAATGGATGACCACAGATATGTAACAACATCGATGGCAAAGGCAACAATGGCCATCATTAATACTCATTCAAAACAATCCATTCCGATTGGTTTATGTACTGTCAGTCAACAGTTTTCTATTTTACTACTTTTGATGGGACATCATGCAATAGTCTTCAACCAGGAAGCCAATTGGTCAAGAATGTTCTCGTCATCAACCATCTTTGGCTGGTTTTGTAGGTTTTCAATCAGACTAGGGTGAGGAAGGATCTAAGTAAGTTATGGAGAGCAAATAAATTCCTTATGCAAATTAGTTTGGAAATTAGACCATCTGATTGGTTGATGCAATTCTCATTAGGGATGGCCATCGGCCATCGATGTTTATAAACCATCGATGGGTTATGGTCGATGTTCAATAGTTTTTACATCAATGTTTAGTTAAAACGACTAGTTTTGTTTCGCTATTTCCTGGTACACAGAGCAAAGCTCCACCCACGACACCAGTGAAGCCCCGCCCCCATATTCTGATTGGCCCACAGGCCAGTCAGTCAAATGCAATGGATGACCACTGATATGTAACAACATCGATGGCAAAGGCAACAATGGCCATCATTAATACTCATTCAAAACAATCCATTCCGATTGGTTTATGTACTGTCAGCCAACAGTTTTCTATTTTACTATTTTACTACTTTTGATGGGACCATCATGCAATAGTCTTCAACCAGGAAGCCAATTGGTAAAGAATGTTCTTGTTATCAACCATCTTTGGCTGGTTTTGTAGGTTTTCAATCAGACTAGGGTGAGGAAGGACCTAAGTAAGTTATGGAGAGCAAATAAATTCCTTATGCAAATCAGTTTGGAAATTAGACCATCTGATTGGTTGATGCAATTCTCATTAGGGATGGCCATCGGCCATCGATGTTTATAAACCATCGATGGGTTATGGTCGATGTTCAATAGTTTTTACATCAATGTTTAGTTAAAACGACTAGTTTTGTTTGCTATTTCCTGGTACACAGAGCAAAGCTCCACCCACGACACCAGTGAAGCCCCGCCCCCATATTCTGATTGGCCCACAGGCCAGTCAGTCAAATGCAATGGATGACCACTGATATGTAACAACATCGATGGCAAAGGCAACAATGGCCATCATTAATACTCATTCAAAACAATCCATTCCGATTGGTTTATGTACTGTCAGTCAACAGTTTTCTATTTTACTACTTTTGATGGGACCATCATGCAATAGTCTTCAACCAGGAAGCCAATTGGTCAAGAATGTTCTTGTTATCAACCATCTTTGGCTGGTTTTGTAGGTTTTCAATCAGACTAGGGTGAGGAAGGACCTAAGTAAGTTATGGAGAGCAAATAAATTCCTTATGCAAATTAGTTTTGAAATTAGACCATCTGATTGGTTGATGCAATTCTCATTAGGGATGGCCATCGGCCATCGATGTTTATAAACCATCGATGGGTTATGGTCGAAGTTCAATAGTTTTTACATCAATGTTTAGTTAAAACGACTAGTTTTGTTTTGCTATTTCCTGGTACACAGAGCAAAGCTCCACCCACGACACCAGTGAAGCCCCGCCCCCATATTCTGATTGGCCCACAGGCCAGTCAGTCAAATGCAATGGATGACCACTGATATGCAACAACATCGATGGCAAAGGCAACAATGGCCATCATTAATACTCATTCAAAACAATCCATTCCGATTGGTTTATGTACTGTCAGTCAACAGTTTTCTATTTTACTACTTTTGATGGGACCATCATGCAATAGTCTTCAACCAGGAAGCTAATTGGTCAAGAATGTTCTTGTTATCAACCATCTTTGGCTGGTTTTGTAGGTTTTCAATCAGACTAGGGTGAGGAAGGACCTAAGTAAGTTATGGAGAGCAAATAAATTCCTTATGCAAATTAGTTTTGAAATTAGACCATCTGATTGGTTGATGCAATTCTCATTAGGGATGGCCATCGGCCATCGATGTTTATAAACCATCGATGGGTTATGGTCGAAGTTCAATAGTTTTTACATCAATGTTTAGTTAAAACGACTAGTTTTGTTTTGCTATTTCCTGGTACACAGAGCAAAGCTCCACCCATGACACCAGTGAAGCCCCGCCCCCATATTCTGATTGGCCCACAGGCCAGTCAGTCAAATGCAATGGATGACCACTGATATGTAACAACATCGATGGCAAAGGCAACAATGGCCATCATTAATACTCATTCAAAACAATCCATTCCGATTGGTTTATGTACTGTCAGTCAACAGTTTTCTATTTTACTACTTTTGATGGGACATCATGCAATAGTCTTCAACCAGGAAGCCAATTAGTCAAGAATGTTCTTGTTATCAACCATCTTTGGCTGGTTTTGTAGGTTTTCAATCAGACTAGGGTGAGGAAGGATCTAAGTAAGTTATGGAGAGCAAATAAATTCCTTATGCAAATTAGTTTGGAAATTAGACCATCTGATTGGTTGATGCAATTCTCATTAGGGATGGCCATCGGCCATCGATGTTTATAAACCATCGATGGGTTATGGTCGATGTTCAATAGTTTTTACATCAATGTTTAGTTAAAACGACTAGTTTTGTTTCGCTATTTCCTGGTACACAGAGCAAAGCTCCACCCACGACACCAGTGAAGCCCCGCCCCCATATTCTAATTGGCCCACAGGCCAGTCAGTCAAATGCAATGGATGACCACTGATATGTAACAACATCGATGGCAAAGGCAACAATGGCCATCATTAATACTCATTCAAAACAATCCATTCCGATTGGTTTATGTACTGTCAGCCAACAGTTTTCTATTTTACTATTTTACTACTTTTGATGGGACCATCATGCAATAGTCTTCAACCAGGAAGCCAATTGGTAAAGAATGTTCTTGTTATCAACCATCTTTGGCTGGTTTTGTAGGTTTTCAATCAGACTAGGGTGAGGAAGGACCTAAGTAAGTTATGGAGAGCAAATAAATTCCTTATGCAAATCAGTTTGGAAATTAGACCATCTGATTGGTTGATGCAATTCTCATTAGGGATAGCCATCGGCCATCGATGTTTATAAACCATCGATGTGTTATGGTCGATGTTCAATAGTTTTGACATCGATGGGGGAGAACCAGATGGTTCACACCATCAATGTCAAACTCAAACTACTAGTTTTGTTTTGCTATTTCCTAGGACACGGAGCATAGCTCCACCCATGACACCAGTGAAGCCCCGCCCCCATATTCTGATTGGCCCACAGGCCAGTCCGTCAAATACAATGGATGACCACTGATATGTAACAACATCGATGGCAAAGGCAACAATGGCCATCATTAATACTCATTCAAAACAATCCATTCCAAATTGTTTATGTACTGTCAGTCAACAGTTTTCTATTTTACTACTTTTGATGGGACCATCATGCAACAGTCTTCAACCAGGAAGCCATTTTTTTTTTTTTTTTTTTTTTTTTTTAACTAAACCATCAGGTTTAGAGATAACATGCATTGTCCCATCAGGGACTAATCCATCAATCATGCTCAACCTGTAGCATTTATCTCCAACTCATCATTCTGGTCTTTATTTTTTTCTTAACTTTTAACTTATAGAGACTAACATAATTTTGCATAAACACACCTCCTTTCCAGTGCACCTCCCCAAACGATCACGCCCCAAACACTAAGCCTGGGGGCCATTTTAAACAATACTAAACAAACACACTAACCAAATTTAAACATAATGGTCCACATAATTCACTTCTTCACGAAAAACAGGAACCCACTCTTTGGCAGGTTTAAACCCTTCTGGAACCACCCAAAAATCTGTGTCCGATTTCCAGGTTACAAACCCCAATTTCTCCAGCATTTCTGTCTTCACAGCCTTAAGCGCCTGCTTTAAGATAACTGCAACCTTTTTCTCCCCACACCGTTTCCCAGCCTTAACTGATTTCTCCGAAGTACTTGAGTCTTCGCTTTCGGACCAGTTCTTAACCTTCTTCTCCTTGCCCACCTTTCTAGGCCGTACAGTTAAGTCCTCAGCCATGCACATCTCCTCCTCCACACATTCCTCCTTCTCAGCAGATTCTACTCTCTCATTCACCACCTTTGCTTCCTTTTGTGCACCTTTCCCTTTTTCCTGTGGTTCTGGCATATTCTCCTCTTTATTCATCCCCTGCTGATTTTTATAAGCAGGACAGTCCCTTGCCCTATGCTTTGTATCACCACAAATATCGCACTTTGTAGCTTCTGGGCATTTTGCAGCTTCATGCCAAGCTTTCTTACAATTCCTGCATTTTCTCTCTTCTGGACACTCACTTTGGACATGACCATAACAAAAACATTTCCTACAATATGTAGGCTGTCCAGGATAGTAAAGAAAGCCACGCTTCCCTCCAATGTTAAAGTTAGCTGGTGGTTGTTTAACCCCTCCAATCCCACTTGGGTCAGCCTTAAATTTCACAAAAAATTTAATTTTGCCATTGAAGATACCATGCGTATTAACCATACGTTCTTCACCTTTCACCTCCGTGCAATATTGCAGTAAAAAGGACTTCACCAAATTTATGTCTGTATAAGGGTCATACAGGTGTACATACAATGGTCTTTGTGGTGCAAAGAACAACTCAGTGAGTTTAAAGCCATTCATAATAGCCTCAGTCCCCTTTAAACAGTCCTTCAGCTTCCCACAAGCATCATAACAGCGACTCATTTCATATAGAGTAATGTCGTACATACCACTCTTTTGAAAGTCCTGTAAACAGAAAATTTCCTCTTTCCTCACTCCAGCCACTTCCATCAAGATTTTCTCCACGATGTAATCCAAATCGACATCCTTTCGAATAACCAAATCGACCTCAAGTCGGAAAGTATTTCGCACCATCTTGGACAGGCTCCAATTCCACTCCTTCGACTCGCCTTCCTGTTCTCAGGGGACCTCCAGCATGAAGAAACCCCAAACAGACAGTTGGTCAAGAATGTTCTTGTTATCAACCATCTTTGGCTGGTTTTGCAGGTTTTCAATCAGACTAGGGTGAGGAAGGACCTAAGTAAGTTATGGAGAGCAAATAAATATCTTATGCAAATTAGTTTGGAAATTAGACCATCTGATTGGTTGATGCAATTCTCATTAGGGATGGCCATCGGCCATCGATGTTTATAAACCATCGATGGGATATGGTCGATGTTCAATAGTTTTTAGATCGATGGGGGAGAACCAGATGGTTCACACCATCAATGTCAAACTCAAACTACTAGTTTTGTTTTGCTATTTCCTGGGACACGGAGCATAGCTCCACCCATGACACCAGTGAAGCCCCGCCCCCATATTCTGATTGGCCCATAGGCCAGTCAGTCAAATACAATGGATGACCACTGATATGTAACAACATTAATACTCATTCAAAACAATCCATTCCGAATTGTTTATGTACTGTCAGTCAACAGTTTTCTATTTTACTACTTTTGATGGGACCATCATGCTACAGTCTTCAACCAGGAAGCCAATTGGTCAAGAATGTTCTTGTTAGCAACCATCTTTGGCTGGTTTTGTAGCTTTTCAATCAGACTAGGGTGAGGAAGGACCTAAGTAAGTTATGGAGAGCAAATAAATATCTTATGCAAATTAGTTTGGAAATTAGACCATCTGATTGGTTGATGCAATTCTCATTAGGGATGGCCATCGGCCATCGATGTTTATAAACCATCGATGGGATATGGTCGATGTTCAATAGTTTTGACATCGATGGGGGAGAACCAGATGGTTCACACCATCAATGTCAAACTCAAACTACTAGTTTTGTTTTGCTATTTCCTGGTACACAGAGCAAAGCTCCACCCACGACACCAGTGAAGCCCCGCCCCCATATTCTGATTGGCCCACAGGCCAGTCAGTCAAATACAATGGATGACCACTGATATGTAACAACATCGATGGCAAAGGCAACAATGGCCATCATTAATACTCATTCAAAACAATCCATTCCGATTGGTTTATGTACTGTCAGTCAACAGTTTTCTATTTTACTACTTTTGATGGGACCATCATCCAATAGTTTTCAACCGAGAAGCCAATTGGTCAAGAATGTTCTTGTTATCTACCATCTTTGGCTGGTTTTGTAGGTTTTCAATCAGACTAGGGTGAGGAAGGACCTAAGTAAGTTATGGAGAGCAAATAATTTCCTTATGCAAATTAGTTTGGAAATTAGACCATCTGATTGGTTGATGCAATTCTCATTAGGGATGGCCATTGGCCATCGCCCATCGATGTTTATAAACCATCGATGGGTTATGGTCGATGTTCAATAGTTTTTACATCAATGTTTAGTTAAAACGACTAGTTTTGTTTTACTATTTCCTGGTACACAGAGCAAAGCTCCACCCATGACACCAGTGAAGCCCCGCCCCCATATTCTGATTGGCCCACAGGCCAGTCAGTCAAATACAATGGATGACCACTGATATGTAACAACATCGATGGCAAAGGCAACAATGGCAATCATTAATACTCATTCTAAACAATCCATTCCGATTTGTTTATGTACTGTCAGCCAACAGTTTTCTATTTTACTACTTTTGATGGGACCATCATGCAATAGTCTTCAACCAGGACGCCAATTGGTCAAGAATGTTCTTGTTATCAACCATCTTTGGCTGGTTTTGTAGGTTTTCAATCAGACTAGGGTGAGGAAGGACCTAAGTAAGTTATGGAGAGCAAATAAATTCCTTATGCAAATTAGTTTGGAAATTAGACCATCTGATTGGTTGATGCAATTCTCATTAGGGATGGCCATCGGCCATCGGCCATCGATGTTTATAAACCATCGATGGGTTATGGTCGATGTTCAATAGTTTTTACATCAATGTTTAGTTAAAACGACTAGTTTTGTTTTGCTATTTCCTGGTACACAGAGCAAAGCTCCACCCACGACACCAGTGAAGCCCTGCCCCCATATTCTGATTGGCCCACAGGCCAGTCAGTCAAATACAATGGATGACCACTGATATGTAACAACATCGATGGCAAAGGCAACAATGGCCATCATTAATACTCATTCAAAACAATCCATTCCAATTGGTTTATGTACTGTCAGTCAACAGTTTTCTATTTTACTACTTTTGATGGGACCATCATGCAATAGTCTTCAACCAGGAAGCCAATTAATCAAGAATGTTCTTGTTATCAACCATCTTTGGCTGGTTTTGTAGGTTTTCAATCAGACTAGGGTGAGGAAGGACCTAAGTAAGTTATGGAGAGCAAATAAATTCCTTATGCAAATTAGTTTGGAAATTAGACCATCTGATTGGTTGATGCAATTCTCATTAGGGATGGCCATCGGCCATCGATGTTTATAAACCATCGATGGGTTATGGTCGATGTTCAATAGTTTTTACATCAATGTTTAGTTAAAACGACTAGTTTTGTTTTGCTATTTCCTGGTACACAGAGCAAATCTCCACCCACGACACCAGTGAAGCCCCGCCCCCATATTCTGATTGGCCCACAGGCCAGTCAGTCAAATACAATGGATGACCACTGATATGTAACAACATCGATGGCAAAGGCAACATTGGCCATCATTAATACTCATTCAAAACAATCCATTCCGATTGGTTTATGTACTGTCAGTCAACAGTTTTCTATTTTACTACTTTTGATGGGACCATCATGCAATAGTCTTCAACCAGGAAGCCAATTGGTCACGAATGTTCTTGTTATCAACCATCTTTGGCTGGTTTTGTAGGTTTTCAATCAGACTAGGGTGAGGAAGGACCTACGTAAGTTATGGAGAGCAAATAAATTCCTTATGCAAATTAGTTTGGAAATTAGACCATCTGATTGGTTGATGCAATTCTCATTAGGGATGGCCATCGGCCATCGATGTTTATAAACCATCGATGGGTTATGGTCGATGTTCAATAGTTTTTACATCAATGTTTAGTTAAAACGACTAGTTTTGTTTTGCTATTTCCTGGTACACAGAGCAAAGTTCCACCCATGACACCAGTGAAGCCCCGCCCCCATATTCTGATTGGCCCACAGGCCAGTCAGTCAAATACAATGGATGACCACTGATATGTAACAACATCGATGGCAAAGGCAACAATGGCCATCATTAATACTCATTCAAAACAATCCATTCCGATTGGTTTATGTACTGTCAGTCAACAGTTTTCTATTTTACTACTTTTGATGGGACCATCATGCAATAGTCTTCAACCAGAAAACCAATTGGTCAAGAATGTTCTTGTTATCTACCATCTTTGGCTGGTTTTGTAGGTTTTCAATCAGACTAGGGTGAGGAAGGACCTAAGTAAGTTATGGAGAGCAAATAAATTCCTTATGCAAATTAGTTTGGAAATTAGACCATCTGATTGGTTGATGCAATTCTCATTAGGGATGGCCATCGGCCATCGGCCATCGATGTTTATAAACCATCGATGGGTTATGGTCGATGTTCAATAGTTTTTACATCAATGTTTAGTTAAAACGACTAGTTTTGTTTTGCTATTTCCTGGTACACAGAGCAAAGTTCCACCCACGACACCAGTGAAGCCCTGCCCCCATATTCTGATTGGCCCACAGGCCAGTCAGTCAAATACAATGGATGACCACTGATATGTAACAACATCGATGGCAAAGGCAACAATGGCCATCATTAATACTCATTCAAAACAATCCATTCCGATTGGTTTATGTACTGTCAGCCAACAGTTTTCTATTTTACTACTTTTGATGGGACCATCATGCAATAGTCTTCAACCAGGAAGCCAATTGGTCAAAAATGTTCTTGTTATCAACCATCTTTGGCTGGTTTTGTAGGTTTTCAATCAGACTAGGGTGAGGAAGGACCTAAGTAAGTTATGGAGAGCAAATAAATTCCTTATGCAAATTAGTTTGGAAATTAGACCATCTGATTGGTTGATGCAATTCTCATTAGGGATGGCCATCGGCCATCGATGTTTATAAACCATCGATGGGTTATTGTCGATGTTCAATAGTTTTTACATCAATGTTTAGTTAAAACGACTAGTTTTGTTTTGCTATTTCCTGGTACACAGAGCAAATCTCCACCCACGACACCAGTGAAGCCCCGCCCCCATATTCTGATTGGCCCACAGGCCAGTCAGTCAAATACAATGGATGACCACTGATATGTAACAACATCGATGGCAAAGGCAACAATGGCCATCATTAATACTCATTCAAAACAATCCATTCCGATTGGTTTATGTACTGTCAGTCAACAGTTTTCTATTTTACTACTTTTGATGGGACCATCATCCAATAGTTTTCAACCGAGAAGCCAATTGGTCAAGAATGTTCTTGTTATCTACCATCTTTGGCTGGTTTTGTAGGTTTTCAATCAGACTAGGGTGAGGAAGGACCTAAGTAAGTTATGGAGAGCAAATAATTTCCTTATGCAAATTAGTTTGGAAATTAGACCATCTGATTGGTTGATGCAATTCTCATTAGGGATGGCCATTGGCCATCGCCCATCGATGTTTATAAACCATCGATGGGTTATGGTCGATGTTCAATAGTTTTTACATCAATGTTTAGTTAAAACGACTAGTTTTGTTTTACTATTTCCTGGTACACAGAGCAAAGCTCCACCCATGACACCAGTGAAGCCCCGCCCCCATATTCTGATTGGCCCACAGGCCAGTCAGTCAAATACAATGGATGACCACTGATATGTAACAACATCGATGGCAAAGGCAACAATGGCAATCATTAATACTCATTCTAAACAATCCATTCCGATTTGTTTATGTACTGTCAGCCAACAGTTTTCTATTTTACTACTTTTGATGGGACCATCATGCAATAGTCTTCAACCAGGACGCCAATTGGTCAAGAATGTTCTTGTTATCAACCATCTTTGGCTGGTTTTGTAGGTTTTCAATCAGACTAGGGTGAGGAAGGACCTAAGTAAGTTATGGAGAGCAAATAAATTCCTTATGCAAATTAGTTTGGAAATTAGACCATCTGATTGGTTGATGCAATTCTCATTAGGGATGGCCATCGGCCATCGATGTTTATAAACCATCGATGGGTTATGGTCGATGTTCAATAGTTTTTACATCAATGTTTAGTTAAAACGACTAGTTTTGTTTTGCTATTTCCTGGTACACAGAGCAAAGCTCCACCCACGACACCAGTGAAGCCCTGTCCCCATATTCTGATTGGCCCACAGGCCAGTCAGTCAAATACAATGGATGACCACTGATATGTAACAACATCGATGGCAAAGGCAACAATGGCCATCATTAATACTCATTCAAAACAATCCATTCCAATTGGTTTATGTACTGTCAGTCAACAGTTTTCTATTTTACTACTTTTGATGGGACCATCATGCAATAGTCTTCAACCAGGAAGCCAATTAATCAAGAATATTCTTGTTATCAACCATCTTTGGCTGGTTTTGTAGGTTTTCAATCAGACTAGGGTGAGGAAGGACCTAAGTAAGTTATGGAGAGCAAATAAATTCCTTATGCAAATTAGTTTGGAAATTAGACCATCTGATTGGTTGATGCAATTCTCATTAGGGATGGCCATCGGCCATCGATGTTTATAAACCATCGATGGGTTATGGTCGATGTTCAATAGTTTTTACATCAATGTTTAGTTAAAACGACTAGTTTTGTTTTGCTATTTCCTGGTACACAGAGCAAATCTCCACCCACGACACCAGTGAAGCCCCGCCCCCATATTCTGATTGGCCCACAGGCCAGTCAGTCAAATACAATGGATGACCACTGATATGTAACAACATCGATGGCAAAGGCAACATTGGCCATCATTAATACTCATTCAAAACAATCCATTCCGATTGGTTTATGTACTGTCAGTCAACAGTTTTCTATTTTACTACTTTTGATGGGACCATCATGCAATAGTCTTCAACCAGGAAGCCAATTGGTCACGAATGTTCTTGTTATCAACCATCTTTGGCTGGTTTTGTAGGTTTTCAATCAGACTAGGGTGAGGAAGGACCTACGTAAGTTATGGAGAGCAAATAAATTCCTTATGCAAATTAGTTTGGAAATTAGACCATCTGATTGGTTGATGCAATTCTCATTAGGGATGGCCATCGGCCATCGATGTTTATAAACCATCGATGGGTTATGGTCGATGTTCAATAGTTTTTACATCAATGTTTAGTTAAAACGACTAGTTTTTTTTTGCTATTTCCTGGTACACAGAGCAAAGCTCCACCCACGACACCAGTGAAGCCCCGCCCCCATATTCTGATGGGGCCACAGGCCAGTCAGTCAAATACAATGGATGACCACTGATATGTAACAACATCGATGGCAAAGGCAACAATGGCCATCATTAATACTCATTCAAAACAATCCATTCCGATTGGTTTATGTACTGTCAGTCAACAGTTTTCTATTTTACTACTTTTGATGGGACCATCATGCAATAGTCTTCAACCAGAAAACCAATTGGTCAAGAATGTTCTTGTTATCTACCATCTTTGGCTGGTTTTGTAGGTTTTCAATCAGACTAGGGTGAGGAAGGACCTAAGTAAGTTATGGAGAGCAAATAAATTCCTTATGCAAATTAGTTTGGAAATTAGACCATCTGATTGGTTGATGCAATTCTCATTAGGGATGGCCATCGGCCATCGGCCATCGATGTTTATAAACCATCGATGGGTTATGGTCGATGTTCAATAGTTTTTACATCAATGTTTAGTTAAAACGACTAGTTTTGTTTTGCTATTTCCTGGTACACAGAGCAAAGTTCCACCCACGACACCAGTGAAGCCCTGCCCCCATATTCTGATTGGCCCACAGGCCAGTCAGTCAAATACAATGGATGACCACTGATATGTAACAACATCGATGGCAAAGGCAACAATGGCCATCATTAATACTCATTCAAAACAATCCATTCCGATTGGTTTATGTACTGTCAGCCAACAGTTTTCTATTTTACTACTTTTGATGGGACCATCATGCAATAGTCTTCAACCAGGAAGCCAATTGGTCAAAAATGTTCTTGTTATCAACCATCTTTGGCTGGTTTTGTAGGTTTTCAATCAGACTAGGGTGAGGAAGGACCTAAGTAAGTTATGGAGAGCAAATAAATTCCTTATGCAAATTAGTTTGGAAATTAGACCATCTGATTGGTTGATGCAATTCTCATTAGGGATGGCCATCGGCCATCGATGTTTATAAACCATCGATGGGTTATGGTCGATGTTCAATAGTTTTTACATCAATGTTTAGTTAAAACGACTAGTTTTGTTTTGCTATTTCCTGGTACACAGAGCAAAGCTCCACCCACGACACCAGTGAAGCCCTGTCCCCATATTCTGATTGGCCCACAGGCCAGTCAGTCAAATACAATGGATGACCACTGATATGTAACAACATCGATGGCAAAGGCAACAATGGCCATCATTAATACTCATTCAAAACAATCCATTCCAATTGGTTTATGTACTGTCAGTCAACAGTTTTCTATTTTACTACTTTTGATGGGACCATCATGCAATAGTCTTCAACCAGGAAGCCAATTAATCAAGAATATTCTTGTTATCAACCATCTTTGGCTGGTTTTGTAGGTTTTCAATCAGACTAGGGTGAGGAAGGACCTAAGTAAGTTATGGAGAGCAAATAAATTCCTTATGCAAATTAGTTTGGAAATTAGACCATCTGATTGGTTGATGCAATTCTCATTAGGGATGGCCATCGGCCATCGATGTTTATAAACCATCGATGGGTTATGGTCGATGTTCAATAGTTTTTACATCAATGTTTAGTTAAAACGACTAGTTTTGTTTTGCTATTTCCTGGTACACAGAGCAAATCTCCACCCACGACACCAGTGAAGCCCCGCCCCCATATTCTGATTGGCCCACAGGCCAGTCAGTCAAATACAATGGATGACCACTGATATGTAACAACATCGATGGCAAAGGCAACATTGGCCATCATTAATACTCATTCAAAACAATCCATTCCGATTGGTTTATGTACTGTCAGTCAACAGTTTTCTATTTTACTACTTTTGATGGGACCATCATGCAATAGTCTTCAACCAGGAAGCCAATTGGTCACGAATGTTCTTGTTATCAACCATCTTTGGCTGGTTTTGTAGGTTTTCAATCAGACTAGGGTGAGGAAGGACCTACGTAAGTTATGGAGAGCAAATAAATTCCTTATGCAAATTAGTTTGGAAATTAGACCATCTGATTGGTTGATGCAATTCTCATTAGGGATGGCCATCGGCCATCGATGTTTATAAACCATCGATGGGTTATGGTCGATGTTCAATAGTTTTTACATCAATGTTTAGTTAAAACGACTAGTTTTTTTTTGCTATTTCCTGGTACACAGAGCAAAGCTCCACCCACGACACCAGTGAAGCCCCGCCCCCATATTCTGATGGGGCCACAGGCCAGTCAGTCAAATACAATGGATGACCACTGATATGTAACAACATCGATGGCAAAGGCAACAATGGCCATCATTAATACTCATTCAAAACAATCCATTCCGATTGGTTTATGTACTGTCAGTCAACAGTTTTCTATTTTACTACTTTTGATGGGACCATCATGCAATAGTCTTCAACCAGAAAACCAATTGGTCAAGAATGTTCTTGTTATCTACCATCTTTGGCTGGTTTTGTAGGTTTTCAATCAGACTAGGGTGAGGAAGGACCTAAGTAAGTTATGGAGAGCAAATAAATTCCTTATGCAAATTAGTTTGGAAATTAGACCATCTGATTGGTTGATGCAATTCTCATTAGGGATGGCCATCGGCCATCGGCCATCGATGTTTATAAACCATCGATGGGTTATGGTCGATGTTCAATAGTTTTTACATCAATGTTTAGTTAAAACGACTAGTTTTGTTTTGCTATTTCCTGGTACACAGAGCAAAGTTCCACCCACGACACCAGTGAAGCCCTGCCCCCATATTCTGATTGGCCCACAGGCCAGTCAGTCAAATACAATGGATGACCACTGATATGTAACAACATCGATGGCAAAGGCAACAATGGCCATCATTAATACTCATTCAAAACAATCCATTCCGATTGGTTTATGTACTGTCAGCCAACAGTTTTCTATTTTACTACTTTTGATGGGACCATCATGCAATAGTCTTCAACCAGGAAGCCAATTGGTCAAAAATGTTCTTGTTATCAACCATCTTTGGCTGGTTTTGTAGGTTTTCAATCAGACTAGGGTGAGGAAGGACCTAAGTAAGTTATGGAGAGCAAATAAATTCCTTATGCAAATTAGTTTGGAAATTAGACCATCTGATTGGTTGATGCAATTCTCATTAGGGATGGCCATCGGCCATCGATGTTTATAAACCATCGATGGGTTATTGTCGATGTTCAATAGTTTTTACATCAATGTTTAGTTAAAACGACTAGTTTTGTTTTGCTATTTCCTGGTACACAGAGCAAATCTCCACCCACGACACCAGTGAAGCCCCGCCCCCATATTCTGATTGGCCCACAGGCCAGTCAGTCAAATACAATGGATGACCACTGATATGTAACAACATCGATGGCAAAGGCAACATTGGCCATCATTAATACTCATTCAAAACAATCCATTCCGATTGGTTTATGTACTGTCAGTCAACAGTTTTCTATATTACTACTTTTGATGGGACCATCATGCAATAGTCTTCAACCAGGAAGCCAATTGGTCACGAATGTTTTTGTTATCAACCATCTTTGGCTGGTTTTGTAGGTTTTCAATCAGACTAGGGTGAGGAAGGACCTACGTAAGTTATGGAGAGCAAATAAATTCCTTATGCAAATTAGTTTGGAAATTAGACCATCTGATTGGTTGATGCAATTCTCATTAGGGATGGCCATCGGCCATCGATGTTTATAAACCATCGATGGGTTATGGTCGATGTTCAATAGTTTTTACATCAATGTTTAGTTAAAACGACTAGTTTTGTTTTGCTATTTCCTGGTACACAGAGCAAAGTTCCACCCATGACACCAGTGAAGCCCCGCCCCCATATTCTGATTGGCCCACAGGCCAGTCAGTCAAATACAATGGATGACCACTGATATGTAACAACATCGATGGCAAAGGCAACAATGGCCATCATTAATACTCATTCAAAACAATCCATTCCGATTTGTTTATGTACTGTCAGCCAACAGTTTTCTATTTTACTACTTTTGATGGGACCATCATGCAATAGTCTTCAACCAGGACGCCAATTGGTCAAGAATGTTCTTGTTATCAACCATCTTTGGCTGGTTTTGTAGGTTTTCAATCAGACTAGGGTGAGGAAGGACCTAAGTAAGTTATGGAGAGCAAATAAATTCCTTATGCAAATTAGTTTGGAAATTAGACCATCTGATTGGTTGATGCAATTCTCATTAGGGATGGCCATCGGCCATCGATGTTTATAAACCATCGATGGGTTATGGTCGATGTTCAATAGTTTTTACATCAATGTTTAGTTAAAACGACTAGTTTTGTTTTGCTATTTCCTGGTACACAGAGCAAAGCTCCACCCACGACACCAGTGAAGCCCTGCCCCCATATTCTGATTGGCCCACAGGCCAGTCAGTCAAATACAATGGATGACCACTGATATGTAACAACATCGATGGCAAAGGCAACAATGGCCATCATTAATACTCATTCAAAACAATCCATTCCAATTGGTTTATGTACTGTCAGTCAACAGTTTTCTATTTTACTACTTTTGATGGGACCATCATGCAATAGTCTTCAACCAGGAAGCCAATTAATCAAGAATGTTCTTGTTATCAACCATCTTTGGCTGGTTTTGTAGGTTTTCAATCAGACTAGGGTGAGGAAGGACCTAAGTAAGTTATGGAGAGCAAATAAATTCCTTATGCAAATTAGTTTGGAAATTAGACCATCTGATTGGTTGATGCAATTCTCATTAGGGATGGCCATCGGCCATCGATGTTTATAAACCATCGATGGGTTATGGTCGATGTTCAATAGTTTTTACATCAATGTTTAGTTAAAACGACTAGTTTTGTTTTGCTATTTCCTGGTACACAGAGCAAATCTCCACCCACGACACCAGTGAAGCCCCGCCCCCATATTCTGATTGGCCCACAGGCCAGTCAGTCAAATACAATGGATGACCACTGATATGTAACAACATCGATGGCAAAGGCAACATTGGCCATCATTAATACTCATTCAAAACAATCCATTCCGATTGGTTTATGTACTGTCAGTCAACAGTTTTCTATTTTACTACTTTTGATGGGACCATCATGCAATAGTCTTCAACCAGGAAGCCAATTGGTCACGAATGTTCTTGTTATCAACCATCTTTGGCTGGTTTTGTAGGTTTTCAATCAGACTAGGGTGAGGAAGGACCTACGTAAGTTATGGAGAGCAAATAAATTCCTTATGCAAATTAGTTTGGAAATTAGACCATCTGATTGGTTGATGCAATTCTCATTAGGGATGGCCATCGGCCATCGATGTTTATAAACCATCGATGGGTTATGGTCGATGTTCAATAGTTTTTACATCAATGTTTAGTTAAAACGACTAGTTTTGTTTTGCTATTTCCTGGTACACAGAGCAAAGTTCCACCCATGACACCAGTGAAGCCCCGCCCCCATATTCTGATTGGCCCACAGGCCAGTCAGTCAAATACAATGGATGACCACTGATATGTAACAACATCGATGGCAAAGGCAACAATGGCCATCATTAATACTCATTCAAAACAATCCATTCCGATTGGTTTATGTACTGTCAGCCAACAGTTTTCTATTTTACTACTTTTGATGGGACCATCATGCAATAGTCTTCAACCAGGAAGCCAATTGGTCAAGAATGTTCTTGTTATCAACCATCTTTGGCTGGTTTTGTAGGTTTTCAATCAGACTAGGGTGAGGAAGGACCTAAGTAAGTTATGGAGAGCAAATAAATTCCTTATGCAAATTAGTTTTGAAATTAGACCATCTGATTGGTTGATGCAATTCTCATTAGGGATGGCCATCGGCCATCGGTGTTTATAAACCATCGATGGGTTATGGTCGATGTTCAATAGTTTTTACATCAATGTTTAGTTAAAACGACTAGTTTTTTTTTGCTATTTCCTGGTACACAGAGCAAAGCTCCACCCACGACACCAGTGAAGCCCCGCCCCCATATTCTGATGGGGCCACAGGCCAGTCAGTCAAATACAATGGATGACCACTGATATGTAACAACATCGATGGCAAAGGCAACAATGGCCATCATTAATACTCATTCAAAACAATCCATTCCGATTGGTTTATGTACTGTCAGTCAACAGTTTTCTATTTTACTACTTTTGATGGGACCATCATGCATTAGTCTTCAACCAAGAAGCCAATTGGTCAAGAATGTTCTTGTTATCAACCATCTTTGGCTGGTTTTGTAAGTTTTCAATCAGACTAGGGTGAGGAAGGACCTAAGTAAGTTATGGAGAGCAAATAAATTCCTTATGCAAATTAGTTTGGAAATTAGACCATCTGATTGGTTGATGCAATTCTCATTAGGGATGGCCATCGGCCATCGATGTTTATAAACCATCGATGGGTTATGGTCGATGTTCAATAGTTTTTACATCAATGTTTAGTTAAAACGACTAGTTTTGTTTTGCTATTTCCTGTTACACAGAGCAAAGCTCCACCCACGACACCAGTGAAGCCCCGCCCCCATATTCTGATTGGCCCTCAGGCCAGTTAGTCAAATGCAATGGATGACCACTGATATGTAACAACATCGATGGCAAAGGCAACAATGGCCATCATTAATACTCATTCAAAACATTCCATTCCGATTGGTTTATGTACTGTCAGTCAACAGTTTTCTATTTTACTACTTTTGATGGGACCATCATGCATTAGTCTTCAACCAAGAAGCCAATTGGTCAAAAATGTTCTTGTTATCAACCATCTTTGGCTGGTTTTGTAAGTTTTCAATCAGACTAGGGTGAGGAAGGACCTAAGTAAGTTATGGAGAGCAAATAAATTCCTTATGCAAATTAGTTTGGAAATTAGACCATCTGATTGGTTGATGCAATTCTCATTAGGGATGGCCATCGGCCATCGATGTTTATAAACCATCGATGGGTTATGGTCGATGTTCAATAGTTTTTACATCAATGTTTAGTTAAAACAACTAGTTTTGTTATTTCCTGGTACACAGAGCAAAGTTCCACCCACGACACCAGTGAAGCCCCGCCCCCATATTCTGATTGGCCCACAGGCCAGTCAGTCAAATGCAATGGATGACCACTGATATGTAACAACATCGATGGCAAAGGCAACAATGGCCATCATTAATACTCATTCAAAACAATCCATTCCGATTGGTTTATGTACTGTCAGTCAACAGTTTTCTATTTTACTACTTTTGATGGGACCATCATGCAATAGTCTTCAACCAGGAAGCCAATTGGTCAAGAATGTTCTTGTTATCAACCATCTTTGGCTGGTTTTGTAGGTTTTCAATCAGACTAGGGTGAGGAAGGACCTAAGTAAGTTATTGAGAGCAAATAAATTCCTTATGCAAATTAGTTTGGAAATTAGACCATCTGATTGGTTGATGCAATTCTCATTAGGGATGGCCATCGATGGTTATAAACCATCGATGGGTTATGGTCGATGTTCAATAGTTTTTACATCAATGTTTAGTTAAAACGACTAGTTTTGTTTTGCTATTTCCTGGTACACAGAGCAAAGCTCCACCCACGACACCAGTGAAGCCCCGCCCCCATATTCTGATTGGCCCACAGGCCAGTCAGTCAAATACAATGGATGACCACTGATATGTAACAACATCGATGGCAAAGGCAACAATGGCCATCATTAATACTCATTCAAAACAATCCATTCCGATTGGTTTATGTACTGTCAGCCAACAGTTTTCTATTTTACTACTTTTGATGGGACCATCATGCAATAGTCTTCAACCAGGAAGCCAATTGGTCAAGAATGTTCTTGTTATCAACCATCTTTGGCTGGTTTTGTAGGTTTTCAATCAGACTAGGGTGAGGAAGGACCTAAGTAAGTTATGGAGAGCAAATAAATTCCTTATGCAAATTAGTTTGGAAATTAGACCATCTGATTGGTTGATGCAATTCTCATTAGGGATGGCCATCGGCCATCGATGTTTATAAACCATCGATGGGTTATGGTCGATGTTCAATAGTTTTTACATCAATGTTTAGTTAAAACGACTAGTTTTTTTGCTATTTCCTGGTACACAGAGCAAAGCTCCACCCACGACACCAGTGAAGCCCCGCCCCCATATTCTGATTGGCCCACAGGCCAGTCAGTCAAATACAATGGATGACCACTGATTTGTAACAACATCGATGGCAAAGCCAACAATAACCATCATTAATACTCATTCAAAACAATCCATTCCGATTGGTTTATGTACTGTCAGTCAACAGTTTTCTATTTTACTACTTTTGATGGGACCATCATGCATTAGTCTTCAACCAAGAAGCCAATTGGTCAAGAATGTTCTTGTTATCAACCATATTTGGCTGATTTTGTAAGTTTTCAATCAGACTAGGGTGAGGAAGGACCTAAGTAAGTTATGGAGAGCAAATAAATTCCTTATGCAAATTAGTTTGGAAATTAGACCATCTGATTGGTTGATGCAATTCTCATTAGGGATGGCCATCGGCCATCGATGTTTATAAACCATCGATGGGTTATGGTCGATGTTCAATAGTTTTTACATCAATGTTTAGTTAAAACGACTAGTTTTGTTTTGCTATTTCCTGTTACACAGAGCAAAGCTCCACCCACGACACCAGTGAAGCCCCGCCCCCATATTCTGATTGGCCCTCAGGCCAGTCAGTCAAATGCAATGGATGACCACTGATATGTAACAACATCGATGGCAAAGGCAACAATGGCCATCATTAATACTCATTCAAAACATTCCATTCCGATTGGTTTATGTACTGTCAGTCAACAGTTTTCTATTTTACTACTTTTGATGGGACCATCATGCATTAGTCTTCAACCAAGCAGCCAATTGGTCAAGAATGTTCTTGTTATTACCCATCTTTGGCTGGTTTTGTAGGTTTTCAATCAGACTAGGGTGAGGAAGGACCTAAGTAAGTTAATGAGAGCAAATAAATTCCTTATGCAAATTAGTTTGGAAATTAGACCATCTGATTGGTTGATGCAATTCTCATTAGGGATGGCCATCGATGTTTATAAACCATCGATGGGTTATGGTCGATGTTCAATAGTTTTTACATCAATGTTTAGTTAAAACGACTAGTTTTGTTTTGCTATTTCCTGTTACACAGAGCAAAGCTCCACCCACGACACCAGTGAAGCCCCGCCCCCATATTCTGATTGGCCCTCAGGCCAGTCAGTCAAATGCAATGGATGACCACTGATATGTAACAACATCGATGGCAAAGGCAACAATGGCCATCATTAATACTCATTCAAAACATTCCATTCCGATTGGTTTATGTACTGTCAGTCAACAGTTTTCTATTTTACTACTTTTGATGGGACCATCATGCATTAGTCTTCAACCAAGAAGCCAATTGGTCAAGAATGTTCTTGTTATCAACCATCTTTGGCTGGTTTTGTAAGTTTTCAATCAGACTAGGGTGAGGAAGGACCTAAGTAAGTTATGGAGAGCAAATAAATTCCTTATGCAAATTAGTTTGGAAATTAGACCATCTGATTGGTTGATGCAATTCTCATTAGGGATGGCCATCGGCCATCGATGTTTATAAACCATCGATGGGTTATGGTCGATGTTCAATAGTTTTTACATCAATGTTTAGTTAAAACGACTAGTTTTGTTTTGCTATTTCCTGTTACACAGAGCAAAGCTCCACCCACGACACCAGTGAAGCCCCGCCCCCATATTCTGATTGGCCCTCAGGCCAGTTAGTCAAATGCAATGGATGACCACTGATATGTAACAACATCGATGGCAAAGGCAACAATGGCCATCATTAATACTCATTCAAAACATTCCATTCCGATTGGTTTATGTACTGTCAGTCAACAGTTTTCTATTTTACTACTTTTGATGGGACCATCATGCATTAGTCTTCAACCAAGAAGCCAATTGGTCAAAAATGTTCTTGTTATCAACCATCTTTGGCTGGTTTTGTAAGTTTTCAATCAGACTAGGGTGAGGAAGGACCTAAGTAAGTTATGGAGAGCAAATAAATTCCTTATGCAAATTAGTTTGGAAATTAGACCATCTGATTGGTTGATGCAATTCTCATTAGGGATGGCCATCGGCCATCGATGTTTATAAACCATCGATGGGTTATGGTCGATGTTCAATAGTTTTTACATCAATGTTTAGTTAAAACAACTAGTTTTGTTATTTCCTGGTACACAGAGCAAAGTTCCACCCACGACACCAGTGAAGCCCCGCCCCCATATTCTGATTGGCCCACAGGCCAGTCAGTCAAATGCAATGGATGACCACTGATATGTAACAACATCGATGGCAAAGGCAACAATGGCCATCATTAATACTCATTCAAAACAATCCATTCCGATTGGTTTATGTACTGTCAGTCAACAGTTTTCTATTTTACTACTTTTGATGGGACCATCATGCAATAGTCTTCAACCAGGAAGCCAATTGGTCAAGAATGTTCTTGTTATCAACCATCTTTGGCTGGTTTTGTAGGTTTTCAATCAGACTAGGGTGAGGAAGGACCTAAGTAAGTTATTGAGAGCAAATAAATTCCTTATGCAAATTAGTTTGGAAATTAGACCATCTGATTGGTTGATGCAATTCTCATTAGGGATGGCCATCGATGGTTATAAACCATCGATGGGTTATGGTCGATGTTCAATAGTTTTTACATCAATGTTTAGTTAAAACGACTAGTTTTGTTTTGCTATTTCCTGGTACACAGAGCAAAGCTCCACCCACGACACCAGTGAAGCCCCGCCCCCATATTCTGATTGGCCCACAGGCCAGTCAGTCAAATACAATGGATGACCACTGATATGTAACAACATCGATGGCAAAGGCAACAATGGCCATCATTAATACTCATTCAAAACAATCCATTCCGATTGGTTTATGTACTGTCAGCCAACAGTTTTCTATTTTACTACTTTTGATGGGACCATCATGCAATAGTCTTCAACCAGGAAGCCAATTGGTCAAGAATGTTCTTGTTATCAACCATCTTTGGCTGGTTTTGTAGGTTTTCAATCAGACTAGGGTGAGGAAGGACCTAAGTAAGTTATGGAGAGCAAATAAATTCCTTATGCAAATTAGTTTGGAAATTAGACCATCTGATTGGTTGATGCAATTCTCATTAGGGATGGCCATCGGCCATCGATGTTTATAAACCATCGATGGGTTATGGTCGATGTTCAATAGTTTTTACATCAATGTTTAGTTAAAACGACTAGTTTTTTTGCTATTTCCTGGTACACAGAGCAAAGCTCCACCCACGACACCAGTGAAGCCCCGCCCCCATATTCTGATTGGCCCACAGGCCAGTCAGTCAAATACAATGGATGACCACTGATTTGTAACAACATCGATGGCAAAGCCAACAATAACCATCATTAATACTCATTCAAAACAATCCATTCCGATTGGTTTATGTACTGTCAGTCAACAGTTTTCTATTTTACTACTTTTGATGGGACCATCATGCATTAGTCTTCAACCAAGAAGCCAATTGGTCAAGAATGTTCTTGTTATCAACCATATTTGGCTGATTTTGTAAGTTTTCAATCAGACTAGGGTGAGGAAGGACCTAAGTAAGTTATGGAGAGCAAATAAATTCCTTATGCAAATTAGTTTGGAAATTAGACCATCTGATTGGTTGATGCAATTCTCATTAGGGATGGCCATCGGCCATCGATGTTTATAAACCATCGATGGGTTATGGTCGATGTTCAATAGTTTTTACATCAATGTTTAGTTAAAACGACTAGTTTTGTTTTGCTATTTCCTGTTACACAGAGCAAAGCTCCACCCACGACACCAGTGAAGCCCCGCCCCCATATTCTGATTGGCCCTCAGGCCAGTTAGTCAAATGCAATGGATGACCACTGATATGTAACAACATCGATGGCAAAGGCAACAATGGCCATCATTAATACTCATTCAAAACATTCCATTCCGATTGGTTTATGTACTGTCAGTCAACAGTTTTCTATTTTACTACTTTTGATGGGACCATCATGCATTAGTCTTCAACCAAGAAGCCAATTGGTCAAAAATGTTCTTGTTATCAACCATCTTTGGCTGGTTTTGTAAGTTTTCAATCAGACTAGGGTGAGGAAGGACCTAAGTAAGTTATGGAGAGCAAATAAATTCCTTATGCAAATTAGTTTGGAAATTAGACCATCTGATTGGTTGATGCAATTCTCATTAGGGATGGCCATCGGCCATCGATGTTTATAAACCATCGATGGGTTATGGTCGATGTTCAATAGTTTTTACATCAATGTTTAGTTAAAACAACTAGTTTTGTTATTTCCTGGTACATAGAGCAAAGTTCCACCCACAACACCAGTGAAGCCCCGCCCCCATATTCTGATTGGCCCACAGGCCAGTCAGTCAAATGCAATGGATGACCACTGATATGTAACAACATCGATGGCAAAGGCAACAATGGCCATCATTAATACTCATTCAAAACAATCCATTCCGATTGGTTTATGTACTGTCAGTCAACAGTTTTCTATTTTACTACTTTTGATGGGACCATCATGCAATAGTCTTCAACCAGGAAGCCAATTGGTCAAGAATGTTCTTGTTATCAACCATCTTTGGCTGGTTTTGTAGGTTTTCAATCAGACTAGGGTGAGGAAGGACCTAAGTAAGTTATTGAGAGCAAATAAATTCCTTATGCAAATTAGTTTGGAAATTAGACCATCTGATTGGTTGATGCAATTCTCATTAGGGATGGCCATCGATGGTTATAAACCATCGATGGGTTATGGTCGATGTTCAATAGTTTTTACATCAATGTTTAGTTAAAACGACTAGTTTTGTTTTGCTATTTCCTGGTACACAGAGCAAAGCTCCACCCACGACACCAGTGAAGCCCCGCCCCCATATTCTGATTGGCCCACAGGCCAGTCAGTCAAATACAATGGATGACCACTGATATGTAACGACATCGATGGCAAAGGCAACAATGGCCATCATTAATACTCATTCAAAACAATCCATTCCGATTGGTTTATGTACTGTCAGCCAACAGTTTTCTATTTTACTACTTTTGATGGGACCATCATGCAATAGTCTTCAACCAGGAAGCCAATTGGTCAAGAATGTTCTTGTTATCAACCATCTTTGGCTGGTTTTGTAGGTTTTCAATCAGACTAGGGTGAGGAAGGACCTAAGTAAGTTATGGAGAGCAAATAAATTCCTTATGCAAATTAGTTTGGAAATTAGACCATCTGATTGGTTGATGCAATTCTCATTAGGGATGGCCATCGGCCATCGATGTTTATAAACCATCGATGGGTTATGGTCGATGTTCAATAGTTTTTACATCAATGTTTAGTTAAAACGACTAGTTTTTTTGCTATTTCCTGGTACACAGAGCAAAGCTCCACCCACGACACCAGTGAAGCCCCGCCCCCATATTCTGATTGGCCCACAGGCCAGTCAGTAAAATACAATGGATGACCACTGATTTGTAACAACATCGATGGCAAAGCCAACAATAACCATCATTAATACTCATTCAAAACAATCCATTCCGATTGGTTTATGTACTGTCAGTCAACAGTTTTCTATTTTACTACTTTTGATGGAACCATCATGCAATAGTCTTCAACCAGGAAGCCAATTGGTCAAGAATGTTCTTGTTATCAGCCATCTTTGGCTGGTTTTGTAGGTTTTCAATCAGACTAGGGTGAGGAAGGACCTAAGTAAGTTATGGAGAGCAAATAAATTCCTTATGCAAATTAGTTTGGAAATTAGACCATCTGATTGGTTGATGCAATTCTCATTAGGGATGGCCATCGATGTTTATAAACCATCGATGGGTTATGGTCGATGTTCAATAGTTTTTACATCAATGTTTAGTTAAAACGACTAGTTTTGTTTTACTATTTCCTGGTACACAGAGCAAAGCTCCACCCACGACACCAGTGAAGCCCCGCACCCATATTCTGATTGGCCCACAGGCCAGTCAGTCAAATACAATGGATGACCACTGATATGTAACAACATCGATGGCAAAGGCAACAATGGCAATCATTAATACTCATTCAAAACAATCCATTCCGATTTGTTTATGTACTGTCAGCCAACAGTTTTCTATTTTACTACTTTTGATGGGACCATCATGCAATAGTCTTCAACCAGGAAGCCAATTGGTCAAGAATGTTCTTGTTATCAACCATCTTTGGCTGGTTTTGTATGTTTTCAATCAGACTAGGGTGAGGAAGGACCTAAGTAAGTTATGGAGAGCAAATAAATTCCTTATGCAAATTAGTTTGGAAATTAGACCATCTGATTGGTTGATGCAATTCTCATTAGGGATGGCCATCGGCCATCGATGTTTATAAACCATCGATGGGTTATGGTCGATGTTCAATAGTTTTTACATCAATGTTTAGTTAAAACAACTAGTTTTGTTTTGCTATTTCCTGTTACACAGAGCAAAGCTCCACCCACGACACCAGTGAAGCCCCGCCCCCATATTCTGATTGGCCCTCAGGCCAGTCAGTCAAATGCAAAGGATGACCACTGATATGTAACAACATCGATGGCAAAGGCAACAATGGCCATCATTAATACTCATTCAAAACATTCCATTCCGATTGGTTTATGTACTGTCAGTCAACAGTTTTCTATTTTACTACTTTTGATGGGACCATCATGCATTAGTCTTCAACCAAGAAGCCAATTGGTCAAGAATGTTCTTGTTATCAACCATATTTGGCTGATTTTGTAAGTTTTCAATCAGACTAGGGTGAGGAAGGACCTAAGTAAGTTATGGAGAGCAAATAAATTCCTTATGCAAATTAGTTTGGAAATTAGACCATCTGATTGGTTGATGCAATTCTCATTAGGGATGGCCATCGGCCATCGATGTTTATAAACCATCGATGGGTTATGGTCGATGTTCAATAGTTTTTACATCAATGTTTAGTTAAAACGACTAGTTTTTTTTTGCTATTTCCTGGTACACAGAGCAAAGCTCCACCCACGACACCAGTGAAGCCCCGCCCCCATATTCTGATTGGCCCACAGGCCAGTCAGTCAAATACAATGGATGACCACTGATATGTAACAACATCGATGGCAAAGGCAACAATGGCCATCATTAATACTCATTCAAAACAATCCATTCCGATTGGTTTATGTACTGTCAGTTTACAGTTTTCTATTTTACTACTTTTGATGGGACCATCATCCAATAGTTTTCAACCAGGAAGCCAATTGGTCAAGAATGTTCTTGTTATCTACCATCTTTGGCTGGTTTTGTAGGTTTTCAATCAGACAAGGGTGAGGAAGGACCTAAGTAAGTTATGGAGAGCAAATAAATTCCTTATGCAAATTAGTTTGGAAATTAGACCATCTGATTGGTTGATGCAATTCTCATTAGGGATGGCCATCGGCCATCGGCCATCGATGTTTATAAACCATCGATGGGTTATGGTCGATGTTCAATAGTTTTTACATCAATGTTTAGTTAAAACGACTAGTTTTGTTTTACTATTTCCTGGTACACAGAGCAAAGCTCCACCCACGACACCAGTGAAGCCCCGCCCCCATATTCTGATTGGCCCACAGGCCAGTCAGTCAAATACAATGGATGACCACTGATATGTAACAACATCGATGGCAAAGGCAACAATGGCCATCTTAATACTCATTCAAAACAATCCATTCCGATTGGTTTATGTACTGTCAGTCAACAGTTTTCTATTTTACTACTTTTGATGGGACCATCATGCAATAGTCTGCACCCAGGAAGCCAATTGGTCAAGAATGTTCTTGTTATCAACCATCTTTGGCTGGTTTTGTAGGTTTTCAATCAGACTAGGGTGAGGAAGGACCTAAGTAAGTTATGGAGAGCAAATAAATTCCTTATGCAAATTAGTTTGGAAATTAGACCATCTGATTGGTTGATGCAATTCTCATTAGGGATGGCCATCGGCCATCGATGTTTATAAACCATCGATGGGTTAAGGTCGATGTTCAATAGTTTTTACATCAATGTTTAGTTAAAACGACTAGTTTTGTTTTGCTATTTCCTGGTACACAGAGCAAAGTTCCACCCACGACACCAGTGAAGCCCCGCCCCCATATTCTAAATGGCCCACAGGCCAGTCAGTCAAATACAATGGATGACCACTGATATGTAACAACATCGATGGTAAAGGCAACAATGGCCATCATTAATACTCATTCAAAACAATCCATTCCGATTTGTTTATGTACTGTCAGCCAACAGTTTTCTATTTTACTACTTTTGATGGGACCATCATGCAATAGTCTTCACCCAGGAAGCCAATTGGTCAAGAATGTTCTTGTTATCAACCATCTTTGGCTGGTTTTGTAGGTTTTCAATCAGACTAGGGTGAGGAAGGACCTAAGTAAGTTATGGAGAGCAAATAAATTCCTTATGCAAATTAGTTTGGAAATTAGACCATCTGATTGGTTGATGCAATTCTCATTAGGGATGGCCATCGGCCATCGGCCATCGATGTTTATAAACCATCGATGGGTTATGGTCGATGTTCAATAGTTTTTACATCAATGTTTAGTTAAAACGACTAGTTTTGTTTTACTATTTCCTGGTACACAGAGCAAAGCTCCACCCATGACACCAGTGAAGCCCCGCCCCCATATTCTGATTGGCCCACAGGCCAGTCAGTCAAATACAATGGATGACCACTGATATGTAACAACATCGATGGCAAAGGCAACAATGGCCATCATTAATACTCATTCAAAACAATCCATTCCAATTGGTTTATGTACTGTCAGTCAACAGTTTTCTATTTTACTACTTTTGATGGGACCATCATGCAATAGTCTTCAACCAGGAAGCCAATTGGTCAAGAATGTTCTTGTTATCAACCATCTTTGGCTGGTTTTGTAGGTTTTCAATCAGACTAGGGTGAGGAAGGACCTAAGTAAGTTATGGAGAGCAAATAAATTCCTTATGCAAATTAGTTTGGAAATTAGACCATCTGATTGGTTGATGCAATTCTCATTAGGGATGGCCATCGGCCATCGATGTTTATAAACCATCGATGGGTTATGGTCGATGTTCAATAGTTTTTACATCAATGTTTAGTTAAAACGACTAGTTTTTTTTTGCTATTTCCTGGTACACAGAGCAAAGCTCCACCCACGACACCAGTGAAGCCCCGCCCCCATATTCTGATTGGCCCACAGGCCAGTCAGTCAAATACAATGGATGACCACTGATATGTAACAACATCGATGGCAAAGGCAACAATGGCCATCATTAATACTCATTCAAAACAATCCATTCCGATTGGTTTATGTACTGTCAGCCAACAGTTTTCTATTTTACTACTTTTGATGGGACCATCATGCAATAGTCTTCAACCAGGAAGCCAATTGGTCAAGAATGTTCTTGTTATCAACCATCTTTGGCTGGTTTTGTAGGTTTTCAATCAGACTAGGGTGAGGAAGGACCTAAGTAAGTTATGGAGAGCAAATAAATTCCTTATGCAAATTAGTTTGGAAATTAGACCATTTGATTGGTTGATGCAATTCTCATTAGGGATGGCCATCGGCCATCGGCCATCGATGTTTATAAACCATCGATGGGTTATGGTCGATGTTCAATAGTTTTTACATCAATGTTTAGTTAAAACGACTAGTTTTGTTTTGCTATTTCCTGGTACACAGAGCAAAGCTCCACCCACGACACCAGTGAAGCCCCGCCCCCATATTCTGATTGGCCCACAGGCCAGTCAGTCAAATACAATGGATGACCACTGATATGTAACAACATCGATGGCAAAGGCAACATTGGCCATCATTAATACTCATTCAAAACAATCCATTCCGATTGGTTTATGTACTGTCAGTCAACAGTTTTCTATTTTACTACTTTTGATGGGACCATCAAGCAATAGTCTTCAACCAGGAAGCCAATTGGTCAAGAATGTACTTGTTATCAACCATCTTTGGCTGGTTTTGTAGGTTTTCAATCAGACTAGGGTGAGGAAGGACCTAAGTAAGTTATGGAGAGCAAATAAATTCCTTATGCAAATTAGTTTGGAAATTAGACCATCTGATTGGTTGATGCAATTCTCATTAGGGATGGCCATCGGCCATCGATGTTTATAAACCATCGATGGGTTATGGTCGATGTTCAATAGTTTTTACATCAATGTTTAGTTAAAACGACTAGTTTTTTTTGCTATTTCCTGGTACACAGAGCAAAGCTCCACCCACGACACCAGTGAAGCCCCGCCCCCATATTCTGATTGGCCCACAGGCCAGTCAGTCAAATACAATGGATGACCACTGATATGTAACAACATCGACGGCAAAGGCAACAATGGCCATCATTAATACTCATTCAAAACAATCCATTCCGATTTGTTTATGTACTGTCAGGCAACAGTTTTCTATTTTACTACTTTTGATGGGACCATCAAGCAATAGTCTTCAACCAGGAAGCCAATTGGTCAAGAATGTACTTGTTATCAACCATCTTTGGCTGGTTTTGTAGGTTTTCAATCAGACTAGGGTGAGGAAGGACCTACGTAAGTTATGGAGAGCAAATAAATTCCTTATGCAAATTAGTTTGGAAATTAGACCATCTGATTGGTTGATGCAATTCTCATTAGGGATGGCCATCGATGTTTATAAACCATCGATGGGTTATGGTCGATGTTCAATAGTTTTTACATCAATGTTTAGTTAAAACGACTAGTTTTGTTTTGCTATTTCCTGGTACACAGAGCAAAGTTTCACCCACGACACCAGTGAAGCCCCGCCCCCATATTCTGATTGGCCCACAGGCCAGTCAGTCAAATAAAATGGATGACCACTGATATGTAACAACATTGATGGCAAAGGCAACAATGGCCATCATTAATACTCATTCAAAACAATCCATTCCTATTGGTTTATGTACTGTCAGCCAACAGTTTTCTATTTTACTACTTTTGATGGGACCATCATGCAATAGTCTTCAACCAGGAAGCCAATTGGTCAAGAATGTTCTTGTTATCAACCATCTTTGGCTGGTTTTGTAGGTTTTCAATCAGACTAGGGTGAGGAAGGACCTAAGTAAGTTATGGAGAGCAAATAAATTCCTTATGCAAATTAGTTTGGAAATTAGACCATCTGATTGGTTGATGCAATTCTCATTAGGGATGGCCATCGGCCATCGATGTTTATAAACCATCGATGGGTTATGGTCGATGTTCAATAGTTTTTACATCAATGTTTAGTTAAAACGACTAGTTTTTTTTTGCTATTTCCTGGTACACAGAGCAAAGCTCCACCCACGACACCAGTGAAGCCCCGCCCCCATATTCTGATTGGCCCACAGGCCAGTCAGTCAAATACAATGGATGACCACTGATATGTAACAACATCGATGGCAAAGGCAACAATGGCCATCATTAATACTCATTCAAAACAATCCATTCCGATTGGTTTATGTACTGTCAGCCAACAGTTTTCTATTTTACTACTTTTGATGGGACCATCATGCAATAGTCTTCAACCAGGAAGCCAATTGGTCAAGAATGTTCTTGTTATCAACCATCTTTGGCTGGTTTTGTAGGTTTTCAATCAGACTAGGGTGAGGAAGGACCTAAGTAAGTTATGGAGAGCAAATAAATTCCTTATGCAAATTAGTTTGGAAATTAGACCATTTGATTGGTTGATGCAATTCTCATTAGGGATGGCCATCGGCCATCGGCCATCGATGTTTATAAACCATCGATGGGTTATGGTCGATGTTCAATAGTTTTTACATCAATGTTTAGTTAAAACGACTAGTTTTGTTTTGCTATTTCCTGGTACACAGAGCAAAGTTCCACCCACGACACCAGTGAAGCCCCGCCCCCATATTCTAAATGGCCCACAGGCCAGTCAGTCAAATACAATGGATGACCACTGATATGTAACAACATCGATGGCAAAGGCAACAATGGCCATCATTAATACTCATTCAAAACAATCCATTCCGATTTGTTTATGTACTGTCAGCCAACAGTTTTCTATTTTACTACTTTTGATGGGACCATCATGCAATAGTCTTCAACCAGGAAGCCAATTGGTCAAGAATGTTCTTGTTATCAACCATATTTGGCTGGTTTTGTAGGTTTTCAATCAGACTAGGGTGAGGAAGGACCTAAGTAAGTTATGGAGAGCAAATAAATTCCTTATGCAAATCAGTTTGGAAATTAGACCATCTGATTGGTTGAAGCAATTCTCATTAGGGATGGCCATCGGCCATCGATGTTTATAAACCATCGATGGGTTATGGTCGATGTTCAATAGTTTTTACATCAATGTTTAGTTAAAACGACTAGTTTTGTTTTGCTATTTCCTGGTACACAGAGCAAAGCTCCACCCACGACACCAGTGAAGCCCTGCCCCCATATTCTGATTGGCCCACAGGCCAGTCAGTCAAATACAATGGATGACCACTGATATGTAACAACATCGATGGCAAAGGCAACAATGGCCATCATTAATACTCATTCAAAACAATCCATTCCGATTGGTTTATGTACTGTCAGTCAACAGTTTTCTATTTTACTACTTTTGATGGGACCATCATCCAATAGTTTTCAACCGAGAAGCCAATTGGTCAAGAATGTTCTTGTTATCTACCATCTTTGGCTGGTTTTGTAGGTTTTCAATCAGACTAGGGTGAGGAAGGACCTAAGTAAGTCATGGAGAGCAAATAATTTCCTTATGCAAATTAGTTTGGAAATTAGACCATCTGATTGGTTGATGCAATTCTCATTAGGGATGGCCATCGGCCATCGATGTTTATAAACCATCGATGGGTTATGGTCGATGTTCAATAGTTTTTACATCAATGTTTAGTTAAAACGACTAGTTTTGTTTTGCTATTTCCTGGTACACAGAGCAAAGCTCCACCCACGACACCAGTGAAGCCCTGCCCCCATATTCTGATTGGCCCACAGGCCAGTCAGTCAAATACAATGGATGACCACTGATATGTAACAACATCGATGGCAAAGGCAACAATGGCCATCATTAATACTCATTCAAAACAATCCATTCCAATTGGTTTATGTACTGTCAGTCAACAGTTTTCTATTTTACTACTTTTGATGGGACCATCATGCAATAGTCTTCAACCAGGAAGCCAATTAATCAAGAATGTTCTTGTTATCAACCATCTTTGGCTGGTTTTGTAGGTTTTCAATCAGACTAGGGTGAGGAAGGACCTAAGTAAGTTATGGAGAGCAAATAAATTCCTTATGCAAATTAGTTTGGAAATTAGACCATCTGATTGGTTGATGCAATTCTCATTAGGGATGGCCATCGGCCATCGATGTTTATAAACCATCGATGGGTTATGGTCGATGTTCAATAGTTTTTACATCAATGTTCAGTTAAAACGACTAGTTTTGTTTTGCTATTTCCTGGTACACAGAGCAAATCTCCACCCACGACACCAGTGAAGCCCTGCCCCCATATTCTGATTGGCCCACAGGCCAGTCAGTCAAATACAATGGATGACCACTGATATGTAACAACATCGATGGCAAAGGCAACATTGGCCATCATTAATACTCATTCAAAACAATCCATTCCGATTGGTTTATGTACTGTCAGCCAACAGTTTTCTATTTTACTACTTTTGATGGGACCATCATGCAATAGTCTTCAACCAGGAAGCCAATTGGTCAAGAATGTTCTTGTTATCAACCATCTTTGGCTGGTTTTGTAGGTTTTCAATCAGACTAGGGTGAGGAAGGACCTAAGTAAGTTATGGAGAGCAAATAAATTCCTTATGCAAATTAGTTTGGAAATTAGACCATCTGATTGGTTGATGCAATTATCATTAGGGATGGCCATCGGCCATCGGTGTTTATAAACCATCGATGGGTTATGGTCGATGTTCAATAGTTTTTACATCAATGTTTAGTTAAAACGACTAGTTTTTTTTTGCTATTTCCTGGTACACAGAGCAAAGCTCCACCCACGACACCAGTGAAGCCCCGCCCCCATATTCTGATGGGGCCACAGGCCAGTCAGTCAAATACAATGGATGACCACTGATATGTAACAACATCGATGGCAAAGGCAACAATGGCCATCATTAATACTCATTCAAAACAATCCATTCCGATTGGTTTATGTACTGTCAGTCAACAGTTTTCTATTTTACTACTTTTGATGGGACCATCATGCAATAGTCTTCAACCAGCAAACCAATTGGTCAAGAATGTTCTTGTTATCTACCATCTTTGGCTGGTTTTGTAGGTTTTCAATCAGACTAGGGTGAGGAAGGACCTAAGTAAGTTATGGAGAGCAAATAAATTCCTTATGCAAATTAGTTTGGAAATTAGACCATCTGATTGGTTGATGCAATTCTCATTAGGGATGGCCATCGGCCATCGATGTTTATAAACCATCGATGGGTTATGGTCGATGTTCAATAGTTTTTACATCAATGTTTAGTTAAAACGACTAGTTTTGTTTTGCTATTTCCTGGTACACAGAGCAAAGTTCCACCCACGACACCAGTGAAGCCCTGCCCCCATATTCTGATTGGCCCACAGGCCAGTCAGTCAAATACAATGGATGACCACTGATATGTAACAACATCGATGGCAAAGGCAACAATGGCCATCATTAATACTCATTCAAAACAATCCATTCCGATTGGTTTATGTACTGTCAGCCAACAGTTTTCTATTTTACTACTTTTGATGGGACCATCATGCAATAGTCTTCAACCAGGAAGCCAATTGGTCAAAAATGTTCTTGTTATCAAACATCTTTGGCTGGTTTTGTAGGTTTTCAATCAGACTAGGGTGAGGAAGGACCTAAGTAAGTTATGGAGAGCAAAAAAATTCCTTATGCAAATTAGTTTGGAAATTAGACCATCTGATTGGTTGATGCAATTCTCATTAGGGATGGCCATCGGCCATCGATGTTTATAAACCATCGATGGGTTATTGTCGATGTTCAATAGTTTTTACATCAATGTTTAGTTAAAACGACTAGTTTTGTTTTGCTATTTCCTGATACACAGAGCAAAGCTCCACCCACGACACCAGTGAAGCCCCGCCCCATATTCTGATTGGCCCACAGGCCAGTCAGTCAAATACAATGGATGACCACTGATATGTAACAACATCGATGGCAAAGGCAACAATGGCCATCATTAATACTCATTCAAAACAATCCATTCCGATTGGTTTATGTACTGTCAGCCAACAGTTTTCTTTTTTACTACTTTTGATGGGACCATCATGCAATAGTCTTCAACCAGGAAGCCAATTGGTCAAGAATGTTCTTGTTATCAACCATCTTTGGCTGGTTTTGTAGGTTTTCAATCAGACTAGAGTGAGGAAGGACCTAAGTAAGTTATGGAGAGCAAATAAATTCCTTATGCAAATTTGTTTGGAAATTAGACCATCTGATTGGTTGATGCAATTCTCATTAGGGATGGCCATCGGCCATCGATGTTTATAAACCATCAATGGGTTATGGTCGATGTTCAATAGTTTTTACATCAATGTCAAGCTCAAACGACTAGTTTTGTTTTGCTATTTCCTGGTACACAGAGCAAAGCCCCACCCCCATATTCTGATTGGCCCACAGGCCAGTCAGTGAAATACAATGGATGACCACTGATATGTAACAACATCGATGGCAAAGGCAACAATGGCCATCATTAATACTCATTCAAAACAATCCATTCCGATTGGTTTATATACTGTCAGTCAACAGTTTTCTATTTTACTACTTTTGATGGGACCATCATGCAATAGTCTTCAACCAGGATGCCAATTGGTCACGAATGTTCTTGTTATCAACCCTCTTGGCTGGTTTTGTAGGTTTTCAATCAGACTAGGGTGAGGAAGGACCTAAGTAAGTTATGGAGAGCAAATAAATTCCTTATGTAAATTAGTTTGGAAATTAGACCATCTGATTGGTTGATGCAATTCTCATTAGGGATGGCCATCGGCCATCGGCCATCGATGTTTATAAACCATCGATGGGTTATGGTCGATGTTCAATAGTTTTTACATCAATGTTTAGTTAAAACGACTAGTTTTGTTTCGCTATTTCCTGGTACACAGAGCAAAGTTCCACCCACGACACCAGTGAAGCCCCGCCCCCATATTCTGATTGGCCCACAGGCCAGTCAGTCAAATACAATGGATGACCACTGATATGTAACAACATCGATGGCAAAGGCAACAATGGCCATCATTAATACTCATTCAAAACAATCCATTCCGATTGGTTTATGTACTGTCAGTCAACAGTTTTCTATTTTACTACTTTTGATGGGATCATCATGCAATAGTCTTCAACCAGGAAGCCAATCGGTCAAGAATGTTCTTGTTATCAACCATCTTTGGCTGGTTTTGTAGGTTTTCAATCAGACTAGGGTGAGGAAGGACCTAAGTAAGTTATGGAGAGCAAATAAATTCCTTATGCAAATTAGTTTTGAAATTAGACCATCTGATTGGTTGATGCAATTCTCATTAGGGATGGCCATCGGCCATCGATGTTTATAAACCATCGATGGGTTATGGTCGAAGTTCAATAGTTTTTACATCAATGTTTAGTTAAAACGACTAGTTTTGTTTTGCTATTTCCTGGTACACAGAGCAAAGCTCCACCCACGACACCAGTGAAGCCCCGCCCCCATATTCTGATTGGCCCACAGGCCAGTCAGTCAAATGCAATGGATGACCACAGATATGTAACAACATCGATGGCAAAGGCAACAATGGCCATCATTAATACTCATTCAAAACAATCCATTCCGATTGGTTTATGTACTGTCAGTCAACAGTTTTCTATTTTACTACTTTTGATGGGACATCATGCAATAGTCTTCAACCAGGAAGCCAATTGGTCAAGAATGTTCTCGTCATCAACCATCTTTGGCTGGTTTTGTAGGTTTTCAATCAGACTAGGGTGAGGAAGGATCTAAGTAAGTTATGGAGAGCAAATAAATTCCTTATGCAAATTAGTTTGGAAATTAGACCATCTGATTGGTTGATGCAATTCTCATTAGGGATGGCCATCGGCCATCGGCCATCGATGTTTATAAACCATCGATGGGTTATGGTCGATGTTCAATAGTTTTTACATCAATGTTTAGTTAAAACGACTAGTTTTGTTTCGCTATTTCCTGGTACACAGAGCAAAGCTCCACCCACGACACCAGTGAAGCCCCGCCCCCATATTCTGATTGGCCCACAGGCCAGTCAGTCAAATGCAATGGATGACCACTGATATGTAACAACATCGATGGCAAAGGCAACAATGGCCATCATTAATACTCATTCAAAACAATCCATTCCGATTGGTTTATGTACGGTCAGCCAACAGTTTTCTATTTTACTATTTTACTACTTTTGATGGGACCATCATGCAATAGTCTTCAACCAGGAAGCCAATTGGTAAAGAATGTTCTTGTTATCAACCATCTTTGGCTGGTTTTGTAGGTTTTCAATCAGACTAGGGTGAGGAAGGACCTAAGTAAGTTATGGAGAGCAAATAAATTCCTTATGCAAATCAGTTTGGAAATTAGACCATCTGATTGGTTGATGCAATTCTCATTAGGGATGGCCATCGGCCATCGATGTTTATAAACCATCGATGGGTTATGGTCGATGTTCAATAGTTTTTACATCAATGTTTAGTTAAAACGACTAGTTTTGTTTGCTATTTCCTGGTACACAGAGCAAAGCTCCACCCACGACACCAGTGAAGCCCCGCCCCCATATTCTGATTGGCCCACAGGCCAGTCAGTCAAATGCAATGGATGACCACTGATATGTAACAACATCGATGGCAAAGGCAACAATGGCCATCATTAATACTCATTCAAAACAATCCATTCCGATTGGTTTATGTACTGTCAGTCAACAGTTTTCTATTTTACTACTTTTGATGGGACCATCATGCAATAGTCTTCAACCAGGAAGCCAATTGGTCAAGAATGTTCTTGTTATCAACCATCTTTGGCTGGTTTTGTAGGTTTTCAATCAGACTAGGGTGAGGAAGGACCTAAGTAAGTTATGGAGAGCAAATAAATTCCTTATGCAAATTAGTTTTGAAATTAGACCATCTGATTGGTTGATGCAATTCTCATTAGGGATGGCCATCGGCCATCGATGTTTATAAACCATCGATGGGTTATGGTCGAAGTTCAATAGTTTTTACATCAATGTTTAGTTAAAACGACTAGTTTTGTTTTGCTATTTCCTGGTACACAGAGCAAAGCTCCACCCACGACACCAGTGAAGCCCCGCCCCCATATTCTGATTGGCCCACAGGCCAGTCAGTCAAATGCAATGGATGACCACTGATATGCAACAACATCGATGGCAAAGGCAACAATGGCCATCATTAATACTCATTCAAAACAATCCATTCCGATTGGTTTATGTACTGTCAGTCAACAGTTTTCTATTTTACTACTTTTGATGGGACCATCATGCAATAGTCTTCAACCAGGAAGCTAATTGGTCAAGAATGTTCTTGTTATCAACCATCTTTGGCTGGTTTTGTAGGTTTTCAATCAGACTAGGGTGAGGAAGGACCTAAGTAAGTTATGGAGAGCAAATAAATTCCTTATGCAAATTAGTTTTGAAATTAGACCATCTGATTGGTTGATGCAATTCTCATTAGGGATGGCCATCGGCCATCGATGTTTATAAACCATCGATGGGTTATGGTCGAAGTTCAATAGTTTTTACATCAATGTTTAGTTAAAACGACTAGTTTTGTTTTGCTATTTCCTGGTACACAGAGCAAAGCTCCACCCATGACACCAGTGAAGCCCCGCCCCCATATTCTGATTGGCCCACAGGCCAGTCAGTCAAATGCAATGGATGACCACTGATATGTAACAACATCGATGGCAAAGGCAACAATGGCCATCATTAATACTCATTCAAAACAATCCATTCCGATTGGTTTATGTACTGTCAGTCAACAGTTTTCTATTTTACTACTTTTGATGGGACATCATGCAATAGTCTTCAACCAGGAAGCCAATTAGTCAAGAATGTTCTTGTTATCAACCATCTTTGGCTGGTTTTGTAGGTTTTCAATCAGACTAGGGTGAGGAAGGATCTAAGTAAGTTATGGAGAGCAAATAAATTCCTTATGCAAATTAGTTTGGAAATTAGACCATCTGATTGGTTGATGCAATTCTCATTAGGGATGGCCATCGGCCATCGATGTTTATAAACCATCGATGGGTTATGGTCGATGTTCAATAGTTTTTACATCAATGTTTAGTTAAAACGACTAGTTTTGTTTCGCTATTTCCTGGTACACAGAGCAAAGCTCCACCCACGACACCAGTGAAGCCCCGCCCCCATATTCTAATTGGCCCACAGGCCAGTCAGTCAAATGCAATGGATGACCACTGATATGTAACAACATCGATGGCAAAGGCAACAATGGCCATCATTAATACTCATTCAAAACAATCCATTCCGATTGGTTTATGTACTGTCAGCCAACAGTTTTCTATTTTACTATTTTACTACTTTTGATGGGACCATCATGCAATAGTCTTCAACCAGGAAGCCAATTGGTAAAGAATGTTCTTGTTATCAACCATCTTTGGCTGGTTTTGTAGGTTTTCAATCAGACTAGGGTGAGGAAGGACCTAAGTAAGTTATGGAGAGCAAATAAATTCCTTATGCAAATCAGTTTGGAAATTAGACCATCTGATTGGTTGATGCAATTCTCATTAGGGATAGCCATCGGCCATCGATGTTTATAAACCATCGATGTGTTATGGTCGATGTTCAATAGTTTTGACATCGATGGGGGAGAACCAGATGGTTCACACCATCAATGTCAAACTCAAACTACTAGTTTTGTTTTGCTATTTCCTAGGACACGGAGCATAGCTCCACCCATGACACCAGTGAAGCCCCGCCCCCATATTCTGATTGGCCCACAGGCCAGTCCGTCAAATACAATGGATGACCACTGATATGTAACAACATCAATGGCAAAGGCAACAATGGCCATCATTAATACTCATTCAAAACAATCCATTCCAAATTGTTTATGTACTGTCAGTCAACAGTTTTCTATTTTACTACTTTTGATGGGACCATCATGCAACAGTCTTCAACCAGGAAGCCATTTTTTTTTTTTTTTTTTTTTTTTTAACTAAACCATCAGGTTTAGAGATAACATGCATTGTCCCATCAGGGACTAATCCATCAATCATGCTCAACCTGTAGCATTTATCTCCAACTCATCATTCTGGTCTTTATTTTTTTCTTAACTTTTAACTTATAGAGACTAACATAATTTTGCATAAACACACCTCCTTTCCAGTGCACCTCCCCAAACGATCACGCCCCAAACACTAAGCCTGGGGGCCATTTTAAACAATACTAAACAAACACACTAACCAAATTTAAACATAATGGTCCACATAATTCACTTCTTCACGAAAAACAGGAACCCACTCTTTGGCAGGTTTAAACCCTTCTGGAACCACCCAAAAATCTGTGTCCGATTTCCAGGTTACAAACCCCAATTTCTCCAGCATTTCTGTCTTCACAGCCTTAAGCGCCTGCTTTAAGATAACTGCAACCTTTTTCTCCCCACACCGTTTCCCAGCCTTAACTGATTTCTCCGAAGTACTTGAGTCTTCGCTTTCGGACCAGTTCTTAACCTTCTTCTCCTTGCCCACCTTTCTAGGCCGTACAGTTAAGTCCTCAGCCATGCACATCTCCTCCTCCACACATTCCTCCTTCTCAGCAGATTCTACTCTCTCATTCACCACCTTTGCTTCCTTTTGTGCACCTTTCCCTTTTTCCTGTGGTTCTGGCATATTCTCCTCTTTATTCATCCCCTGCTGATTTTTATAAGCAGGACAGTCCCTTGCCCTATGCTTTGTATCACCACAAATATCGCACTTTGTAGCTTCTGGGCATTTTGCAGCTTCATGCCAAGCTTTCTTACAATTCCTGCATTTTCTCTCTTCTGGACACTCACTTTGGACATGACCATAACAAAAACATTTCCTACAATATGTAGGCTGTCCAGGATAGTAAAGAAAGCCACGCTTCCCTCCAATGTTAAAGTTAGCTGGTGGTTGTTTAACCCCTCCAATCCCACTTGGGTCAGCCTTAAATTTCACAAAAAATTTAATTTTGCCATTGAAGATACCATGCGTATTAACCATACGTTCTTCACCTTTCACCTCCGTGCAATATTGCAGTAAAAAGGACTTCACCAAATTTATGTCTGTATAAGGGTCATACAGGTGTACATACAATGGTCTTTGTGGTGCAAAGAACAACTCAGTGAGTTTAAAGCCATTCATAATAGCCTCAGTCCCCTTTAAACAGTCCTTCAGCTTCCCACAAGCATCATAACAGCGACTCATTTCATATAGAGTAATGTCGTACATACCACTCTTTTGAAAGTCCTGTAAACAGAAAATTTCCTCTTTCCTCACTCCAGCCACTTCCATCAAGATTTTCTCCACGATGTAATCCAAATCGACATCCTTTCGAATAACCAAATCGACCTCAAGTCGGAAAGTATTTCGCACCATCTTGGACAGGCTCCAATTCCACTCCTTCGACTCGCCTTCCTGTTCTCAGGGGACCTCCAGCATGAAGAAACCCCAAACAGACAGTTGGTCAAGAATGTTCTTGTTATCAACCATCTTTGGCTGGTTTTGCAGGTTTTCAATCAGACTAGGGTGAGGAAGGACCTAAGTAAGTTATGGAGAGCAAATAAATATCTTATGCAAATTAGTTTGGAAATTAGACCATCTGATTGGTTGATGCAATTCTCATTAGGGATGGCCATCGGCCATCGATGTTTATAAACCATCGATGGGATATGGTCGATGTTCAATAGTTTTTAGATCGATGGGGGAGAACCAGATGGTTCACACCATCAATGTCAAACTCAAACTACTAGTTTTGTTTTGCTATTTCCTGGGACACGGAGCATAGCTCCACCCATGACACCAGTGAAGCCCCGCCCCCATATTCTGATTGGCCCACAGGCCAGTCAGTCAAATACAATGGATGACCACTGATATGTAACAACATCGATGGCAAAGGCAACAATGGCAATCATTAATACTCATTCTAAACAATCCATTCCGATTTGTTTATGTACTGTCAGCCAACAGTTTTCTATTTTACTACTTTTGATGGGACCATCATGCAATAGTCTTCAACCAGGACGCCAATTGGTCAAGAATGTTCTTGTTATCAACCATCTTTGGCTGGTTTTGTAGGTTTTCAATCAGACTAGGGTGAGGAAGGACCTAAGTAAGTTATGGAGAGCAAATAAATTCCTTATGCAAATTAGTTTGGAAATTAGACCATCTGATTGGTTGATGCAATTCTCATTAGGGATGGCCATCGGCCATCGGCCATCGATGTTTATAAACCATCGATGGGTTATGGTCGATGTTCAATAGTTTTTACATCAATGTTTAGTTAAAACGACTAGTTTTGTTTTGCTATTTCCTGGTACACAGAGCAAAGCTCCACCCACGACACCAGTGAAGCCCTGCCCCCATATTCTGATTGGCCCACAGGCCAGTCAGTCAAATACAATGGATGACCACTGATATGTAACAACATCGATGGCAAAGGCAACAATGGCCATCATTAATACTCATTCAAAACAATCCATTCCAATTGGTTTATGTACTGTCAGTCAACAGTTTTCTATTTTACTACTTTTGATGGGACCATCATGCAATAGTCTTCAACCAGGAAGCCAATTAATCAAGAATGTTCTTGTTATCAACCATCTTTGGCTGGTTTTGTAGGTTTTCAATCAGACTAGGGTGAGGAAGGACCTAAGTAAGTTATGGAGAGCAAATAAATTCCTTATGCAAATTAGTTTGGAAATTAGACCATCTGATTGGTTGATGCAATTCTCATTAGGGATGGCCATCGGCCATCGATGTTTATAAACCATCGATGGGTTATGGTCGATGTTCAATAGTTTTTACATCAATGTTTAGTTAAAACGACTAGTTTTGTTTTGCTATTTCCTGGTACACAGAGCAAATCTCCACCCACGACACCAGTGAAGCCCCGCCCCCATATTCTGATTGGCCCACAGGCCAGTCAGTCAAATACAATGGATGACCACTGATATGTAACAACATCGATGGCAAAGGCAACATTGGCCATCATTAATACTCATTCAAAACAATCCATTCCGATTGGTTTATGTACTGTCAGTCAACAGTTTTCTATTTTACTACTTTTGATGGGACCATCATGCAATAGTCTTCAACCAGGAAGCCAATTGGTCACGAATGTTCTTGTTATCAACCATCTTTGGCTGGTTTTGTAGGTTTTCAATCAGACTAGGGTGAGGAAGGACCTACGTAAGTTATGGAGAGCAAATAAATTCCTTATGCAAATTAGTTTGGAAATTAGACCATCTGATTGGTTGATGCAATTCTCATTAGGGATGGCCATCGGCCATCGATGTTTATAAACCATCGATGGGTTATGGTCGATGTTCAATAGTTTTTACATCAATGTTTAGTTAAAACGACTAGTTTTGTTTTGCTATTTCCTGGTACACAGAGCAAAGTTCCACCCATGACACCAGTGAAGCCCCGCCCCCATATTCTGATTGGCCCACAGGCCAGTCAGTCAAATACAATGGATGACCACTGATATGTAACAACATCGATGGCAAAGGCAACAATGGCCATCATTAATACTCATTCAAAACAATCCATTCCGATTGGTTTATGTACTGTCAGTCAACAGTTTTCTATTTTACTACTTTTGATGGGACCATCATGCAATAGTCTTCAACCAGAAAACCAATTGGTCAAGAATGTTCTTGTTATCTACCATCTTTGGCTGGTTTTGTAGGTTTTCAATCAGACTAGGGTGAGGAAGGACCTAAGTAAGTTATGGAGAGCAAATAAATTCCTTATGCAAATTAGTTTGGAAATTAGACCATCTGATTGGTTGATGCAATTCTCATTAGGGATGGCCATCGGCCATCGGCCATCGATGTTTATAAACCATCGATGGGTTATGGTCGATGTTCAATAGTTTTTACATCAATGTTTAGTTAAAACGACTAGTTTTGTTTTGCTATTTCCTGGTACACAGAGCAAAGTTCCACCCACGACACCAGTGAAGCCCTGCCCCCATATTCTGATTGGCCCACAGGCCAGTCAGTCAAATACAATGGATGACCACTGATATGTAACAACATCGATGGCAAAGGCAACAATGGCCATCATTAATACTCATTCAAAACAATCCATTCCGATTGGTTTATGTACTGTCAGCCAACAGTTTTCTATTTTACTACTTTTGATGGGACCATCATGCAATAGTCTTCAACCAGGAAGGCAATTGGTCAAAAATGTTCTTGTTATCAACCATCTTTGGCTGGTTTTGTAGGTTTTCAATCAGACTAGGGTGAGGAAGGACCTAAGTAAGTTATGGAGAGCAAATAAATTCCTTATGCAAATTAGTTTGGAAATTAGACCATCTGATTGGTTGATGCAATTCTCATTAGGGATGGCCATCGGCCATCGATGTTTATAAACCATCGATGGGTTATTGTCGATGTTCAATAGTTTTTACATCAATGTTTAGTTAAAACGACTAGTTTTGTTTTGCTATTTCCTGGTACACAGAGCAAATCTCCACCCACGACACCAGTGAAGCCCCGCCCCCATATTCTGATTGGCCCACAGGCCAGTCAGTCAAATACAATGGATGACCACTGATATGTAACAACATCGATGGCAAAGGCAACAATGGCCAGCATTAATACTCATTCAAAACAATCCATTCCGATTGGTTTATGTACTGTCAGTCAACAGTTTTCTATTTTACTACTTTTGATGGGACCATCATCCAATAGTTTTCAACCGAGAAGCCAATTGGTCAAGAATGTTCTTGTTATCTACCATCTTTGGCTGGTTTTGTAGGTTTTCAATCAGACTAGGGTGAGGAAGGACCTAAGTAAGTTATGGAGAGCAAATAATTTCCTTATGCAAATTAGTTTGGAAATTAGACCATCTGATTGGTTGATGCAATTCTCATTAGGGATGGCCATTGGCCATCGCCCATCGATGTTTATAAACCATCGATGGGTTATGGTCGATGTTCAATAGTTTTTACATCAATGTTTAGTTAAAACGACTAGTTTTGTTTTACTATTTCCTGGTACACAGAGCAAAGCTCCACCCATGACACCAGTGAAGCCCCGCCCCCATATTCTGATTGGCCCACAGGCCAGTCAGTCAAATGCAATGGATGACCACTGATATGTAACAACATCGATGGCAAAGGCAACAATGGCCATCATTAATACTCATTCAAAACAATCCATTCCGATTGGTTTATGTACTGTCAGTCAACAGTTTTCTATTTTACTACTTTTGATGGGACATCATGCAATAGTCTTCAACCAGGAAGCCAATTAGTCAAGAATGTTCTTGTTATCAACCATCTTTGGCTGGTTTTGTAGGTTTTCAATCAGACTAGGGTGAGGAAGGATCTAAGTAAGTTATGGAGAGCAAATAAATTCCTTATGCAAATTAGTTTGGAAATTAGACCATCTGATTGGTTGATGCAATTCTCATTAGGGATGGCCATCGGCCATCGATGTTTATAAACCATCGATGGGTTATGGTCGATGTTCAATAGTTTTTACATCAATGTTTAGTTAAAACGACTAGTTTTGTTTCGCTATTTCCTGGTACACAGAGCAAAGCTCCACCCACGACACCAGTGAAGCCCCGCCCCCATATTCTAATTGGCCCACAGGCCAGTCAGTCAAATGCAATGGATGACCACTGATATGTAACAACATCGATGGCAAAGGCAACAATGGCCATCATTAATACTCATTCAAAACAATCCATTCCGATTGGTTTATGTACTGTCAGCCAACAGTTTTCTATTTTACTATTTTACTACTTTTGATGGGACCATCATGCAATAGTCTTCAACCAGGAAGCCAATTGGTAAAGAATGTTCTTGTTATCAACCATCTTTGGCTGGTTTTGTAGGTTTTCAATCAGACTAGGGTGAGGAAGGACCTAAGTAAGTTATGGAGAGCAAATAAATTCCTTATGCAAATCAGTTTGGAAATTAGACCATCTGATTGGTTGATGCAATTCTCATTAGGGATAGCCATCGGCCATCGATGTTTATAAACCATCGATGTGTTATGGTCGATGTTCAATAGTTTTGACATCGATGGGGGAGAACCAGATGGTTCACACCATCAATGTCAAACTCAAACTACTAGTTTTGTTTTGCTATTTCCTAGGACACGGAGCATAGCTCCACCCATGACACCAGTGAAGCCCCGCCCCCATATTCTGATTGGCCCACAGGCCAGTCCGTCAAATACAATGGATGACCACTGATATGTAACAACATCAATGGCAAAGGCAACAATGGCCATCATTAATACTCATTCAAAACAATCCATTCCAAATTGTTTATGTACTGTCAGTCAACAGTTTTCTATTTTACTACTTTTGATGGGACCATCATGCAACAGTCTTCAACCAGGAAGCCATTTTTTTTTTTTTTTTTTTTTTTTTAACTAAACCATCAGGTTTAGAGATAACATGCATTGTCCCATCAGGGACTAATCCATCAATCATGCTCAACCTGTAGCATTTATCTCCAACTCATCATTCTGGTCTTTATTTTTTTCTTAACTTTTAACTTATAGAGACTAACATAATTTTGCATAAACACACCTCCTTTCCAGTGCACCTCCCCAAACGATCACGCCCCAAACACTAAGCCTGGGGGCCATTTTAAACAATACTAAACAAACACACTAACCAAATTTAAACATAATGGTCCACATAATTCACTTCTTCACGAAAAACAGGAACCCACTCTTTGGCAGGTTTAAACCCTTCTGGAACCACCCAAAAATCTGTGTCCGATTTCCAGGTTACAAACCCCAATTTCTCCAGCATTTCTGTCTTCACAGCCTTAAGCGCCTGCTTTAAGATAACTGCAACCTTTTTCTCCCCACACCGTTTCCCAGCCTTAACTGATTTCTCCGAAGTACTTGAGTCTTCGCTTTCGGACCAGTTCTTAACCTTCTTCTCCTTGCCCACCTTTCTAGGCCGTACAGTTAAGTCCTCAGCCATGCACATCTCCTCCTCCACACATTCCTCCTTCTCAGCAGATTCTACTCTCTCATTCACCACCTTTGCTTCCTTTTGTGCACCTTTCCCTTTTTCCTGTGGTTCTGGCATATTCTCCTCTTTATTCATCCCCTGCTGATTTTTATAAGCAGGACAGTCCCTTGCCCTATGCTTTGTATCACCACAAATATCGCACTTTGTAGCTTCTGGGCATTTTGCAGCTTCATGCCAAGCTTTCTTACAATTCCTGCATTTTCTCTCTTCTGGACACTCACTTTGGACATGACCATAACAAAAACATTTCCTACAATATGTAGGCTGTCCAGGATAGTAAAGAAAGCCACGCTTCCCTCCAATGTTAAAGTTAGCTGGTGGTTGTTTAACCCCTCCAATCCCACTTGGGTCAGCCTTAAATTTCACAAAAAATTTAATTTTGCCATTGAAGATACCATGCGTATTAACCATACGTTCTTCACCTTTCACCTCCGTGCAATATTGCAGTAAAAAGGACTTCACCAAATTTATGTCTGTATAAGGGTCATACAGGTGTACATACAATGGTCTTTGTGGTGCAAAGAACAACTCAGTGAGTTTAAAGCCATTCATAATAGCCTCAGTCCCCTTTAAACAGTCCTTCAGCTTCCCACAAGCATCATAACAGCGACTCATTTCATATAGAGTAATGTCGTACATACCACTCTTTTGAAAGTCCTGTAAACAGAAAATTTCCTCTTTCCTCACTCCAGCCACTTCCATCAAGATTTTCTCCACGATGTAATCCAAATCGACATCCTTTCGAATAACCAAATCGACCTCAAGTCGGAAAGTATTTCGCACCATCTTGGACAGGCTCCAATTCCACTCCTTCGACTCGCCTTCCTGTTCTCAGGGGACCTCCAGCATGAAGAAACCCCAAACAGACAGTTGGTCAAGAATGTTCTTGTTATCAACCATCTTTGGCTGGTTTTGCAGGTTTTCAATCAGACTAGGGTGAGGAAGGACCTAAGTAAGTTATGGAGAGCAAATAAATATCTTATGCAAATTAGTTTGGAAATTAGACCATCTGATTGGTTGATGCAATTCTCATTAGGGATGGCCATCGGCCATCGATGTTTATAAACCATCGATGGGATATGGTCGATGTTCAATAGTTTTTAGATCGATGGGGGAGAACCAGATGGTTCACACCATCAATGTCAAACTCAAACTACTAGTTTTGTTTTGCTATTTCCTGGGACACGGAGCATAGCTCCACCCATGACACCAGTGAAGCCCCGCCCCCATATTCTGATTGGCCCACAGGCCAGTCAGTCAAATACAATGGATGACCACTGATATGTAACAACATCGATGGCAAAGGCAACAATGGCAATCATTAATACTCATTCTAAACAATCCATTCCGATTTGTTTATGTACTGTCAGCCAACAGTTTTCTATTTTACTACTTTTGATGGGACCATCATGCAATAGTCTTCAACCAGGACGCCAATTGGTCAAGAATGTTCTTGTTATCAACCATCTTTGGCTGGTTTTGTAGGTTTTCAATCAGACTAGGGTGAGGAAGGACCTAAGTAAGTTATGGAGAGCAAATAAATTCCTTATGCAAATTAGTTTGGAAATTAGACCATCTGATTGGTTGATGCAATTCTCATTAGGGATGGCCATCGGCCATCGGCCATCGATGTTTATAAACCATCGATGGGTTATGGTCGATGTTCAATAGTTTTTACATCAATGTTTAGTTAAAACGACTAGTTTTGTTTTGCTATTTCCTGGTACACAGAGCAAAGCTCCACCCACGACACCAGTGAAGCCCTGCCCCCATATTCTGATTGGCCCACAGGCCAGTCAGTCAAATACAATGGATGACCACTGATATGTAACAACATCGATGGCAAAGGCAACAATGGCCATCATTAATACTCATTCAAAACAATCCATTCCAATTGGTTTATGTACTGTCAGTCAACAGTTTTCTATTTTACTACTTTTGATGGGACCATCATGCAATAGTCTTCAACCAGGAAGCCAATTAATCAAGAATGTTCTTGTTATCAACCATCTTTGGCTGGTTTTGTAGGTTTTCAATCAGACTAGGGTGAGGAAGGACCTAAGTAAGTTATGGAGAGCAAATAAATTCCTTATGCAAATTAGTTTGGAAATTAGACCATCTGATTGGTTGATGCAATTCTCATTAGGGATGGCCATCGGCCATCGATGTTTATAAACCATCGATGGGTTATGGTCGATGTTCAATAGTTTTTACATCAATGTTTAGTTAAAACGACTAGTTTTGTTTTGCTATTTCCTGGTACACAGAGCAAATCTCCACCCACGACACCAGTGAAGCCCCGCCCCCATATTCTGATTGGCCCACAGGCCAGTCAGTCAAATACAATGGATGACCACTGATATGTAACAACATCGATGGCAAAGGCAACATTGGCCATCATTAATACTCATTCAAAACAATCCATTCCGATTGGTTTATGTACTGTCAGTCAACAGTTTTCTATTTTACTACTTTTGATGGGACCATCATGCAATAGTCTTCAACCAGGAAGCCAATTGGTCACGAATGTTCTTGTTATCAACCATCTTTGGCTGGTTTTGTAGGTTTTCAATCAGACTAGGGTGAGGAAGGACCTACGTAAGTTATGGAGAGCAAATAAATTCCTTATGCAAATTAGTTTGGAAATTAGACCATCTGATTGGTTGATGCAATTCTCATTAGGGATGGCCATCGGCCATCGATGTTTATAAACCATCGATGGGTTATGGTCGATGTTCAATAGTTTTTACATCAATGTTTAGTTAAAACGACTAGTTTTGTTTTGCTATTTCCTGGTACACAGAGCAAAGTTCCACCCATGACACCAGTGAAGCCCCGCCCCCATATTCTGATTGGCCCACAGGCCAGTCAGTCAAATACAATGGATGACCACTGATATGTAACAACATCGATGGCAAAGGCAACAATGGCCATCATTAATACTCATTCAAAACAATCCATTCCGATTGGTTTATGTACTGTCAGTCAACAGTTTTCTATTTTACTACTTTTGATGGGACCATCATGCAATAGTCTTCAACCAGAAAACCAATTGGTCAAGAATGTTCTTGTTATCTACCATCTTTGGCTGGTTTTGTAGGTTTTCAATCAGACTAGGGTGAGGAAGGACCTAAGTAAGTTATGGAGAGCAAATAAATTCCTTATGCAAATTAGTTTGGAAATTAGACCATCTGATTGGTTGATGCAATTCTCATTAGGGATGGCCATCGGCCATCGGCCATCGATGTTTATAAACCATCGATGGGTTATGGTCGATGTTCAATAGTTTTTACATCAATGTTTAGTTAAAACGACTAGTTTTGTTTTGCTATTTCCTGGTACACAGAGCAAAGTTCCACCCACGACACCAGTGAAGCCCTGCCCCCATATTCTGATTGGCCCACAGGCCAGTCAGTCAAATACAATGGATGACCACTGATATGTAACAACATCGATGGCAAAGGCAACAATGGCCATCATTAATACTCATTCAAAACAATCCATTCCGATTGGTTTATGTACTGTCAGCCAACAGTTTTCTATTTTACTACTTTTGATGGGACCATCATGCAATAGTCTTCAACCAGGAAGGCAATTGGTCAAAAATGTTCTTGTTATCAACCATCTTTGGCTGGTTTTGTAGGTTTTCAATCAGACTAGGGTGAGGAAGGACCTAAGTAAGTTATGGAGAGCAAATAAATTCCTTATGCAAATTAGTTTGGAAATTAGACCATCTGATTGGTTGATGCAATTCTCATTAGGGATGGCCATCGGCCATCGATGTTTATAAACCATCGATGGGTTATTGTCGATGTTCAATAGTTTTTACATCAATGTTTAGTTAAAACGACTAGTTTTGTTTTGCTATTTCCTGGTACACAGAGCAAATCTCCACCCACGACACCAGTGAAGCCCCGCCCCCATATTCTGATTGGCCCACAGGCCAGTCAGTCAAATACAATGGATGACCACTGATATGTAACAACATCGATGGCAAAGGCAACAATGGCCATCATTAATACTCATTCAAAACAATCCATTCCGATTGGTTTATGTACTGTCAGTCAACAGTTTTCTATTTTACTACTTTTGATGGGACCATCATCCAATAGTTTTCAACCGAGAAGCCAATTGGTCAAGAATGTTCTTGTTATCTACCATCTTTGGCTGGTTTTGTAGGTTTTCAATCAGACTAGGGTGAGGAAGGACCTAAGTAAGTTATGGAGAGCAAATAATTTCCTTATGCAAATTAGTTTGGAAATTAGACCATCTGATTGGTTGATGCAATTCTCATTAGGGATGGCCATTGGCCATCGCCCATCGATGTTTATAAACCATCGATGGGTTATGGTCGATGTTCAATAGTTTTTACATCAATGTTTAGTTAAAACGACTAGTTTTGTTTTACTATTTCCTGGTACACAGAGCAAAGCTCCACCCATGACACCAGTGAAGCCCCGCCCCCATATTCTGATTGGCCCACAGGCCAGTCAGTCAAATACAATGGATGACCACTGATATGTAACAACATCGATGGCAAAGGCAACAACGGCAATCATTAATACTCATTCTAAACAATCCATTCCGATTTGTTTATGTACTGTCAGCCAACAGTTTTCTATTTTACTACTTTTGATGGGACCATCATGCAATAGTCTTCAACCAGGACGCCAATTGGTCAAGAATGTTCTTGTTATCAACCATCTTTGGCTGGTTTTGTAGGTTTTCAATCAGACTAGGGTGAGGAAGGACCTAAGTAAGTTATGGAGAGCAAATAAATTCCTTATGCAAATTAGTTTGGAAATTAGACCATCTGATTGGTTGATGCAATTCTCATTAGGGATGGCCATCGGCCATCGATGTTTATAAACCATCGATGGGTTATGGTCGATGTTCAATAGTTTTTACATCAATGTTTAGTTAAAACGACTAGTTTTGTTTTGCTATTTCCTGGTACACAGAGCAAAGCTCCACCCACGACACCAGTGAAGCCCTGTCCCCATATTCTGATTGGCCCACAGGCCAGTCAGTCAAATACAATGGATGACCACTGATATGTAACAACATCGATGGCAAAGGCAACAATGGCCATCATTAATACTCATTCAAAACAATCCATTCCAATTGGTTTATGTACTGTCAGTCAACAGTTTTCTATTTTACTACTTTTGATGGGACCATCATGCAATAGTCTTCAACCAGGAAGCCAATTAATCAAGAATATTCTTGTTATCAACCATCTTTGGCTGGTTTTGTAGGTTTTCAATCAGACTAGGGTGAGGAAGGACCTAAGTAAGTTATGGAGAGCAAATAAATTCCTTATGCAAATTAGTTTGGAAATTAGACCATCTGATTGGTTGATGCAATTCTCATTAGGGATGGCCATCGGCCATCGATGTTTATAAACCATCGATGGGTTATGGTCGATGTTCAATAGTTTTTACATCAATGTTTAGTTAAAACGAGTAGTTTTGTTTTGCTATTTCCTGGTACACAGAGCAAATCTCCACCCACGACACCAGTGAAGCCCCGCCCCCATATTCTGATTGGCCCACAGGCCAGTCAGTCAAATACAATGGATGACCACTGATATGTAACAACATCGATGGCAAAGGCAACATTGGCCATCATTAATACTCATTCAAAACAATCCATTCCGATTGGTTTATGTACTGTCAGTCAACAGTTTTCTATTTTACTACTTTTGATGGGACCATCATGCAATAGTCTTCAACCAGGAAGCCAATTGGTCACGAATGTTCTTGTTATCAACCATCTTTGGCTGGTTTTGTAGGTTTTCAATCAGACTAGGGTGAGGAAGGACCTACGTAAGTTATGGAGAGCAAATAAATTCCTTATGCAAATTAGTTTGGAAATTAGACCATCTGATTGGTTGATGCAATTCTCATTAGGGATGGCCATCGGCCATCGATGTTTATAAACCATCGATGGGTTATGGTCGATGTTCAATAGTTTTTACATCAATGTTTAGTTAAAACGACTAGTTTTTTTTTGCTATTTCCTGGTACACAGAGCAAAGCTCCACCCACGACACCAGTGAAGCCCCGCCCCCATATTCTGATGGGGCCACAGGCCAGTCAGTCAAATACAATGGATGACCACTGATATGTAACAACATCGATGGCAAAGGCAACAATGGCCATCATTAATACTCATTCAAAACAATCCATTCCGATTGGTTTATGTACTGTCAGTCAACAGTTTTCTATTTTACTACTTTTGATGGGACCATCATGCAATAGTCTTCAACCAGAAAACCAATTGGTCAAGAATGTTCTTGTTATCTACCATCTTTGGCTGGTTTTGTAGGTTTTCAATCAGACTAGGGTGAGGAAGGACCTAAGTAAGTTATGGAGAGCAAATAAATTCCTTATGCAAATTAGTTTGGAAATTAGACCATCTGATTGGTTGATGCAATTCTCATTAGGGATGGCCATCGGCCATCGGCCATCGATGTTTATAAACCATCGATGGGTTATGGTCGATGTTCAATAGTTTTTACATCAATGTTTAGTTAAAACGACTAGTTTTGTTTTGCTATTTCCTGGTACACAGAGCAAAGTTCCACCCACGACACCAGTGAAGCCCTGCCCCCATATTCTGATTGGCCCACAGGCCAGTCAGTCAAATACAATGGATGACCACTGATATGTAACAACATCGATGGCAAAGGCAACAATGGCCATCATTAATACTCATTCAAAACAATCCATTCCGATTGGTTTATGTACTGTCAGCCAACAGTTTTCTATTTTACTACTTTTGATGGGACCATCATGCAATAGTCTTCAACCAGGAAGCCAATTGGTCAAAAATGTTCTTGTTATCAACCATCTTTGGCTGGTTTTGTAGGTTTTCAATCAGACTAGGGTGAGGAAGGACCTAAGTAAGTTATGGAGAGCAAATAAATTCCTTATGCAAATTAGTTTGGAAATTAGACCATCTGATTGGTTGATGCAATTCTCATTAGGGATGGCCATCGGCCATCGATGTTTATAAACCATCGATGGGTTATTGTCGATGTTCAATAGTTTTTACATCAATGTTTAGTTAAAACGACTAGTTTTGTTTTGCTATTTCCTGGTACACAGAGCAAATCTCCACCCACGACACCAGTGAAGCCCCGCCCCCATATTCTGATTGGCCCACAGGCCAGTCAGTCAAATACAATGGATGACCACTGATATGTAACAACATCGATGGCAAAGGCAACATTGGCCATCATTAATACTCATTCAAAACAATCCATTCCGATTGGTTTATGTACTGTCAGTCAACAGTTTTCTATATTACTACTTTTGATGGGACCATCATGCAATAGTCTTCAACCAGGAAGCCAATTGGTCACGAATGTTTTTGTTATCAACCATCTTTGGCTGGTTTTGTAGGTTTTCAATCAGACTAGGGTGAGGAAGGACCTACGTAAGTTATGGAGAGCAAATAAATTCCTTATGCAAATTAGTTTGGAAATTAGACCATCTGATTGGTTGATGCAATTCTCATTAGGGATGGCCATCGGCCATCGATGTTTATAAACCATCGATGGGTTATGGTCGATGTTCAATAGTTTTTACATCAATGTTTAGTTAAAACGACTAGTTTTGTTTTGCTATTTCCTGGTACACAGAGCAAAGTTCCACCCATGACACCAGTGAAGCCCCGCCCCCATATTCTGATTGGCCCACAGGCCAGTCAGTCAAATACAATGGATGACCACTGATATGTAACAACATCGATGGCAAAGGCAACAATGGCCATCATTAATACTCATTCAAAACAATCCATTCCGATTTGTTTATGTACTGTCAGCCAACAGTTTTCTATTTTACTACTTTTGATGGGACCATCATGCAATAGTCTTCAACCAGGACGCCAATTGGTCAAGAATGTTCTTGTTATCAACCATCTTTGGCTGGTTTTGTAGGTTTTCAATCAGACTAGGGTGAGGAAGGACCTAAGTAAGTTATGGAGAGCAAATAAATTCCTTATGCAAATTAGTTTTGAAATTAGACCATCTGATTGGTTGATGCAATTCTCATTAGGGATGGCCATCGGCCATCGATGTTTATAAACCATCGATGGGTTATGGTCGATGTTCAATAGTTTTTACATCAATGTTTAGTTAAAACGACTAGTTTTGTTTTGCTATTTCCTGGTACACAGAGCAAAGCTCCACCCACGACACCAGTGAAGCCCTGCCCCCATATTCTGATTGGCCCACAGGCCAGTCAGTCAAATACAATGGATGACCACTGATATGTAACAACATCGATGGCAAAGGCAACAATGGCCATCATTAATACTCATTCAAAACAATCCATTCCAATTGGTTTATGTACTGTCAGTCAACAGTTTTCTATTTTACTACTTTTGATGGGACCATCATGCAATAGTCTTCAACCAGGAAGCCAATTAATCAAGAATGTTCTTGTTATCAACCATCTTTGGCTGGTTTTGTAGGTTTTCAATCAGACTAGGGTGAGGAAGGACCTAAGTAAGTTATGGAGAGCAAATAAATTCCTTATGCAAATTAGTTTGGAAATTAGACCATCTGATTGGTTGATGCAATTCTCATTAGGGATGGCCATCGGCCATCGATGTTTATAAACCATCGATGGGTTATGGTCGATGTTCAATAGTTTTTACATCAATGTTTAGTTAAAACGACTAGTTTTGTTTTGCTATTTCCTGGTACACAGAGCAAATCTCCACCCACGACACCAGTAAAGCCCCGCCCCCATATTCTGATTGGCCCACAGGCCAGTCAGTCAAATACAATGGATGACCACTGATATGTAACAACATCGATGGCAAAGGCAACATTGGCCATCATTAATACTCATTCAAAACAATCCATTCCGATTGGTTTATGTACTGTCAGTCAACAGTTTTCTATTTTACTACTTTTGATGGGACCATCATGCAATAGTCTTCAACCAGGAAGCCAATTGGTCACGAATGTTCTTGTTATCAACCATCTTTGGCTGGTTTTGTAGGTTTTCAATCAGACTAGGGTGAGGAAGGACCTACGTAAGTTATGGAGAGCAAATAAATTCCTTATGCAAATTAGTTTGGAAATTAGACCATCTGATTGGTTGATGCAATTCTCATTAGGGATGGCCATCGGCCATCGATGTTTATAAACCATCGATGGGTTATGGTCGATGTTCAATAGTTTTTACATCAATGTTTAGTTAAAACGACTAGTTTTGTTTTGCTATTTCCTGGTACACAGAGCAAAGTTCCACCCATGACACCAGTGAAGCCCCGCCCCCATATTCTGATTGGCCCACAGGCCAGTCAGTCAAATACAATGGATGACCACTGATATGTAACAACATCGATGGCAAAGGCAACAATGGCCATCATTAATACTCATTCAAAACAATCCATTCCGATTGGTTTATGTACTGTCAGCCAACAGTTTTCTATTTTACTACTTTTGATGGGACCATCATGCAATAGTCTTCAACCAGGAAGCCAATTGGTCAAGAATGTTCTTGTTATCAACCATCTTTGGCTGGTTTTGTAGGTTTTCAATCAGACTAGGGTGAGGAAGGACCTAAGTAAGTTATGGAGAGCAAATAAATTCCTTATGCAAATTAGTTTTGAAATTAGACCATCTGATTGGTTGATGCAATTCTCATTAGGGATGGCCATCGGCCATCGGTGTTTATAAACCATCGATGGGTTATGGTCGATGTTCAATAGTTTTTACATCAATGTTTAGTTAAAACGACTAGTTTTTTTTTGCTATTTCCTGGTACACAGAGCAAAGCTCCACCCACGACACCAGTGAAGCCCCGCCCCCATATTCTGATGGGGCCACAGGCCAGTCAGTCAAATACAATGGATGACCACTGATATGTAACAACATCGATGGCAAAGGCAACAATGGCCATCATTAATACTCATTCAAAACAATCCATTCCGATTGGTTTATGTACTGTCAGTCAACAGTTTTCTATTTTACTACTTTTGATGGGACCATCATGCAATAGTCTTCAACCAGAAAACCAATTGGTCAAGAATGTTCTTGTTATCTACCATCTTTGGCTGGTTTTGTAGGTTTTCAATCAGACTAGGGTGAGGAAGGACCTAAGTAAGTTATGGAGAGCAAATAAATTCCTTATGCAAATTAGTTTGGAAATTAGACCATCTGATTGGTTGATGCAATTCTCATTAGGGATGGCCATCGGCCATCGGCCATCGGCCATCGATGTTTATAAACCATCGATGGGTTATGGTCGATGTTCAATAGTTTTTACATCAATGTTTAGTTAAAACGACTAGTTTTGTTTTGCTATTTCCTGGTACACAGAGCAAAGTTCCACCCACGACACCAGTGAAGCCCTGCCCCCATATTCTGATTGGCCCACAGGCCAGTCAGTCAAATACAATGGATGACCACTGATATGTAACAACATCGATGGCAAAGGCAACAATGGCCATCATTAATACTCATTCAAAACAATCCATTCCGATTGGTTTATGTACTGTCAGCCAACAGTTTTCTATTTTACTACTTTTGATGGGACCATCATGCAATAGTCTTCAACCAGGAAGCCAATTGGTCAAAAATGTTCTTGTTATCAACCATCTTTGGCTGGTTTTGTAGGTTTTCAATCAGACTAGGGTGAGGAAGGACCTAAGTAAGTTATGGAGAGCAAATAAATTCCTTATGCAAATTAGTTTGGAAATTAGACCATCTGATTGGTTGATGCAATTCTCATTAGGGATGGCCATCGGCCATCGATGTTTATAAACCATCGATGGGTTATTGTCGATGTTCAATAGTTTTTACATCAATGTTTAGTTAAAACGACTAGTTTTGTTTTGCTATTTCCTGGTACACAGAGCAAATCTCCACCCACGACACCAGTGAAGCCCCGCCCCCATATTCTGATTGGCCCACAGGCCAGTCAGTCAAATACAATGGATGACCACTGATATGTAACAACATCGATGGCAAAGGCAACATTGGCCATCATTAATACTCATTCAAAACAATCCATTCCGATTGGTTTATGTACTGTCAGTCAACAGTTTTCTATTTTACTACTTTTGATGGGACCATCATGCAATAGTCTTCAACCAGGAAGCCAATTGGTCACGAATGTTCTTGTTATCAACCATCTTTGGCTGGTTTTGTAGGTTTTCAATCAGACTAGGGTGAGGAAGGACCTACGTAAGTTATGGAGAGCAAATAAATTCCTTATGCAAATTAGTTTGGAAATTAGACCATCTGATTGGTTGATGCAATTCTCATTAGGGATGGCCATCGGCCATCGATGTTTATAAACCATCGATGGGTTATGGTCGATGTTCAATAGTTTTTACATCAATGTTTAGTTAAAACGACTAGTTTTGTTTTGCTATTTCCTGGTACACAGAGCAAAGTTCCACCCATGACACCAGTGAAGCCCCGCCCCCATATTCTGATTGGCCCACAGGCCAGTCAGTCAAATACAATGGATGACCACTGATATGTAACAACATCGATGGCAAAGGCAACAATGGCCATCATTAATACTCATTCAAAACAATCCATTCCGATTGGTTTATGTACTGTCAGCCAACAGTTTTCTATTTTACTACTTTTGATGGGACCATCATGCAATAGTCTTCAACCAGGAAGCCAATTGGTCAAGAATGTTCTTGTTATCAACCATCTTTGGCTGGTTTTGTAGGTTTTCAATCAGACTAGGGTGAGGAAGGACCTAAGTAAGTTATGGAGAGCAAATAAATTCCTTATGCAAATTAGTTTTGAAATTAGACCATCTGATTGGTTGATGCAATTCTCATTAGGGATGGCCATCGGCCATCGGTGTTTATAAACCATCGATGGGTTATGGTCGATGTTCAATAGTTTTTACATCAATGTTTAGTTAAAACGACTAGTTTTGTTTTGCTATTTCCTGGTACACAGAGCAAAGTTCCACCCACGACACCAGTGAAGCCCTGCCCCCATATTCTGATTGGCCCACAGGCCAGTCAGTCAAATACAATGGATGACCACTGATATGTAACAACATCGATGGCAAAGGCAACAATGGCCATCATTAATACTCATTCAAAACAATCCATTCCGATTGGTTTATGTACTGTCAGCCAACAGTTTTCTATTTTACTACTTTTGATGGGACCATCATGCAATAGTCTTCAACCAGGAAGCCAATTGGTCAAAAATGTTCTTGTTATCAACCATCTTTGGCTGGTTTTGTAGGTTTTCAATCAGACTAGGGTGAGGAAGGACCTAAGTAAGTTATGGAGAGCAAATAAATTCCTTATGCAAATTAGTTTGGAAATTAGACCATCTGATTGGTTGATGCAATTCTCATTAGGGATGGCCATCGGCCATCGATGTTTATAAACCATCGATGGGTTATTGTCGATGTTCAATAGTTTTTACATCAATGTTTAGTTAAAACGACTAGTTTTGTTTTGCTATTTCCTGGTACACAGAGCAAATCTCCACCCACGACACCAGTGAAGCCCCGCCCCCATATTCTGATTGGCCCACAGGCCAGTCAGTCAAATACAATGGATGACCACTGATATGTAACAACATCGATGGCAAAGGCAACATTGGCCATCATTAATACTCATTCAAAACAATCCATTCCGATTGGTTTATGTACTGTCAGTCAACAGTTTTCTATTTTACTACTTTTGATGGGACCATCATGCAATAGTCTTCAACCAGGAAGCCAATTGGTCACGAATGTTCTTGTTATCAACCATCTTTGGCTGGTTTTGTAGGTTTTCAATCAGACTAGGGTGAGGAAGGATCTACGTAAGTTATGGAGAGCAAATAAATTCCTTATGCAAATTAGTTTGGAAATTAGACCATCTGATTGGTTGATGCAATTCTCATTAGGGATGGCCATCGGCCATCGATGTTTATAAACCATCGATGGGTTATGGTCGATGTTCAATAGTTTTTACATCAATGTTTAGTTAAAACGACTAGTTTTGTTTTGCTATTTCCTGGTACACAGAGCAAAGTTCCACCCATGACACCAGTGAAGCCCCGCCCCCATATTCTGATTGGCCCACAGGCCAGTCAGTCAAATACAATGGATGACCACTGATATGTAACAACATCGATGGCAAAGGCAACAATGGCCATCATTAATACTCATTCAAAACAATCCATTCCGATTGGTTTATGTACTGTCAGCCAACAGTTTTCTATTTTACTACTTTTGATGGGACCATCATGCAATAGTCTTCAACCAGGAAGCCAATTGGTCAAGAATGTTCTTGTTATCAACCATCTTTGGCTGGTTTTGTAGGTTTTCAATCAGACTAGGGTGAGGAAGGACCTAAGTAAGTTATGGAGAGCAAATAAATTCCTTATGCAAATTAGTTTTGAAATTAGACCATCTGATTGGTTGATGCAATTCTCATTAGGGATGGCCATCGGCCATCGGTGTTTATAAACCATCGATGGGTTATGGTCGATGTTCAATAGTTTTTACATCAATGTTTAGTTAAAACGACTAGTTTTTTTTTGCTATTTCCTGGTACACAGAGCAAAGCTCCACCCACGACACCAGTGAAGCCCCGCCCCCATATTCTGATGGGGCCACAGGCCAGTCAGTCAAATACAATGGATGACCACTGATATGTAACAACATCGATGGCAAAGGCAACAATGGCCATCATTAATACTCATTCAAAACAATCCATTCCGATTGGTTTATGTACTGTCAGTCAACAGTTTTCTATTTTACTACTTTTGATGGGACCATCATGCAATAGTCTTCAACCAGAAAACCAATTGGTCAAGAATGTTCTTGTTATCTACCATCTTTGGCTGGTTTTGTAGGTTTTCAATCAGACTAGGGTGAGGAAGGACCTAAGTAAGTTATGGAGAGCAAATAAATTCCTTATGCAAATTAGTTTGGAAATTAGACCATCTGATTGGTTGATGCAATTCTCATTAGGGATGGCCATCGGCCATCGGCCATCGATGTTTATAAACCATCGATGGGTTATGGTCGATGTTCAATAGTTTTTACATCAATGTTTAGTTAAAACAACTAGTTTTGTTTTGCTATTTCCTGGTACACAGAGCAAAGCTCCACCCACGACACCAGTGAAGCCCCGCCCCCATATTCTGATTGGCCCACAGGCCAGTCAGTCAAATACAATGGATGACCACTGATATGTAACAACATCGATGGCAAAGGCAACAATGGCCATTTTAATACTCATTCAAAACAATCCATTCCAATTGGTTTATGTACTGTCAGTCAACAGTTTTCTATTTTACTACTTTTGATGGGACCATCATGCAATAGTCTTCACCCAGGAAGCCAATTGGTCAAGAATGTTCTTGTTATCAACCATCTTTGGCTGGTTTTGTAGGTTTTCAATCAGACTAGGGTGAGGAAGGACCTAAGTAAGTTATGGAGAGCAAATAAATTCCTTATGCAAATTAGTTTGGAAATTAGACCATCTGATTGGTTGATGCAATTCTCATTAGGGATGGCCATCGGCCATCGATGTTTATAAACCATCGATGGGTTATGGTCGATGTTCAATAGTTTTTACATCAATGTTTAGTTAAAACGACGAGTTTTGTTTTGCTATTTCCTGATACACAGAGCAAAGCTCCACCCACGACACCAGTGAAGCCCCGCCCCCTTATTCTGATTGGCCCACAGGCCAGTCAGTCAAATACAATGGATGACCACTGATATGTAACAACATCGATGGCAAAGGCAACAATGGCCATCTTAATACTCATTCAAAACAATCCATTCCAATTGGTTTATGTACTGTCAGTCAACAGTTTTCTATTTTACTACTTTTGATGGGACCATCATGCAATAGTCTTCACCCAGGAATCCAATTGGTCAAGAATGTTCTTGTTATCAACCATCTTTGGCTGGTTTTGTAGGTTTTCAATCAGACTAGGGTGAGGAAGGACCTAAGTAAGTTATGGAGAGCAAATAAATTCCTTATGCAAATTAGTTTGGAAATTAGACCATCTGATTGGTTGATGCAATTCTCATTAGGGATGGCCATCGGCCATCGGCCATCGATGTTTATAAACCATCGATGGGTTATGGTCGATGTTCAATAGTTTTTACATCAATGTTTAGTTAAAACGACTAGTTTTGTTTTGCTATTTCCTGGTACACAGAGCAAAGTTCCTCCCACGACACCAGTGAAGCCCTGCCCCCATATTCTTATTGGCCCACAGGCCAGTCAGTCAAATACAATGGATGACCACTGATATGTAACAACATCGATGGCAAAGGCAACAATGGCCATCATTAATACTCATTCAAAACAATCCATTCCGATTTGTTTATGTACTATCAGCCAACAGTTTTCTATTTTACTACTTTTGATGGGACCATCATGCAATAGTCTTCAACCAGGAAGCCAATTGGTCAGGAATGTTCTTGTTATCAACCATCTTTGGCTGGTTTTGTAGGTTTTTAATCAGACTAGGGTGAGGAAGGACCTAAGTAAGTTATGGAGAGCAAATAAATTCCTTATGCAAATTAGTTTGGAAATTAGACCATCTGATTGGTTGATGCAATTCTCATTAGGGATGGCCATCGGCCATCGATGTTTATAAACCATCGATGGGTTATGGTCGATGTTCAATAGTTTTTACATCAATGTTTAGTTAAAACGACGAGTTTTGTTTTGCTATTTCCTGGTACACAGAGCAAAGCTCCACCCACGACACCAGTGAAGCCCCGCCCCCATTTTCTGATTGGCCCACAGGCCAGTCAGTCAAATACAATGGATGACCACTGATATGTAACAACATCTATGGCAAAAGCAACAATGGTCATCTTAATACTCATTCAAAACAATCCATTCCAATTGGTTTATGTACTGTCAGTCAACAGTTTTCTATTTTACTACTTTTGATGGGACCATCATGCAATAGTCTTCACCCAGGAAGCCAATTGGTCAAGAATGTTCTTGTTATCAACCATCTTTGGCTGGTTTTGTAGGTTTTTAATCAGAATAGGGTGAGGAAGGACCTAAGTAAGTTATGGAGAGCAAATAAATTCCTTATGCAAATTAGTTTGGAAATTAGACCATCTGATTCGTTGATGCAATTCTCATTAGGGATGGCCATCGGCCATCGATGTTTATAAACCATCGATGGGTTATGGTCGATGTTCAATAGTTTTTACATCAATGTTTAGTTAAAACAACTAGTTTTGTTTTACTATTTCCTGGTACACAGAGCAAAGCTCCACCCACGACACCAGTGAAGCCCCGCCCCCATATTCTGATTGGCCCACAGGCCAGTCAGTCAAATACAATGGATGACCACTGATATGTAACATCGATGGCAAAGGCAACAATGGCAATCATTAATACTCATTCAAAACAATCCATTCCGATTTGTTTATGTACTGTCAGCCAACAGTTTTCTATTTTACTACTTTTGATGGGACCATCATGCAATAGTCTTCAACCAGGAAGCCAATTGGTCAAGAATGTTATTGTTATCAACCATCGTTGGCTGGTTTTGTAGGTTTTCAATCAGACTAGGGCGAGGAAGGACCTAATTAAGTTATGGAGAGCAAATAAATACCTTATGCAAATTAGTTTGGAAATTAGACCATGTGATTGGTTGATGCAATTCTAATTAGGGATGGCCATCGACCATCGATGTTTATAAACCATCGATGGGTTATGGTCGATGTTCAATAGTTTTTACATCAATGTCAAGCTCAAACGACTAGTTTTGTTTTGCTATTTCCTGGTACACAGAGCAAAGCCCCACCCCCATATTCTGATTGGCCCACAGGCCAGTCAGTGAAATACAATGAATGACCACTGATATGTAACAACATCGATGGCAAAGGCAACAATGGCCATCATTAATACTCATTCAAAACAATCCATTCCGATTGGTTTATTTACTGTCAGTCAACAGTTTTCTATTTTACTACTTTTGATGGGACCATCATGCAATAGTCTTCAACCAGGATGCCAATTGGTCACGAATGTTCTTGTTATCAACCCTCTTGGCTGGTTTTGTAGGTTTTCAATCAGACTAGGGTGAGGAAGGACCTAAGTAAGTTATGGAGAGCAAATAAATTCCTTATGTAAATTAGTTTGGAAATTAGACCATCTGATTGGTTGATGCAATTCTCATTAGGGATGGCCACTGGCCATCGGCCATCGATGTTTATAAACCATCGATGGGTTATGGTCGATGTTCAATAGTTTTTACATCAATGTTTAGTTAAAACGACTAGTTTTGTTTCGCTATTTCCTGGTACACAGAGCAAAGTTCCACCCACGACACCAGTGAAGCCCCGCCCCCATATTCTGATTGGCCCACAGGCCAGTCAGTCAAATACAATGGATGACCACTGATATGTAACAACATCGATGGCAAAGGCAACAATGGCCATCATTAATACTCATTCAAAACAATCCATTCCGATTGGTTTATGTACTGTCAGTCAACAGTTTTCTATTTTACTACTTTTGATGGGATCATCATGCAATAGTCTTCAACCAGGAAGCCAATTGGTCAAGAATGTTCTCGTCATCAACCATCTTTGGCTGGTTTTGTAGGTTTTCAATCAGACTAGGGTGAGGAAGGATCTAAGTAAGTTATGGAGAGCAAATAAATTCCTTATGCAAATTAGTTTGGAAATTAGACCATCTGATTGGTTGATGCAATTCTCATTAGGGATGGCCATCGGCCATCGATGTTTATAAACCATCGATGGGTTATGGTCGATGTTCAATAGTTTTTACATCAATGTTTAGTTAAAACGACTAGTTTTGTTTCGCTATTTCCTGGTACACAGAGCAAAGCTCCACCCACGACACCAGTGAAGCCCCGCCCCCATATTCTGATTGGCCCACAGGCCAGTCAGTCAAATGCAATGGATGACCACTGATATGTAACAACATCGATGGCAAAGGCAACAATGGCCATCATTAATACTCATTCAAAACAATCCATTCCGATTGGTTTATGTACTGTCAGTCAACAGTTTTCTATTTTACTACTTTTGATGGGACCATCATGCAATAGTCTTCAACCAGGAAGCCAATTGGTCAAGAATGTTCTTGTTATCAACCATCTTTGGCTGGTTTTGTAGGTTTTCAATCAGACTAGGGTGAGGAAGGACCTAAGTAAGTTATGGAGAGCAAATAAATTCCTTATGCAAATTAGTTTTGAAATTAGACCATCTGATTGGTTGATGCAATTCTCATTAGGGATGGCCATCGGCCATCGATGTTTATAAACCATCGATGGGTTATGGTCGAAGTTCAATAGTTTTTACATCAATGTTTAGTTAAAACGACTAGTTTTGTTTTGCTATTTCCTGGTACACAGAGCAAAGCTCCACCCACGACACCAGTGAAGCCCCGCCCCCATATTCTGATTGGCCCACAGGCCAGTCAGTCAAATGCAATGGATGACCACTGATATGTAACAACATCGATGGCAAAGGCAACAATGGCCATCATTAATACTCATTCAAAACAATCCATTCCGATTGGTTTATGTACTGTCAGTCAACAGTTTTCTATTTTACTACTTTTGATGGGACCATCATGCAATAGTCTTCAACCAAGAAGCTAATTGGTCAAGAATGTTCTTGTTATCAACCATCTTTGGCTGGTTTTGTAGGTTTTCAATCAGACTAGGGTGAGGAAGGACCTAAGTAAGTTATGGAGAGCAAATAAATTCCTTATGCAAATTATTTTGGAAATTAGACCATCTGATTGGTTGATGCAATTCTCATTAGGGATGGCCATCGGCCATCGATGTTTATAAACCATCGATGGGTTATGGTCGATGTTCAATAGTTTTTACATCAATGTTTAGTTAAAACGACTAGTTTTGTTTTGCTATTTCCTGGTACAGAGAGCAAAGCTCCACCCACGACACCAGTGAAGCCCCGCCCCCATATTCTGATTGGCCCACAGGCCAGTCAGTCAAATGCAATGGATGACCACTGATATGTAACAACATCGATGGCAAAGGCAACAATGGCCATCATTAATACTCATTCAAAACAATCCATTCCGATTGGTTTATGTACTGTCAGTCAACAGTTTTCTATTTTCTATTTTACTACTTTTGATGGGACCATCATGCAATAGTCTTCTACCAGGAAGCCAATTGGTCAAGAATGTTCTTGTTATCAACCATCTTTGGCTGGTTTTGTAGGTTTTCAATCAGACTAGGGTGAGGAAGGACCTAAGTAAGTTATGGAGAGCAAATAAATTCCTTATGCAAATTAGTTTGGAAATTAGACCATCTGATTGGTTGATGCAATTCTCATTAGGGATGGCCATCGGCCATCGATGTTTATAAACCATCGATGGGTTATGGTCGATGTTCAATAGTTTTTACATCAATGTTTAGTTAAAACGACTAGTTTTGTTTTGCTATTTCCTGGTACACAGAGCAAAGCTCCACCCACGACACCAGTGAAGCCCCGCCCCCATATTCTGATTGGCCCACAGGCCAGTCAGTCAAATGCAATGGATGACCACTGATATGTAACAACATCGATGGCAAAGGCAACAATGGCCATCATTAATACTCATTCAAAACAATCCATTCCGATTGGTTTATGTACTGTCAGTCAACAGTTTTCTATTTTACTACTTTTGATGGGACCATCATGCAATAGTCTTCAACCAGGAAGCCAATTGGTCGAGAATGTTCTTGTTATCAACCATCTTTGGCTGGTTTTGTAGGTTTTCAATCAAACTAGGGTGAGGAAGGACCTAAGTAAGTTATGGAGAGCAAATAAATTCCTTATGCAAATTAGTTTGAAAATTAGACCATCTGATTGGTTGATGCAATTCTCATTAGGGATGGCCATCGGCCATCGATGTTTATAAACCATCGATGGGTTATGGTCGATGTTCATAAACCATCGATGGGTTATGGTCGATGTTCAATAGTTTTTACATCAATGTTTAGTTAAAACGACTAGTTTTGTTTTGCTATTTCCTGGTACACAGAGCAAAGTTCCACCCATGACACCAGTGAAGCCCCGCCCCCATATTCTGATTGGCCCACAGGCCAGTCAGTCAAATACAATGGATGACCACTGATATGTAACAACATCGATGGCAAAGGCAACAATGGCCATCATTAATACTCATTCAAAACAATCCATTCCGATTGGTTTATGTACTGTCAGCCAACAGTTTTCTATTTTACTACTTTTGATGGGACCATCATGTAATAGTCTTCAACCAGGAAGCCAATTGGTCAAGAATGTTCTTGTTATCAACCATCTATGGCTGGTTTTGTAGGTTTTCAATCAGACTAGGGTGAGGAAGGACCTAAGTAAGTTATGGAGAGCAAATAAATTCCTTATGCAAATTAGTTTGGAAATTAGACCATCTGATTGGTTGATGCAATTCTCATTAGGGATGGCCATCGGCCATCGATGTTTATAAACCATCGATGGGTTATGGTCGATGTTCAATAGTTCTTACATCAATGTTTAGTTAAAACGACTAGTTTTGTTTTGCTATTTCCTGGTACACAGAGCAAAGTTCCTCCCACGACACCAGTGAAGCCCTGCCCCCATATTCTGATTGGCCCACAGGCCAGTCAGTCAAATACAATGGATGACCACTGATATGTAACAACATCGATGGCAAAGGCAACAATGGCAATCATTAATACTCATTCAAAACAATGCATTCCGATTTGTTTATGTACTGTCAGTCAACAGTTTTCTATTTTACTACTTTTGATGGGACCATCATGCAATAGTCTTCAACCAGGAAGCCAATTGGTCAAGAATGTTCTTGTTATCAACCATCTTTGGCTGGTTTTGTAGGTTTTCAATCAGAAGTTATGGAGAGCAAATAAATTCCTTATGCAAATTAGTTTGGAAATTAGACCATCTGATTGGTTTATGCAATTCTCATTAGGGATGGCCATCGGCCATCGGCCATCGATGTTTATAAACCATCGATGGGTTATGGTCGATGTTCAATAGTTTTTACATCAATGTTTAGTTAAAACGACTAGTTTTGTTTTACTATTTCCTGGTACACAGAGCAAAGCTCCACCCACGACACCAGTGAAGCCCCGCCCCCATATTCTGATTGGCCCACAGGCCAGTCAGTCAAATACAATGGATGACCACTGATATGTAACAACATCGATGGCAAAGGCAACAATGGCCATCATTAATACTCATTCAAAACAATCCATTCCGATTTGTTTATGTACTGTCAGTCAACAGTTTTCTATTTTACTACTTTTGATGGGATCATCATGCAATAGTCTTCAACCAGGAAGCCAATCGGTCAAGAATGTTCTTGTTATCAACCATCTTTGGCTGGTTTTGTAGGTTTTCAATCAGACTAGGGTGAGGAAGGACCTAAGTAAGTTATGGAGAGCAAATAAATTCCTTATGCAAATTATTTTGGAAATTAGATCCTTATGCAAATTATTTTGGAAATTAGACCATCTGATTGGTTGATGCAATTCTCATTAGGGATGGCCATCGGCCATCGATGTTTATAAACCATCGATGGGTTATGGTCGATGTTCAATAGTTTTTACATCAATGTTTAGTTAAAACGACTAGTTTTGTTTCGCTATTTCCTGGTACACAGAGCAAAGCTCCACCCACGACACCAGTGAAGCCCCGCCCCCATATTCTGATTGGCCCACAGGCCAGTCAGTCAAATGCAATGGATGACCACTGATATGTAACAACATCGATGGCAAAGGCAACAATGGCCATCATTAATACTCATTCAAAACAATCCATTCCGATTGGTTTATGTACTGTCAGTCAACAGTTTTCTATTTTCTATTTTACTACTTTTGATGGGACCATCATGCAATAGTCTTCAACCAGGAAGCCAATTGGTCAAGAATGTTCTTGTTATCAACCATCTTTGGCTGGTTTTGTAGGTTTTCAATCAGACTAGGGTGAGGAAGGACCTAAGTAAGTTATGGAGAGCAAATAAATTCCTTATGCAAATTAGTTTGGAAATTAGACCATCTGATTGGTTGATGCAATTCTCATTAGGGATGGCCATCGGCCATCGATGTTTATAAACCATCGATGGGTTATGGTCGATGTTCAATAGTTTTTACATCAATGTTTAGTTAAAACGACTAGTTTTGTTTTGCTATTTCCTGGTACACAGAGCAAAGCTCCACCCACGACACCAGTGAAGCCCCGCCCCCATATTCTGATTGGCCCACAGGCCAGTCAGTCAAATGCAATGGATGACCACTGATATGTAACAACATCGATGGCAAAGGCAACAATGGCCATCATTAATACTCATTCAAAACAATCCATTCCAATTGGTTTATGTACTGTCAGTCAACAGTTTTCTATTTTACTACTTTTGATGGGACCATCATGCAATAGTCTTCAACCAGGAAGCCAATTGGTCAAGAATGTTCTTGTTATCAACCATCTTTGGCTGGTTTTGTAGGTTTTCAATCAGACTAGGGTGAGGAAGGACTTAAGTAAGTTATGGAGAGCAAATAAATTCCTTATGCAAATTAGTTTTGAAATTAGACCATCTGATTGGTTGATGCAATTCTCATTAGGGATGGCCATCGGCCATCGATGTTTATAAACCATCGATGGGTTATGGTCGAAGTTCAATAGTTTTTACATCAATGTTTAGTTAAAACGACTAGTTTTGTTTTGCTATTTCCTGGTACACAGAGCAAAGCTCCACCCACGACACCAGTGAAGCCCCGCCCCCATATTCTGATTGGCCCACAGGCCAGTCAGTCAAATGCAATGGATGACCACTGATATGTAACAACATCGATGGCAAAGGCAACAATGGCCATCATTAATACTCATTCAAAACAATCCATTCCGATTGGTTTATGTACTGTCAGTCAACAGTTTTCTATTTTACTACTTTTGATGGGACCATCTTGCAATAGTCTTCAACCAGGAAGCTAATTGGTCAAGAATGTTCTTGTTATCAACCATCTTTGGCTGGTTTTGTAGGTTTTCAATCAGACTAGGGTGAGGAAGGACCTAAGTAAGTTATGGAGAGCAAATAAATTCCTTATGCAAATTAGTTTTGAAATTAGACCATCTGATTGGTTGATGCAATTCTCATTAGGGATGGCCATCGGCCATCGATGTTTATAAACCATCGATGGGTTATGGTCGAAGTTCAATAGTTTTTACATTAATGTTTAGTTAAAACGACTAGTTTTGTTTTGCTATTTCCTGGTACACAGAGCAAAGTTCCACCCACGACACCAGTGAAGCGCCGCCCCCATATTCTGATTGGCCCACAGGCCAGTCAGTCAAATGCAATGGATGACCACTGATATGTAACAACATCGATGGCAAAGGCAACAATGGCCATCACTATTACTCATTCAAAACAATCCATTCCGATTGGTTTATGTACTGTCAGTCAACAGTTTTCTATTTCACTACTTTTGATGGGACCATCATGCAATAGTCTTCAACCAGTAAGCCAATTGGTCACAAATGTTCTTGTTATCAACCATCTTTGGCTGGTTTTGTAGGTTTTCAATCAGACTAGGGTGAGGAAGGACCTAAGTAAGTTATGGAGAGCAAATAAATTCCTTATGCAAATTATTTTGGAAATTAGACCATCTGATTGGTTGATGCAATTCTCATTAGGGATGGCCATCGGCCATCGATGTTTATAAACCATCGATGGGTTATGGTCGATGTTCAATAGTTTTTACATCAATGTTTAGTTAAAACGACTAGTTTTGTTTTGCTATTTCCTGGTACAGAGAGCAAAGCTCCACCCACGACACCAGTGAAGCCCCGCCCCCATATTCTGATTGGCCCACAGGCCAGTCAGTCAAATGCAATGGATGACCACTGATATGTAACAACATCGATGGCAAAGGCAACAATGGCCATCATTAATACTCATTCAAAACAATCCATTCCGATTGGTTTATGTACTGTCAGTCAACAGTTTTCTATTTTCTATTTTACTACTTTTGATGGGACCATCATGCAATAGTCTTCAACCAGGAAGCCAATTGGTCAAGAATGTTCTTGTTATCAACCATCTTTGGCTGGTTTTGTAGGTTTTCAATCAGACTAGGGTGAGGAAGGACCTAAGTAAGTTATGGAGAGCAAATAAATTCCTTATGCAAATTAGTTTGGAAATTAGACCATCTGATTGGTTGATGCAATTCTCATTAGGGATGGCCATCGGCCATCGATGTTTATAAACCATCGATGGGTTATGGTCGATGTTCAATAGTTTTTACATCAATGTTTAGTTAAAACGACTAGTTTTGTTTTGCTATTTCCTGGTACACAGAGCAAAGCTCCACCCACGACACCAGTGAAGCCCCGCCCCCATATTCTGATTGGCCCACAGGCCAGTCAGTCAAATGCAATGGATGACCACTGATATGTAACAACATCGATGGCAAAGGCAACAATGGCCATCATTAATACTCATTCAAAACAATCCATTCCGATTGGTTTATGTACTGTCGAGAATGTTCTTGTTATCAACCATCTTTGGCTGGTTTTGTAGGTTTTCAATCAAACTAGGGTGAGGAAGGACCTAAGTAAGTTATGGAGAGCAAATAAATTCCTTATGCAAATTAGTTTGAAAATTAGACCATCTGATTGGTTGATGCAATTCTCATTAGGGATGGCCATCGGCCATCGATGTTTATAAACCATCGATGGGTTATGGTCGATGTTCAATAGTTTTTACATCAATGTTTAGTTAAAACGACTAGTTTTGTTTTGCTATTTCCTGGTACACAGAGCAAAGTTCCACCCATGACACCAGTGAAGCCCCGCCCCCATATTCTGATTGGCCCACAGGCCAGTCAGTCAAATACAATGGATGACCACTGATATGTAACAACATCGATGGCAAAGGCAACAATGGCCATCATTAATACTCATTCAAAACAATCCATTCCGATTGGTTTATGTACTGTCAGTCAACAGTTTTCTATTTTACTACTTTTGATGGGACCATCATCCAATAGTTTTCAACCGAGAAGCCAATTGGTCAAGAATGTTCTTGTTATCTACCATCTTTGGCTGGTTTTGTAGGTTTTCAATCAGACTAGGGTGAGGAAGGACCTAAGTAAGTTATGGAGAGCAAATAATTTCCTTATGCAAATTAGTTTGGAAATTAGACCATCTGATTGGTTGATGCAATTCTCATTAGGGATGGCCATCGGCCATCGGCCATCGGCCATCGATGTTTATAAACCATCGATGGGTTATGGTCGATGTTCAATAGTTCTTACATCAATGTTTAGTTAAAACGACTAGTTTTGTTTTGCTATTTCCTGGTACACAGAGCAAAGTTCCTCCCACGACACCAGTGAAGCCCTGCCCCCATATTCTGATTGGCCCACAGGCCAGTTAGTCAAATACAATGGATGACCACTGATATGTAACAACATCGATGGCAAAGGCAACAATGGCAATCATTAATACTCATTCAAAACAATGCATTCCGATTTGTTTATGTACTGTCAGTCAACAGTTTTCTATTTTACTACTTTTGATGGGACCATCATGCAATAGTCTTCAACCAGGAAGCCAATTGGTCAAGAATGTTCTTGTTATCAACCATCTTTGGCTGGTTTTGTAGGTTTTCAATCAGAAGTTATGGAGAGCAAATAAATTCCTTATGCAAATTAGTTTGGAAATTAGACCATCTGATTGGTTTATGCAATTCTCATTAGGGATGGCCATCGGCCATCGGCCATCGATGTTTATAAACCATCGATGGGTTATGGTCGATGTTCAATAGTTTTTACATCAATGTTTAGTTAAAACGACTAGTTTTGTTTTACTATTTCCTGGTACACAGAGCAAAGCTCCACCCACGACACCAGTGAAGCCCCGCCCCCATATTCTGATTGGCCCACAGGCCAGTCAGTCAAATACAATGGATGACCACTGATATGTAACAACATCGATGGCAAAGGCAACAATGGCCATCATTAATACTCATTCAAAACAATCCATTCCGATTTGTTTATGTACTGTCAGTCAACAGTTTTCTATTTTACTACTTTTGATGGGATCATCATGCAATAGTCTTCAACCAGGAAGCCAATCGGTCAAGAATGTTCTTGTTATCAACCATCTTTGGCTGGTTTTGTAGGTTTTCAATCAGACTAGGGTGAGGAAGGACCTAAGTAAGTTATGGAGAGCAAATAAATTCCTTATGCAAATTATTTTGGAAATTAGATCCTTATGCAAATTATTTTGGAAATTAGACCATCTGATTGGTTGATGCAATTCTCATTAGGGATGGCCATCGGCCATCGATGTTTATAAACCATCGATGGGTTATGGTCGATGTTCAATAGTTTTTACATCAATGTTTAGTTAAAACGACTAGTTTTGTTTCGCTATTTCCTGGTACACAGAGCAAAGCTCCACCCACGACACCAGTGAAGCCCCGCCCCCATATTCTGATTGGCCCACAGGCCAGTCAGTCAAATGCAATGGATGACCACTGATATGTAACAACATCGATGGCAAAGGCAACAATGGCCATCATTAATACTCATTCAAAACAATCCATTCCGATTGGTTTATGTACTGTCAGTCAACAGTTTTCTATTTTCTATTTTACTACTTTTGATGGGACCATCATGCAATAGTCTTCAACCAGGAAGCCAATTGGTCAAGAATGTTCTTGTTATCAACCATCTTTGGCTGGTTTTGTAGGTTTTCAATCAGACTAGGGTGAGGAAGGACCTAAGTAAGTTATGGAGAGCAAATAAATTCCTTATGCAAATTAGTTTGGAAATTAGACCATCTGATTGGTTGATGCAATTCTCATTAGGGATGGCCATCGGCCATCGATGTTTATAAACCATCGATGGGTTATGGTCGATGTTCAATAGTTTTTACATCAATGTTTAGTTAAAACGACTAGTTTTGTTTTGCTATTTCCTGGTACACAGAGCAAAGCTCCACCCACGACACCAGTGAAGCCCCGCCCCCATATTCTGATTGGCCCACAGGCCAGTCAGTCAAATGCAATGGATGACCACTGATATGTAACAACATCGATGGCAAAGGCAACAATGGCCATCATTAATACTCATTCAAAACAATCCATTCCAATTGGTTTATGTACTGTCAGTCAACAGTTTTCTATTTTACTACTTTTGATGGGACCATCATGCAATAGTCTTCAACCAGTAAGCCAATTGGTCACAAATGTTCTTGTTATCAACCATCTTTGGCTGGTTTTGTAGGTTTTCAATCAGACTAGGGTGAGGAAGGACCTAAGTAAGTTATGGAGAGCAAATAAATTCCTTATGCAAATTATTTTGGAAATTAGACCATCTGATTGGTTGATGCAATTCTCATTAGGGATGGCCATCGGCCATCGATGTTTATAAACCATCGATGGGTTATGGTCGATGTTCAATAGTTTTTACATCAATGTTTAGTTAAAACGACTAGTTTTGTTTTGCTATTTCCTGGTACAGAGAGCAAAGCTCCACCCACGACACCAGTGAAGCCCCGCCCCCATATTCTGATTGGCCCACAGGCCAGTCAGTCAAATGCAATGGATGACCACTGATATGTAACAACATCGATGGCAAAGGCAACAATGGCCATCATTAATACTCATTCAAAACAATCCATTCCGATTGGTTTATGTACTGTCAGTCAACAGTTTTCTATTTTCTATTTTACTACTTTTGATGGGACCATCATGCAATAGTCTTCAACCAGTAAGCCAATTGGTCACAAATGTTCTTGTTATCAACCATCTTTGGCTGGTTTTGTAGGTTTTCAATCAGACTAGGGTGAGGAAGGACCTAAGTAAGTTATGGAGAGCAAATAAATTCCTTATGCAAATTATTTTGGAAATTAGACCATCTGATTGGTTGATGCAATTCTCATTAGGGATGGCCATCGGCCATCGATGTTTATAAACCATCGATGGGTTATGGTCGATGTTCAATAGTTTTTACATCAATGTTTAGTTAAAACGACTAGTTTTGTTTTGCTATTTCCTGGTACAGAGAGCAAAGCTCCACCCACGACACCAGTGAAGCCCCGCCCCCATATTCTGATTGGCCCACAGGCCAGTCAGTCAAATGCAATGGATGACCACTGATATGTAACAACATCGATGGCAAAGGCAACAATGGCCATCATTAATACTCATTCAAAACAATCCATTCCGATTGGTTTATGTACTGTCAGTCAACAGTTTTCTATTTTCTATTTTACTACTTTTGATGGGACCATCATGCAATAGTCTTCAACCAGGAAGCCAATTGGTCAAGAATGTTCTTGTTATCAACCATCTTTGGCTGGTTTTGTAGGTTTTCAATCAGACTAGGGTGATGAAGGACCTAAGTAAGTTATGGAGAGCAAATAAATTCCTTATGCAAATTAGTTTGGAAATTAGACCATCTGATTGGTTGATGCAATTCTCATTAGGGATGGCCATCGGCCATCGATGTTTATAAACCATCGATGGGTTATGGTCGATGTTCAATAGTTTTTACATCAATGTTTAGTTAAAACGACTAGTTTTGTTTTGCTATTTCCTGGTACACAGAGCAAAGCTCCACCCACGACACCAGTGAAGCCCCGCCCCCATATTCTGATTGGCCCACAGGCCAGTCAGTCAAATGCAATGGATGACCACTGATATGTAACAACATCGATGGCAAAGGCAACAATGGCCATCATTAATACTCATTCAAAACAATCCATTCCGATTGGTTTATGTACTGTCAGTCAACAGTTTTCTATTTTACTACTTTTGATGGGACCATCATGCAATAGTCTTCAACCAGGAAGCCAATTGGTCGAGAATGTTCTTGTTATCAACCATCTTTGGCTGGTTTTGTAGGTTTTCAATCAAACTAGGGTGAGGAAGGACCTAAGTAAGTTATGGAGAGCAAATAAATTCCTTATGCAAATTAGTTTGAAAATTAGACCATCTGATTGGTTGATGCAATTCTCATTAGGGATGGCCATCGGCCATCGATGTTTATAAACCATCGATGGGTTATGGTCGATGTTCAATAGTTTTTACATCAATGTTTAGTTAAAACGACTAGTTTTGTTTTGCTATTTCCTGGTACACAGAGCAAAGTTCCACCCATGACACCAGTGAAGCCCCGCCCCCATATTCTGATTGGCCCACAGGCCAGTCAGTCAAATACAATGGATGACCACTGATATGTAACAACATCGATGGCAAAGGCAACAATGGCCATCATTAATACTCATTCAAAACAATCCATTCCGATTGGTTTATGTACTGTCAGTCAACAGTTTTCTATTTTACTACTTTTGATGGGACCATCATCCAATAGTTTTCAACCGAGAAGCCAATTGGTCAAGAATGTTCTTGTTATCTACCATCTTTGGCTGGTTTTGTAGGTTTTCAATCAGACTAGGGTGAGGAAGGACCTAAGTAAGTTATGGAGAGCAAATAATTTCCTTATGCAAATTAGTTTGGAAATTAGACCATCTGATTGGTTGATGCAATTCTCATTAGGGATGGCCATCGGCCATCGGTCATCGGCCATCGATGTTTATAAACCATCGATGGGTTATGGTCGATGTTCAATAGTTCTTACATCAATGTTTAGTTAAAACGACTAGTTTTGTTTTGCTATTTCCTGGTACACAGAGCAAAGTTCCTCCCACGACACCAGTGAAGCCCTGCCCCCATATTCTGATTGGCCCACAGGCCAGTCAGTCAAATACAATGGATGACCACTGATATGTAACAACATCGATGGCAAAGGCAACAATGGCAATCATTAATACTCATTCAAAACAATGCATTCCGATTTGTTTATGTACTGTCAGTCAACAGTTTTCTATTTTACTACTTTTGATGGGACCATCATGCAATAGTCTTCAACCAGGAAGCCAATTGGTCAAGAATGTTCTTGTTATCAACCATCTTTGGCTGGTTTTGTAGGTTTTCAATCAGAAGTTATGGAGAGCAAATAAATTCCTTATGCAAATTAGTTTGGAAATTAGACCATCTGATTGGTTTATGCAATTCTCATTAGGGATGGCCATCGGCCATCGGCCATCGATGTTTATAAACCATCGATGGGTTATGGTCGATGTTCAATAGTTTTTACATCAATGTTTAGTTAAAACGACTAGTTTTGTTTTACTATTTCCTGGTACACAGAGCAAAGCTCCACCCACGACACCAGTGAAGCCCCGCCCCCATATTCTGATTGGCCCACAGGCCAGTCAGTCAAATACAATGGATGACCACTGATATGTAACAACATCGATGGCAAAGGCAACAATGGCCATCATTAATACTCATTCAAAACAATCCATTCCGATTTGTTTATGTACTGTCAGTCAACAGTTTTCTATTTTACTACTTTTGATGGGATCATCATGCAATAGTCTTCAACCAGGAAGCCAATCGGTCAAGAATGTTCTTGTTATCAACCATCTTTGGCTGGTTTTGTAGGTTTTCAATCAGACTAGGGTGAGGAAGGACCTAAGTAAGTTATGGAGAGCAAATAAATTCCTTATGCAAATTATTTTGGAAATTAGATCCTTATGCAAATTATTTTGGAAATTAGACCATCTGATTGGTTGATGCAATTCTCATTAGGGATGGCCATCGGCCATCGATGTTTATAAACCATCGATGGGTTATGGTCGATGTTCAATAGTTTTTACATCAATGTTTAGTTAAAACGACTAGTTTTGTTTCGCTATTTCCTGGTACACAGAGCAAAGCTCCACCCACGACACCAGTGAAGCCCCGCCCCCATATTCTGATTGGCCCACAGGCCAGTCAGTCAAATGCAATGGATGACCACTGATATGTAACAACATCGATGGCAAAGGCAACAATGGCCATCATTAATACTCATTCAAAACAATCCATTCCGATTGGTTTATGTACTGTCAGTCAACAGTTTTCTATTTTCTATTTTACTACTTTTGATGGGACCATCATGCAATAGTCTTCAACCAGGAAGCCAATTGGTCAAGAATGTTCTTGTTATCAACCATCTTTGGCTGGTTTTGTAGGTTTTCAATCAGACTAGGGTGAGGAAGGACCTAAGTAAGTTATGGAGAGCAAATAAATTCCTTATGCAAATTAGTTTGGAAATTAGACCATCTGATTGGTTGATGCAATTCTCATTAGGGATGGCCATCGGCCATCGATGTTTATAAACCATCGATGGGTTATGGTCGATGTTCAATAGTTTTTACATCAATGTTTAGTTAAAACGACTAGTTTTGTTTTGCTATTTCCTGGTACACAGAGCAAAGCTCCACCCACGACACCAGTGAAGCCCCGCCCCCATATTCTGATTGGCCCACAGGCCAGTCAGTCAAATGCAATGGATGACCACTGATAGGTAACAACATCGATGGCAAAGGCAACAATGGCCATCATTAATACTCATTCAAAACAATCCATTCCAATTGGTTTATGTACTGTCAGTCAACAGTTTTCTATTTTACTACTTTTGATGGGACCATCATGCAATAGTCTTCAACCAGGAAGCCAATTGGTCAAGAATGTTCTTGTTATCAACCATCTTTGGCTGGTTTTGTAGGTTTTCAATCAGACTAGGGTGAGGAAGGACCTAAGTAAGTAATGGAGAGCAAATAAATTCCTTATGCAAATTAGTTTGGAAATTAGACCATCTGATTGGTTGATGCAATTCTCATTAGGGATGGCCATCGGCCATCGATGTTTATAAACCATCGATGGGTTATGGTCGATGTTCAATAGTTTTTACATCAATGTTTAGTTAAAACGACTAGTTTTGTTTTGCTATTTCCTGGTACACAGAGCAAAGTTCCACCCATGACACCAGTGAAGCCCCGCCCCCATATTCTGATTGGCCCACAGGCCAGTCAGTCAAATGCAATGGATAACCACTGATATGTAACAACATCGATGGCAAAGGCAACAATGGCCATCATTAATACTCATTCAAAACAATCCATTCCGATTGGTTTATGTACTGTCAGCCAACAGTTTTCTATTTTACTACTTTTGATGGGACCATCATGCAATAGTCTTCAACCAGGAAGCCAATTGGTCAAGAATGTTCTTGTTATCAGCCATCTATGGCTGGTTTTGTAGGTTTTCAATCAGACTAGGGTGAGGAAGGACCTAAGTAAGTTATGGAGAGCAAATAAATTCCTTATGCAAATTAGTTTGGAAATTAGACCATCTGATTGGTTGATGCAATTCTCATTAGGGATGGCCATCGGCCATCGATGTTTATAAACCATCGATGGGTTATGGTCGATGTTCAATAGTTCTTACATCAATGTTTAGTTAAAACGACTAGTTTTGTTTTGCTATTTCCTGGTACACAGAGCAAAGTTCCTCCCACGACACCAGTGAAGCCCTGCCCCCATATTCTGATTGGCCCACAGGCCAGTCAGTCAAATACAATGGATGACCACTGATATGTAACAACATCGATGGCAAAGGCAACAATGGCAATCATTAATACTCATTCAAAACAATGCATTCCGATTTGTTTATGTACTGTCAGTCAACAGTTTTCTATTTTACTACTTTTGATGGGACCATCATGCAATAGTCTTTAACCAGGAAGCCAATTGGTCAAGAATGTTCTTGTTATCAACCATCTTTGGCTGGTTTTGTAGGTTTTCAATCAGACTAGGGTGAGGAAGGACCTAAGTAAGTTATGGAGAGCAAATAAATTCCTTATGCAAATTAGTTTGGAAATTAGACCATCTGATTGGTTTATGCAATTCTCATTAGGGATGGCCATCGGCCATCGATGTTTATAAACCATCGATGGGTTATGGTCGATGTTCAATAGTTTTTACATCAATGTTTAGTTAAAACGACTAGGTTTTTTTTGCTATTTCCTGGTACACAGAGCAAAGCTCCACCCACGACACCAGTGAAGCCCCGCCCCCATATTCTGATTGGCCCACAGGCCAGTCAGTCAAATGCAATGGATGACCACTGATATGTAACAACATCGATGGCACAGGCAACAATGGCCATCATTAATACTCATTCAAAACAATCCATTCCGATTGGTTTATGTACTGTCAGTCAACAGTTTTCTATTTTACTACTTTTGATGGGACCATCATGCAATAGTCTTCAACCGGGAAGCCAATTGGTCAAGAATGTTCTTGTTATCAACCATCTTTGGCTGGTTTTGTAGGTTTTCAATCAGACTAGGGTGAGGAAGGACCTAAGTAAGTTATGGAGAGCAAATAAATTCCTTATGCAAATTAGTTTGGAAATTAGACCATCTGATTGGTTGATGCAATTCTCATTAGGGATGGCCATCGGCCATCGATGTTTATAAACCATCGATGGGTTATGGTCGATGTTCAATAGTTTTTACATCAATGTTTAGTTAAAACGACTAGTTTTGTTTTACTATTTCCTGGTACACAGAGCAAAGCTCCACCCACGACACCAGTGAAGCCCCGCCCCCATATTCTGATTGGCCCACAGGCCAGTCAGTCAAATACAATGGATGACCACTGAAATGTAACAACATCGATGGCAAAGGCAACAATGGCAATCATTAATACTCATTCAAAACAATCCATTCCGATTTGTTTATGTACTGTCAGCCAACAGTTTTCTATTTTACTACTTTTGATGGGACCATCATGCAATAGTCTTCAACCAGGAAGCCAATTGGTCAAGAATGTTCTTGTTATCAACCATCTTTGGCTGGTTTTGTAGGTTTTCAATCAGACTAGGGTGAGGAAGGACCTAAGTAAGTTATGGAGAGCAAATAAATTCCTTATGCAAATTAGTTTGGAAATTAGACCATCTGATTGGTTGATGCAATTCTCATTAGGGATGGCCATCGGCCATCGATGTTTATAAACCATCGATGGGTTATGGTCGATGTTCAATAGTTTTTACATCAATGTTTAGTTAAAACGACTAGTTTTGTTTTACTATTTCCTGGTACACAGAGCAAAGCTCCACCCACGACACCAGTGAAGCCCCGCCCCCATATTCTGATTGGCCCACAGGCCAGTCAGTCAAATACAATGGATGACCACTGAAATGTAACAACATCGATGGCAAAGGCAACAATGGCAATCATTAATACTCATTCAAAACAATCCATTCCGATTTGTTTATGTACTGTCAGCCAACAGTTTTCTATTTTACTACTTTTGATGGGACCATCATGCAGGAAGCCAATTGGTCAAGAATGTTCTTGTTATCAACCATCTTTGGCTGGTTTTGTAGGTTTTCAATCAGACTAGGGTGAGGAAGGACCTAAGTAAGTTATGGAGAGCAAATAAATTCCTTATGCAAATTAGTTTGGAAATTAGACCATCTGATTGGTTGATGCAATTCTCATTAGGGATGGCCATCGATGTTTATAAACCATCGATGGGTTATGGTCGATGTTCAATAGTTTTTACATCAATGTTTAGTTAAAACGACTAGTTTTGTTTTGCTATTTCCTGGTACACAGAGCAAAGCTCCACCCACGACACCAGTGAAGCCCCGCCCCCATATTCTGATTGGCCCACAGGCCAGTCAGTCAAATGCAATGGATGACCACTGATATGTAACAACATCGATGGCAAAGGCAACAATGGCCATCATTAATACTCATTCAAAACAATATATTCCGATTGGTTTATGTACTGTCAGTCAACAGTTTTCTATTTTCTATTTTACTACTTTTGATGGGACCATCATGCAATAGTCTTCAACCAGGAAGCCAATTGGTCAAGAATGTTCTTGTTATCAACCATCTTTGGCTGGTTTTGTAGGTTTTCAATCAGACTAGGGTGAGGAAGGACCTAAGTTAGTTATGGAGAGCAAATAAATTCCTTATGCAAATTAGTTTGGAAATTAGACCATCTGATTGGTTGATGCAATTCTCATTAGGGATGGCCATCGGCCATCGATGTTTATAAACCATCGATGGGTTATGGTCGATGTTCAATAGTTTTTACATCAATGTTTAGTTAAAACGACTAGTTTTGTTTTGCTATTTCCTGGTACACAGAGCAAAGCTCCACCCACGACACCAGTGAAGCCCCGCCCCCATATTCTGATTGGCCCACAGGCCAGTCAGTCAAATGCAATGGATGACCACTGATATGTAACAACATCGATGGCAAAGGCAACAATGGCCATCATTAATACTCATTCAAAACAATCCATTCCGATTGGTTTATGTACTGTCAGTCAACAGTTTTCTATTTTACTACTTTTGATGGGACCATCATGCAATAGTCTTCAACCAGGAAGCCAATTGGTCAAGAATGTTCTTGTTATCAACCATCTTTGGCTGGTTTTGTAGGTTTTCAATCAGACTAGGGTGAGGAAGGACCTAAGTAAGTTATGGAGAGCAAATAAATTCCTTATGCAAATTAGTTTGGAAATTAGACCATTTGATTGGTTTATGCAATTCTCATTAGGGATGGCCATCGGCCATCGATGTTTATAAACCATCGATGGGTTATGGTCGATGTTCAATAGTTCTTACATCAATGTTTAGTTAAAACGACTAGTTTTGTTTTGCTATTTCCTGGTACACAGAGCAAAGCTCCACCCACGACACCAGTGAAGCCCCGCCCCCATATTCTGATTGGCCCACAGGCCAGTCAGTCAAATGCAATGGATGACCACTGATATGTAACAACATCGATGGCAAAGGCAACAATGGCCATCATTAATACTCATTCAAAACAATCCATTCCGATTGGTTTATGTACTGTCAGTCAACAGTTTTCTATTTTCTATTTTACTACTTTTGATGGGACCATCATGCAATAGTCTTCAACCAGGAAGCCAATTGGTCAAGAATGTTCTTGTTATCAACCATCTTTGGCTGGTTTTGTAGGTTTTCAATCAGACTAGGGTGAGGAAGGACCTAAGTAAGTTATGGAGAGCAAATAAATTCCTTATGCAAATTAGTTTGGAAATTAGACCATCTGATTGGTTGATGCAATTCTCATTAGGGATGGCCATCGGCCATCGATGTTTATAAACCATCGATGGGTTATGGTCGATGTTCAATAGTTTTTACATCAATGTTTAGTTAAAACGACTAGTTTTGTTTTGCTATTTCCTGGTACACAGAGCAAAGCTCCACCCATGACACCAGTGAAGCCCCGCCCCCATATTCTGATTGGCCCACAGGCCAGTCAGTCAAATGCAATGGATAACCACTGATATGTAACAACATCGATGGCAAAGGCAACAATGGCCATCATTAATACTCATTCAAAACAATCCATTCCGATTGGTTTATGTACTGTCAGTCAACAGTTTTCTATTTTACTACTTTTGATGGGACCATCATGCATTAGTCTTCAACCAGGAAGCCAATTGGTCAAGAATGTTCTTGTTATCAACCATCTTTGGCTGGTTTTGTAGGTTTTCAATCAGACTAGGGTGAGGAAGGACCTAAGTAAGTTATGGAGAGCAAATAAATTCCTTATGCAAATTAGTTTGGAAATTAGACCATCTGATTGGTTGATGCAATTCTCATTAGGGATGGCCATCGGCCATCGATGTTTATAAACCATCGATGGGTTATGGTCGATGTTCAATAGTTTTTACATCAATGTTTAGTTAAAACGACTAGTTTTGTTTTGCTATTTCCTGGTACACAGAGCAAAGTTCCACCCATGACACCAGTGAAGCCCCGCCCCCATATTCTGATTGGCCCACAGGCCAGTCAGTCAAATACAATGGATGACCACTGATATGTAACAACATCGATGGCAAAGGCAACAATGGCCATCATTAATACTCATTCAAAACAATCCATTCCGATTGGTTTATGTACTGTCAGCCAACAGTTTTCTATTTTACTACTTTTGATGGGACCATCATGCAACAGTCTTCAACCAGGAAGCCAATTGGTCAAGAATGTTCTTGTTATCAACCATCTTTGGCTGGTTTTGTAGGTTTTCAATCAGACTAGTGTGAGGAAGGACCTAAGTAAGTTATGGAGAGCAAATAAATTCCTTATGCAAATTAGTTTGGAAATTAGACCATCTGATTGGTTGATGCAATTCTCATTAGGGATGGCCATCGATGTTTATAAACCATCGATGGGTTATGGTCGATGTTCAATAGTTTTTACATCAATGTTTAGTTAAAACGACTAGTTTTGTTTTGCTATTTCCTGGTACACAGAGCAAAGTTCCACCCACGACACCAGTGAAGCCCTGCCCCCATATTCTGATTGGCCCACAGGCCAGTCAGTCAAATACAATGGATGACCACTGATATGTAACAACATCGATGGCAAAGGCAACAATGGCCATCATTAATACTCATTCAAAACAATCCATTCCGATTGGTTTATGTACTGTCAGCCAACAGTTTTATATTTTACTACTTTTGATGGGACCATCATGCAATAGTCTTCAACCAGGAAGCCAATTGGTCAAGAATGTTCTTGTTATCAACCATCTTTGGCTGGTTTTGTAGGTTTTCAATCAGACTAGGGTGAGGAAGGACCTAAGTAAGTTATGGAGAGCAAATAAATTCCTTATGCAAATTAGTTTGGAAATTAGACCATCTGATTGGTTGATGCAATTCTCATTAGGGATGGCCATCGGCCATCGATGTTTATAAACCATCGATGGGTTATGGTTGATGTTCAATAGTTTTTACATCAATGTTTAGTAACGACTAGTTTTGTTTTGCTATTTCCTGGTACACAGAGCAAAGCTCCACCCACGACACCAGTGAAGCCCTGCCCCCATATTCTGATTAGCCCACAGGCCAGTAAGTCAAATACAATGGATGACCACTGATATGTCACAACATCAATAGCAAAGGCAACAATGGCCATCATTAATACTCATTCAAAACAATCCATTCCGATTGGTTTATGTACTGTCAGTCAACAGTTTTCTATTTTACTACTTTTGATGGGACCATCATGCAATAGTCTTCAACCAGGAAGCCAATTGGTCAAGAATGTTCTTGTTATCAACCATCTTTGGCTGGTTTTGTAGGTTTTCAATCAGACTAGGGTGAGGAAGGACCTAAGTAAGTTATGGAGAGCAAATAAATTCCTTATGCAAATTAGTTTGGAAATTAGACCATCTGATTGGTTGATGCAATTCTCATTAGGGACGGCCATCGGCCATCGATGTTTATAAACCATCGATGTGTTATGGTCGATGTTCAATAGTTTTGACATCGATGGGGGAGAACCAGATGGTTCACACCATCAATGTCAAACTCAAACTACTAGTTTTGTTTTGCTATTTCCTAGGACACGGAGCATAGCTCCACCCATGACACCAGTGAAGCCCCGCCCCCATATTCTGATTGGCCCACAGGCCAGTCAGTCAAATGCAATGGATGACCACTGATATGTAACAACATCAATGGCAAAGGCAACAATGGCCATCATTAATACTCATTCAAAACAATCCATTCCAAATTGTTTATGTACTGTCAGTCAACAGTTTTCTATTTTACTACTTTTGATGGGACCATCATGCAACAGTCTTCAACCAGCAAGCCCATTGGTCAAGAATGTTCTTGTTATCAACCATCTTTGGCTGGTTTTGTAGGTTTTCAATCAGACTAGGGTGAGGAAGGACCTAAGTAAGTTATGGAGAGCAAATAAATATCTTATGCAAATTAGTTTGGAAATTAGACCATCTGATTGGTTGATGCAATTCTCATTAGGGATGGCCATCGGCCATCGATGTTTATAAACCATCGATGGGATATGGTCGATGTTCAATAGTTTTGAGATCGATGGGGGAGAACCAGATGGTTCACACCATCAATGTCAAACTCAAACTACTAGTTTTGTTTTGCTATTTCCTGGGACACGGAGCATAGCTCCACCCATGACACCAGTGAAGCCCCGCCCCCATATTCTGATTGGCCCATAGGCCAGTCAGTCAAATACAATGGATGACCACTGATATGTAACAACATTAATACTCATTCAAAACAATCCATTCCGAATTGTTTATGTACTGTCAGTCAACAGTTTTCTATTTTACTACTTTTGATGGGACCATCATGCTACAGTCTTCAACCAGGAAGCCAATTGGTCAAGAATGTTCTTGTTAGCAACCATCTTTGGCTGGTTTTGTAGCTTTTCAATCAGACTAGGGTGAGGAAGGACCTAAGTAAGTTATGGAGAGCAAATAAATATCTTATGCAAATTAGTTTGGAAATTAGACCATCTGATTGGTTGATGCAATTCTCATTAGGGATGGCCATCGGCCATCGATGTTTATAAACCATCGATGGGATATGGTCGATGTTTAATAGTTTTGACATCGATGGGGGAGAACCAGATGGTTCACACCATCAATGTCAAACTCAAACTACTAGTTTTGTTTTGCTATTTCCTGGGACACGGAGCATAGCTCCACCCATGACACCAGTGAAGCCCCGCCCCCATATTCTGATTGGCCCACAGGCCAGTCAGTCAAATACAATGGATGACCACTGATATGTAACAACATCAATGGCAAAGGCAACAATGGCCATCATTAATACTCATTCAAAACAATCCATTCCGATTGGTTTATGTACTGTCAGTCAACAGTTTTCTATTTTCCGACTTTTGATGGGACCATCATGCAATAGTCTTCAACCAGGAAGCCAATTGGTCAAGAATGTTCTTGTTATCAACCATCTTTGGCTGGTTTTGTAGGTTTTCAATCAGACTAGGGTGAGGAAGGACCTAAGTAAGTTATGGAGAGCAAATAAATTCCTTATGCAAATTTGTTTGGAAATTAGACCATCTGATTGGTTGAAGCAAATCTCATTAGGGATGGCCATCGACCATCGATGTTTATAAACCACCAATGGGTTATGGTCGATGTTCAATAGTTTTTACATCAATGTCAAGCTCAAACGACTAGTTTTGTTTTGCTATTTCCTGGTACACAGAGCAAAGCCCCACCCCCATATTCTGATTGGCCCACAGGCCAGTCAGTGAAATACAATGGATGACCACTGATATGTAACAACATCGATGGCAAAGGCAACAATGGCCATCATTAATACTCATTCAAAACAATCCATTCCGATTGGTTTATGTACTGTCAGTCAACCGTTTTCTATTTTACTACTTTTGATGGGACCATCATGCAATAGTCTTCAATCAGGAAGCCAATTGGTCAAGAATGTTCTTGTTATCAACCATCTTTGGTTGGTTTTGTAGGTTTTCAATCAGACTAGAGTGAGGAAGGACCTAAGTAAGTTATGGAGAGCAAATAAATTCCTTATGCAAATTTGTTTGGAAATTAGACCATCTGATTGGTTTATGCAATTCTCATTAGGGATGGCCATCGGCCATCGATGTTTATAAACCATCAATGGGTTATGGTCGATGTTCAATAGTTTTTACATCAATGTCAAGCTCAAACGACTAGTTTTGTTTTGCTATTTCCTGGTACACAGAGCAAAGCCCCACCCCCATATTCTGATTGGCCCACAGGCCAGTCAGTGAAATACAATGGATGACCACTGATATGTAACAACATCGATGGCAAAGGCAACAATGGCCATCATTAATACTCATTCAAAACAATCCATTCCGATTGGTTTATATACTGTCAGTCAACAGTTTTCTATTTTACTACTTTTGATGGGACCATCATGCAATAGTCTTCAACCAGGATGCCAATTGGTCACGAATGTTCTTGTTATCAACCCTCTTGGCTGGTTTTGTAGGTTTTCAATCAGACTAGGGTGAGGAAGGACCTAAGTAAGTTATGGAGAGCAAATAAATTCCTTATGTAAATTAGTTTGGAAATTAGACCATCTGATTGGTTGATGCAATTCTCATTAGGGATGGCCATCGATGTTTATAAACCATCGATGGGTTATGGTCGATGTTCAATAGTTTTTACATCAATGTTTAGTTAAAACGACTAGTTTTGTTTCGCTATTTCCTGGTACACAGAGCAAAGTTTCACCCACGACACCAGTGAAGCCCCGCCCCCATATTCTGATTGGCCCACAGGCCAGTCAGTCAAATACAATGGATGACCACTGATATGTAACAACATCGATGGCAAAGGCAACAATGGCCATCATTAATACTCATTCAAAACAATCCATTCCGATTGGTTTATGTACTGTCAGTCAACAGTTTTCTATTTTCCGACTTTTGATGGGACCATCATGCAATAGTCTTCAACCAGGAAGCCAATTGGTCAAGAATGTTCTTGTTATCAACCATCTTTGGCTGGTTTTGTAGGTTTTCAATCAGACTAGGGTGAGGAAGGACCTAAGTAAGTTATGGAGAGCAAATAAATTCCTTATGCAAATCAGTTTGGAAATTAGACCATCTGATTGGTTGATGCAATTCTCATTAGGGATGGCCATCGGCCATCGATGTTTATAAACCATCGATGGGTTATGGTCGATGTTCAATAGTTTTTACATCAATGTTTAGTTAAAACGACTAGTTTTGTTTGCTATTTCCTGGTACACAGAGCAAAGCTCCACCCACGACACCAGTGAAGCCCCGCCCCCATATTCTGATTGGCCCACAGGCCAGTCAGTCAAATGCAATGGATGACCACTGATATGTAACAACATCGATGGCAAAGGCAACAATGGCCATCATTAATACTCATTCAAAACAATCCATTCCGATTGGTTTATGTACTGTCAGTCAACAGTTTTCTATTTTACTACTTTTGATGGGACCATCATGCAATAGTCTTCAACCAGGAAGCCAATTGGTCAAGAATGTTCTTGTTATCAACCATCTTTGGCTGGTTTTGTAGGTTTTCAATCAGACTAGGGTGAGGAAGGACCTAAGTAAGTTATGGAGAGCAAATAAATTCCTTATGCAAATTAGTTTTGAAATTAGACCATCTGATTGGTTGATGCAATTCTCATTAGGGATGGCCATCGGCCATCGATGTTTATAAACCATCGATGGGTTATGGTCGAAGTTCAATAGTTTTTACATCAATGTTTAGTTAAAACGACTAGTTTTGTTTTGCTATTTCCTGGTACACAGAGCAAAGCTCCACCCACGACACCAGTGAAGCCCCGCCCCCATATTCTGATTGGCCCACAGGCCAGTCAGTCAAATGCAATGGATGACCACTGATATGTAACAACATCGATGGCAAAGGCAACAATGGCCATCATTAATACTCATTCAAAACAATCCATTCCGATTGGTTTATGTACTGTCAGTCAACAGTTTTCTATTTTACTACTTTTGATGGGACCATCATGCAATAGTCTTCAACCAGGAAGCCAATTGGTAAAGAATGTTCTTGTTATCAACCATCTTTGGCTGGTTTTGTAGGTTTTCAATCAGACTAGGGTGAGGAAGGACCTAAGTAAGTTATGGAGAGCAAATAAATTCCTTATGCAAATCAGTTTGGAAATAAGACCATCTGATTGGTTGATGCAATTCTCATTAGGGATGGCCATCGGCCATCGATGTTTATAAACCATCGATGTTTATAAACCATCGATGGGTTATGGTCGATGTTAAATAGTTTTTACATCAATGTTTAGTTAAAACGACTAGTTTTGTTTGCTATTTCCTGGTACACAGAGCAAAGCTCCACCCACGACACCAGTGAAGCCCCGCCCCCATATTCTGATTGGCCCACAGGCCAGTCAGTCAAATGCAATGGATGACCACTGATATGTAACAACATCGATGGCAAAGGCAACAATGGCCATCATTAATACTCATTCAAAACAATCCATTCCGATTGGTTTATGTACTGTCAGTCAACAGTTTTCTATTTTACTACTTTTGATGGGACATCATGCAATAGTCTTCAACCAGGAAGCCAATTGGTCAAGAATGTTCTTGTTATCAACCATCTTTGGCTGGTTTTGTAGGTTTTCAATCAGACTAGGGTGAGGACGGATCTAAGTAAGTTATGGAGAGCAAATAAATTCCTTATGCAAATTAGTTTGGAAATTAGACCATCTGATTGGTTGATGCAATTCTCATTAGGAATGGCCATCGGCCATCGATGTTTATAAACCATCGATGGGTTATGGTCGATGTTCAATAGTTTTTACATCAATGTTTAGTTAAAACGACTAGTTTTGTTTCGCTATTTCCTGATACACAGAGTGAAGCCCCGCCCCCATATTCTGATTGGCCCACAGGCCAGTCAGTCAAATGCAATGGATGACCACTGATATGTAACAACATCGATGGCAAAGGCAACAATGGCCATCATTAATACTCATTCAAAACAATCCATTCCGATTGGTTTATGTACTGTCAGCCAACAGTTTTCTATTTTACTATTTTACTACTTTTGATGGGACCATCATGCAATAGTCTTCAACCAGAAAGCCAATTGGTCAAGAATGTTCTTGTTATCAACCATCTTTGGCTGGTTTTGTAGGTTTTCAATCAGACTAGGGTGAGGAAGGACCTAAGTAAGTTATGGAGAGCAAATAAATTCCTTATGCAAATTAGTTTTGAAATTAGACCATCTGATTGGTTGATGCAATTCTCATTAGGGATGGCCATCGGCCATCGATGTTTATAAACCATCGATGGGTTATGGTCGAAGTTCAATAGTTTTTACATCAATGTTTAGTTAAAACGACTAGTTTTGTTTTGCTATTTCCTGGTACACAGAGCAAAGCTCCACCCACGACACCAGTGAAGCCCCGCCCCCATATTCTGATTGGCCCACAGGCCAGTCAGTCAAATGCAATGGATGACCACTGATATGTAACAACATCGATGGCAAAGGCAACAATGGCCATCATTAATACTCATTCAAAACAATCCATTCCGATTGGTTTATGTACTGTCAGTCAACAGTTTTCTATTTTACTACTTTTGATGGGACCATCATGCAATAGTCTTCAACCAGGAAGCTAATTGGTCAAGAATGTTCTTGTTATCAACCATCTTTGGCTGGTTTTGTAGGTTTTCAATCAGACTAGGGTGAGGAAGGACCTAAGTAAGTTATGGAGAGCAAATAAATTCCTTATGCAAATTAGTTTGGAAATTAGACCATCTGATTGGTTGATGCAATTCTCATTAGGGATGGCCATCGGCCATCGATGTTTATAAACCATCGATGGGTTATGGTCGATGTTCAATAGTTTTTACATCAATGTTTAGTTAAAACGACTAGTTTTGTTTCGCTATTTCCTGGTACACAGAGCAAAGCTCCACCCACGACACCAGTGAAGCCCCGCCCCCATATTCTGATTGGCCCACAGGCCAGTCAGTCAAATGCAATGGATGACCACTGATATGTAACAACATCGATGGCAAAGGCAACAATGGCCATCATTAATACTCATTCAAAACAATCCATTCCGATTGGTTTATGTACTGTCAGCCAACAGTTTTCTATTTTACTATTTTACTACTTTTGATGGGACCATCATGCAATAGTCTTCAACCAGGAAGCCAATTGGTAAAGAATGTTCTTGTTATCAACCATCTTTGGCTGGTTTTGTAGGTTTTCAATCAGACTAGGGTGAGGAAGGACCTAAGTAAGTTATGGAGAGCAAATAAATTCCTTATGCAAATCAGTTTGGAAATTAGACCATCTGATTGGTTGATGCAATTCTCATTAGGGATGGCCATCGGCCATCGATGTTTATAAACCATCGATGGGTTATGGTCGATGTTCAATAGTTTTTACATCAATGTTTAGTTAAAACGACTAGTTTTGTTTCGCTATTTCCTGGTACACAGAGCAAAGCTCCACCCACGACACCAGTGAAGCCCCGCCCCCATATTCTGATTGGCCCACAGGCCAGTCAGTCAAATGCAATGGATGACCACTGATATGTAACAACATCGATGGCAAAGGCAACAATGGCCATCATTAATACTCATTCAAAACAATCCATTCCAATTGGTTTATGTACTGTCAGCCAACAGTTTTCTATTTTACTATTTTACTACTTTTGATGGGACCATCATGCAATAGTCTTCAACCAGGAAGCCAATTGGTAAAGAATGTTCTTGTTATCAACCATCTTTGGCTGGTTTTGTAGGTTTTCAATCAGACTAGGGTGAGGAAGGACCTAAGTAAGTTATGGAGAGCAAATAAATTCCTTATGCAAATCAGTTTGGAAATTAGACCATCTGATTGGTTGATGCAATTCTCATTAGGGATGGCCATCGGCCATCGATGTTTATAAACCATCGATGGGTTATGGTCGATGTTCAATAGTTTTTACATCAATGTTTAGTTAAAACGACTAGTTTTGTTTGCTATTTCCTGGTACACAGAGCAAAGCTCCACCCACGACACCAGTGAAGCCCCGCCCCCATATTCTGATTGGCCCACAGGCCAGTCAGTCAAATGCAATGGATGACCACTGATATGTAACAACATCGATGGCAAAGGCAACAATGGCCATCATTAATACACATTCAAAACAATCCATTCCGATTGGTTTATGTACTGTCAGTCAACAGTTTTCTATTTTACTACTTTTGATGGGACCATCATGCAATAGTCTTCAACCAGGAAGCGAATTGGTCAAGAATGTTCTTGTTATCAACCATCTTTGGCTGGTTTTGTAGGTTTTCAATCAGACTAGGGTGAGGAAGGACCTAAGTAAGTTATGGAGAGCAAATAAATTCCTTATGCAAATTAGTTTTGAAATTAGACCATCTGATTGGTTGATGCAATTCTCATTAGGGATGGCCATCGGCCATCGATGTTTATAAACCATCGATGGGTTATGGTCGAAGTTCAATAGTTTTTACATCAATGTTTCGTTAAAACGACTAGTTTTGTTTTGCTATTTCCTGGTACACAGAGCAAAGCTCCACCCACGACACCAGTGAAGCCCCGCCCCCATATTCTGATTGGCCCACAGGCCAGTCAGTCAAATGCAATGGATGACCACTGATATGTAACAACATCGATGGCAAAGGCAACAATGGCCATCATTAATACTCATTCAAAACAATCCATTCCGATTGGTTTATGTACTGTCAGTCAACAGTTTTCTATTTTACTACTTTTGATGGGACCATCATGCAATAGTCTTCAACCAGGAAGCTAATTGGTCAAGAATGTTCTTGTTATCAACCATCTTTGGCTGGTTTTGTAGGTTTTCAATCAGACTAGGGTGAGGAAGGACCTAAGTAAGTTATGGAGAGCAAATAAATTCCTTATGCAAATTAGTTTTGAAATTAGACCATCTGATTGGTTGATGCAATTCTCATTAGGGATGGCCATCGGCCATCGATGTTTATAAACCATCGATGGGTTATGGTCGAAGTTCAATAGTTTTTACATCAATGTTTAGTTAAAACGACTAGTTTTGTTTTGCTATTTCCTGGTACACAGAGCAAAGTTCCACCCACGACACCAGTGAAGCGCCGCCCCCATATTCTGATTGGCCCACAGGCCAGTCAGTCAAATGCAATGGATGACCACTGATATGTAACAACATCGATGGCAAAGGCAACAATGGCCATCACTATTACTCATTCAAAACAATCCATTCCGATTGGTTTATGTACTGTCAGTCAACAGTTTTCTATTTCACTACTTTTGATGGGACCATCATGCAATAGTCTTCAACCAGTAAGCCAATTGGTCACAAATGTTCTTGTTATCAACCATCTTTGGCTGGTTTTGTAGGTTTTCAATCAGACTAGAGTGAGGAAGGACCTAAGTAAGTTATGGAGAGCAAATAAATTCCTTATGCAAATTATTTTGGAAATTAGACCATCTGATTGGTTGATGCAATTCTCATTAGGGATGGCCATCGGCCATCGATGTTTATAAACCATCGATGGGTTATGGTCGATGTTCAATAGTTTTTACATCAATGTTTAGTTAAAACGACTAGTTTTGTTTTGCTATTTCCTGGTACACAGAGCAAAGCTCCACCCACGACACCAGTGAAGCCCCGCCCCCATATTCTGATTGGCCCACAGGCCAGTCAGTCAAATGCAATGGATGACCACTGATATGTAACAACATCGATGGCAAAGGCAACAATGGCCATCATTAATACTCATTCAAAACAATCCATTCCGATTGGTTTATGTACTGTCAGTCAACAGTTTTCTATTTTCTATTTTACTACTTTTGATGGGACCATCATGCAATAGTCTTCAACCAGGAAGCCAATTGGTCAAGAATGTTCTTGTTATCAACCATCTTTGGCTGGTTTTGTAGGTTTTCAATCAGACTAGGGTGAGGAAGGACCTAAGTAAGTTATGGAGAGCAAATAAATTCCTTATGCAAATTAGTTTGGAAATTAGACCATCTGATTGGTTGATGCAATTCTCATTAGGGATGGCCATCGGCCATCGATGTTTATAAACCATCGATGGGTTATGGTCGATGTTCAATAGTTTTTACATCAATGTTTAGTTAAAACGACTAGTTTTGTTTTGCTATTTCCTGGTACACAGAGCAAAGCTCCACCCACGACACCAGTGAAGCCCCGCCCCCATATTCTGATTGGCCCACAGGCCAGTCAGTCAAATGCAATGGATGACCACTGATATGTAACAACATCGATGGCAAAGGCAACAATGGCCATCATTAATACTCATTCAAAACAATCCATTCCAATTGGTTTATGTACTGTCAGTCAACAGTTTTCTATTTTACTACTTTTGATGGGACCATCATGCAATAGTCTTCAACCAGGAAGCCAATTGGTCAAGAATGTTCTTGTTATCAACCATCTTTGGCTGGTTTTGTAGGTTTTCAATCAGACTAGGGTGAGGAAGGACCTAAGTAAGTTATGGAGAGCAAATAAATTCCTTATGCAAATTAGTTTGGAAATTAGACCATCTGATTGGTTGATGCAATTCTCATTAGGGATGGCCATCGGCCATCTGCGTTTATAAACCATCGATGGGTTATGGTCGATGTTCAATAGTTTTTACATCAATGTTTAGTTAAAACGACTAGTTTTGTTTTGCTATTTCCTGGTACACAGAGCAAAGTTCCACCCATGACACCAGTGAAGCCCTGCCCCCATATTCTGATTGGCCCACAGGCCAGTCAGTCAAATACAATGGATGACCACTGATATGTAACAACATCGATGGCAAAGGCAACAATGGCCATCATTAATACTCATTCAAAACAATCCATTCCGATTGGTTTATGTACTGTCAGCCAACAGTTTTCTATTTTACTACTTTTGATGGGACCATCATGTAATAGTCTTCAACCAGGAAGCCAATTGGTCAAGAAAGTTCTTGTTATCAACCATCTATGGCTGGTTTTGTAGGTTTTCAATCAGACTAGGGTGAGGAAGGACCTAAGTAAGTTATGGAGAGCAAATAAATTCCTTATGCAAATTAGTTTGGAAATTAGACCATCTGATTGGTTGATGCAATTCTCATTAGGGATGGCCATCGGCCATCGATGTTTATAAACCATCGATGGGTTATGGTCGATGTTCAATAGTTCTTACATCAATGTTTAGTTAAAACGACTAGTTTTGTTTTGCTATTTCCTGGTACACAGAGCAAAGTTCTTCCCACGACACCAGTGAAGCCCTGCCCCCATATTCTGATTGGCCCACAGGCCAGTCAGTCAAATACAATGGATGACCACTGATATGTAACAACATCGATGGCAAAGGCAACAATGGCAATCATTAATACTCATTCAAAACAATGCATTCCGATTTGTTTATGTACTGTCAGTCAACAGTTTTCTATTTTACTACTTTTGATGGGACCATCATGCAATAGTCTTCAACCAGGAAGCCAATTGGTCAAGAATGTTCTTGTTATCAACCATCTTTGGCTGGTTTTGTAGGTTTTCAATCAGAAGTTATGGAGAGCAAATAAATTCCTTATGCAAATTAGTTTGGAAATTAGACCATCTGATTGGTTTATGCAATTCTCATTAGGGATGGCCATCGGCCATCGGCCATCGATGTTTATAAACCATCGATGGGTTATGGTCGATGTTCAATAGTTTTTACATCAATGTTTAGTTAAAACGACTAGTTTTGTTTTACTATTTCCTGGTACACAGAGCAAAGCTCCACCTACGACACCAGTGAAGCCCCGCCCCCATATTCTGATTGGCCCACAGGCCAGTCAGTCAAATACAATGGATGACCACTGATATGTAACAACATCGATGGCAAAGGCAACAATGGCCATCATTAATACTCATTCAAAACAATCCATTCCGATTTGTTTATGTACTGTCAGTCAACAGTTTTCTATTTTACTACTTTTGATGGGATCATCATGCAATAGTCTTCAACCAGGAAGCCAATTGGTCAAGAATGTTCTTGTTATCAACCATCTTTGGCTGGTTTTGTAGGTTTTCAATCAGACTAGGGTGAGGAAGGACCTAAGTAAGTTATGGAGAGCAAATAAATTCCTTATGCAAATTAGTTTGGAAATTAGACCATCTGATTGGTTGATGCAATTCTCATTAGGGATGGCCATCGGCCATCGATGTTTATAAACCATCGATGGGTTATGGTCGATGTTCAATAGTTTTTACATCAATGTTTAGTTAAAACGACTAGTTTTGTTTGCTATTTCCTGGTACACAGAGCAAAGCTCCACCCACGACACCAGTGAAGCCCCGCCCCCATATTCTGATTGGCCCACAGGCCAGTCAGTCAAATGCAATGGATGACCACTGATATGTAACAACATCGATGGCAAAGGCAACAATGGCCATCATTAATACTCATTCAAAACAATCCATTCCGATTTGTTTATGTACTGTCAGTCAACAGTTTTCTATTTTACTACTTTTGATGGGACCATCATGCAATAGTCTTCAACCAGGATGCCAATTGGTCACGAATGTTCTTGTTATCAACCCTCTTGGCTGGTTTTGTAGGTTTTCAATCAGACTAGGGTGAGGAAGGACCTAAGTAAGTTATGGAGAGCAAATAAATTCCTTATGTAAATTAGTTTGGAAATTAGACCATCTGATTGGTTGATGCAATTCTCATTAGGGATGGCCATCGATGTTTATAAACCATCGATGGGTTATGGTCGATGTTCAATAGTTTTTACATCAATGTTTAGTTAAAACGACTAGTTTTGTTTCGCTATTTCCTGGTACACAGAGCAAAGTTTCACCCACGACACCAGTGAAGCCCCGCCCCCATATTCTGATTGGCCCACAGGCCAGTCAGTCAAATACAATGGATGACCACTGATATGTAACAACATCGATGGCAAAGGCAACAATGGCCATCATTAATACTCATTCAAAACAATCCATTCCGATTGGTTTATGTACTGTCAGTCAACAGTTTTCTATTTTCCGACTTTTGATGGGACCATCATGCAATAGTCTTCAACCAGGAAGCCAATTGGTCAAGAATGTTCTTGTTATCAACCATCTTTGGCTGGTTTTGTAGGTTTTCAATCAGACTAGGGTGAGGAAGGACCTAAGTAAGTTATGGAGAGCAAATAAATTCCTTATGCAAATCAGTTTGGAAATTAGACCATCTGATTGGTTGATGCAATTCTCATTAGGGATGGCCATCGGCCATCGATGTTTATAAACCATCGATGGGTTATGGTCGATGTTCAATAGTTTTTACATCAATGTTTAGTTAAAACGACTAGTTTTGTTTGCTATTTCCTGGTACACAGAGCAAAGCTCCACCCACGACACCAGTGAAGCCCCGCCCCCATATTCTGATTGGCCCACAGGCCAGTCAGTCAAATGCAATGGATGACCACTGATATGTAACAACATCGATGGCAAAGGCAACAATGGCCATCATTAATACTCATTCAAAACAATCCATTCCGATTGGTTTATGTACTGTCAGTCAACAGTTTTCTATTTTACTACTTTTGATGGGACCATCATGCAATAGTCTTCAACCAGGAAGCCAATTGGTCAAGAATGTTCTTGTTATCAACCATCTTTGGCTGGTTTTGTAGGTTTTCAATCAGACTAGGGTGAGGAAGGACCTAAGTAAGTTATGGAGAGCAAATAAATTCCTTATGCAAATTAGTTTTGAAATTAGACCATCTGATTGGTTGATGCAATTCTCATTAGGGATGGCCATCGGCCATCGATGTTTATAAACCATCGATGGGTTATGGTCGAAGTTCAATAGTTTTTACATCAATGTTTAGTTAAAACGACTAGTTTTGTTTTGCTATTTCCTGGTACACAGAGCAAAGCTCCACCCACGACACCAGTGAAGCCCCGCCCCCATATTCTGATTGGCCCACAGGCCAGTCAGTCAAATGCAATGGATGACCACTGATATGTAACAACATCGATGGCAAAGGCAACAATGGCCATCATTAATACTCATTCAAAACAATCCATTCCGATTGGTTTATGTACTGTCAGTCAACAGTTTTCTATTTTACTACTTTTGATGGGACCATCATGCAATAGTCTTCAACCAGGAAGCCAATTGGTAAAGAATGTTCTTGTTATCAACCATCTTTGGCTGGTTTTGTAGGTTTTCAATCAGACTAGGGTGAGGAAGGACCTAAGTAAGTTATGGAGAGCAAATAAATTCCTTATGCAAATCAGTTTGGAAATAAGACCATCTGATTGGTTGATGCAATTCTCATTAGGGATGGCCATCGGCCATCGATGTTTATAAACCATCGATGTTTATAAACCATCGATGGGTTATGGTCGATGTTAAATAGTTTTTACATCAATGTTTAGTTAAAACGACTAGTTTTGTTTGCTATTTCCTGGTACACAGAGCAAAGCTCCACCCACGACACCAGTGAAGCCCCGCCCCCATATTCTGATTGGCCCACAGGCCAGTCAGTCAAATGCAATGGATGACCACTGATATGTAACAACATCGATGGCAAAGGCAACAATGGCCATCATTAATACTCATTCAAAACAATCCATTCCGATTGGTTTATGTACTGTCAGTCAACAGTTTTCTATTTTACTACTTTTGATGGGACATCATGCAATAGTCTTCAACCAGGAAGCCAATTGGTCAAGAATGTTCTTGTTATCAACCATCTTTGGCTGGTTTTGTAGGTTTTCAATCAGACTAGGGTGAGGACGGATCTAAGTAAGTTATGGAGAGCAAATAAATTCCTTATGCAAATTAGTTTGGAAATTAGACCATCTGATTGGTTGATGCAATTCTCATTAGGAATGGCCATCGGCCATCGATGTTTATAAACCATCGATGGGTTATGGTCGATGTTCAATAGTTTTTACATCAATGTTTAGTTAAAACGACTAGTTTTGTTTCGCTATTTCCTGATACACAGAGTGAAGCCCCGCCCCCATATTCTGATTGGCCCACAGGCCAGTCAGTCAAATGCAATGGATGACCACTGATATGTAACAACATCGATGGCAAAGGCAACAATGGCCATCATTAATACTCATTCAAAACAATCCATTCCGATTGGTTTATGTACTGTCAGCCAACAGTTTTCTATTTTACTATTTTACTACTTTTGATGGGACCATCATGCAATAGTCTTCAACCAGAAAGCCAATTGGTCAAGAATGTTCTTGTTATCAACCATCTTTGGCTGGTTTTGTAGGTTTTCAATCAGACTAGGGTGAGGAAGGACCTAAGTAAGTTATGGAGAGCAAATAAATTCCTTATGCAAATTAGTTTTGAAATTAGACCATCTGATTGGTTGATGCAATTCTCATTAGGGATGGCCATCGGCCATCGATGTTTATAAACCATCGATGGGTTATGGTCGAAGTTCAATAGTTTTTACATCAATGTTTAGTTAAAACGACTAGTTTTGTTTTGCTATTTCCTGGTACACAGAGCAAAGCTCCACCCACGACACCAGTGAAGCCCCGCCCCCATATTCTGATTGGCCCACAGGCCAGTCAGTCAAATGCAATGGATGACCACTGATATGTAACAACATCGATGGCAAAGGCAACAATGGCCATCATTAATACTCATTCAAAACAATCCATTCCGATTGGTTTATGTACTGTCAGTCAACAGTTTTCTATTTTACTACTTTTGATGGGACCATCATGCAATAGTCTTCAACCAGGAAGCTAATTGGTCAAGAATGTTCTTGTTATCAACCATCTTTGGCTGGTTTTGTAGGTTTTCAATCAGACTAGGGTGAGGAAGGACCTAAGTAAGTTATGGAGAGCAAATAAATTCCTTATGCAAATTAGTTTGGAAATTAGACCATCTGATTGGTTGATGCAATTCTCATTAGGGATGGCCATCGGCCATCGATGTTTATAAACCATCGATGGGTTATGGTCGATGTTCAATAGTTTTTACATCAATGTTTAGTTAAAACGACTAGTTTTGTTTCGCTATTTCCTGGTACACAGAGCAAAGCTCCACCCACGACACCAGTGAAGCCCCGCCCCCATATTCTGATTGGCCCACAGGCCAGTCAGTCAAATGCAATGGATGACCACTGATATGTAACAACATCGATGGCAAAGGCAACAATGGCCATCATTAATACTCATTCAAAACAATCCATTCCGATTGGTTTATGTACTGTCAGCCAACAGTTTTCTATTTTACTATTTTACTACTTTTGATGGGACCATCATGCAATAGTCTTCAACCAGGAAGCCAATTGGTAAAAAATGTTCTTGTTATCAACCATCTTTGGCTGGTTTTGTAGGTTTTCAATCAGACTAGGGTGAGGAAGGACCTAAGTAAGTTATGGAGAGCAAATAAATTCCTTATGCAAATCAGTTTGGAAATTAGACCATCTGATTGGTTGATGCAATTCTCATTAGGGATGGCCATCGGCCATCGATGTTTATAAACCATCGATGGGTTATGGTCGATGTTCAATAGTTTTTACATCAATGTTTAGTTAAAACGACTAGTTTTGTTTCGCTATTTCCTGGTACACAGAGCAAAGCTCCACCCACGACACCAGTGAAGCCCCGCCCCCATATTCTGATTGGCCCACAGGCCAGTCAGTCAAATGCAATGGATGACCACTGATATGTAACAACATCGATGGCAAAGGCAACAATGGCCATCATTAATACTCATTCAAAACAATCCATTCCAATTGGTTTATGTACTGTCAGCCAACAGTTTTCTATTTTACTATTTTACTACTTTTGATGGGACCATCATGCAATAGTCTTCAACCAGGAAGCCAATTGGTAAAGAATGTTCTTGTTATCAACCATCTTTGGCTGGTTTTGTAGGTTTTCAATCAGACTAGGGTGAGGAAGGACCTAAGTAAGTTATGGAGAGCAAATAAATTCCTTATGCAAATCAGTTTGGAAATTAGACCATCTGATTGGTTGATGCAATTCTCATTAGGGATGGCCATCGGCCATCGATGTTTATAAACCATCGATGGGTTATGGTCGATGTTCAATAGTTTTTACATCAATGTTTAGTTAAAACGACTAGTTTTGTTTGCTATTTCCTGGTACACAGAGCAAAGCTCCACCCACGACACCAGTGAAGCCCCGCCCCCATATTCTGATTGGCCCACAGGCCAGTCAGTCAAATGCAATGGATGACCACTGATATGTAACAACATCGATGGCAAAGGCAACAATGGCCATCATTAATACACATTCAAAACAATCCATTCCGATTGGTTTATGTACTGTCAGTCAACAGTTTTCTATTTTACTACTTTTGATGGGACCATCATGCAATAGTCTTCAACCAGGAAGCGAATTGGTCAAGAATGTTCTTGTTATCAACCATCTTTGGCTGGTTTTGTAGGTTTTCAATCAGACTAGGGTGAGGAAGGACCTAAGTAAGTTATGGAGAGCAAATAAATTCCTTATGCAAATTAGTTTTGAAATTAGACCATCTGATTGGTTGATGCAATTCTCATTAGGGATGGCCATCGGCCATCGATGTTTATAAACCATCGATGGGTTATGGTCGAAGTTCAATAGTTTTTACATCAATGTTTCGTTAAAACGACTAGTTTTGTTTTGCTATTTCCTGGTACACAGAGCAAAGCTCCACCCACGACACCAGTGAAGCCCCGCCCCCATATTCTGATTGGCCCACAGGCCAGTCAGTCAAATGCAATGGATGACCACTGATATGTAACAACATCGATGGCAAAGGCAACAATGGCCATCATTAATACTCATTCAAAACAATCCATTCCGATTGGTTTATGTACTGTCAGTCAACAGTTTTCTATTTTACTACTTTTGATGGGACCATCATGCAATAGTCTTCAACCAGGAAGCTAATTGGTCAAGAATGTTCTTGTTATCAACCATCTTTGGCTGGTTTTGTAGGTTTTCAATCAGACTAGGGTGAGGAAGGACCTAAGTAAGTTATGGAGAGCAAATAAATTCCTTATGCAAATTAGTTTTGAAATTAGACCATCTGATTGGTTGATGCAATTCTCATTAGGGATGGCCATCGGCCATCGATGTTTATAAACCATCGATGGGTTATGGTCGAAGTTCAATAGTTTTTACATCAATGTTTAGTTAAAACGACTAGTTTTGTTTTGCTATTTCCTGGTACACAGAGCAAAGTTCCACCCACGACACCAGTGAAGCGCCGCCCCCATATTCTGATTGGCCCACAGGCCAGTCAGTCAAATGCAATGGATGACCACTGATATGTAACAACATCGATGGCAAAGGCAACAATGGCCATCACTATTACTCATTCAAAACAATCCATTCCGATTGGTTTATGTACTGTCAGTCAACAGTTTTCTATTTCACTACTTTTGATGGGACCATCATGCAATAGTCTTCAACCAGTAAGCCAATTGGTCACAAATGTTCTTGTTATCAACCATCTTTGGCTGGTTTTGTAGGTTTTCAATCAGACTAGAGTGAGGAAGGACCTAAGTAAGTTATGGAGAGCAAATAAATTCCTTATGCAAATTATTTTGGAAATTAGACCATCTGATTGGTTGATGCAATTCTCATTAGGGATGGCCATCGGCCATCGATGTTTATAAACCATCGATGGGTTATGGTCGATGTTCAATAGTTTTTACATCAATGTTTAGTTAAAACGACTAGTTTTGTTTTGCTATTTCCTGGTACACAGAGCAAAGCTCCACCCACGACACCAGTGAAGCCCCGCCCCCATATTCTGATTGGCCCACAGGCCAGTCAGTCAAATGCAATGGATGACCACTGATATGTAACAACATCGATGGCAAAGGCAACAATGGCCATCATTAATACTCATTCAAAACAATCCATTCCGATTGGTTTATGTACTGTCAGTCAACAGTTTTCTATTTTCTATTTTACTACTTTTGATGGGACCATCATGCAATAGTCTTCAACCAGGAAGCCAATTGGTCAAGAATGTTCTTGTTATCAACCATCTTTGGCTGGTTTTGTAGGTTTTCAATCAGACTAGGGTGAGGAAGGACCTAAGTAAGTTATGGAGAGCAAATAAATTCCTTATGCAAATTAGTTTGGAAATTAGACCATCTGATTGGTTGATGCAATTCTCATTAGGGATGGCCATCGGCCATCGATGTTTATAAACCATCGATGGGTTATGGTCGATGTTCAATAGTTTTTACATCAATGTTTAGTTAAAACGACTAGTTTTGTTTTGCTATTTCCTGGTACACAGAGCAAAGCTCCACCCACGACACCAGTGAAGCCCCGCCCCCATATTCTGATTGGCCCACAGGCCAGTCAGTCAAATGCAATGGATGACCACTGATATGTAACAACATCGATGGCAAAGGCAACAATGGCCATCATTAATACTCATTCAAAACAATCCATTCCAATTGGTTTATGTACTGTCAGTCAACAGTTTTCTATTTTACTACTTTTGATGGGACCATCATGCAATAGTCTTCAACCAGGAAGCCAATTGGTCAAGAATGTTCTTGTTATCAACCATCTTTGGCTGGTTTTGTAGGTTTTCAATCAGACTAGGGTGAGGAAGGACCTAAGTAAGTTATGGAGAGCAAATAAATTCCTTATGCAAATTAGTTTGGAAATTAGACCATCTGATTGGTTGATGCAATTCTCATTAGGGATGGCCATCGGCCATCTGCGTTTATAAACCATCGATGGGTTATGGTCGATGTTCAATAGTTTTTACATCAATGTTTAGTTAAAACGACTAGTTTTGTTTTGCTATTTCCTGGTACACAGAGCAAAGTTCCACCCATGACACCAGTGAAGCCCTGCCCCCATATTCTGATTGGCCCACAGGCCAGTCAGTCAAATACAATGGATGACCACTGATATGTAACAACATCGATGGCAAAGGCAACAATGGCCATCATTAATACTCATTCAAAACAATCCATTCCGATTGGTTTATGTACTGTCAGCCAACAGTTTTCTATTTTACTACTTTTGATGGGACCATCATGTAATAGTCTTCAACCAGGAAGCCAATTGGTCAAGAAAGTTCTTGTTATCAACCATCTATGGCTGGTTTTGTAGGTTTTCAATCAGACTAGGGTGAGGAAGGACCTAAGTAAGTTATGGAGAGCAAATAAATTCCTTATGCAAATTAGTTTGGAAATTAGACCATCTGATTGGTTGATGCAATTCTCATTAGGGATGGCCATCGGCCATCGATGTTTATAAACCATCGATGGGTTATGGTCGATGTTCAATAGTTCTTACATCAATGTTTAGTTAAAACGACTAGTTTTGTTTTGCTATTTCCTGGTACACAGAGCAAAGTTCTTCCCACGACACCAGTGAAGCCCTGCCCCCATATTCTGATTGGCCCACAGGCCAGTCAGTCAAATACAATGGATGACCACTGATATGTAACAACATCGATGGCAAAGGCAACAATGGCAATCATTAATACTCATTCAAAACAATGCATTCCGATTTGTTTATGTACTGTCAGTCAACAGTTTTCTATTTTACTACTTTTGATGGGACCATCATGCAATAGTCTTCAACCAGGAAGCCAATTGGTCAAGAATGTTCTTGTTATCAACCATCTTTGGCTGGTTTTGTAGGTTTTCAATCAGAAGTTATGGAGAGCAAATAAATTCCTTATGCAAATTAGTTTGGAAATTAGACCATCTGATTGGTTTATGCAATTCTCATTAGGGATGGCCATCGGCCATCGGCCATCGATGTTTATAAACCATCGATGGGTTATGGTCGATGTTCAATAGTTTTTACATCAATGTTTAGTTAAAACGACTAGTTTTGTTTTACTATTTCCTGGTACACAGAGCAAAGCTCCACCTACGACACCAGTGAAGCCCCGCCCCCATATTCTGATTGGCCCACAGGCCAGTCAGTCAAATACAATGGATGACCACTGATATGTAACAACATCGATGGCAAAGGCAACAATGGCCATCATTAATACTCATTCAAAACAATCCATTCCGATTTGTTTATGTACTGTCAGTCAACAGTTTTCTATTTTACTACTTTTGATGGGATCATCATGCAATAGTCTTCAACCAGGAAGCCAATTGGTCAAGAATGTTCTTGTTATCAACCATCTTTGGCTGGTTTTGTAGGTTTTCAATCAGACTAGGGTGAGGAAGGACCTAAGTAAGTTATGGAGAGCAAATAAATTCCTTATGCAAATTAGTTTGGAAATTAGACCATCTGATTGGTTGATGCAATTCTCATTAGGGATGGCCATCGGCCATCGATGTTTATAAACCATCGATGGGTTATGGTCGATGTTCAATAGTTTTTACATCAATGTTTAGTTAAAACGACTAGTTTTGTTTTGCTATTTCCTGGTACACAGAGCAAAGCTCCACCCACGACACCAGTGAAGCCCCGCCCCCATATTCTGATTGGCCCACAGGCCAGTCAGTCAAATGCAATGGATGACCACTGATATGTAACAACATCGATGGCAAAGGCAACAATGGCCATCATTAATACTCATTCAAAACAATCCATTCCAATTGGTTTATGTACTGTCAGTCAACAGTTTTCTATTTTCTATTTTACTACTTTTGATGGGACCATCATGCAATAGTCTTCAACCAGGAAGCCAATTGGTCAAGAATGTTCTTGTTATCAACCATCTTTGGCTGGTTTTGTAGGTTTTCAATCAGACTAGGGTGAGGAAGGACCTAAGTAAGTTATGGAGAGCAAATAAATTCCTTATGCAAATTAGTTTGGAAATTAGACCATCTGATTGGTTGATGCAATTCTCATTAGGGATGGCCATCGGCCATCGATGTTTATAAACCATCGATGGGTTATGGTCGATGTTCAATAGTTTTTACATCAATGTTTAGTTAAAACGACTAGTTTTGTTTTGCTATTTCCTGGTACACAGAGCAAAGCTCCACCCACGACACCAGTGAAGCCCCGCCCCCATATTCTGATTGGCCCACAGGCCAGTCAGTCAAATGCAATGGATGACCACTGATATGTAACAACATCGATGGCAAAGGCAACAATGGCCATCATTAATACTCATTCAAAACAATCCATTCCAATTGGTTTATGTACTGTCAGTCAACAGTTTTCTATTTTACTACTTTTGATGGGACCATCATGCAATAGTCTTCAACCAGGAAGCCAATTGGTCAAGAATGTTCTTGTTATCAGCCATCTATGGCTGGTTTTGTAGGTTTTCAATCAGACTAGGGTGAGGAAGGACCTAAGTAAGTTATGGAGAGCAAATAAATTCCTTATGCAAATTAGTTTGGAAATTAGACCATCTGATTGGTTGATGCAATTCTCATTAGGGATGGCCATCGGCCATCGATGTTTATAAACCATCGATGGGTTATGGTCGATGTTCAATAGTTCTTACATCAATGTTTAGTTAAAACGACTAGTTTTGTTTTGCTATTTCCTGGTACACAGAGCAAAGTTCCTCCCACGACACCAGTGAAGCCCTGCCCCCATATTCTGATTGGCCCACAGGCCAGTCAGTCAAATACAATGGATGACCACTGATATGTAACAACATCGATGGCAAAGGCAACAATGGCAATCATTAATACTCATTCAAAACAATGCATTCCGATTTGTTTATGTACTGTCAGTCAACAGTTTTCTATTTTACTACTTTTGATGGGACCATCATGCAATAGTCTTCAACCAGGAAGCCAATTGGTCAAGAATGTTCTTGTTATCAACCATCTTTGGCTGGTTTTGTAGGTTTTCAATCAGACTAGGGTGAGGAAGGACCTAAGTAAGTTATGGAGAGCAAATAAATTCCTTATGCAAATTAGTTTGGAAATTAGACCATCTGATTGGTTTATGCAATTCTCATTAGGGATGGCCATCGGCCATCGGCCATCGGCCATCGATGTTTATAAACCATCGATGGGTTATGGTCGATGTTCAATAGTTTTTACATCAATGTTTAGTTAAAACGACTAGGTTTTTTTTGCTATTTCCTGGTACACAGAGCAAAGCTCCACCCACGACACCAGTGAAGCCCCGCCCCCATATTCTGATTGGCCCACAGGCCAGTCAGTCAAATGCAATGGATGACCACTGATATGTAACAACATCGATGGCAAAGGCAACAATGGCCATCATTAATACTCATTCAAAACAATCCATTCCGATTGGTTTATGTACTGTCAGCCAACAGTTTTCTATTTTACTACTTTTGATGGGACCATCATGTAATAGTCTTCAACCAGGAAGCCAATTGGTCAAGAAAGTTCTTGTTATCAACCATCTATGGCTGGTTTTGTAGGTTTTCAATCAGACTAGGGTGAGGAAGGACCTAAGTAAGTTATGGAGAGCAAATAAATTCCTTATGCAAATTAGTTTGGAAATTAGACCATCTGATTGGTTGATGCAATTCTCATTAGGGATGGCCATCGGCCATCGATGTTTATAAACCATCGATGGGTTATGGTCGATGTTCAATAGTTCTTACATCAATGTTTAGTTAAAACGACTAGTTTTGTTTTGCTATTTCCTGGTACACAGAGCAAAGTTCTTCCCACGACACCAGTGAAGCCCTGCCCCCATATTCTGATTGGCCCACAGGCCAGTCAGTCAAATACAATGGATGACCACTGATATGTAACAACATCGATGGCAAAGGCAACAATGGCAATCATTAATACTCATTCAAAACAATGCATTCCGATTTGTTTATGTACTGTCAGTCAACAGTTTTCTATTTTACTACTTTTGATGGGACCATCATGCAATAGTCTTCAACCAGGAAGCCAATTGGTCAAGAATGTTCTTGTTATCAACCATCTTTGGCTGGTTTTGTAGGTTTTCAATCAGAAGTTATGGAGAGCAAATAAATTCCTTATGCAAATTAGTTTGGAAATTAGACCATCTGATTGGTTTATGCAATTCTCATTAGGGATGGCCATCGGCCATCGATGTTTATAAACCATCGATGGGTTATGGTCGATGTTCAATAGTTTTTACATCAATGTTTAGTTAAAACGACTAGTTTTGTTTTACTATTTCCTGGTACACAGAGCAAAGCTCCACCTACGACACCAGTGAAGCCCCGCCCCCATATTCTGATTGGCCCACAGGCCAGTCAGTCAAATACAATGGATGACCACTGATATGTAACAACATCGATGGCAAAGGCAACAATGGCCATCATTAATACTCATTCAAAACAATCCATTCCGATTTGTTTATGTACTGTCAGTCAACAGTTTTCTATTTTACTACTTTTGATGGGACCATCATGCAATAGTCTTCAACCAGGAAGCCAATTGGTCAAGAATGTTCTTGTTATCAACCATCTTTGGCTGGTTTTGTAGGTTTTCAATCAGACTAGGGTGAGGAAGGACCTAAGTAAGTTATGGAGAGCAAATAAATTCCTTATGCAAATTAGTTTGGAAATTAGACCATCTGATTGGTTTATGCAATTCTCATTAGGGATGGCCATCGGCCATCGGCCATCGGCCATCGATGTTTATAAACCATCGATGGGTTATGGTCGATGTTCAATAGTTTTTACATCAATGTTTAGTTAAAACGACTAGGTTTTTTTTGCTATTTCCTGGTACACAGAGCAAAGCTCCACCCACGACACCAGTGAAGCCCCGCCCCCATATTCTGATTGGCCCACAGGCCAGTCAGTCAAATGCAATGGATGACCACTGATATGTAACAACATCGATGGCAAAGGCAACAATGGCCATCATTAATACTCATTCAAAACAATCCATTCCGATTGGTTTATGTACTGTCAGCCAACAGTTTTCTATTTTACTACTTTTGATGGGACCATCATGTAATAGTCTTCAACCAGGAAGCCAATTGGTCAAGAAAGTTCTTGTTATCAACCATCTATGGCTGGTTTTGTAGGTTTTCAATCAGACTAGGGTGAGGAAGGACCTAAGTAAGTTATGGAGAGCAAATAAATTCCTTATGCAAATTAGTTTGGAAATTAGACCATCTGATTGGTTGATGCAATTCTCATTAGGGATGGCCATCGGCCATCGATGTTTATAAACCATCGATGGGTTATGGTCGATGTTCAATAGTTCTTACATCAATGTTTAGTTAAAACGACTAGTTTTGTTTTGCTATTTCCTGGTACACAGAGCAAAGTTCTTCCCACGACACCAGTGAAGCCCTGCCCCCATATTCTGATTGGCCCACAGGCCAGTCAGTCAAATACAATGGATGACCACTGATATGTAACAACATCGATGGCAAAGGCAACAATGGCAATCATTAATACTCATTCAAAACAATGCATTCCGATTTGTTTATGTACTGTCAGTCAACAGTTTTCTATTTTACTACTTTTGATGGGACCATCATGCAATAGTCTTCAACCAGGAAGCCAATTGGTCAAGAATGTTCTTGTTATCAACCATCTTTGGCTGGTTTTGTAGGTTTTCAATCAGAAGTTATGGAGAGCAAATAAATTCCTTATGCAAATTAGTTTGGAAATTAGACCATCTGATTGGTTTATGCAATTCTCATTAGGGATGGCCATCGGCCATCGGCCATCGATGTTTATAAACCATCGATGGGTTATGGTCGATGTTCAATAGTTTTTACATCAATGTTTAGTTAAAACGACTAGTTTTGTTTTACTATTTCCTGGTACACAGAGCAAAGCTCCACCTACGACACCAGTGAAGCCCCGCCCCCATATTCTGATTGGCCCACAGGCCAGTCAGTCAAATACAATGGATGACCACTGATATGTAACAACATCGATGGCAAAGGCAACAATGGCCATCATTAATACTCATTCAAAACAATCCATTCCGATTTGTTTATGTACTGTCAGTCAACAGTTTTCTATTTTACTACTTTTGATGGGATCATCATGCAATAGTCTTCAACCAGGAAGCCAATTGGTCAAGAATGTTCTTGTTATCAACCATCTTTGGCTGGTTTTGTAGGTTTTCAATCAGACTAGGGTGAGGAAGGACCTAAGTAAGTTATGGAGAGCAAATAAATTCCTTATGCAAATTAGTTTGGAAATTAGACCATCTGATTGGTTGATGCAATTCTCATTAGGGATGGCCATCGGCCATCGATGTTTATAAACCATCGATGGGTTATGGTCGATGTTCAATAGTTTTTACATCAATGTTTAGTTAAAACGACTAGTTTTGTTTTGCTATTTCCTGGTACACAGAGCAAAGCTCCACCCACGACACCAGTGAAGCCCCGCCCCCATATTCTGATTGGCCCACAGGCCAGTCAGTCAAATGCAATGGATGACCACTGATATGTAACAACATCGATGGCAAAGGCAACAATGGCCATCATTAATACTCATTCAAAACAATCCATTCCAATTGGTTTATGTACTGTCAGTCAACAGTTTTCTATTTTCTATTTTACTACTTTTGATGGGACCATCATGCAATAGTCTTCAACCAGGAAGCCAATTGGTCAAGAATGTTCTTGTTATCAACCATCTTTGGCTGGTTTTGTAGGTTTTCAATCAGACTAGGGTGAGGAAGGACCTAAGTAAGTTATGGAGAGCAAATAAATTCCTTATGCAAATTAGTTTGGAAATTAGACCATCTGATTGGTTGATGCAATTCTCATTAGGGATGGCCATCGGCCATCGATGTTTATAAACCATCGATGGGTTATGGTCGATGTTCAATAGTTTTTACATCAATGTTTAGTTAAAACGACTAGTTTTGTTTTGCTATTTCCTGGTACACAGAGCAAAGCTCCACCCACGACACCAGTGAAGCTCCGCCCCCATATTCTGATTGGCCCACAGGCCAGTCAGTCAAATGCAATGGATGACCACTGATATGTAACAACATCGATGGCAAAGGCAACAATGGCCATCATTAATACTCATTCAAAACAATCCATTCCAATTGGTTTATGTACTGTCAGTCAACAGTTTTCTATTTTACTACTTTTGATGGGACCATCATGCAATAGTCTTCAACCAGGAAGCCAATTGGTCAAGAATGTTCTTGTTATCAGCCATCTATGGCTGGTTTTGTAGGTTTTCAATCAGACTAGGGTGAGGAAGGACCTAAGTAAGTTATGGAGAGCAAATAAATTCCTTATGCAAATTAGTTTGGAAATTAGACCATCTGATTGGTTGATGCAATTCTCATTAGGGATGGCCATCGGCCATCGATGTTTATAAACCATCGATGGGTTATGGTCGATGTTCAATAGTTCTTACATCAATGTTTAGTTAAAACGACTAGTTTTGTTTTGCTATTTCCTGGTACACAGAGCAAAGTTCCTCCCACGACACCAGTGAAGCCCTGCCCCCATATTCTGATTGGCCCACAGGCCAGTCAGTCAAATACAATGGATGACCACTGATATGTAACAACATCGATGGCAAAGGCAACAATGGCAATCATTAATACTCATTCAAAACAATGCATTCCGATTTGTTTATGTACTGTCAGTCAACAGTTTTCTATTTTACTACTTTTGATGGGACCATCATGCAATAGTCTTCAACCAGGAAGCCAATTGGTCAAGAATGTTCTTGTTATCAACCATCTTTGGCTGGTTTTGTAGGTTTTCAATCAGACTAGGGTGAGGAAGGACCTAAGTAAGTTATGGAGAGCAAATAAATTCCTTATGCAAATTAGTTTGGAAATTAGACCATCTGATTGGTTTATGCAATTCTCATTAGGGATGGCCATCGGCCATCGGCCATCGGCCATCGGCCATCGATGTTTATAAACCATCGATGGGTTATGGTCGATGTTCAATAGTTTTTACATCAATGTTTAGTTAAAACGACTAGGTTTTTTTTGCTATTTCCTGGTACACAGAGCAAAGCTCCACCCACGACACCAGTGAAGCCCCGCCCCCATATTCTGATTGGCCCACAGGCCAGTCAGTCAAATGCAATGGATGACCACTGATATGTAACAACATCGATGGCAAAGGCAACAATGGCCATCATTAATACTCATTCAAAACAATCCATTCCGATTGGTTTATGTACTGTCAGTCAACAGTTTTCTATTTTACTACTTTTGATGGGACCATCATGCAATAGTCTTCAACCAGGAAGCCAATTGGTCAAGAATGTTCTTGTTATCAACCATCTTTGGCTGGTTTTGTAGGTTTTCAATCAGACTAGGGTGAGGAAGGACCTAAGTAAGTTATGGAGAGCAAATAAATTCCTTATGCAAATTAGTTTGGAAATTAGACCATCTGATTGGTTGATGCAATTCTCATTAGGGATGGCCATCGGCCATCGATGTTTATAAACCATCGATGGGTTATGGTCGATGTTCAATAGTTTTTACATCAATGTTTAGTTAAAACGACTAGTTTTGTTTTACTATTTCCTGGTACACAGAGCAAAGCTCCACCCACGACACCAGTGAAGCCCCGCCCCCATATTCTGATTGGCCCACAGGCCAGTCAGTCAAATACAATGGATGACCACTGAAATGTAACAACATCGATGGCAAAGGCAACAATGGCAATCATTAATACTCATTCAAAACAATCCATTCCGATTTGTTTATGTACTGTCAGCCAACAGTTTTCTATTTTACTACTTTTGATGGGACCATCATGCAATAGTCTTCAACCAGGAAGCCAATTGGTCAAGAATGTTCTTGTTATCAACCATCTTTGGCTGGTTTTGTAGGTTTTCAATCAGACTAGGGTGAGGAAGGACCTAAGTAAGTTATGGAGAGCAAATAAATTCCTTATGCAAATTAGTTTGGAAATTAGACCATCTGATTGGTTGATGCAATTCTCATTAGGGATGGCCATCGGCCATCGATGTTTATAAACCATCGATGGGTTATGGTCGATGTTCAATAGTTTTTACATCAATGTTTAGTTAAAACGACTAGTTTTGTTTTACTATTTCCTGGTACACAGAGCAAAGCTCCACCCATGACACCAGTGAAGCCCCGCCCCCATATTCTGATTGGCCCACAGGCCAGTCAGTCAAATACAATGGATGACCACTGAAATGTAACAACATCGATGGCAAAGGCAACAATGGCAATCATTAATACTCATTCAAAACAATCCATTCCGATTTGTTTATGTACTGTCAGCCAACAGTTTTCTATTTTACTACTTTTGATGGGACCATCATGCAATAGTCTTCAACCAGGAAGCCAATTGGTCAAGAATGTTCTTGTTATCAACCATCTTTGGCTGGTTTTGTAGGTTTTCAATCAGACTAGGGCGAGGAAGGACCTAAGTAAGTTATGGAGAGCAAATAAATTCCTTATGCAAATTAGTTTGGAAATTAGACCATCTGATTGGTTGATGCAATTCTCATTAGGGATGGCCATCGATGTTTATAAACCATCGATGGGTTATGGTCGATGTTCAATAGTTTTTACATCAATGTTTAGTTAAAACGACTAGTTTTGTTTTGCTATTTCCTGGTACACAGAGCAAAGCTCCACCCACGACACCAGTGAAGCCCCGCCCCCATATTCTGATTGGCCCACAGGCCAGTCAGTCAAATGCAATGGATGACCACTGATATGTAACAACATCGATGGCAAAGGCAACAATGGCCATCATTAATACTCATTCAAAACAATCCATTCCGATTGGTTTATGTACTGTCAGTCAACAGTTTTCTATTTTCTATTTTACTACTTTTGATGGGACCATCATGCAATAGTCTTCAACCAGGAAGCCAATTGGTCAAGAATGTTCTTGTTATAAACCATCTTTGGCTGGTTTTGTAGGTTTTCAATCAGACTAGGGTGAGGAAGGACCTAAGTAAGTTATGGAGAGCAAATAAATTCCTTATGCAAATTAGTTTGGAAATTAGACCATCTGATTGGTTGATGCAATTCTCATTAGGGATGGCCTTCGGCCATCGATGTTTATAAACCATCGATGGGTTGTGGTCGATGTTCAATAGTTTTTACATCAATGTTTAGTTAAAACGACTAGTTTTGTTTTACTATTTCCTGGTACACAGAGCAAAGCTCCACCCACGACACCAGTGAAGCCCCGCCCCCATATTCTGATTGGCCCACAGGCCAGTCAGTCAAATACAATGGATGACCACTGATATGTAACAACATCGATGGCAAAGGCAACAATGGCCATCATTAATACTCAATCAAAACAATCCATTCCGATTTGTTTATGTACTGTCAGTCAACAGTTTTCTATTTTACTACTTTTGATGGGATCATCATGCAATAGTCTTCAACCAGGAAGCCAATCGGTCAAGAATGTTCTTGTTATCAACCAACTTTGGCTGGTTTTGTAGGTTTTCAATCAGACTAGGGTGAGGAAGGACCTAAGTAAGTTATGGAGAGCAAATAAATTCCTTATGCAAATTATTTTGGAAATTAGACCATCTGATTGGTTGATGCAATTCTCATTAGGGATGGCCATCGGCCATCGATGTTTATAAACCATCGATGGGTTATGGTCGATGTTTAATAGTTTTTACATCAATGTTTAGTTAAAACGACTAGTTTTGTTTTGCTATTTCCTGGTACACAGAGCAAAGCTCCACCCACGACACCAGTGAAGCCCCGCCCCCATATTCTGATTGGCCCACAGGCCAGTCAGTCAAATGCAATGGATGACCACTGATATGTAACAACATCGATGGCAAAGGCAACAATGGCCATCATTAATACTCATTCAAAACAATCCATTCTGATTGGTTTATGTACTGTCAGTCAACAGTTTTCTATTTTCTATTTTACTACTTTTGATGGGACCATCATGCAATAGTCTTCAACCAGGAAGCCAATTGGTCAAGAATGTTCTTGTTATCAACCATCTTTGGCTGGTTTTGTAGGTTTTCAATCAGACTAGGGTGAGGAAGGACCTAAGTAAGTTATGGAGAGCAAATAAATTCCTTATGCAAATTAGTTTGGAAATTAGACCATCTGATTGGTTGATGAAATTCTAATTAGGGATGGCCATCGGCCATCGATGTTTATAAACCATCGATGGGTTATGGTCGATGTTCAATAGTTTTTACGGTACTTATGTATTATCTGGGCTCCCATGTTAAATGCACCCCATTTTTTCATACCCCTACTATCCAACTACGCATGGAGTTGATTTTATATAGTGTGGCGAGCGCAGCGAGCCACCGTGCCCGAAGCGTGGCGAGCGCAGCGAGCCCCGCAAGGGGACGCGGTCTCATAAGAAAAACGGGAGCCCAGATAATACATAAGTACCGTTTTTACATCAATGTTTAGTTAAAACGACTAGTTTTGTTTTGCTATTTCCTGGTACACAGAGCAAAGCTCCACCCATGACACCAGTGAAGCCCCGCCCCCATATTCTGATTGGCCCACAGGCCAGTCAGTCAAATGCAATGGATAACCACTGATATGTAACAACATCGATGGCAAAGGCAACAATGGCCATCATTAATACTCATTCAAAACAATCCATTCCGATTGGTTTATGTACTGTCAGTCAACAGTTTTCTATTTTACTACTTTTGATGGGACCATCATGCAATAGTCTTCAACCAGTAAGCCAATTGGTCAAGAATGTTCTTGTTATCAACCATCTTTGGCTGGTTTTGGAGGTTTTCAATCAGACTAGGGTGAGGAAGGACCTAAGTAAGTTATGGAGAGCAAATAAATTCCTTATGCAAATTAGTTTGGAAATTAGACCATCTGATTGGTTGATGCAATTCTCATTAGGGATGGCCATCGGCCATCGATGTTTATAAACCATCGATGGGTTATGGTCGATGTTCAATAGTTCTTACATCAATGTTTAGTTAAAACGACTAGTTTTGTTTTGCTATTTCCTGGTACACAGAGCAAAGTTCCTCCCACGACACCAGTGAAGCCCTGCCCCCATATTCTGATTGGCCCACAGGCCAGTCAGTCAAATACAATGGATGACCACTGATATGTAACAACATCGATGGCAAAGGCAACAATGGCAATCATTAATACTCATTCAAAACAATGCATTCCGATTTGTTTATGTACTGTCAGTCAACAGTTTTCTATTTTACTACTTTTGATGGGACCATTATGCAATAGTCTTCAACCAGGAAGCCAATTGGTCAAGAATGTTCTTGTTATCAACCATCTTTGGCTGGTTTTGTAGGTTTTCAATCAGACTAGGGTGAGGAAGGACCTAAGTAAGTTATGGAGAGCAAATAAATTCCTTATGCAAATTATTTTGGAAATTAGACCATCTGATTGGTTGATGCAATTCTCATTAGGGATGGCCATCGGCCATCGATGTTTATAAACCATCGATGGGTTATGGTCGATGTTCAATAGTTTTTACATCAATGTTTAGTTAAAACGACTAGTTTTGTTTTGCTATTTCCTGGTACACAGAGCAAAGCTCCACCCACGACACCAGTGAAGCCCCGCCCCCATATTCTGATTGGCCCACAGGCCAGTCAGTCAAATGCAATGGATGACCACTGATATGTAACAACATCGATGGCAAAGGCAACAATGGCCATCATTAATACTCATTCAAAACAATCCATTCCGATTGGTTTATGTACTGTCAGTCAACAGTTTTCTATTTTCTATTTTCTATTTTACTACTTTTGATGGGACCATCATGCAATAGTCTTCAACCAGGAAGCCATTTGGTCAAGAATGTTCTTGTTATCAACCATCTTTGGCTGGTTTTGTAGGTTTTCAATCAGACTAGGGTGAGGAAGGACCTAAGTAAGTTATGGAGAGCAAATAAATTCCTTATGCAAATTAGTTTGGAAATTAGGCCATCTGATTGGTTGATGCAATTCTCATTAGGGATGGCCATCGGCCATCGATGTTTATAAACCATTGATGGGTTATGGTCGATGTTCAATAGTTTTTACATCAATGTTTAGTTAAAACGACTAGTTTTGTTTTGCTATTTCCTGGTACACAGAGCAAAGTTCCTCCCACGACACCAGTGAAGCCCTGCCCCCATATTCTGATTGGCCCACAGGCCAGTCAGTCAAATACAATGGATGACCACTGATATGTAACAACATCGATGGCAAAGGCAACAATGCCCATTATTAATACTCATTCAAAACAATCCATTCCGATTTGTTTATGTACTGTCAGCCAACAGTTTTCTTTATTACTACTTTTGATGGGACCATCATGCAATAGTCTTCAACCAGGAAGCCAATTGGTCAGGAATGTTCTTGTTATCAACCATCTTTGGCTGGTTTTGTAGGTTTTCAATCAGACTAGGGTGAGGAAGGACCTAAGTAAGTTATGGAGAGCAAATAAATTCCTTATGCAAATTAGTTTGGAAATTAGACCATCTGATTGGTTGATGCAATTCTCATTAGGGATGGCCATCGGCCATCGATGTTTATAAACCATCGATGGGTTATGGTCGATGTTCAATAGTTTTTACATCAATGTTTAGTTAAAACAACTAGTTTTGTTTTACTATTTCCTGGTACACAGAGCAAAGCTCCACCCACGACACCAGTGAAGCCCCGCCCCCATATTCTGATTGGCCCACAGGCCAGTCAGTCAAATGCAATGGATGACCACTGATATGTAACAACATCGATGGCAAAGGCAACAATGGCCATCATTAATACTCATTCAAAACAATCCATTCCAATTGGTTTATGTACTGTCAGTCAACAGTTTTCTATTTTACTACTTTTGATGGGACCATCATGCAATAGTCTTCAACCAGGAAGCCAATTGGTCAAGAATGTTCTTGTTATCAACCATCTTTGGCTGGTTTTGTAGGTTTTCAATCAGACTAGGGTGAGGAAGGACCTAAGTAAGTTATGGAGAGCAAATAAATTCCTTATGCAAATTAGTTTGGAAATTAGACCATCTGATTGGTTGATGCAATTCTCATTAGGGATGGCCATCGGCCATCGATGTTTATAAACCATCGATGGGTTATGGTCGATGTTCAATAGTTTTTACATCAATGTTTAGTTAAAACGACTAGTTTTGTTTTGCTATTTCCTGGTACACAGAGCAAAGCTCCACCCATGACACCAGTGAAGCCCCGCCCCCATATTCTGATTGGCCCACAGGCCAGTCAGTCAAATGCAATGGATAACCACTGATATGTAACAACATCGATGGCAAAGGCAACAATGGCCATCATTAATACTCATTCAAAACAATCCATTCCGATTGGTTTATGTACTGTCAGTCAACAGTTTTCTATTTTACTACTTTTGATGGGACCATCATGCAATAGTCTTCAACCAGGAAGCCAATTGGTCAAGAATGTTCTTGTTATCAACCATCTTTGGCTGGTTTTGTAGGTTTTCAATCAGACTAGAGTGAGGAAGGACCTAAGTAAGTTATGGAGAGCAAATAAATTCCTTATGCAAATTATTTTGGAAATTAGACCATCTGATTGGTTGATGCAATTCTCATTAGGGATGGCCATCGGCCATCGATGTTTATAAACCATCGATGGGTTATGGTCGATGTTCAATAGTTTTTACATCAATGTTTAGTTAAAACGACTAGTTTTGTTTTGCTATTTCCTGGTACACAGAGCAAAGCTCCACCCACGACACCAGTGAAGCCCCGCCCCCATATTCTGATTGGCCCACAGGCCAGTCAGTCAAATGCAATGGATGACCACTGATATGTAACAACATCGATGGCAAAGGCAACAATGGCCATCATTAATACTCATTCAAAACAATCCATTCCGATTGGTTTATGTACTGTCAGTCAACAGTTTTCTATTTTCTATTTTACTACTTTTGATGGGACCATCATGCAATAGTCTTCAACCAGGAAGCCATTTGGTCAAGAATGTTCTTGTTATCAACCATCTTTGGCTGGTTTTGTAGGTTTTCAATCAGACTAGGGTGAGGAAGGACCTAAGTAAGTTATGGAGAGCAAATAAATTCCTTATGCAAATTATTTTGGAAATTAGACCATCTGATTGGTTGATGCAATTCTCATTAGGGATGGCCATCGGCCATCGATGTTTATAAACCATCGATGGGTTATGGTCGATGTTCAATAGTTTTTACATCAATGTTTAGTTAAAACGACTAGTTTTGTTTTGCTATTTCCTGGTACACAGAGCAAAGTTCCTCCCACGACACCAGTGAAGCCCTGCCCCCATATTCTGATTGGCCCACAGGCCAGTCAGTCAAATACAATGGATGACCACTGATATGTAACAACATCGATGGCAAAGGCAACAATGCCCATTATTAATACTCATTCAAAACAATCCATTCCGATTTTTTTATGTACTGTCAGCCAACAGTTTTCTTTATTACTACTTTTGATGGGACCATCATGCAATAGTCTTCAACCAGGAAGCCAATTGGTCAAGAATGTTCTTGTTATCAACCATCTTTGGCTGGTTTTGTAGGTTTTCAATCAGACTAGGGTGAGGAAGGACCTAAGTAAGTTATGGAGAGCAAATAAATTCCTTATGCAAATTAGTTTGGAAATTAGACCATCTGATTGGTTGATGCAATTCTCATTAGGGATGGCCATCGGCCATCTATGTTTATAAACCATCGATGGGTTATGGTCGATGTTCAATAGTTTTTACATCAATGTTTAGTTAAAACAACTAGTTTTGTTTTGCTATTTCCTGGTACACAGAGCAAAGTTCCTCCCACGACACCAGTGAAGCCCTGCCCCCATATTCTGATTGGCCCACAGGCCAGTCAGTCAAATACAATGGATGACCACTGATATGTAACAACATCAATGGCAAAGGCAACAATGGCAATCATTAATACTCATTCAAAACAATGCATTCCGATTTGTTTATGTACTGTCAGTCAACAGTTTTCTATTTTACTACTTTTGATGGGACCATCATGCAATAGTCTTCAACCAGGAAGCCAATTGGTCAAGAATGTTCTTGTTATCAACCATCTTTGGCTGGTTTTGTAGGTTTTCAATCAGACTAGGGTGAGGAAGGACCTAAGTTAGTTATGGAGAGCAAATAAATTCCTTATGCAAATTAGTTTGGAAATTAGACCATCTGATTGGTTGATGCAATTCTCATTAGGGATGGCCATCGGCCATCGGCCATCGATGTTTATAAACCATCGATGGGTTATGGTCGATGTTCAATAGTTTTTACATCAATGTTTAGTTAAAACGACTAGTTTTGTTTTGCTATTTCCTGGTACACAGAGCAAAGCTCCACCCACGACACCAGTGAAGCCCCGCCCCCATATTCTGATTGGCCCACAGGCCAGTCAGTCAAATACAATGGATGACCACTGATATGTAACAACATCGATGGCAAAGGCAACAATGGCCATCATTAATACTCATTCAAAACAATCCATTCCGATTTGTTTATGTACTGTCAGCCAACAGTTTTCTATTTTACTACTTTTGATGGGTCCATCATGCAATAGTCTTCAACCAGGAAGCCATTTGGTCAAGAATGTTCTTGTTATCAACCATCTTTGGCTGGTTTTGTAGGTTTTCAATCAGACTAGGGTGAGGAAGGACCTAAGTAAGTTATGGAGAGCAAATAAATTCCTTATGCAAATTAGTTTGGAAATTAGACCATCTGATTGGTTGATGCAATTCTCATTAGGGATGGCCATCGGCCATCGATGTTTATAAACCATCGATGGGTTATGGTCGATGTTCAATAGTTTTTACATCAATGTTTAGTTAAAACGACTAGTTTTGTTTTACTATTTCCTGGTACACAGAGCAAAGCTCCACCCACGACACCAGTGAAGCCCCGCCCCCATATTCTGATTGGCCCACAGGCCAGTCAGTCAAATACAATGGATGACCACTGATATGTAACAACATCGATGGCAAAGGCAACAATGGCAATCATTAATACTCATTCAAAACAATGCATTCCGATTTGTTTATGTACTGTCAGTCAACAGTTTTCTATTTTACTACTTTTGATGGGACCATCATGCAATAGTCTTCAACCAGGAAGCCAATTGGTCAAGAATGTTCTTGTTATCAACCATCTTTGGCTGGTTTTGTAGGTTTTCAATCAGACTAGGGTGAGGAAGGACCTAAGTAAGTTATGGAGAGCAAATAAATTCCTTATGCAAATTATTTTGGAAATTAGACCATCTGATTGGTTGATGCAATTCTCATTAGGGATGGCCATCGGCCATCGATGTTTATAAACCATCGATGGGTTATGGTCGATGTTCAATAGTTTTTACATCAATGTTTAGTTAAAACGACTAGTTTTGTTTTGCTATTTCCTGGTACACAGAGCAAAGCTCCACCCACGACACCAGTGAAGCCCCGCCCCCATATTCTGATTGGCCCACAGGCCAGTCAGTCAAATGCAATGGATGACCACTGATATGTAACAACATCGATGGCAAAGGCAACAATGGCCATCATTAATACTCATTCAAAACAATCCATTCCGATTGGTTTATGTACTGTCAGTCAACAGTTTTCTATTTTCTATTTTCTATTTTACTACTTTTGATGGGACCATCATGCAATAGTCTTCAACCAGGAAGCCATTTGGTCAAGAATGTTCTTGTTATCAACCATCTTTGGCTGGTTTTGTAGGTTTTCAATCAGACTAGGGTGAGGAAGGACCTAAGTAAGTTATGGAGAGCAAATAAATTCCTTATGCAAATTAGTTTGGAAATTAGGCCATCTGATTGGTTGATGCAATTCTCATTAGGGATGGCCATCGGCCATCGATGTTTATAAACCATCGATGGGTTATGGTCGATGTTCAATAGTTTTTACATCAATGTTTAGTTAAAACGACTAGTTTTGTTTTGCTATTTCCTGGTACACAGAGCAAAGTTCCTCCCACGACACCAGTGAAGCCCTGCCCCCATATTCTGATTGGCCCACAGGCCAGTCAGTCAAATACAATGGATGACCACTGATATGTAACAACATCGATGGCAAAGGCAACAATGCCCATTATTAATACTCATTCAAAACAATCCATTCCGATTTGTTTATGTACTGTCAGCCAACAGTTTTCTTTATTACTACTTTTGATGGGACCATCATGCAATAGTCTTCAACCAGGAAGCCAATTGGTCAGGAATGTTCTTGTTATCAACCATCTTTGGCTGGTTTTGTAGGTTTTCAATCAGACTAGGGTGAGGAAGGACCTAAGTAAGTTATGGAGAGCAAATAAATTCCTTATGCAAATTAGTTTGGAAATTAGACCATCTGATTGGTTGATGCAATTCTCATTAGGGATGGCCATCGGCCATCGATGTTTATAAACCATCGATGGGTTATGGTCGATGTTCAATAGTTTTTACATCAATGTTTAGTTAAAACAACTAGTTTTGTTTTACTATTTCCTGGTACACAGAGCAAAGCTCCACCCACGACACCAGTGAAGCCCCGCCCCCATATTCTGATTGGCCCACAGGCCAGTCAGTCAAATGCAATGGATGACCACTGATATGTAACAACATCGATGGCAAAGGCAACAATGGCCATCATTAATACTCATTCAAAACAATCCATTCCAATTGGTTTATGTACTGTCAGTCAACAGTTTTCTATTTTACTACTTTTGATGGGACCATCATGCAATAGTCTTCAACCAGGAAGCCAATTGGTCAAGAATGTTCTTGTTATCAACCATCTTTGGCTGGTTTTGTAGGTTTTCAATCAGACTAGGGTGAGGAAGGACCTAAGTAAGTTATGGAGAGCAAATAAATTCCTTATGCAAATTAGTTTGGAAATTAGACCATCTGATTGGTTGATGCAATTCTCATTAGGGATGGCCATCGGCCATCGATGTTTATAAACCATCGATGGGTTATGGTCGATGTTCAATAGTTTTTACATCAATGTTTAGTTAAAACGACTAGTTTTGTTTTGCTATTTCCTGGTACACAGAGCAAAGCTCCACCCATGACACCAGTGAAGCCCCGCCCCCATATTCTGATTGGCAAACAGGCCAGTCAGTCAAATGCAATGGATAACCACTGATATGTAACAACATCGATGGCAAAGGCAACAATGGCCATCATTAATACTCATTCAAAACAATCCATTCCGATTGGTTTATGTACTGTCAGTCAACAGTTTTCTATTTTACTACTTTTGATGGGACCATCATGCAATAGTCTTCAACCAGGAAGCCAATTGGTCAAGAATGTTCTTGTTATCAACCATCTTTGGCTGGTTTTGTAGGTTTTCAATCAGACTAGAGTGAGGAAGGACCTAAGTAAGTTATGGAGAGCAAATAAATTCCTTATGCAAATTATTTTGGAAATTAGACCATCTGATTGGTTGATGCAATTCTCATTAGGGATGGCCATCGGCCATCGATGTTTATAAACCATCGATGGGTTATGGTCGATGTTCAATAGTTTTTACATCAATGTTTAGTTAAAACGACTAGTTTTGTTTTGCTATTTCCTGGTACACAGAGCAAAGCTCCACCCACGACACCAGTGAAGCCCCGCCCCCATATTCTGATTGGCCCACAGGCCAGTCAGTCAAATGCAATGGATGACCACTGATATGTAACAACATCGATGGCAAAGGCAACAATGGCCATCATTAATACTCATTCAAAACAATCCATTCCGATTGGTTTATGTACTGTCAGTCAACAGTTTTCTATTTTCTATTTTACTACTTTTGATGGGACCATCATGCAATAGTCTTCAACCAGGAAGCCATTTGGTCAAGAATGTTTTTGTTATCAACCATCTTTGGCTGGTTTTGTAGGTTTTCAATCAGACTAGGGTGAGGAAGGACCTAAGTAAGTTATGGAGAGCAAATAAATTCCTTATGCAAATTATTTTGGAAATTAGACCATCTGATTGGTTGATGCAATTCTCATTAGGGATGGCCATCGGCCATCGATGTTTATAAACCATCGATGGGTTATGGTCGATGTTCAATAGTTTTTACATCAATGTTTAGTTAAAACGACTAGTTTTGTTTTGCTATTTCCTGGTACACAGAGCAAAGTTCCTCCCACGACACCAGTGAAGCCCTGCCCCCATATTCTGATTGGCCCACAGGCCAGTCAGTCAAATACAATGGATGACCACTGATATGTAACAACATCGATGGCAAAGGCAACAATGCCCATTATTAATACTCATTCAAAACAATCCATTCCGATTTTTTTATGTACTGTCAGCCAACAGTTTTCTTTATTACTACTTTTGATGGGACCATCATGCAATAGTCTTCAACCAGGAAGCCAATTGGTCAAGAATGTTCTTGTTATCAACCATCTTTGGCTGGTTTTGTAGGTTTTCAATCAGACTAGGGTGAGGAAGGACCTAAGTAAGTTATGGAGAGCAAATAAATTCCTTATGCAAATTAGTTTGGAAATTAGACCATCTGATTGGTTGATGCAATTCTCATTAGGGATGGCCATCGGCCATCTATGTTTATAAACCATCGATGGGTTATGGTCGATGTTCAATAGTTTTTACATCAATGTTTAGTTAAAACAACTAGTTTTGTTTTGCTATTTCCTGGTACACAGAGCAAAGTTCCTCCCACGACACCAGTGAAGCCCTGCCCCCATATTCTGATTGGCCCACAGGCCAGTCAGTCAAATACAATGGATGACCACTGATATGTAACAACATCAATGGCAAAGGCAACAATGGCAATCATTAATACTCATTCAAAACAATGCATTCCGATTTGTTTATGTACTGTCAGTCAACAGTTTTCTATTTTACTACTTTTGATGGGACCATCATGCAATAGTCTTCAACCAGGAAGCCAATTGGTCAAGAATGTTCTTGTTATCAACCATCTTTGGCTGGTTTTGTAGGTTTTCAATCAGACTAGGGTGAGGAAGGACCTAAGTTAGTTATGGAGAGCAAATAAATTCCTTATGCAAATTAGTTTGGAAATTAGACCATCTGATTGGTTGATGCAATTCTCATTAGGGATGGCCATCGGCCATCGGCCATCGATGTTTATAAACCATCGATGGGTTATGGTCGATGTTCAATAGTTTTTACATCAATGTTTAGTTAAAACGACTAGTTTTGTTTTGCTATTTCCTGGTACACAGAGCAAAGCTCCACCCACGACACCAGTGAAGCCCCGCCCCCATATTCTGATTGGCCCACAGGCCAGTCAGTCAAATGCAATGGATGACCACTGATATGTAACAACATCGATGGCAAAGGCAACAATGGCCATCATTAATACTCATTCAAAACAATCCATTCCAATTGGTTTATGTACTGTCAGTCAACAGTTTTCTATTTTACTACTTTTGATGGGACCATCATGCAATAGTCTTCAACCAGGAAGCCAATTGGTCAAGAATGTTCTTGTTATCAACCATCTTTGGCTGGTTTTGTAGGTTTTCAATCAGACTAGGGTGAGGAAGGACCTAAGTAAGTTATGGAGAGCAAATAAATTCCTTATGCAAATTAGTTTGGAAATTAGACCATCTGATTGGTTGATGCAATTCTCATTAGGGATGGCCATCGGCCATCGATGTTTATAAACCATCGATGGGTTATGGTCGATGTTCAATAGTTTTTACATCAATGTTTAGTTAAAACGACTAGTTTTGTTTTGCTATTTCCTGGTACACAGAGCAAAGCTCCACCCATGACACCAGTGAAGCCCCGCCCCCATATTCTGATTGGCCCACAGGCCAGTCAGTCAAATGCAATGGATAACCACTGATATGTAACAACATCGATGGCAAAGGCAACAATGGCCATCATTAATACTCATTCAAAACAATCCATTCCGATTGGTTTATGTACTGTCAGTCAACAGTTTTCTATTTTACTACTTTTGATGGGACCATCATGCAATAGTCTTCAACCAGTAAGCCAATTGGTCAAGAATGTTCTTGTTATCAACCATCTTTGGCTGGTTTTGGAGGTTTTCAATCAGACTAGGGTGAGGAAGGACCTAAGTAAGTTATGGAGAGCAAATAAATTCCTTATGCAAATTAGTTTGGAAATTAGACCATCTGATTGGTTGATGCAATTCTCATTAGGGATGGCCATCGGCCATCGATGTTTATAAACCATCGATGGGTTATGGTCGATGTTCAATAGTTCTTACATCAATGTTTAGTTAAAACGACTAGTTTTGTTTTGCTATTTCCTGGTACACAGAGCAAAGTTCCTCCCACGACACCAGTGAAGCCCTGCCCCCATATTCTGATTGGCCCACAGGCCAGTCAGTCAAATACAATGGATGACCACTGATATGTAACAACATCGATGGCAAAGGCAACAATGGCAATCATTAATACTCATTCAAAACAATGCATTCCGATTTGTTTATGTACTGTCAGTCAACAGTTTTCTATTTTACTACTTTTGATGGGACCATCATGCAATAGTCTTCAACCAGGAAGCCAATTGGTCAAGAATGTTCTTGTTATCAACCATCTTTGGCTGGTTTTGTAGGTTTTCAATCAGACTAGGGTGAGGAAGGACCTAAGTAAGTTATGGAGAGCAAATAAATTCCTTATGCAAATTATTTTGGAAATTAGACCATCTGATTGGTTGATGCAATTCTCATTAGGGATGGCCATCGGCCATCGATGTTTATAAACCATCGATGGGTTATGGTCGATGTTCAATAGTTTTTACATCAATGTTTAGTTAAAACGACTAGTTTTGTTTTGCTATTTCCTGGTACACAGAGCAAAGCTCCACCCACGACACCAGTGAAGCCCCGCCCCCATATTCTGATTGGCCCACAGGCCAGTCAGTCAAATGCAATGGATGACCACTGATATGTAACAACATCGATGGCAAAGGCAACAATGGCCATCATTAATACTCATTCAAAACAATCCATTCCGATTGGTTTATGTACTGTCAGTCAACAGTTTTCTATTTTCTATTTTACTACTTTTGATGGGACCATCATGCAATAGTCTTCAACCAGGAAGCCATTTGGTCAAGAATGTTCTTGTTATCAACCATCTTTGGCTGGTTTTGTAGGTTTTCAATCAGACTAGGGTGAGGAAGGACCTAAGTAAGTTATGGAGAGCAAATAAATTCCTTATGCAAATTAGTTTGGAAATTAGGCCATCTGATTGGTTGATGCAATTCTCATTAGGGATGGCCATCGGCCATCGATGTTTATAAACCATCGATGGGTTATGGTCGATGTTCAATAGTTTTTACATCAATGTTTAGTTAAAACGACTAGTTTTGTTTTGCTATTTCCTGGTACACAGAGCAAAGTTCCTCCCACGACACCAGTGAAGCCCTGCCCCCATATTCTGATTGGCCCACAGGCCAGTCAGACAAATACAATGGATGACCACTGATATGTAACAACATCGATGGCAAAGGCAACAATGCCCATTATTAATACTCATTCAAAACAATCCATTCCGATTTGTTTATGTACTGTCAGCCAACAGTTTTCTTTATTACTACTTTTGATGGGACCATCATGCAATAGTCTTCAACCAGGAAGCCAATTGGTCAAGAATGTTCTTGTTATCAACCATCTTTGGCTGGTTTTGTAGGTTTTCAATCAGACTAGGGTGAGGAAGGACCTAAGTAAGTTATGGAGAGCAAATAAATTCCTTATGCAAATTAGTTTGGAAATTAGACCATCTGATTGGTTGATGCAATTCTCATTAGGGATGGCCATCGGCCATCGATGTTTATAAACCATCGATGGGTTATGGTCGATGTTCAATAGTTTTTACATCAATGTTTAGTTAAAACAACTAGTTTTGTTTTACTATTTCCTGGTACACAGAGCAAAGCTCCACCCACGACACCAGTGAAGCCCCGCCCCCATATTCTGATTGGCCCACAGGCCAGTCAGTCAAATGCAATGGATGACCACTGATATGTAACAACATCGATGGCAAAGGCAACAATGGCAATCATTAATACTCATTCAAAACAATGCATTCCGATTTGTTTATGTACTGTCAGTCAACAGTTTTCTATTTTACTACTTTTGATGGGACCATCATGCAATAGTCTTCAACCAGGAAGCCAATTGGTCAAGAATGTTCTTGTTATCAACCATCTTTGGCTGGTTTTTTAGGTTTTCAATCAGACTAGGGTGAGGAAGGACCTAAGTAAGTTATGGAGAGCAAATAAATTCCTTATGCAAATTAGTTTGGAAATTAGACCATCTGATTGGTTGATGCAATTCTCATTAGGGATGGCCATCGGCCATCGATGTTTATAAACCATCGATGGGTTATGGTCGATGTTCAATAGTTTTTACATCAATGTTTAGTTAAAACGACTAGTTTTGTTTTACTATTTCCTGGTACACAGAGCAAAGCTCCACCCACGACACCAGTGAAGCCCCGCCCCCATATTCTGATTGGCCCACAGGCCAGTCAGTCAAATACAATGGATGACCACTGAAATGTAACAACATCGATGGCAAAGGCAACAATGGCAATCATTAATACTCATTCAAAACAATCCATTCCGATTTGTTTATGTACTGTCAGTCAACAGTTTTCTATTTTACTACTTTTGATGGGACCATCATGCAATAGTCTTCAACCAGGAAGCCAATTGGTCAAGAATGTTCTTGTTATCAACCATCTTTGGCTGGTTTTGTAGGTTTTCAATCAGACTAGGGTGAGGAAGGACCTAAGTAAGTTATGGAGAGCAAATAAATTCCTTATGCAAATTAGTTTGGAAATTAGACCATCTGATTGGTTGATGCAATTCTCATTAGGGATGGCCATCGGCCATCGATGTTTATAAACCATCGATGGGTTATGGTCGATGTTCAATAGTTTTTACATCAATGTTTAGTTAAAACGACTAGTTTTGTTTTACTATTTCCTGGTACACAGAGCAAAGCTCCACCCACGACACCAGTGAAGCCCCGCCCCCATATTCTGATTGGCCCACAGGCCAGTCAGTCAAATACAATGGATGACCACTGAAATGTAACAACATCGATGGCAAAGGCAACAATGGCAATCATTAATACTCATTCAAAACAATCCATTCCGATTTGTTTATGTACTGTCAGCCAACAGTTTTCTATTTTACTACTTTTGATGGGACCATCATGCAATAGTCTTCAACCAGGAAGCCAATTGGTCAAGAATGTTCTTGTTATCAACCATCTTTGGCTGGTTTTGTAGGTTTTCAATCAGACTAGGGTGAGGAAGGACCTAAGTAAGTTATGGAGAGCAAATAAATTCCTTATGCAAATTAGTTTGGAAATTAGACCATCTGATTGGTTGATGCAATTCTCATTAGGGATGGCCTTCGGCCATCGATGTTTATAAACCATCGATGGGTTGTGGTCGATGTTCAATAGTTTTTACATCAATGTTTAGTTAAAACGACTAGTTTTGTTTTACTATTTCCTGGTACACAGAGCAAAGCTCCACCCACGACACCAGTGAAGCCCCGCCCCCATATTCTGATTGGCCCACAGGCCAGTCAGTCAAATACAATGGATGACCACTGATATGTAACAACATCGATGGCAAAGGCAACAATGGCCATCATTAATACTCATTCAAAACAATCCATTCCGATTTGTTTATGTACTGTCAGTCAACAGTTTTCTATTTTACTACTTTTGATGGGATCATCATGCAATAGTCTTCAACCAGGAAGCCAATCGGTCAAGAATGTTCTTGTTATCAACCAACTTTGGCTGGTTTTGTAGGTTTTCAATCAGACTAGGGTGAGGAAGGACCTAAGTAAGTTATGGAGAGCAAATAAATTCCTTATGCAAATTATTTTGGAAATTAGACCATCTGATTGGTTGATGCAATTCTCATTAGGGATGGCCATCGGCCATCGATGTTTATAAACCATCGATGGGTTATGGTCGATGTACAATAGTTTTTACATCAATGTTTAGTTAAAACGACTAGTTTTGTTTTGCTATTTCCTGGTACACAGAGCAAAGCTCCACCCACGACACCAGTGAAGCCCCGCCCCCATATTCTGATTGGCCCACAGGCCAGTCAGTCAAATGCAATGGATGACCACTGATATGTAACAACATCGATGGCAAAGGCAACAATGGCCATCATTAATACTCATTCAAAACAATCCATTCCGATTGGTTTATGTACTGTCAGTCAACAGTTTTCTATTTTCTATTTTACTACTTTTGATGGGACCATCATGCAATAGTCTTCAACCAGGAAGCCAATCGGTCAAGAATGTTCTTGTTATCAACCAACTTTGGCTGGTTTTGTAGGTTTTCAATCAGACTAGGGTGAGGAAGGACCTAAGTTAGTTATGGAGAGCAAATAAATTCCTTATGCAAATTAGTTTGGAAATTAGACCATCTGATTGGTTGATGCAATTCTCATTAGGGATTGCCATCGGCCATCAATGTTTATAAACCATCGATGGGTTATGGTCGATGTTCAATAGTTTTTACATCAATGTTTAGTTAAAACGACTAGTTTTGTTTTGCTATTTCCTGGTACACAGAGCAAAGCTCCACCCACAACACCAGTGAAGCCCCGCCCCCATATTCTGATTGGCCCACAGGCCAGTCAGTCAAATGCAATGGATGACCACTGATATGTAACAACATCGATGGCAAAGGCAACAATGGCCATCATTAATACTCGTTCAAAACAATCCATTCCAATTGGTTTATGTACTGTCAGTCAACAGTTTTCTATTTTACTACTTTTGATGGGACCATCATGCAATAGTCTTCAACCAGGAAGCCAATTGGTCAAGAATGTTCTTGTTATCAACCATCTTTGGCTGGCTTTGTAGGTTTTCAATCAGACTAGGGTGAGGAAGGACCTAAGTAAGTTATGGAGAGCAAATAAATTCCTTATGCAAATTAGTTTGGAAATTAGACCATCTGATTGGTTGATGCAATTCTCATTAGGGATGGCCATCGGCCATCGATGTTTATAAACCATCGATGGGTTATGGTCGATGTTCAATAGTTTTTACATCAATGTTTAGTTAAAACGACTAGTTTTGTTTTACTATTTCCTGGTACACAGAGCAAAGCTCCACCCACGACACCAGTGAAGCCCCGCCCCCATATTCTGATTGGCCCACAGGCCAGTCAGTCAAATGCAATGGATGACCACTGATATGTAACAACATCGATGGCAAAGGCAACAATGGCCATCATTAATACTCATTCAAAACAATCCATTCCAATTGGTTTATGTACTGTCAGTCAACAGTTTTCTATTTTACTACTTTTGATGGGACCATCATGCAATAGTCTTCAACCAGGAAGCCAATTGGTCAAGAATGTTCTTGTTATCAACCATCTTTGGCTGGTTTTGTAGGTTTTCAATCAGACTAGGGTGAGGAAGGACCTAAGTAAGTTATGGAGAGCAAATAAATTCCTTATGCAAATTAGTTTGGAAATTAGACCATCTGATTGGTTGATGCAATTCTCATTAGGGATGGCCATCGGCCATCGATGTTTATAAACCATCGATGGGTTATGGTCGATGTTCAATAGTTCTTACATCAATGTTTAGTTAAAACGACTAGTTTTGTTTTGCTATTTCCTGGTACACAGAGCAAAGTTCCTCCCACGACACCAGTGAAGCCCTGCCCCCATATTCTGATTGGCCCACAGGCCAGTCAGTCAAATACAATGGATGACCACTGATATGTAACAACATCAATGGCAAAGGCAACAATGGCAATCATTAATACTCATTCAAAACAATGCATTCCGATTTGTTTATGTACTGTCAGTCAACAGTTTTCTATTTTACTACTTTTGATGGGACCATCATGCAATAGTCTTCAACCAGGAAGCCAATTGGTCAAGAATGTTCTTGTTATCAACCATCTTTGGCTGGTTTTGTAGGTTTTCAATCAGACTAGGGTGAGGAAGGACCTAAGTAAGTTATGGAGAGCAAATAAATTCCTTATGCAAATTAGTTTGGAAATTAGACCATCTGATTGGTTTATGCAATTCTCATTAGGGATGGCCATCGGCCATCGATGTTTATAAACCATCGATGGGTTATGGTCGATGTTCAATAGTTTTTACATCAATGTTTAGTTAAAACGACTAGTTTTTTTTTGCTATTTCCTGGTACACAGAGCAAAGCTCCACCCACGACACCAGTGAAGCCCCGCCCCCATATTCTGATTGGCCCACAGGCCAGTCAGTCAAATACAATGGATGACCACTGATATGTAACAACATCGATGGCAAAGGCAACAATGGCCATCATTAATACTCATTCAAAACAATCCATTCCGATTTGTTTATGTACTGTCAGCCAACAGTTTTCTATTTTACTACTTTTGATGGGTCCATCATGCAATAGTCTTCAACCAGGAAGCCATTTGGTCAAGAATGTTCTTGTTATCAACCATCTTTGGCTGGTTTTGTAGGTTTTCAATCAGACTAGGGTGAGGAAGGACCTAAGTAAGTTATGGAGAGCAAATAAATTCCTTATGCAAATTAGTTTGGAAATTAGACCATCTGATTGGTTGATGCAATTCTCATTAGGGATGGCCATCGGCCATCGATGTTTATAAACCATCGATGGGTTATGGTCGATGTTCAATAGTTTTTACATCAATGTTTAGTTAAAACGACTAGTTTTGTTTTACTATTTCCTGGTACACAGAGCAAAGCTCCACCCACGACACCAGTGAAGCCCCGCCCCCATATTCTGATTGGCCCACAGGCCAGTCAGTCAAATACAATGGATGACCACTGATATGTAACAACATCGATGGCAAAGGCAACAATGGCAATCATTAATACTCATTCAAAACAATGCATTCCGATTTGTTTATGTACTGTCAGTCAACAGTTTTCTATTTTACTACTTTTGATGGGACCATCATGCAATAGTCTTCAACCAGGAAGCCAATTGGTCAAGAATGTTCTTGTTATCAACCATCTTTGGCTGGTTTTGTAGGTTTTCAATCAGACTAGGGTGAGGAAGGACCTAAGTAAGTTATGGAGAGCAAATAAATTCCTTATGCAAATTATTTTGGAAATTAGACCATCTGATTGGTTGATGCAATTCTCATTAGGGATGGCCATCGGCCATCGATGTTTATAAACCATCGATGGGTTATGGTCGATGTTCAATAGTTTTTACATCAATGTTTAGTTAAAACGACTAGTTTTGTTTTGCTATTTCCTGGTACACAGAGCAAAGCTCCACCCACGACACCAGTGAAGCCCCGCCCCCATATTCTGATTGGCCCACAGGCCAGTCAGTCAAATGCAATGGATGACCACTGATATGTAACAACATCGATGGCAAAGGCAACAATGGCCATCATTAATACTCATTCAAAACAATCCATTCCGATTGGTTTATGTACTGTCAGTCAACAGTTTTCTATTTTCTATTTTACTACTTTTGATGGGACCATCATGCAATAGTCTTCAACCAGGAAGCCATTTGGTCAAGAATGTTCTTGTTATCAACCATCTTTGGCTGGTTTTGTAGGTTTTCAATCAGACTAGGGTGAGGAAGGACCTAAGTAAGTTATGGAGAGCAAATAAATTCCTTATGCAAATTAGTTTGGAAATTAGGCCATCTGATTGGTTGATGCAATTCTCATTAGGGATGGCCATCGGCCATCGATGTTTATAAACCATCGATGGGTTATGGTCGATGTTCAATAGTTTTTACATCAATGTTTAGTTAAAACGACTAGTTTTGTTTTGCTATTTCCTGGTACACAGAGCAAAGCTCCACCCATGACACCAGTGAAGCCCCGCCCCCATATTCTGATTGGCCCACAGGCCAGTCAGTCAAATGCAATGGATAACCACTGATATGTAACAACATCGATGGCAAAGGCAACAATGGCCATCATTAATACTCATTCAAAACAATCCATTCCGATTGGTTTATGTACTGTCAGTCAACAGTTTTCTATTTTACTACTTTTGATGGGACCATCATGCAATAGTCTTCAACCAGTAAGCCAATTGGTCAAGAATGTTCTTGTTATCAACCATCTTTGGCTGGTTTTGTAGGTTTTCAATCAGACTAGGGTGAGGAAGGACCTAAGTAAGTTATGGAGAGCAAATAAATTCCTTATGCAAATTAGTTTGGAAATTAGACCATCTGATTGGTTGATGCAATTCTCATTAGGGATGGCCATCGGCCATCGATGTTTATAAACCATCGATGGGTTATGGTCGATGTTCAATAGTTTTTACATCAATGTTTAGTTAAAACGACTAGTTTTGTTTTACTATTTCCTGGTACACAGAGCAAAGCTCCACCCACGACACCAGTGAAGCCCCGCCCCCATATTCTGATTGGCCCACAGGCCAGTCAGTCAAATACAATGGATGACCACTGAAATGTAACAACATCGATGGCAAAGGCAACAATGGCAATCATTAATACTCATTCAAAACAATCCATTCCGATTTGTTTATGTACTGTCAGCCAACAGTTTTCTATTTTACTACTTTTGATGGGACCATCATGCAATAGTCTTCAACCAGGAAGCCAATTGGTCAAGAATGTTCTTGTTATCAACCATCTTTGGCTGGTTTTGTAGGTTTTCAATCAGACTAGGGTGAGGAAGGACCTAAGTAAGTTATGGAGAGCAAATAAATTCCTTATGCAAATTAGTTTGGAAATTAGACCATCTGATTGGTTGATGCAATTCTCATTAGGGATGGCCATCGATGTTTATAAACCATCGATGGGTTATGGTCGATGTTCAATAGTTTTTACATCAATGTTTAGTTAAAACGACTAGTTTTGTTTTGCTATTTCCTGGTACACAGAGCAAAGCTCCACCCACGACACCAGTGAAGCCCCGCCCCCATATTCTGATTGGCCCACAGGCCAGTCAGTCAAATGCAATGGATGACCACTGATATGTAACAACATCGATGGCAAAGGCAACAATGGCCATCATTAATACTCATTCAAAACAATCCATTCCGATTGGTTTATGTACTGTCAGTCAACAGTTTTCTATTTTCTATTTTACTACTTTTGATGGGACCATCATGCAATAGTCTTCAACCAGGAAGCCAATTGGTCAAGAATGTTCTTGTTATAAACCATCTTTGGCTGGTTTTGTAGGTTTTCAATCAGACTAGGGTGAGGAAGGACCTAAGTAAGTTATGGAGAGCAAATAAATTCCTTATGCAAATTAGTTTGGAAATTAGACCATCTGATTGGTTGATGCAATTCTCATTAGGGATGGCCTTCGGCCATCGATGTTTATAAACCATCGATGGGTTGTGGTCGATGTTCAATAGTTTTTACATCAATGTTTAGTTAAAACGACTAGTTTTGTTTTACTATTTCCTGGTACACAGAGCAAAGCTCCACCCACGACACCAGTGAAGCCCCGCCCCCATATTCTGATTGGCCCACAGGCCAGTCAGTCAAATACAATGGATGACCACTGATATGTAACAACATCGATGGCAAAGGCAACAATGGCCATCATTAATACTCATTCAAAACAATCCATTCCGATTTGTTTATGTACTGTCAGTCAACAGTTTTCTATTTTACTACTTTTGATGGGATCATCATGCAATAGTCTTCAACCAGGAAGCCAATCGGTCAAGAATGTTCTTGTTATCAACCAACTTTGGCTGGTTTTGTAGGTTTTCAATCAGACTAGGGTGAGGAAGGACCTAAGTAAGTTATGGAGAGCAAATAAATTCCTTATGCAAATTATTTTGGAAATTAGACCATCTGATTGGTTGATGCAATTCTCATTAGGGATGGCCATCGGCCATCGATGTTTATAAACCATCGATGGGTTATGGTCGATGTTCAATAGTTTTTACATCAATGTTTAGTTAAAACGACTAGTTTTGTTTTGCTATTTCCTGGTACACAGAGCAAAGCTCCACCCACGACACCAGTGAAGCCCCGCCCCCATATTCTGATTGGCCCACAGGCCAGTCAGTCAAATGCAATGGATGACCACTGATATGTAACAACATCGATGGCAAAGGCAACAATGGCCATCATTAATACTCATTCAAAACAATCCATTCCGATTGGTTTATGTACTGTCAGTCAACAGTTTTCTATTTTCTATTTTACTACTTTTGATGGGACCATCATGCAATAGTCTTCAACCAGGAAGCCAATTGGTCAAGAATGTTCTTGTTATAAACCATCTTTGGCTGGTTTTGTAGGTTTTCAATCAGACTAGGGTGAGGAAGGACCTAAGTAAGTTATGGAGAGCAAATAAATTCCTTATGCAAATTAGTTTGGAAATTAGACCATCTGATTGGTTGATGCAATTCTCATTAGGGATGGCCTTCGGCCATCGATGTTTATAAACCATCGATGGGTTGTGGTCGATGTTCAATAGTTTTTACATCAATGTTTAGTTAAAACGACTAGTTTTGTTTTACTATTTCCTGGTACACAGAGCAAAGCTCCACCCACGACACCAGTGAAGCCCCGCCCCCATATTCTGATTGGCCCACAGGCCAGTCAGTCAAATACAATGGATGACCACTGATATGTAACAACATCGATGGCAAAGGCAACAATGGCCATCATTAATACTCATTCAAAACAATCCATTCCGATTTGTTTATGTACTGTCAGTCAACAGTTTTCTATTTTACTACTTTTGATGGGATCATCATGCAATAGTCTTCAACCAGGAAGCCAATCGGTCAAGAATGTTCTTGTTATCAACCAACTTTGGCTGGTTTTGTAGGTTTTCAATCAGACTAGGGTGAGGAAGGACCTAAGTAAGTTATGGAGAGCAAATAAATTCCTTATGCAAATTATTTTGGAAATTAGACCATCTGATTGGTTGATGCAATTCTCATTAGGGATGGCCATCGGCCATCGATGTTTATAAACCATCGATGGGTTATGGTCGATGTACAATAGTTTTTACATCAATGTTTAGTTAAAACGACTAGTTTTGTTTTGCTATTTCCTGGTACACAGAGCAAAGCTCCACCCACGACACCAGTGAAGCCCCGCCCCCATATTCTGATTGGCCCACAGGCCAGTCAGTCAAATGCAATGGATGACCACTGATATGTAACAACATCGATGGCAAAGGCAACAATGGCCATCATTAATACTCATTCAAAACAATCCATTCCGATTGGTTTATGTACTGTCAGTCAACAGTTTTCTATTTTCTATTTTACTACTTTTGATGGGACCATCATGCAATAGTCTTCAACCAGGAAGCCAATCGGTCAAGAATGTTCTTGTTATCAACCAACTTTGGCTGGTTTTGTAGGTTTTCAATCAGACTAGGGTGAGGAAGGACCTAAGTTAGTTATGGAGAGCAAATAAATTCCTTATGCAAATTAGTTTGGAAATTAGACCATCTGATTGGTTGATGCAATTCTCATTAGGGATTGCCATCGGCCATCGATGTTTATAAACCATCGATGGGTTATGGTCGATGTTCAATAGTTTTTACATCAATGTTTAGTTAAAACGACTAGTTTTGTTTTACTATTTCCTGGTACACAGAGCAAAGCTCCACCCACGACACCAGTGAAGCCCCGCCCCCATATTCTGATTGGCCCACAGGCCAGTCAGTCAAATACAATGGATGACCACTGATATGTAACAACATCGATGGCAAAGGCAACAATGGCCATCATTAATACTCATTCAAAACAATCCATTCCGATTTGTTTATGTACTGTCAGTCAACAGTTTTCTATTTTACTACTTTTGATGGGATCATCATGCAATAGTCTTCAACCAGGAAGCCAATCGGTCAAGAATGTTCTTGTTATCAACCAACTTTGGCTGGTTTTGTAGGTTTTCAATCAGACTAGGGTGAGGAAGGACCTAAGTAAGTTATGGAGAGCAAATAAATTCCTTATGCAAATTATTTTGGAAATTAGACCATCTGATTGGTTGATGCAATTCTCATTAGGGATGGCCATCGGCCATCGATGTTTATAAACCATCGATGGGTTATGGTCGATGTACAATAGTTTTTACATCAATGTTTAGTTAAAACGACTAGTTTTGTTTTGCTATTTCCTGGTACACAGAGCAAAGCTCCACCCACGACACCAGTGAAGCCCCGCCCCCATATTCTGATTGGCCCACAGGCCAGTCAGTCAAATGCAATGGATGACCACTGATATGTAACAACATCGATGGCAAAGGCAACAATGGCCATCATTAATACTCATTCAAAACAATCCATTCCGATTGGTTTATGTACTGTCAGTCAACAGTTTTCTATTTTCTATTTTACTACTTTTGATGGGACCATCATGCAATAGTCTTCAACCAGGAAGCCAATCGGTCAAGAATGTTCTTGTTATCAACCAACTTTGGCTGGTTTTGTAGGTTTTCAATCAGACTAGGGTGAGGAAGGACCTAAGTTAGTTATGGAGAGCAAATAAATTCCTTATGCAAATTAGTTTGGAAATTAGACCATCTGATTGGTTGATGCAATTCTCATTAGGGATTGCCATCGGCCATCGATGTTTATAAACCATCGATGGGTTATGGTCGATGTTCAATAGTTTTTACATCAATGTTTAGTTAAAACGACTAGTTTTGTTTTGCTATTTCCTGGTACACAGAGCAAAGCTCCACCCACAACACCAGTGAAGCCCCGCCCCCATATTCTGATTGGCCCACAGGCCAGTCAGTCAAATGCAATGGATGACCACTGATATGTAACAACATCGATGGCAAAGGCAACAATGGCCATCATTAATACTCATTCAAAACAATCCATTCCAATTGGTTTATGTACTGTCAGTCAACAGTTTTCTATTTTACTACTTTTGATGGGACCATCATGCAATAGTCTTCAACCAGGAAGCCAATTGGTCAAGAATGTTCTTGTTATCAACCATCTTTGGCTGGTTTTGTAGGTTTTCAATCAGACTAGGGTGAGGAAGGACCTAAGTAAGTTATGGAGAGCAAATAAATTCCTTATGCAAATTAGTTTGGAAATTAGACCATCTGATTGGTTGATGCAATTCTCATTAGGGATGGCCATCGGCCATCGATGTTTATAAACCATCGATGGGTTATGGTCGATGTTCAATAGTTCTTACATCAATGTTTAGTTAAAACGACTAGTTTTGTTTTGCTATTTCCTGGTACACAGAGCAAAGTTCCTCCCACGACACCAGTGAAGCCCTGCCCCCATATTCTGATTGGCCCACAGGCCAGTCAGTCAAATACAATGGATGACCACTGATATGTAACAACATCAATGGCAAAGGCAACAATGGCAATCATTAATACTCATTCAAAACAATGCATTCCGATTTGTTTATGTACTGTCAGTCAACAGTTTTCTATTTTACTACTTTTGATGGGACCATCATGCAATAGTCTTCAACCAGGAAGCCAATTGGTCAAGAATGTTCTTGTTATCAACCATCTTTGGCTGGTTTTGTAGGTTTTCAATCAGACTAGGGTGAGGAAGGACCTAAGTAAGTTATGGAGAGCAAATAAATTCCTTATGCAAATTAGTTTGGAAATTAGACCATCTGATTGGTTTATGCAATTCTCATTAGGGATGGCCATCGGCCATCGATGTTTATAAACCATCGATGGGTTATGGTCGATGTTCAATAGTTTTTACATCAATGTTTAGTTAAAACGACTAGTTTTTTTTTGCTATTTCCTGGTACACAGAGCAAAGCTCCACCCACGACACCAGTGAAGCCCCGCCCCCATATTCTGATTGGCCCACAGGCCAGTCAGTCAAATACAATGGATGACCACTGATATGTAACAACATCGATGGCAAAGGCAACAATGGCCATCATTAATACTCATTCAAAACAATCCATTCCGATTTGTTTATGTACTGTCAGCCAACAGTTTTCTATTTTACTACTTTTGATGGGTCCATCATGCAATAGTCTTCAACCAGGAAGCCATTTGGTCAAGAATGTTCTTGTTATCAACCATCTTTGGCTGGTTTTGTAGGTTTTCAATCAGACTAGGGTGAGGAAGGACCTAAGTAAGTTATGGAGAGCAAATAAATTCCTTATGCAAATTAGTTTGGAAATTAGACCATCTGATTGGTTGATGCAATTCTCATTAGGGATGGCCATCGGCCATCGATGTTTATAAACCATCGATGGGTTATGGTCGATGTTCAATAGTTTTTACATCAATGTTTAGTTAAAACGACTAGTTTTGTTTTACTATTTCCTGGTACACAGAGCAAAGCTCCACCCACGACACCAGTGAAGCCCCGCCCCCATATTCTGATTGGCCCACAGGCCAGTCAGTCAAATACAATGGATGACCACTGATATGTAACAACATCGATGGCAAAGGCAACAATGGCAATCATTAATACTCATTCAAAACAATGCATTCCGATTTGTTTATGTACTGTCAGTCAACAGTTTTCTATTTTACTACTTTTGATGGGACCATCATGCAATAGTCTTCAACCAGGAAGCCAATTGGTCAAGAATGTTCTTGTTATCAACCATCTTTGGCTGGTTTTGTAGGTTTTCAATCAGACTAGGGTGAGGAAGGACCTAAGTAAGTTATGGAGAGCAAATAAATTCCTTATGCAAATTATTTTGGAAATTAGACCATCTGATTGGTTGATGCAATTCTCATTAGGGATGGCCATCGGCCATCGATGTTTATAAACCATCGATGGGTTATGGTCGATGTTCAATAGTTTTTACATCAATGTTTAGTTAAAACGACTAGTTTTGTTTTGCTATTTCCTGGTACACAGAGCAAAGCTCCACCCACGACACCAGTGAAGCCCCGCCCCCATATTCTGATTGGCCCACAGGCCAGTCAGTCAAATGCAATGGATGACCACTGATATGTAACAACATCGATGGCAAAGGCAACAATGGCCATCATTAATACTCATTCAAAACAATCCATTCCGATTGGTTTATGTACTGTCAGTCAACAGTTTTCTATTTTCTATTTTACTACTTTTGATGGGACCATCATGCAATAGTCTTCAACCAGGAAGCCATTTGGTCAAGAATGTTCTTGTTATCAACCATCTTTGGCTGGTTTTGTAGGTTTTCAATCAGACTAGGGTGAGGAAGGACCTAAGTAAGTTATGGAGAGCAAATAAATTCCTTATGCAAATTAGTTTGGAAATTAGGCCATCTGATTGGTTGATGCAATTCTCATTAGGGATGGCCATCGGCCATCGATGTTTATAAACCATCGATGGGTTATGGTCGATGTTCAATAGTTTTTACATCAATGTTTAGTTAAAACGACTAGTTTTGTTTTGCTATTTCCTGGTACACAGAGCAAAGCTCCACCCATGACACCAGTGAAGCCCCGCCCCCATATTCTGATTGGCCCACAGGCCAGTCAGTCAAATGCAATGGATAACCACTGATATGTAACAACATCGATGGCAAAGGCAACAATGGCCATCATTAATACTCATTCAAAACAATCCATTCCGATTGGTTTATGTACTGTCAGTCAACAGTTTTCTATTTTACTACTTTTGATGGGACCATCATGCAATAGTCTTCAACCAGTAAGCCAATTGGTCAAGAATGTTCTTGTTATCAACCATCTTTGGCTGGTTTTGTAGGTTTTCAATCAGACTAGGGTGAGGAAGGACCTAAGTAAGTTATGGAGAGCAAATAAATTCCTTATGCAAATTAGTTTGGAAAATAGACCATCTGATTGGTTGATGCAATTCTCATTAGGGATGGCCATCGGCCATCGATGTTTATAAACCATCGATGGGTTATGGTCGATGTTCAATAGTTCTTACATCAATGTTTAGTTAAAACGACTAGTTTTGTTTTGCTATTTCCTGGTACACAGAGCAAAGTTCCTCCCACGACACCAGTGAAGCCCTGCCCCCATATTCTGATTGGCCCACAGGCCAGTCAGTCAAATACAATGGATGACCACTGATATGTAACAACATCGATGGCAAAGGCAACAATGGCAATCATTAATACTCATTCAAAACAATGCATTCCGATTTGTTTATGTACTGTCAGTCAACAGTTTTCTATTTTACTACTTTTGATGGGACCATCATGCAATAGTCTTCAACCAGGAAGCCAATTGGTCAAGAATGTTCTTGTTATCAACCATCTTTGGCTGGTTTTGTAGGTTTTCAATCAGACTAGGGTGAGGAAGGACCTAAGTAAGTTATGGAGAGCAAATAAATTCCTTATGCAAATTATTTTGGAAATTAGACCATCTGATTGGTTGATGCAATTCTCATTAGGGATGGCCATCGGCCATCGATGTTTATAAACCATCGATGGGTTATGGTCGATGTTCAATAGTTTTTACATCAATGTTTAGTTAAAACGACTAGTTTTGTTTTGCTATTTCCTGGTACACAGAGCAAAGCTCCACCCACGACACCAGTGAAGCCCCGCCCCCATATTCTGATTGGCCCACAGGCCAGTCAGTCAAATGCAATGGATGACCACTGATATGTAACAACATCGATGGCAAAGGCAACAATGGCCATCATTAATACTCATTCAAAACAATCGATTCCGATTGGTTTATGTACTGTCAGTCAACAGTTTTCTATTTTCTATTTTACTACTTTTGATGGGACCATCATGCAATAGTCTTCAACCAGGAAGCCAATTGGTCAAGAATGTTCTTGTTATCAACCATCTTTGACTGGTTTTGTAGGTTTTCAATCAGACTAGGGTGAGGAAGGACCTAAGTAAGTTATGGAGAGCAAATAAATTCCTTATGCAAATTAGTTTGGAAATTAGACCATCTGATTGGTTGATGCAATTCTCATTAGGGATGGCCATCGGCCATCGATGTTTATAAACCATCGATGGGTTATGGTCGATGTTCAATAGTTTTTACATCAATGTTTAGTTAAAACGACTAGTTTTGTTTTGCTATTTCCTGGTACACAGAGCAAAGCTCCACCCATGACACCAGTGAAGCCCCGCCCCCATATTCTGATTGGCCCACAGGCCAGTCAGTCAAATGCAATGTATAACCACTGATATGTAACAACATCGATGGCAAAGGCAACAATTGCCATCATTAATACTCATTCAAAACAATCCATTCCGATTGGTTTATGTACTGTCAGTCAACAGTTTTCTATTTTACTACTTTTGATGGGACCATCATGCAATAGTCTTCAACCAGGAAGCCAATTGGTCAAGAATGTTCTTGTTATCAACCATCTTTGGCTGGTTTTGTAGATTTTCAATCAGACTAGGGTGAGGAAGGACCTAAGTAAGTTATGGAGAGCAAATAAATTCCTTATGCAAATTAGTTTGGAAATTAGACCATCTGATTGGTTGATGCAATTCTCATTAGGGATGGCCATCGGCCATCGATGTTTATAAACCATCGATGGGTTATGGTCGATGTTCAATAGTTTTTACATCAATGTTTAGTTAAAACGACTAGTTTTGTTTTGCTATTTCCTGGTACACAGAGCAAAGTTCCACCCATGACACCAGTGAAGCCCCGCCCCCATATTCTGATTGGCCCACAGGCCAGTCAGTCAAATACAATGGATGACCACTGATATGTAACAACATCGATGGCAAAGGCAACAATGGCCATCATTAATACTCATTCAAAACAATCCATTCCGATTGGTTTATGTACTGTCAGCCAACAGTTTTCTATTTTACTACTTTTGATGGGACCATCATGTAATAGTCTTCAACAAGGAAGCCAATTGGTCAAGAATGTTCTTGTTATCAACCATCTATGGCTGGTTTTGTAGGTTTTCAATCAGACTAGGGTGAGGAAGGACCTAAGTAAGTTATGGAGAGCAAATAAATTCCTTATGCAAATTAGTTTGGAAATTAGACCATCTGATTGGTTGATGCAATTCTCATTAGGGATGGCCATCGGCCATCGATGTTTATAAACCATCGATGGGTTATGGTCGATGTTCAATAGTTTTTACATCAATGTTTAGTTAAAACGACTAGTTTTTTTTTGCTATTTCCTGGTACACAGAGCAAAACTCCACCCACGACACCAGTGAAGCCCCGCCCCCATATTCTGATTGGCCCACAGGCCAGTCAGTCAAATACAATGGATGACCACTGATATGTAACAACATCGATGGCAAAGGCAACATTGGCCATCATTAATACTCATTCAAAACAATCCATTCCGATTGGTTTATGTACTGTCAGTCAACAGTTTTCTATTTTACTACTTTTGATGGGATCATCATGCAATAGTCTTCAACCAGGAAGCCAATTGGTCACGAATGTTCTTGTTATCAACCATCTTTGGCTGGTTTTGTAGGTTTTCAATCAGACTAGGGTGAGGAAGGACCTAAGTTATGGAGAGCAAATAAATTCCTTATGCAAATTAGTTTAGAAATTAGACCATCTGATTGGTTGATGCAATTCTCATTAGGGATGGCCATCGGCCATCGATGTTTATAAACCATCGATGGGTTATGGTCGATGTTCAATAGTTTTTACATCAATGTTTAGTTAAAACGACTAGTTTTGTTTTGCTTTTTCCTGGTACACAGAGCAAAGTTCCACCCACGACACCAGTGTAGCCCCGCCCCCATATTCTGATTGGCCCACAGGCCAGTCTGTCAAATACAATGGATGACCACTGATATGTAACAACATCGATGGCAAAGGCAACAATGGCCATCATTAATACTCATTCAAAACAATCCATTCCGATTTGTTTATGTACTGTCAGCCAACAGTTTTCTATTTTACTACTTTTGATGGGACCATCATGCAATAGTCTTCAACCAGGAAGCCAATTGGTCAAGAATGTTCTTGTTATCAACCATCTTTGGCTGGTTTTGTAGGTTTTCAATCAGACTAGGGTGAGGAAGGACCTAAGTAAGTTATGGAGAGCAAATAAATTCCTTATGCAAATTAGTTTGGAAATTAGACCATCTGATTGGTTGATGCAATTCTCATTAGGGATGGCCATCGGCCATCGATGTTTATAAACCATCGATGGGTTATGGTCGATGTTCAATAGTTTTTACATCAATGTTTAGTTAAAACGACTAGTTTTGTTTTACTATTTCCTGGTACACAGAGCAAAGCTCCACCCACGACACCAGTGAAGCCCCGCCCCCATATTATGATTGGCCCACAGGCCAGTCAGTCAAATACAATGGATGACCACTGATATGTAACAACATCGATGGCAAAGGCAACAATGGCAATCATTAATACTCATACAAAACAATGCATTCCGATTTGTTTATGTACTGTCAGTCAACAGTTTTCTATTTTACTACTTTTGATGGGACCATCATGCAATAGTCTTCAACCAGGAAGCCAATTGGTCAAGAATGTTCTTGTTATCAACCATCTTTGGCTGGTTTTGTAGGTTTTCAATCAGACTAGGGTGAGGAAGGACCTAAGTAAGTTATGGAGAGCAAATAAATTCCTTATGCAAATTAGTTTGGAAATTAGGCCATCTGATTGGTTGATGCAATTCTCATTAGGGATGGCCATCGGCCATCGATGTTTATAAACCATCGATGGGTTATGGTCGATGTTCAATAGTTTTTACATCAATGTTTAGTTAAAACGACTAGTTTTGTTTTGCTATTTCCTGGTACACAGAGCAAAGTTCCTCCCACGACACCAGTGAAGCCCTGCCCCCATATTCTGATTGGCCCACAGGCCAGTCAGTCAAATACAATGGATGACCACTGATATGTAACAACATCGATGGCAAAGGCAACAATGCCCATTATTAATACTCATTCAAAACAATCCATTCCGATTTGTTTATGTACTGTCAGCCAACAGTTTTCTTTATTACTACTTTTGATGGGACCATCATGCAATAGTCTTCAACCAGGAATCCAATTGGTCAAGAATGTTCTTGTTATCAACCATCTTTGGCTGGTTTTGTAGGTTTTCAATCAGACTAGGGTGAGGAAGGACCTAAGTAAGTTATGGAGAGCAAATAAATTCCTTATGCAAATTAGTTTGGAAATTAGACCATCTGATTGGTTGATGCAATTCTCATTAGGGATGGCCATCGGCCATCGATGTTTATAAACCATCGATGGGTTATGGTCGATGTTCAATAGTTTTTACATCAATGTTTAGTTAAAACAACTAGTTTTGTTTTACTATTTCCTGGTACACAGAGCAAAGCTCCACCCACGACACCAGTGAAGCCCCGCCCCCATATTCTGATTGGCCCACAGGCCAGTCAGTCAAATGGAATGGATGACCACTGATATGTAACAACATCGATGGCAAAGGCAACAATGGCAATCATTAATACTCATTCAAAACAATGCATTCCAATTTGTTTATGTACTGTCAGTCAACAGTTTTCTATTTTACTACTTTTGATGGGACCATCATGCAATAGTCTTCAACCAGGAAGCCAATTGGTCAAGAATGTTCTTGCTATCAACCATCTTTGGCTGGTTTTGTAGGTTTTCAATCAGACTAGGGTGAGGAAGGACCTAAGTAAGTTATGTAGAGCAAATAAATTCCTTATGCAAATTAGTTTGGAAATTAGACCATCTGATTGGTTTATGCAATTCTCATTAGGGATGGCCATCGGCCATCGGCCATCGATGTTTATAAACCATCGATGGGTTATGGTCGATGTTCAATAGTTTTTACATCAATGTTTAGTTAAAACGACTAGGTTTTTTTTGCTATTTCCTGGTACACAGAGCAAAGCTCCACCCACGACACCAGTGAAGCCCCGCCCCCATATTCTGATTGGCCCACAGGCCAGTCAGTCAAATACAATGGATGACCACTGATATGTAACAACATCGATGGCAAAGGCAACATTGGCCATCATTAATACTCATTCAAAACAATCCATTCCGATTAGTTTATGTACTGTCAGTCAACAGTTTTCTATTTTACTACTTTTGATGGGATCATCATGCAATAGTCTTCAACCAGGAAGCCAATTGGTCACGAATGTTCTTGTTATCAACCATCTTTGGCTGGTTTTGTAGGTTTTCAATCAGACTAGGGTGAGGAAGGACCTAAGTTATGGAGAGCAAATAAATTCCTTATGCAAATTAGTTTAGAAATTAGACCATCTGATTGGTTGATGCAATTCTCATTAGGGATGGCCATCGGCCATCGATGTTTATAAACCATCGATGGGTTATGGTCGATGTTCAATAGTTTTTACATCAATGTTTAGTTAAAACGACTAGTTTTGTTTTGCTTTTTCCTGGTACACAGAGCAAAGTTCCACCCACGACACCAGTGTAGCCCCGCCCCCATATTCTGATTGGCCCACAGGCCAGTCTGTCAAATACAATGGATGACCACTGATATGTAACAACATCGATGGCAAAGGCAACAATGGCCATCATTAATACTCATTCAAAACAATCCATTCCGATTTGTTTATGTACTGTCAGCCAACAGTTTTCTATTTTACTACTTTTGATGGGACCATCATGCAATAGTCTTCAACCAGGAAGCCAATTGGTCAAGAATGTTCTTGTTATCAACCATCTTTGGCTGGTTTTGTAGGTTTTCAATCAGACTAGGGTGAGGAAGGACCTAAGTAAGTTATGGAGAGCAAATAAATTCCTTATGCAAATTAGTTTGGAAATTAGACCATCTGATTGGTTGATGCAATTCTCATTAGGGATGGCCATCGGCCATCGATGTTTATAAACCATCGATGGGTTATGGTCGATGTTCAATAGTTTTTACATCAATGTTTAGTTAAAACGACTAGTTTTGTTTTGCTATTTCCTGGTACACAGAGCAAAGTTCCTCCCACGACACCAGTGAAGCCCTGCCCCCATATTCTGATTGGCCCACAGGCCAGTCAGTCAAATACAATGGATGACCACTGATATGTAACAACATCGATGGCAAAGGCAACAATGCCCATTATTAATACTCATTCAAAACAATCCATTCCGATTTGTTTATGTACTGTCAGCCAACAGTTTTCTTTATTACTACTTTTGATGGGACCATCATGCAATAGTCTTCAACCAGGAAGCCAATTGGTCAAGAATGTTCTTGTTATCAACCATCTTTGGCTGGTTTTGTAGGTTTTCAATCAGACTAGGGTGAGGAAGGACCTAAGTAAGTTATGGAGAGCAAATAAATTCCTTATGCAAATTAGTTTGGAAATTAGACCATCTGATTGGTTGATGCAATTCTCATTAGGGATGGCCATCGGCCATCGATGTTTATAAACCATCGATGGGTTATGGTCGATGTTCAATAGTTTTTACATCAATGTTTAGTTAAAACAACTAGTTTTGTTTTACTATTTCCTGGTACACAGAGCAAAGCTCCACCCACGACACCAGTGAAGCCCCGCCCCCATATTCTGATTGGCCCACAGGCCAGTCAGTCAAATGGAATGGATGACCACTGATATGTAACAACATCGATGGCAAAGGCAACAATGGCAATCATTAATACTCATTCAAAACAATGCATTCCAATTTGTTTATGTACTGTCAGTCAACAGTTTTCTATTTTACTACTTTTGATGGGACCATCATGCAATAGTCTTCAACCAGGAAGCCAATTGGTCAAGAATGTTCTTGTTATCAACCATCTTTGGCTGGTTTTGTAGGTTTTCAATCAGACTAGGGTGAGGAAGGACCTAAGTAAGTTATGTAGAGCAAATAAATTCCTTATGCAAATTAGTTTGGAAATTAGACCATCTGATTGGTTTATGCAATTCTCATTAGGGATGGCCATCGGCCATCGATGTTTATAAACCATCGATGGGTTATGGTCGATGTTCAATAGTTTTTACATCAATGTTTAGTTAAAACGACTAGGTTTTTTTTGCTATTTCCTGGTACACAGAGCAAAGCTCCACCCACGACACCAGTGAAGCCCCGCCCCCATATTCTGATTGGCCCACAGGCCAGTCAGTCAAATACAATGGATGACCACTGATATGTAACAACATCGATGGCAAAGGCAACATTGGCCATCATTAATACTCATTCAAAACAATCCATTCCGATTGGTTTATGTACTGTCAGTCAACAGTTTTCTATTTTACTACTTTTGATGGGATCATCATGCAATAGTCTTCAACCAGGAAGCCAATTGGTCACGAATGTTCTTGTTATCAACCATCTTTGGCTGGTTTTGTAGGTTTTCAATCAGACTAGGGTGAGGAAGGACCTAAGTTATGGAGAGCAAATAAATTCCTTATGCAAATTAGTTTAGAAATTAGACCATCTGATTGGTTGATGCAATTCTCATTAGGGATGGCCATCGGCCATCGATGTTTATAAACCATCGATGGGTTATGGTCGATGTTCAATAGTTTTTACATCAATGTTTAGTTAAAACGACTAGTTTTGTTTTGCTTTTTCCTGGTACACAGAGCAAAGTTCCACCCACGACACCAGTGTAGCCCCGCCCCCATATTCTGATTGGCCCACAGGCCAGTCTGTCAAATACAATGGATGACCACTGATATGTAACAACATCGATGGCAAAGGCAACAATGGCCATCATTAATACTCATTCAAAACAATCCATTCCGATTTGTTTATGTACTGTCAGCCAACAGTTTTCTATTTTACTACTTTTGATGGGACCATCATGCAATAGTCTTCAACCAGGAAGCCAATTGGTCAAGAATGTTCTTGTTATCAACCATCTTTGGCTGGTTTTGTAGGTTTTCAATCAGACTAGGGTGAGGAAGGACCTAAGTAAGTTATGGAGAGCAAATAAATTCCTTATGCAAATTAGTTTGGAAATTAGACCATCTGATTGGTTGATGCAATTCTCATTAGGGATGGCCATCGGCCATCGATGTTTATAAACCATCGATGGGTTATGGTCGATGTTCAATAGTTTTTACATCAATGTTTAGTTAAAACGACTAGTTTTGTTTTGCTATTTCCTGGTACACAGAGCAAAGCTCCACCCATGACACCAGTGAAGCCCCGCCCCCATATTCTGATTGGCCCACAGGCCAGTCAGTCAAATGCAATGTATAACCACTGATATGTAACAACATCGATGGCAAAGGCAACAATGGCCATCATTAATACTCATTCAAAACAATCCATTCCGATTGGTTTATGTACTGTCAGTCAACAGTTTTCTATTTTACTACTTTTGATGGGACCATCATGCAATAGTCTTCAACCAGGAAGCCAATTGGTCAAGAATGTTCTTGTTATCAACCATCTTTGGCTGGTTTTGTAGATTTTCAATCAGACTAGGGTGAGGAAGGACCTAAGTAAGTTATGGAGAGCAAATAAATTCCTTATGCAAATTAGTTTGGAAATTAGACCATCTGATTGGTTGATGCAATTCTCATTAGGGATGGCCATCGGCCATCGATGTTACATAGTTACATAGTAGGTAAGGCTGAAAAAAGACTTGCGTCCATCTAGTTCAACCTGGTATAGATATCCATTGCTGATTTGGTAGGTTCTGGTATTTTACAGACAAATTATATTTCTTATTTGTACCCATGGATGTTTTTCTCCAGTAAATGTTTGTCCAACTTTGCCTTGAACGCATTTAATGAGCCAGCCATTACCACCTCTCTGGGAAAAGAGTTCCAGAGTTTGACTGTTCTAACCGTAAAGAAATTCTTTCTACTAGCTGAATGAAATCTTTTTTCTTCTAATCTATACTCATGCCCTCGCGTCCTAGATTCCTTTCTAGTAGAAAATAGGGTGTGTGACAGTTCCTTATATTGGCCCTTGATATACTTGTACATGTTGAGCATGTCCCCCCTTAAACGTCTCTTTTCTAATGTAAATAGTCCCAAATTGCTTAATCTCTCCCCGTAGCTTAAATTCTCCATTCCCCTAATAAGCTTTGTTGCTCGCCTTTGGACTTTTTCTAATTCTATGATGTCCTTTTTATAGTGTGGGGCCCAGAACTGTACTCCGTACTCTAGGTGAGGTCGCACCAATGCTTTATATAGTGGCATAATTACCCTTGAGTCCCTAGTTTCCATTCCCCTCTTAATACATGCCAGAATTTTGTTGGCCTTTTTTGTAGCTACATTACAATGGGCACTACATCCTAGATTGCTGTCTATTTGGACTCCTAGATCCTTTTCAAGTATGGAATTACCCAGTTCCTCTCCGCTAAGGTTGTAACTTGCACACTGGTTGTGTCTCCCAAGGTGCATAACCTTACATTTATCTACATTGAACCTCATCTTCCATTTTTTAGCCCACTCATCTAGAATTGCAAGATCATTTTGAAGCATGGTGACATCTTCTGGTGATTTGATGACTTTGCTAAGTTTTGTATCATCCGCAAAGATGGATACATTGCTGAGTAACCCTATCCCAATATCGTTAATAAAAATGTTAAACAAAATGGGCCCCAAAACCGAGCCCTGGGGCACTCCACTTAGTACCGGTATCATATCTGATACGGCACCATTCACAACCACTCTTTGTTCTCTATTACATAGCCAATTCCCTACCCATCTGCAGATATTTTCACCCAATCCTAGGTTCTCCATTTTATTAATCAATCTCTTGTGTGGGACAGTATCAAATGCTTTAGCGAAATCTAGGAAAATCACATCTACAGCATTTCCATTATCGAGGTTTTTGCTAACCTCTTCATAGAACCCTAGTAGATTAGTTTGGCATGAACGATTTTTCACGAACCCATGTTGGTTAGTACTGAGTAGACGGTGATTATCTAAATATTCCTGGATACCATCCCTTAAAAATCCTTCAAATAGTTTACCCACAATTGATGTTAAACTAACGGGTCTGTAATTAGCGGAATCTTCCTTTTTTCCTTTTTTGAATATTGGCACTACCTCTGCTATTCTCCAATCTTTTGGTACTATACCTGACGATAGTGACTTGCTAAAAATATAATGTAGGGGGGTAGCTAGTTCATCCCTTAATTCCATTAATACCCTCGGATGAATCCCATCTGGCCCTGGTGACTTATTTGTTTTGAGTTTGCTTAGCCTCAGTTTTATTTCCTTCGGCGTGAAATCCACAATGAGATCTGGCTTATTTGTCCCGTTTGTGGTAAATGTTCGTTCCACAGTCTGCTCTCCCTTAGTAAATACTGATGAGAAGAACTCATTTAACAGTTTTGCTTTTCCCTTGTCCTCAGTAACACTTTTTCCACTAGTATCAGTTAGTGGGCCTATGTTTTCCTTAATTAAACGTTTACTATTTATGTATTTAAAAAACTTCTTTGGGTTGGTTTTGCTTTCAGTGGCTATGCACTCTTCATATAATATTTTAGCTGCTTTGATTACCCCTTTACAAGTTTTGTTTGATTCTTTGTATTTTGCGAACGCCTCCTCATTCAAGTTATTTTTATAGAATTTAAAGGCTCTGGTTTTATTGTTGATAGCTGACCTTACTTCTTTGTCCAACCATGGTGGCTTTTTTTTGTTGAATTTACCTTTAATTACTTTAGGAATGTATTCAATAGTTAGTGAATCAAGCACCTTTTTTAGAGAATCCCACATTTCCTCTGCATTTTTTCCCTCCATAACCGTTTCCCACCCAATTCCTGTAAGGGCTTCCCTGAATAATTCAAAGTTCGCTTTTCTGAAGTTTAGTATTTTTGCAGATCCTTTTTGATGTAATTTACTGAAGTTGATTTCCAGTGAAACCATATTGTGATCACTATTCCCTAATTGTTCAATTACTTTTGTGTTTGAAACTAAGTCTGTGTTATTTGTTAATACTAAGTCCAAGAGCGCCTCATCACGAGTTGGAGTTTCTACCGTTTGTGTAATAAACTGGTCTTTAAGTAAGCTTAAGAACCCATTGGTTCTTGCTGATTTACCTGTTTCGTTTTCCCAATCAATGTCGGGTAAATTAAAATCCCCCATAATTAATACCTGACCCTGATTTGATGCTTGTTTGATTTGGTTTAAAAGAAGAGACTCTTCCCTTTCATTTATATTTGGTGGTCTATAGCATACCCCTATTATAAATTTGTTTTTTGGTTTCTTATTATTGTCGGTTATCTCTGCCCACACTGTCTCTGAGTTGTCGTCTTCCAGGTCTGTGCTCATATTTTTCTCACATGATGTTAAGTTATTATTTACATATAGGCACACACCCCCGCCCCTTCTATTTTCCCTGTCTTTCCTGTAGAGTGTATATCCCTCCATGTTTAATGCCCAGTCATGCGACTCATTACACCATGTTTCTGTAAAACCAATGATGTCGTAGTCATCCCTACTGATCACCGTTTCAAGCTCCCCGATTTTACTCACTAAGCTTCTTGCATTAGCCAGTAAGCATTTTAATTTATGTTAATTTTTAGATATGGCTCTAATATTGTGATTAGTTTCACCCCAGGACCCATTTGAATTCTTTACTAGCTTCCTCTTTCCCCTCTCCCCTTCAATAGACTCTCTACAGGCCTCCCCACCATGCACCCTGCCTGCCCTCTCCATAGTTCCGGGAATTCTTCCTCTGTCATTCCCTCCTTCCTGTATACTAAGATCATCTGTACCTAAGAACTGTAATGGGGTAACGTGACTGTTACAACATAACATTTTATTACATGACATTCCTGATGCACCCTGAGAGTTACCCCCGATTATACCCTTGTTATGTCCCAGGGCTTTGTCTATGTCTCCGTCCCCCCCCTCATCTCCTTCCCCCATATGATTCCTGATCCCAGTCCGGCTTCTCTCCCTGATGGTCCCATAATGTCTTGCTGCCCCCATCGATGGGTTATGGTCGATGTTCAATAGTTTTTACATCAATGTTTAGTTAAAACGACTAGTTTTGTTTTGCTATTTCCTGGTACACAGAGCAAAGTTCCACCCATGACACCAGTGAAGCCCCGCCCCCATATTCTGATTGGCCCACAGGCCAGTCAGTCAAATAAAATGGATGACCACTGATATGTAACAACATCGATGGCAAAGGCAACAATGGCCATCATTAATACTCATTCAAAACAATCCATTCCGATTGGTTTATGTACTGTCAGCCAACAGTTTTCTATTTTACTACTTTTGATGGGACCATCATGTAATAGTCTTCAACAAGGAAGCCAATTGGTCAAGAATGTTCTTGTTATCAACCATCTATGGCTGGTTTTGTAGGTTTTCAATCAGACTAGGGTGAGGAAGGACCTAAGTAAGTTATGGAGAGCAAATAAATTCCTTATGCAAATTAGTTTGGAAATTAGACCATCTGATTGGTTGATGCAATTCTCATTAGGGATGGCCATCGGCCATCGATGTTTATAAACCATCGATGGGTTATGGTCGATGTTCAATAGTTTTTACATCAATGTTTAGTTAAAACAACTAGTTTTGTTTTACTATTTCCTGGTACACAGAGCAAAGCTCCACCCACGACACCAGTGAAGCCCCGCCCCCATATTCTGATTGGCCCACAGGCCAGTCAGTCAAATGGAATGGATGACCACTGATATGTAACAACATCGATGGCAAAGGCAACAATGGCAATCATTAATACTCATTCAAAACAATGCATTCCAATTTGTTTATGTACTGTCAGTCAACAGTTTTCTATTTTACTACTTTTGATGGGACCATCATGCAATAGTCTTCAACCAGGAAGCCAATTGGTCAAGAATGTTCTTGTTATCAACCATCTTTGGCTGGTTTTGTAGGTTTTCAATCAGACTAGGGTGAGGAAGGACCTAAGTAAGTTATGTAGAGCAAATAAATTCCTTATGCAAATTAGTTTGGAAATTAGACCATCTGATTGGTTTATGCAATTCTCATTAGGGATGGCCATCGGCCATCGGCCATCGATGTTTATAAACCATCGATGGGTTATGGTCGATGTTTAATAGTTTTTACATCAATGTTTAGTTAAAACGACTAGGTTTTTTTTGCTATTTCCTGGTACACAGAGCAAAGCTCCACCCACGACACCAGTGAAGCCCCGCCCCCATATTCTGATTGGCCCACAGGCCAGTCAGTCAAATACAATGGATGACCACTGATATGTAACAACATCGATGGCAAAGGCAACATTGGCCATCATTAATACTCATTCAAAACAATCCATTCCGATTGGTTTATGTACTGTCAGTCAACAGTTTTCTATTTTACTACTTTTGATGGGATCATCATGCAATAGTCTTCAACCAGGAAGCCAATTGGTCACGAATGTTCTTGTTATCAACCATCTTTGGCTGGTTTTGTAGGTTTTCAATCAGACTAGGGTGAGGAAGGACCTAAGTTATGGAGAGCAAATAAATTCCTTATGCAAATTAGTTTAGAAATTAGACCATCTGATTGGTTGATGCAATTCTCATTAGGGATGGCCATCGGCCATCGATGTTTATAAACCATCGATGGGTTATGGTCGATGTTCAATAGTTTTTACATCAATGTTTAGTTAAAACGACTAGTTTTGTTTTGCTTTTTCCTGGTACACAGAGCAAAGTTCCACCCACGACACCAGTGTAGCCCCGCCCCCATATTCTGATTGGCCCACAGGCCAGTCTGTCAAATACAATGGATGACCACTGATATGTAACAACATCGATGGCAAAGGCAACAATGGCCATCATTAATACTCATTCAAAACAATCCATTCCGATTTGTTTATGTACTGTCAGCCAACAGTTTTCTATTTTACTACTTTTGATGGGTCCATCATGCAATAGTCTTCAACCAGGAAGCCAATTGGTCAAGAATGTTCTTGTTATCAACCATCTTTGGCTGGTTTTGTAGGTTTTCAATCAGACTAGGGTGAGGAAGGACCTAAGTAAGTTATGGAGAGCAAATAAATTCCTTATGCAAATTAGTTTGGAAATTAGACCATCTGATTGGTTGATGCAATTCTCATTAGGGATGGCCATCGGCCATCGATGTTTATAAACCATCGATGGGTTATGGTCGATGTTCAATAGTTTTTACATCAATGTTTAGTTAAAACGACTAGTTTTGTTTTACTATTTCCTGGTACACAGAGCAAAGCTCCACACAAGACACCAGTGAAGCCCCGCCCCCATATTCTGATTGGCCCACAGGCCAGTCAGTCAAATACAATGGATGACCACTGATATGTAACAACATCGATGGCAAAGGCAACAATGGCAATCATTAATACTCATTCAAAACAATGCATTCCAATTTGTTTATGTACTGTCAGTCAACAGTTTTCTATTTTACTACTTTTGATGGGACCATCATGCAATAGTCTTCAACCAGGAAGCCAATTGGTCAAGAATGTTCTTGTTATCAACCATCTTTGGCTGGTTTTGTAGGTTTTCAATCAGACTAGGGTGAGCAAGGACCTAAGTAAGTTATGGAGAGCAAATAAATTCCTTATGCAAATTAGTTTGGAAATTAGGCCATCTGATTGGTTGATGCAATTCTCATTAGGGATGGCCATCGGCCATCGATGTTTATAAACCATCGATGGGTTATGGTCGATGTTCAATAGTTTTTACATCAATGTTTAGTTAAAACGACTAGTTTTTTTTTGCTATTTCCTGGTACACAGAGCAAAGCTCCACCCACGACACCAGTGAAGCCCCGCCCCCATATTCTGATTGGCCCACAGGCCAGTCAGTCAAATACAATGGATGACCACTGATATGTAACAACATCGATGGCAAAGGCAACAATGGCCATCATTAATACTCATTCAAAACAATCCATTCCGATTTGTTTATGTACTGTCAGCCAACAGTTTTCTATTTTACTACTTTTGATGGGTCCATCATGCAATAGTCTTCAACCAGGAAGCCATTTGGTCAAGAATGTTCTTGTTATCAACCATCTTTGGCTGGTTTTGTAGGTTTTCAATCAGACTAGGGTGAGGAAGGACCTAAGTAAGTTATGGAGAGCAAATAAATTCCTTATGCAAATTAGTTTGGAAATTAGACCATCTGATTGGTTGATGCAATTCTCATTAGGGATGGCCATCGGCCATCGATGTTTATAAACCATCGATGGGTTATGGTCGATGTTCAATAGTTTTTACATCAATGTTTAGTTAAAACGACTAGTTTTGTTTTACTATTTCCTGGTACACAGAGCAAAGCTCCACCCACGACACCAGTGAAGCCCCGCCCCCATATTATGATTGGCCCACAGGCCAGTCAGTCAAATACAATGGATGACCACTGATATGTAACAACATCGATGGCAAAGGCAACAATGGCAATCATTAATACTCATACAAAACAATGCATTCCGATTTGTTTATGTAATGTCAGTCAACAGTTTTCTATTTTACTACTTTTGATGGGACCATCATGCAATAGTCTTCAACCAGGAAGCCAATTGGTCAAGAATGTTCTTGTTATCAACCATCTTTGGCTGGTTTTGTAGGTTTTCAATCAGACTAGGGTGAGGAAGGACCTAAGTAAGTTATGGAGAGCAAATAAATTCCTTATGCAAATTAGTTTGGAAATTAGGCCATCTGATTGGTTGATGCAATTCTCATTAGGGATGGCCATCGGCCATCGATGTTTATAAACCATCGATGGGTTATGGTCGATGTTCAATAGTTTTTACATCAATGTTTAGTTAAAACGACTAGTTTTGTTTTGCTATTTCCTGGTACACAGAGCAAAGTTCCTCCCACGACACCAGTGAAGCCCTGCCCCCATATTCTGATTGGCCCACAGGCCAGTCAGTCAAATGCAATGGATGACCACTGATATGTAACAACATCGATGGCAAAGGCAACAATGGCCATCATTAATACTCATTCAAAACAGTCCATTCCGATTTGTTTATGTACTGTCAGCCAACAGTTTTCTATTTTACTACTTTTGATGGGTCCATCATGCAATAGTCTTCAACCAGGAAGCCAATTGGTCAAGAATGTTCTTGCTATCATCCATCTTTGGCTGGTTTTGTAGGTTTTCAATCAGACTAGGGTGAGGAAGGACCTAAGTAAGTTATGGAGAGCAAATAAATTCCTTATGCAAATTAGTTTGGAAATTAGACCATCTGATTGGTTGATGCAATTCTCATTAGGGATGGCCATCGACCATCGATGTTTATAAACCATCGATGGGTTATGATCGATGTTCAATAGTTTTTACATCAATGTTTAGTTAAAACAACTAGTTTTGTTTTGCTATTTCCTGGTACACAGAGCAAAGTTCCACCAACGACACCAGTGTAGCCCCGCCCCCATATTCTGATTGGCCCACAGGCCAGTCTGTCAAATACAATGGATGACCACTGATATGTAACAACATCGATGGCAAAGGCAACAATGGCCATCATTAATACTCATTCAAAACAATCCATTCCGATTTGTTTATGTACTGTCAGCCAACAGTTTTCTATTTTACTACTTTTGATGGGTCCATCATGCAATAGTCTTCAACCAGGAAGCCAATTGGTCAAGAATGTTCTTGTTATCAACCATCTTTGGCTGGTTTTGTAGGTTTTCAATCAGACTAGTGTGAGGAAGGACCTAAGTAAGTTATGTAGAGCAAATAAATTCCTTATGCAAATTAGTTTGGAAATTAGACCATCTGATTGGTTTATGCAATTCTCATTAGGGATGGCCATCGGCCATCGGCCATCGATGTTTATAAACCATCGATGGGTTATGGTCGATGTTCAATAGTTTTTACATCAATGTTTAGTTAAAACGACTAGGTTTTTTTTGCTATTTCCTGGTACACAGAGCAAAGCTCCACCCACGACACCAGTGAAGCTCCGCCCCCATATTCTGATTGGCCCACAGGCCAGTCAGTCAAATACAATGGATGACCACTGATATGTAACAACATCGATGGCAAAGGCAACATTGGCCATCATTAATACTCATTCAAAACAATCCATTCCGATTGGTTTATGTACTGTCAGTCAACAGTTTTCTATTTTACTACTTTTGATGGGATCATCATGCAATAGTCTTCAACCAGGAAGCCAATTGGTCACGAATGTTCTTGTTATCAACCATCTTTGGCTGGTTTTGTAGGTTTTCAATCAGACTAGGGTGAGGAAGGACCTAAGTTATGGAGAGCAAATAAATTCCTTATGCAAATTAGTTTAGAAATTAGACCATCTGATTGGTTGATGCAATTCTCATTAGGGATGGCCATCGGCCATCGATGTTTATAAACCATCGATGGGTTATGGTCGATGTTCAATAGTTTTTACATCAATGTTTAGTTAAAACGACTAGTTTTGTTTTGCTATTTCCTGGTACACAGAGCAAAGTTCCACCCACGACACCAGTGTAGCCCCGCCCCCATATTCTGATTGGCCCACAGGCCAGTCTGTCAAATACAATGGATGACCACTGATATGTAACAACATCGATGGCAAAGGCAACAATGGCCATCATTAATACTCATTCAAAACAATCCATTCCGATTTGTTTATGTACTGTCAGCCAACAGTTTTCTATTTTACTACTTTTGATGGGTCCATCATGCAATAGTCTTCAACCAGGAAGCCAATTGGTCAAGAATGTTCTTGTTATCAACCATCTTTGGCTGGTTTTGTAGGTTTTCAATCAGACTAGGGTGAGGAAGGACCTAAGTAAGTTATGGAGAGCAAATAAATTCCTTATGCAAATTAGTTTGGAAATTAGACCATCTGATTGGTTGATGCAATTCTCATTAGGGATGGCCATCGGCCATCGATGTTTATAAACCATCGATGGGTTATGGTCGATGTTCAATAGTTTTTACATCAATGTTTACTTAAAACGACTAGTTTTGTTTTACTATTTCCTGGTACACAGAGCAAAGCTCCACCCACGACACCAGTGAAGCCCCGCCCCCATATTCTGATTGGCCCACAGGCCAGTCAGTCAAATACAATGGATGACCACTGATATGTAACAACATCGATGGCAAAGGCAACAATGGCAATCATTAATACTCATTCAAAACAATGCATTCCGATTTGTTTATGTACTGTCAGTCAACAGTTTTCTATTTTACTACTTTTGATGGGACCATCATGCAATAGTCTTCAACCAGGAAGCCAATTGGTCAAGAATGTTCTTGTTATCAACCATCTTTGGCTGGTTTTGTAGGTTTTCAATCAGACTAGGGTGAGAAAGGACCTAAGTAAGTTATGGAGAGCAAATAAATTCCTTATGCAAATTAGTTTGGAAATTAGGCCATCTGATTGGTTGATGCAATTCTCATTAGGGATGGCCATCGGCCATCGATGTTTATAAACCATCGATGGGTTATGGTCGATGTTCAATAGTTTTTACATCAATGTTTAGTTAAAACGACTAGTTTTGTTTTGCTATATCCTGGTACACAGAGCAAAGTTCCTCCCACGACACCAGTGAAGCCCTGCCCCCATATTCTGATTGGCCCACAGGCCAGTCAGTCAAATACAATGGATGACCACTGATATGTAACAACATCGATGGCAAAGGCAACAATGGCCATCATTAATACTCATTCAAAACAATCCATTCCGATTTGTTTATGTACTGTCAGCCAACAGTTTTCTTTTTTACTACTTTTGATGGGACCATCATGCAATAGTCTTCACCCAGGAAGCCAATTGGTCAAGAATGTTCTTGTTATCAACCATCTTTGCCTGGTTTTGTAGGTTTTCAATCAGACTAGGGTGAGGAAGGACCTAAGTAAGTTATGGAGAGCAAATAAATTCCTTATGCAAATTAGTTTGGAAATTAGACCATCTGATTGGTTGATGCAATTCTCATTAGGGATGGCCATCGGCCATCGATGTTTATAAACCATCGATGGGTTATGGTCGATGTTCAATAGTTTTTACATCAATGTTTACTTAAAACGACTAGTTTTGTTTTACTATTTCCTGGTACACAGAGCAAAGCTCCACACAAGACACCAGTGAAGCCCCGCCCCCATATTCTGATTGGCCCACAGGCCAGTCAGTCAAATACAATGGATGACCACTGATATGTAACAACATCGATGGCAAAGGCAACAATGGCAATCATTAATACTCATTCAAAACAATCCATTCCGATTTGTTTATGTACTGTCAGCCAACAGTTTTCTTTTTTACTACTTTTGATGGGACCATCATGCAATAGTCTTCACCCAGGCAGCCAATTGGTCAAGAATGTTCTTGTTATCAACCATCTTTGCCTGGTTTTGTAGGTTTTCAATCAGACTAGGGTGAGGAAGGACCTAAGTAAGTTATGGAGAGCAAATAAATTCCTTATGCAAATTAGTTTGGAAATTAGACCATCTGATTGGTTGATGCAATTCTCATTAGGGATGGCCATCGACCATCGATGTTTATAAACCATCGATGGGTTATGGTCGATGTTCAATAGTTTTTACATCAATGTTTAGTTAAAACAACTAGTTTTGTTTTACTATTTCCTGGTACACAGAGCAAAGCTCCACCCACGACACCAGTGAAGCCCCGCCTCCATATTCTGATTGGCCCACAGGCCAGTCAGTCAAATGCAATGGATGACCACTGATATGTAACAACATCGATGGCAAAGGCAACAATGGCAATCATTAATACTCATTCAAAACAATCCATTCCGATTTGTTTATGTACTGTCAGTCAACAGTTTTCTATTTTACTACTTTTGATGGGACCATCATGCAACAGTCTTCAACCAGGAAGCCAATTGATCAAGAATGTTCTTGTTATCAACCATCTTTGGCTGGTTTTGTGGGTTTTCAATCAGACTAGGGTGAGGAAGGACCTAACTAAGTTATGGAGAGCAAATAAATTCCTTATGCAAATTAGTTTGGAAATTAGACCATCTGATTGGTTTATGCAATTCTCATTAGGGATGGCCATCGGCCATCGGCCATCGATGTTTATAAACCATCGATGGGTTATGGTCGATGTTCAATAGTTTTTACATCAATGTTTAGTTAAAACGACTAGTTTTTTTTTGCTATTTCATGGTACACAGAGCAAAGCTCCACCCACGACACCAGTGAAGCCCCGCCCCCATATTCTGATTGGCCCACAGGCCAGTCAGTCAAATACAATGGATGACCACTGATATGTAACAACATCGATGGCAAAGGCAACATTGGCCATCATTAATACTCATTCAAAACAATCCATTCCGATTGGTTTATGTACTGTCAGTCAACAGTTTTCTATTTTACTACTTTTGATGGGATCATCATGCAATAGTCTTCAACCAGGAAGCCAACTGGTCACGAATGTTCTTGTTATCAACCATCTTTGGCTGGTTTTGTAGGTTTTCAATCAGACTAGGGTGAGGAAGGACCTAAGTTATGGAGAGCAAATAAATTCCTTATGCAAATTAGTTTGGAAATTAGACCATCTGATTGGTTGATGCAATTCTCATTAGGGATGGCCATCGGCCATCGATGTTTATAAACCATCGATGGGTTATGGTCGATGTTCAATAGTTTTTACATCAATGTTTAGTTAAAACGACTAGTTTTGTTTTGTAATTTCCTGGTACACAGAGCAAAGTTCCACCCACGACACCAGTGTAGAACCGCCCCCATATTCTGATTGGCCCACAGGCCAGTCTGTCAAATACAATGGATGACCACTGATATGTAACAACATCGATGGCAAAGGCAACAATGGCCATCATTAATACTCATTCAAAACAATCCATTCCGATTTGTTTATGTACTGTCAGCCAACAGTTTTCTATTTTACTACTTTTGATGGGTCCATCATGCAATAGTCTTCAACCAGGAAGCCAATTGGTCAATAATGTTCTTGTTATCAACCATCTTTGGCTGGTTTTGTAGGTTTTCAATCAGACTAGGGTGAGGAAGGACCTAAGTAAGTTATGGAGAGCAAATAAATTCCTTATGCAAATTAGTTTGGAAATTAGACCATCTGATTGGTTGATGCAATTCTCATTAGGTATGGCCATCGACCATCGATGTTTATAAACCATCGATGGGTTATGGTCGATGTTCAATAGTTTTTACATCAATGTTTAGTTAAAACAACTAGTTTTGTTTTGCTATTTCCTGGTACACAGAGCAAAGTTCCACCCACGACACCAGTGTAGCCCCGCCCCCATATTCTGATTGGCCCACAGGCCAGTCTGTCAAATACAATGGATGACCACTGATATGTAACAACATCGATGGCAAAGGCAACAATGGCCATCATTAATACTCATTCAAAACAATCCAATCCGATTTGTTTATGTACTGTCAGCCAACAGTTTTCTATTTTACTACTTTTGATGGGTCCATCATGCAATAGTCTTCACCCAGGAAGCCAATTGGTCAAGAATGTTCTTGTTATCAACCATCTTTGGCTGGTTTTGTAGGTTTTCAATCAGACTAGGGTGAGGAAGGACCTAAGTAAGTTATGGAGAACAAATAAATTCCTTATGCAAATTAGTTTGGAAATTAGACCATCTGATTGGTTGATGCAATTCTCATTAGGGATGGCCATCGGCCATCGATGTTTATAAACCATCGATGGGTTATGGTCGATGTTCAATAGTTTTTACATCAATGTTTAGTTAGCGACTAGTTTTGTTTTGCTATATCCTGGTACACAGAGCAAAGGTCCTCCCACGACACCAGTGAAGCCCTGCCCCCATATTCTGATTGGCCCACAGGCCAGTCAGTCAAATACAATGGATGACCACTGATATGTAACAACATCGATGGCAAAGGCAACAATGGCCATCATTAATACTCATTCAAAACAATCCATTCCGATTTGTTTATGTACTGTCAGCCAACAGTTTTCTATTTTACTACTTTTGATGGGTCCATCATGCAATAGTCTTCAACCAGGAAGCCAATTGGTCAAGAATGTTCTTGCTATCATCCATCTTTGGCTGGTTTTGTAGGTTTTCAATCAGACTAGGGTGAGGAAGGACCTAAGTAAGTTATGGAGAGCAAATAAATTCCTTATGCAAATTAGTTTGGAAATTAGACCATCTGATTGGTTTATGCAATTCTCATTAGGGATGGCCATCGGCCATCGGCCATCGATGTTTATAAACCATCGATGGGTTATGGTCGATGTTCAATAGTTTTTACATCAATGTTTAGTTAAAACGACTAGGTTTTTTTTGCTATTTCTTGGTACACAGAGCAAAGCTCCACCCACGACACCAGTGAAGCCCCGCCCCCATATTCTGATTGGCCCACAGGCCAGTCAGTCAAATACAATGGATGACCACTGATATGTAACAACATCGATGGCAAAGGCAACATTGGCCATCATTAATACTCATTCAAAACAATCCATTCCGATTGGTTTATGTACTGTCAGTCAACAGTTTTCTATTTTACTACTTTTGATGGGATCATCATGCAATAGTCTTCAACCAGGAAGCCAATTGGTCACGAATGTTCTTGTTATCAACCATCTTTGGCTGGTTTTGTAGGTTTTCAATCAGACTAGGGTGAGGAAGGACCTAAGTTATGGAGAGCAAATAAATTCCTTATGCAAATTAGTTTAGAAATTAGACCATCTGATTGGTTGATGCAATTCTCATTAGGGATGGCCATCGGCCATCGATGTTTATAAACCATCGATGGGTTATGGTCGATGTTCAATAGTTTTTACATCAATGTTTAGTTAAAACGACTAGTTTTGTTTTGCTTTTTCCTGGTACACAGAGCAAAGTTCCACCCACGACACCAGTGTAGCCCCGCCCCCATATTCTGATTGGCCCACAGGCCAGTCTGTCAAATACAATGGATGACCACTGATATGTAACAACATCGATGGCAAAGGCAACAATGGCCATCATTAATACTCATTCAAAACAATCCATTCCGATTTGTTTATGTACTGTCAGCCAACAGTTTTCTATTTTACTACTTTTGATGGGTCCATCATGCAATAGTCTTCAACCAGGAAACCAATTGGTCAAGAATGTTCTTGTTATCAACCATCTTTGGCTGGTTTTGTAGGTTTTCAATCAGACTAGGGTGAGGAAGGACCTAAGTAAGTTATGGAGAGCAAATAAATTCCTTATGCAAATTAGTTTGGAAATTAGACCATCTGATTGGTTGATGCAATTCTCATTAGGGATGGCCATCGACCATCGATGTTTATAAACCATCGATGGGTTATGGTCGATATTCAATAGTTTTTACATCAATGTTTAGTTAAAACGACTAGTTTTGTTTTGCTATTTCCTGGTACACAGAGCAAAGTTCCACCCACGACACCAGTGTAGCCCCGCCCCCATATTCTGATTGGCCCACAGGCCAGTCTGTCAAATACAATGGATGACCACTGATATGTAACAACATCGATGGCAAAGGCAACAATGGCCATCATTAATACTCATTCAAAACAATCCATTCCGATTTGTTTAAGTACTGTCAGCCAACAGTTTTCTATTTTACTACTTTTGATGGGTCCATCATGCAATAGTCTTCAACCAGGAAGCCAATTGGTCAAGAATGTTCTTGTTATCAACCATCTTTGGCTGGTTTTGTAGGTTTTCAATCAGACTAGGGTGAGGAAGGACCTAAGTAAGTTATGGAGAGCAAATAAATTCCTTATGCAAATTAGTTTGGAAATTAGACCATCTGATTGGTTTATGCAATTCTCATTAGGGATGGCCATCGGCCATCGGCCATCGATGTTTATAAACCATCGATGGGTTATGGTCGATGTTCAATAGTTTTTACATCAATGTTTAGTTAAAACGACTAGGTTTTTTTTGCTATTTCCTGGTACACAGAGCAAAGCTCCACCCACGACACCAGTGAAGCCCCGCCCCCATATTCTGATTGGCCCACAGGCCAGTCAGTCAAATACAATGGATGACCACTGATATGTAACAACATCGATGGCAAAGGCAACATTGGCCATCATTAATACTCATTCAAAACAATCCATTCCGATTGGTTTATGTACTGTCAGTCAACAGTTTTCTATTTTACTACTTTTGATGGGATCATCATGCAATAGTCTTCAACCAGGAAGCCAATTGGTCACGAATGTTCTTGTTATCAACCATCTTTGGCTGGTTTTGTAGGTTTTCAATCAGACTAGGGTGAGGAAGGACCTAAGTTATGGAGAGCAAATAAATTCCTTATGCAAATTAGTTTAGAAATTAGACCATCTGATTGGTTGATGCAATTCTCATTAGGGATGGCCATCGGCCATCGATGTTTATAAACCATCGATGGGTTATGGTCGATGTTCAATAGTTTTTACATCAATGTTTAGTTAAAACGACTAGTTTTGTTTTGCTATTTCCTGGTACACAGAGCAAAGTTCCACCCACGACACCAGTGTAGCCCCGCCCCCATATTCTGATTGGCCCACAGGCCAGTCTGTCAAATACAATGGATGACCACTGATATGTAACAACATCGATGGCAAAGGCAACAATGGCCATCATTAATACTCATTCAAAACAATCCATTCCGATTTGTTTATGTACTGTCAGCCAACAGTTTTCTATTTTACTACTTTTGATGGGTCCATCATGCAATAGTCTTCAACCAGGAAGCCAATTGGTCAAGAATGTTCTTGTTATCAACCATCTTTGGCTGGTTTTGTAGGTTTTCAATCAGACTAGGGTGAGGAAGGACCTAAGTAAGTTATGGAGAGCAAATAAATTCCTTATGCAAATTAGTTTGGAAATTAGACCATCTGATTGGTTGATGCAATTCTCATTAGGGATGGCCATCGGCCATCGATGTTTATAAACCATCGATGGGTTATGGTCGATGTTCAATAGTTTTTACATCAATGTTTACTTAAAACGACTAGTTTTGTTTTACTATTTCCTGGTACACAGAGCAAAGCTCCACCCACGACACCAGTGAAGCCCCGCCCCCATATTCTGATTGGCCCACAGGCCAGTCAGTCAAATACAATGGATGACCACTGATATGTAACAACATCGATGGCAAAGGCAACAATGGCAATCATTAATACTCATTCAAAACAATGCATTCCGATTTGTTTATGTACTGTCAGTCAACAGTTTTCTATTTTACTACTTTTGATGGGACCATCATGCAATAGTCTTCAACCAGGAAGCCAATTGGTCAAGAATGTTCTTGTTATCAACCATCTTTGGCTGGTTTTGTAGGTTTTCAATCAGACTAGGGTGAGAAAGGACCTAAGTAAGTTATGGAGAGCAAATAAATTCCTTATGCAAATTAGTTTGGAAATTAGGCCATCTGATTGGTTGATGCAATTCTCATTAGGGATGGCCATCGGCCATCGATGTTTATAAACCATCGATGGGTTATGGTCGATGTTCAATAGTTTTTACATCAATGTTTAGTTAAAACGACTAGTTTTGTTTTGCTATATCCTGGTACACAGAGCAAAGTTCCTCCCACGACACCAGTGAAGCCCTGCCCCCATATTCTGATTGGCCCACAGGCCAGTCAGTCAAATACAATGGATGACCACTGATATGTAACAACATCGATGGCAAAGGCAACAATGGCCATCATTAATACTCATTCAAAACAATCCATTCCGATTTGTTTATGTACTGTCAGCCAACAGTTTTCTTTTTTACTACTTTTGATGGGACCATCATGCAATAGTCTTCACCCAGGAAGCCAATTGGTCAAGAATGTTCTTGTTATCAACCATCTTTGCCTGGTTTTGTAGGTTTTCAATCAGACTAGGGTGAGGAAGGACCTAAGTAAGTTATGGAGAGCAAATAAATTCCTTATGCAAATTAGTTTGGAAATTAGACCATCTGATTGGTTGATGCAATTCTCATTAGGGATGGCCATCGGCCATCGATGTTTATAAACCATCGATGGGTTATGGTCGATGTTCAATAGTTTTTACATCAATGTTTACTTAAAACGACTAGTTTTGTTTTACTATTTCCTGGTACACAGAGCAAAGCTCCACACAAGACACCAGTGAAGCCCCGCCCCCATATTCTGATTGGCCCACAGGCCAGTCAGTCAAATACAATGGATGACCACTGATATGTAACAACATCGATGGCAAAGGCAACAATGGCAATCATTAATACTCATTCAAAACAATGCATTCCAATTTGTTTATGTACTGTCAGTCAACAGTTTTCTATTTTACTACTTTTGATGGGACCATCATGCAATAGTCTTCAACCAGGAAGCCAATTGGTCAAGAATGTTCTTGTTATCAACCATCTTTGGCTGGTTTTGTAGGTTTTCAATCAGACTAGGGTGAGCAAGGACCTAAGTAAGTTATGGAGAGCAAATAAATTCCTTATGCAAATTAGTTTGGAAATTAGGCCATCTGATTGGTTGATGCAATTCTCATTAGGGATGGCCATCGGCCATCGATGTTTATAAACCATCGATGGGTTATGGTCGATGTTCAATAGTTTTTACATCAATGTTTAGTTAAAACGACTAGTTTTGTTTTGCTATATCCTGGTACACAGAGCAAAGTTCCTCCCACGACACCAGTGAAGCCCTGCCCCCATATTCTGATTGGCCCACAGGCCAGTCAGTCAAATACAATGGATGACCACTGATATGTAACAACATCGATGGCAAAGGCAACAATGGCCATCATTAATACTCATTCAAAACAATCCATTCCGATTTGTTTATGTACTGTCAGCCAACAGTTTTCTTTTTTACTACTTTTGATGGGACCACCATGCAATAGTCTTCACCCAGGAAGCCAATTGGTCAAGAATGTTCTTGTTATCAACCATCTTTGGCTGGTTTTGTAGGTTTTCAATCAGACTAGGGTGAGGAAGGACCTAAGTTATGGAGAGCAAATAAATTCCTTATGCAAATTAGTTTAGCAATTAGTTCATCTGATTGGTTGATGCAATTCTCATTAGGGATGGCCATCGGCCATCGATGTTTATAAACCATCGATGGGTTATGGTCGATGTTCAATAGTTTTTACATCAATGTTTAGTTAAAACGACTAGTTTTGTTTTGCTATTTCCTGGTACACAGAGCAAAGTTCCACCCACGACACCAGTGTAGCCCCGCCCCCATATTCTGATTGGCCCACAGGCCAGTCTGTCAAATGCAATGGATGACCACTGATATGTAACAACATCGATGGCAAAGGCAACAATGGCCATCATTAATACTCATTCAAAACAGTCCATTCCGATTTGTTTATGTACTGTCAGCCAACAGTTTTCTATTTTACTACTTTTGATGGGTCCATCATGCAATAGTCTTCAACCAGGAAGCCAATTGGTCAAGAATGTTCTTGCTATCATCCATCTTTGGCTGGTTTTGTAGGTTTTCAATCAGACTAGGGTGAGGAAGGACCTAAGTAAGTTATGGAGAGCAAATAAATTCCTTATGCAAATTAGTTTGGAAATTAGACCATCTGATTGGTTGATGCAATTCTCATTAGGGATGGCCATCGACCATCGATGTTTATAAACCATCGATGGGTTATGATCGATGTTCAATAGTTTTTACATCAATGTTTAGTTAAAACAACTAGTTTTGTTTTGCTATTTCCTGGTACACAGAGCAAAGTTCCACCAACGACACCAGTGTAGCCCCGCCCCCATATTCTGATTGGCCCACAGGCCAGTCTGTCAAATACAATGGATGACCACTGATATGTAACAACATCGATGGCAAAGGCAACAATGGCCATCATTAATACTCATTCAAAACAATCCATTCCGATTTGTTTATGTACTGTCAGCCAACAGTTTTCTATTTTACTACTTTTGATGGGTCCATCATGCAATAGTCTTCAACCAGGAAGCCAATTGGTCAAGAATGTTCTTGTTATCAACCATCTTTGGCTGGTTTTGTAGGTTTTCAATCAGACTAGTGTGAGGAAGGACCTAAGTAAGTTATGTAGAGCAAATAAATTCCTTATGCAAATTAGTTTGGAAATTAGACCATCTGATTGGTTTATGCAATTCTCATTAGGGATGGCCATCGGCCATCGGCCATCGATGTTTATAAACCATCGATGGGTTATGGTCGATGTTCAATAGTTTTTACATCAATGTTTAGTTAAAACGACTAGGTTTTTTTTGCTATTTCCTGGTACACAGAGCAAAGCTCCACCCACGACACCAGTGAAGCCCCGCCCCCATATTCTGATTGGCCCACAGGCCAGTCAGTCAAATACAATGGATGACCACTGATATGTAACAACATCGATGGCAAAGGCAACATTGGCCATCATTAATACTCATTCAAAACAATCCATTCCGATTGGTTTATGTACTGTCAGTCAACAGTTTTCTATTTTACTACTTTTGATGGGATCATCATGCAATAGTCTTCAACCAGGAAGCCAATTGGTCACGAATGTTCTTGTTATCAACCATCTTTGGCTGGTTTTGTAGGTTTTCAATCAGACTAGGGTGAGGAAGGACCTAAGTTATGGAGAGCAAATAAATTCCTTATGCAAATTAGTTTAGAAATTAGACCATCTGATTGGTTGATGCAATTCTCATTAGGGATGGCCATCGGCCATCGATGTTTATAAACCATCGATGGGTTATGGTCGATGTTCAATAGTTTTTACATCAATGTTTAGTTAAAACGACTAGTTTTGTTTTGCTTTTTCCTGGTACACAGAGCAAAGTTCCACCCACGACACCAGTGTAGCCCCGCCCCCATATTCTGATTGGCCCACAGGCCAGTCTGTCAAATACAATGGATGACCACTGATATGTAACAACATCGATGGCAAAGGCAACAATGGCCATCATTAATACTCATTCAAAACAATCCATTCCGATTTGTTTATGTACTGTCAGCCAACAGTTTTCTATTTTACTACTTTTGATGGGTCCATCATGCAATAGTCTTCAACCAGGAAACCAATTGGTCAAGAATGTTCTTGTTATCAACCATCTTTGGCTGGTTTTGTAGGTTTTCAATCAGACTAGGGTGAGGAAGGACCTAAGTAAGTTATGGAGAGCAAATAAATTCCTTATGCAAATTAGTTTGGAAATTAGACCATCTGATTGGTTGATGCAATTCTCATTAGGGATGGCCATCGACCATCGATGTTTATAAACCATCGATGGGTTATGGTCGATGTTCAATAGTTTTTACATCAATGTTTAGTTAAAACGACTAGTTTTGTTTTGCTATTTCCTGGTACACAGAGCAAAGTTCCACCCACGACACCAGTGTAGCCCCGCCCCCATATTCTGATTGGCCCACAGGCCAGTCTGTCAAATACAATGGATGACCACTGATATGTAACAACATCGATGGCAAAGGCAACAATGGCCATCATTAATACTCATTCAAAACAATCCATTCCGATTTGTTTAAGTACTGTCAGCCAACAGTTTTCTATTTTACTACTTTTGATGGGTCCATCATGCAATAGTCTTCAACCAGGAAGCCAATTGGTCAAGAATGTTCTTGTTATCAACCATCTTTGGCTGGTTTTGTAGGTTTTCAATCAGACTAGGGTGAGGAAGGACCTAAGTAAGTTATGGAGAGCAAATAAATTCCTTATGCAAATTAGTTTGGAAATTAGACCATCTGATTGGTTTATGCAATTCTCATTAGGGATGGCCATCGGCCATCGGCCATCGATGTTTATAAACCATCGATGGGTTATGGTCGATGTTCAATAGTTTTTACATCAATGTTTAGTTAAAACGACTAGGTTTTTTTTGCTATTTCCTGGTACACAGAGCAAAGCTCCACCCACGACACCAGTGAAGCCCCGCCCCCATATTCTGATTGGCCCACAGGCCAGTCAGTCAAATACAATGGATGACCACTGATATGTAACAACATCGATGGCAAAGGCAACATTGGCCATCATTAATACTCATTCAAAACAATCCATTCCGATTGGTTTATGTACTGTCAGTCAACAGTTTTCTATTTTACTACTTTTGATGGGATCATCATGCAATAGTCTTCAACCAGGAAGCCAATTGGTCACGAATGTTATTGTTATCAACCATCTTTGGCTGGTTTTGTAGGTTTTCAATCAGACTAGGGTGAGGAAGGACCTAAGTTATGGAGAGCAAATAAATTCCTTATGCAAATTAGTTTAGAAATTAGACCATCTGATTGGTTGATGCAATTCTCATTAGGGATGGCCATCGGCCATCGATGTTTATAAACCATCGATGGGTTATGGTCGATGTTCAATAGTTTTTACATCAATGTTTAGTTAAAACGACTAGTTTTGTTTTGCTATTTCCTGGTACACAGAGCAAAGTTCCACCCACGACACCAGTGTAGCCCCGCCCCCATATTCTGATTGGCCCACAGGCCAGTCTGTCAAATACAATGGATGACCACTGATATGTAACAACATCGATGGCAAAGGCAACAATGGCCATCATTAATACTCATTCAAAACAATCCATTCCGATTTGTTTATGTACTGTCAGCCAACAGTTTTCTATTTTACTACTTTTGATGGGTCCATCATGCAATAGTCTTCAACCAGGAAGCCAATTGGTCAAGAATGTTCTTGTTATCAACCATCTTTGGCTGGTTTTGTAGGTTTTCAATCAGACTAGGGTGAGGAAGGACCTAAGTAAGTTATGGAGAGCAAATAAATTCCTTATGCAAATTAGTTTGGAAATTAGACCATCTGATTGGTTGATGCAATTCTCATTAGGGATGGCCATCGGCCATCGATGTTTATAAACCATCGATGGGTTATGGTCGATGTTCAATAGTTTTTACATCAATGTTTACTTAAAACGACTAGTTTTGTTTTACTATTTCCTGGTACACAGAGCAAAGCTCCACCCACGACACCAGTGAAGCCCCGCCCCCATATTCTGATTGGCCCACAGGCCAGTCAGTCAAATACAATGGATGACCACTGATATGTAACAACATCGATGGCAAAGGCAACAATGGCAATCATTAATACTCATTCAAAACAATGCATTCCGATTTGTTTATGTACTGTCAGTCAACAGTTTTCTATTTTACTACTTTTGATGGGACCATCATGCAATAGTCTTCAACCAGGAAGCCAATTGGTCAAGAATGTTCTTGTTATCAACCATCTTTGGCTGGTTTTGTAGGTTTTCAATCAGACTAGGGTGAGAAAGGACCTAAGTAAGTTATGGAGAGCAAATAAATTCCTTATGCAAATTAGTTTGGAAATTAGGCCATCTGATTGGTTGATGCAATTCTCATTAGGGATGGCCATCGGCCATCGATGTTTATAAACCATCGATGGGTTATGGTCGATGTTCAATAGTTTTTACATCAATGTTTAGTTAAAACGACTAGTTTTGTTTTGCTATATCCTGGTACACAGAGCAAAGTTCCTCCCACGACACCAGTGAAGCCCTGCCCCCATATTCTGATTGGCCCACAGGCCAGTCAGTCAAATACAATGGATGACCACTGATATGTAACAACATCGATGGCAAAGGCAACAATGGCCATCATTAATACTCATTCAAAACAATCCATTCCGATTTGTTTATGTACTGTCAGCCAACAGTTTTCTTTTTTACTACTTTTGATGGGACCATCATGCAATAGTCTTCACCCAGGAAGCCAATTGGTCAAGAATGTTCTTGTTATCAACCATCTTTGCCTGGTTTTGTAGGTTTTCAATCAGACTAGGGTGAGGAAGGACCTAAGTAAGTTATGGAGAGCAAATAAATTCCTTATGCAAATTAGTTTGGAAATTAGACCATCTGATTGGTTGATGCAATTCTCATTAGGGATGGCCATCGACCATCGATGTTTATAAACCATCGATGGGTTATGGTCGATGTTCAATAGTTTTTACATCAATGTTTAGTTAAAACAACTAGTTTTGTTTTACTATTTCCTGGTACACAGAGCAAAGCTCCACCCACGACACCAGTGAAGCCCCGCCTCCATATTCTGATTGGCCCACAGGCCAGTCAGTCAAATGCAATGGATGACCACTGATATGTAACAACATCGATGGCAAAGGCAACAATGGCAATCATTAATACTCATTCAAAACAATCCATTCCGATTTGTTTATGTACTGTCAGTCAACAGTTTTCTATTTTACTACTTTTGATGGGACCATCATGCAACAGTCTTCAACCAGGAAGCCAATTGATCAAGAATGTTCTTGTTATCAACCATCTTTGGCTGGTTTTGTGGGTTTTCAATCAGACTAGGGTGAGGAAGGACCTAAGTAAGTTATGGAGAGCAAATAAATTCCTTATGCAAATTAGTTTGGAAATTAGACCATCTGATTGGTTTATGCAATTCTCATTAGGGATGGCCATCGGCCATCGGCCATCGATGTTTATAAACCATCGATGGGTTATGGTCGATGTTCAATAGTTTTTACATCAATGTTTAGTTAAAACGACTAGTTTTTTTTTGCTATTTCATGGTACACAGAGCAAAGTTACACCCACGACACCAGTGAAGCCCCGCCCCCATATTCTGATTGGCCCACAGGCCAGTCAGTCAAATACAATGGATGACCACTGATATGTAACAACATCGATGGCAAAGGCAACATTGGCCATCATTAATACTCATTCAAAACAATCCATTCCGATTGGTTTATGTACTGTCAGTCAACAGTTTTCTATTTTACTACTTTTGATGGGATCATCATGCAATAGTCTTCAACCAGGAAGCCAACTGGTCACGAATGTTTTTGTTATCAACCATCTTTGGCTGGTTTTGTAGGTTTTCAATCAGACTAGGGTGAGGAAGGACCTAAGTTATGGAGAGCAAATAAATTCCTTATGCAAATTAGTTTGGAAATTAGACCATCTGATTGGTTGATGCAATTCTCATTAGGGATGGCCATCGGCCATCGATGTTTATAAACCATCGATGGGTTATGGTCGATGTTCAATAGTTTTTACATCAATGTTTAGTTAAAACGACTAGTTTTGTTTTGCTATTTCCTGGTACACAGAGCAAAGTTCCACCCACGACACCAGTGTAGAACCGCCCCCATATTCTGATTGGCCCACAGGCCAGTCTGTCAAATACAATGGATGACCACTGATATGTAACAACATCGATGGCAAAGGCAACAATGGCCATCATTAATACTCATTCAAAACAATCCATTCCGTTTTGTTTATGTACTGTCAGCCAACAGTTTTCTATTTTACTACTTTTGATGGGTCCATCATGCAATAGTCTTCAACCAGGAAGCCAATTGGTCAAGAATGTTCTTGTTATCAACCATCTTTGGCTGGTTTTGTAGGTTTTCAATCAGACTAGGGTGAGGAAGGACCTAAGTAAGTTATGGAGAGCAAATAAATTCCTTATGCAAATTAGTTTGGAAATTAGACCATCTGATTGGTTGATGCAATTCTCATTAGGGATGGCCATCGACCATCGATGTTTATAAACCATCGATGGGTTATGGTCGATGTTCAATAGTTTTTACATCAATGTTTAGTTAAAACAACTAGTTTTGTTTTGCTATTTCCTGGTACACAGAGCAAAGTTCCACCCACGACACCAGTGTAGCCCCGCCCCCATATTCTGATTGGCCCACAGGCCAGTCTGTCAAATACAATGGATGACCACTGATATGTAACAACATCGATGGCAAAGGCAACAATGGCCATCATTAATACTCATTCAAAACAATCCAATCCGATTTGTTTATGTACTGTCAGCCAACAGTTTTCTATTTTACTACTTTTGATGGGTCCATCATGCAATAGTCTTCACCCAGGAAGCCAATTGGTCAAGAATGTTCTTGTTATCAACCATCTTTGGCTGGTTTTGTAGGTTTTCAATCAGACTAGGGTGAGGAAGGACCTAAGTAAGTTATGGAGAGCAAATAAATTCCTTATGCAAATTAGTTTGGAAATTAGACCATCTGATTGGTTGATGCAATTCTCATTAGGGATGGCCATCGGCCATCGATGTTTATAAACCATCGATGGGTTATGGTCGATGTTCAATAGTTTTTACATCAATGTTTAGTTAGCGACTAGTTTTGTTTTGCTATATCCTGGTACACAGAGCAAAGGTCCTCCCACGACACCAGTGAAGCCCTGCCCCCATATTCTGATTGGCCCACAGGCCAGTCAGTCAAATACAATGGATGACCACTGATATGTAACAACATCGATGGCAAAGGCAACAATGGCCATCATTAATACTCATTCAAAACAATCCATTCCGATTTGTTTATGTACTGTCAGCCAACAGTTTTCTTTTTTACTACTTTTGATGGGACCATCATGCAATAGTCTTCAACCAGGAAGCCAATTGGTCAAGAATGTTCTTGTTATCAACCATCTTTGGCTGGTTTTGTAGGTTTTCAATCAGACTAGGGTGAGGAAGGACCTAAGTAAGTTATGGAGAGCAAATAAATTCCTTATGCAAATTAGTTTGGAAATTAGACCATCTGATTGGTTGATGCAATTCTCATTAGGGATGGCCATCGGCCATCGATGTTTATAAACCATCGATGGGTTATGGTCGATGTTCAATAGTTTTTACATCAATGTTTAGTTAAAACGACTAGTTTTGTTTTGCTATTTCCTGATACACAGAGCAAAGCTCCACCCACGACACCAGTGAAGCCCCGCCCCCATATTCTGATTGGCCCACAGGCCAGTCAGTCAAATACAATGGATGACCACTGATATGTAACAACATTGATGGCGAAGGCAACAATGGCCATCTTAATACTCATTCAAAACAATCCATTCCGATTGGTTTATGTACTGTCAGTCAACAGTTTTCTATTTTACTACTTTTGATGGGCCCATCATGCAATAGTCTTCACCCAGGAAGCCAATTGGTCAAGAATGTTCTTGTTATCAACCATCTTTGGCTGGTTTTGTAGGTTTTCAATCAGACTAGGGTGAGGAAGAACCTAAGTATGTTATGGAGAGCAAATAAATTCCTTATGCAAATTAGTTTGGAAATTAGACCATCTGATTGGTTTATGCAATTCTCATTAGGGATGGCCATCGGCCATCGGCCATCGATGTTTATAAACCATCGATGGGTTATGGTCGATGTTCAATAGTTTTAACATCAATGTTTAGTTAAAACGACTAGTTTTTTTTTTGCTATATCCTGGTACACAGAGCAAAGTTCCTCCCACGACACCAGTGAAGCCCTGCCCCCATATTCTGATTGGCCCACAGGCCAGTCAGTCAAATACAATGGATGACCACTGATATGTAACAACATCGATGGCAAAGGCAACAATGGCCATCATTAATACTCATTCAAAACAATCCATTCCGATTTGTTTATGTACTGTCAGCCAACAGTTTTCTTTTTTACTACTTTTGATGGGACCATCATGCAATAGTCTTCAACCAGGAAGCCAATTGGTCAAGAATGTTCTTGTTATCAACCATCTTTGGCTGGTTTTGTAGGTTTTCAATCAGACTAGGGTGAGGAAGGACCTAAGTAAGTTATGGAGAGCAAATAAATTCCTTATGCAAATTAGTTTGGAAATTAGGCCATCTGATTGGTTGATGCAATTCTCATTAGGGATGGCCATCGGCCATCGATGTTTATAAACCATCGATGGGTTATGGTCGATGTTCAATAGTTTTTACATCAATGTTTAGTTAAAACGACTAGTTTTGTTTTGCTATATCCTGGTACACAGAGCAAAGTTCCTCCCACGACACCAGTGAAGCCCTGCCCCCATATTCTGATTGGCCCACAGGCCAGTCAGTCAAATACAATGGATGACCACTGATATGTAACAACATCGATGGCAAAGGCAACAATGGCCATCATTAATACTCATTCAAAACAATCCATTCCGATTTGTTTATGTACTGTCAGCCAACAGTTTTCTTTTTTACTACTTTTGATGGGACCATCATGCAACAGTCTTCACCCAGGAAGCCAATTGGTCAAGAATGTTCTTGTTATCAACCATCTTTGGCTGGTTTTGTAGGTTTTCAATCAGACTAGGGTGAGGAAGGACCTAAGTAAGTTATGGAGAGCAAATAAATTCCTTAAACATCAATGTTTAGTTAAAACAACTAGTTTTGTTTTACTATTTCCTGGTACACAGAGCAAAGCTCCACCCACGACACCAGTGAAGCCCCGCCCCCATATTCTGATTGGCCCACAGGCCAGTCAGTCAAATGCAATGGATGACCACTGATATGTAACAACATCGATGGCAAAGGCAACAATGGCAATCATTAATACTCATTCAAAACAATCCATTCCGATTTGTTTATGTACTGTCAATCAACAGTTTTCTATTTTACTACTTTTGATGGGACCATCATGCAATAGTCTTCAACCAGAAAGCCAATTGGTCAAGAATGTTCTTGTTATCAACCATCTTTGGCTAGTTTTGTAGGTTTTCAATCAGACTAGGGTGAGGAAGGACCTAAGTAAGTTATGGAGTGCAAATAAATTCCTTATGCAAATTAGTTTGGAAATTAGACCATCTGATTGGTTTATGCAATTCTCATTAGGGATGGCCATCGGCCATCGATTTTTATAAACCATCGATGGGTTATGGTCGATGTTCAATAGTTTTTACATCAATGTTTAGTTAAAACAACTAGTTTTGTTTTGCTATTTCCTGGTACACAGAGCAAAGTTCCACCCACGACACCAGTGTAGCCCCGCCCCCATATTCTGATTGGCCCACAGGCCAGTCTGTCAAATACAATGGATGACCACTGATATGTAACAACATCGATGGCAAAGGCAAAAATGGCCATCATTAATACTCATTCAAAACAATCCATTCCGATTTGTTTATGTACTGTCAGCCAACAGTTTTCTTTTTTACTACTTTTGATGGGACCATCATGCAATAGTCTTCAACCAGGAAGCCAATTGGTCAAGAATGTTCTTGTTATCAACCATCTTTGGCTGGTGTTGTAGGTTTTCAATCAGACTAGGGTGAGGAAGGACCTAAGTAAGTTATGGAGAGCAAATAAATTCCTTATGCAAATTAGTTTGGAAATTAGACCATCTGATTGGTTGATGCAATTCTCATTAGGGATGGCCATCGGCCATCGATGTTTATAAACCATCGATGGGTTATGGTCGATGTTCAATAGTTTTTACATCAATGTTTAGTTAAAACGACTAGTTTTGTTTTGCTATATCCTGGTACACAGAGCAAAGTTCCTCCCACGACACCAGTGAAGCCCTGCCCCCATATTCTGATTGGCCCACAGGCCAGTCAGTCAAATACAATGGATGACCACTGATATGTAACAACATCGATGGCAAAGGCAAAAATGGCCATCATTAATACTCATTCAAAACAATCCATTCCGATTTGTTTATGTACTGTCAGCCAACAGTTTTCTTTTTTACTACTTTTGATGGGACCATCATGCAATAGTCTTCAACCAGGAAGCCAATTGGTCAAGAATGTTCTTGTTATCAACCATCTTTGGCTGGTTTTGTAGGTTTTCAATCAGACTAGGGTGAGGAAGGACCTAAGTAAGTTATGGAGAGCAAATAAATTCCTTATGCAAATTAGTTTGGAAATTAGACCATCTGATTGGTTGATGCAATTCTCATTAGGGATGGCCATCGGCCATCGATGTTTATAAACCATCGATGGGTTATGGTCGATGTTCAATAGTTTTTACATCAATGTTTAGTTAAAACGACTAGTTTTGTTTTGCTATTTCCTGATACACAGAGCAAAGCTCCACCCACGACACCAGTGAAGACCCGCCCCCATATTCTGATTGGCCCACAGGCCAGTCAGTCAAATACAATGGATGACCACTGATATGTAACAACATCGATGGCAAAGGCAACAATGGCCATCTTAATACTCATTCAAAACAATCCATTCCGATTGGTTTATGTACTGTCAATCAACAGCTTTCTATTTTACTACTTTTGATGGGTCCATCATGCAATAGTCTTCAACCAGGAAGCCAATTGGTCAAGAATGTTCTTGTTATCAACCATCTTTGGCTGGTTTTGTAGGTTTTCAATCAGACTAGGGTGAGGAAGGACCTAAGTAAGTTATGGAGAGCAAATAAATTCCTTATGCAAATTAGTTTGGAAATTAGACCATCTGATTGGTTGATGCAATTCTCATTAGGGATGGCCATCCGCCATCGATGTTTATAAACCATCGATGGGTTATGGTCGATGTTCAATAGTTTTTACATCAATGTTTAGTTAAAACGACTAGTTTTGTTTTGCTATATCCTGGTACACAGAGCAAAGTTCCTCCCACGACACCAGTGAAGCCCTGCCCCCATATTCTGATTGGCCCACAGGCCAGTCAGTCAAATACAATGGATGACCACTGATATGTAACAACATCGATGGCAAAGGCAACAATGGCCATCATTAATACTCATTCAAAACAATCCATTCCGATTTGTTTATGTACTGTCAGCCAACAGTTTTCTTTTTTACTACTTTTGATGGGACCATCATGCAATAGTCTTCAACCAGGAAGCCAATTGGTCAAGAATGTTCTTGTTATCAACCATCTTTGGCTGGTTTTGTAGGTTTTCAATCAGACTAGGGTGAGGAAGGACCTAAGTAAGTTATGGAGAGCAAATAAATTCCTTATGCAAATTAGTTTGGAAATTAGACCATCTGATTGGTTGATGCAATTCTCATTAGGGATGGCCATCGGCCATCGATGTTTATAAACCATCGATGGGTTATGGTCGATGTTCAATAGTTTTTACATCAATGTTTAGTTAAAACGACTAGTTTTGTTTTGCTTTTTCCTGATACACAGAGCAAAGCTCCACCCACGACACCAGTGAAGCCCCGCCCCCATATTCTGATTGGCCCACAGGCCAGTCAGTCAAATACAATGGATGACCACTGATATGTAACAACATCGATGGCAAAGGCAACAATGGCCATCTTAATACTCATTCAAAACAATCCATTCCGATTGGTTTATGTACTGTCAGTCAACAGTTTTCTATTTTACTACTTTTGATGGGACCATCATGCAATAGTCTTCACCCAGGAAGCCAATTGGTCAAGAATGTTCTTGTTATCAACCATCTTTGGCTGGTTTTGTAGGTTTTCAATCAGACTAGGGTGAGGAAGGACCTAAGTAAGTTATGGAGAGCAAATAAATTCCTTATGCAAATTAGTTTGGAAATTAGACCATCTGATTGGTTGATGCAATTCTCATTAGGGATGGCCATCGGCCATCGATGTTTATAAACCATCGATGGGTTATGGTCGATGTTCAATAGTTTTTACATCAATGTTTAGTTAAAACGACTAGTTTTTTTTTGCTATTTCCTGGTACACAGAGCAAAGCTCCACCCACGACACCAGTGAAGCCCCGCCCCCATATTCTGATTGGCCCACAGGCCAGTCAGTCAAATACAATGGATGACCACTGATATGTAACAACATCGATGGCAAAGGCAACATTGGCCATCATTAATACTCATTCAAAACAATCCATTCCGATTGGTTTATGTACTGTCAGTCAACAGTTTTCTATTTTACTACTTTTGATGGGATCATCATGCAATAGTCTTCAACCAGGAAGCCAATTGGTCACGAATGTTCTTGTTATCAACCATCTTTGGCTGGTTTTGTAGGTTTTCAATCAGACTAGGGTGAGGAAGGACCTAAGTTATGGAGAGCAAATAAATTCCTTATGCAAATTAGTTTGGAAATTAGACCATCTGATTGGTTGATGCAATTCTCATTAGGGATGGCCATCGGCCATCGATGTTTATAAACCATCGATGGGTTATGGTCGATGTTCAATAGTTTTTACATCAATGTTTAGTTAAAACGACTAGTTTTGTTTTGCTATTTCCTGGTACACAGAGCAAAGTTTCACCCACGACACCAGTGTAGCCCCGCCCCCATATTCTGATTGGCTCACAGGCCAGTCTGTCAAATACAATGGATGACCACTGATATGTAACAACATCGATGGCAAAGGCAACAATGGCCATCTTAATACTCATTCAAAACAATCCATTCCGATTGGTTTATGTACTGTCAGTCAACAGTTTTCTATTTTACTACTTTTGATGGGACCATCATGCAAATAGTCTTCACCCAGGAAGCCAATTGGTCAAGAATGTTCTTGTTATCAACCATCTTTGGCTGGTTTTGTAGGTTTTCAATCAGACTAGGGTGAGGAAGGACCTAAGTAAGTTATGGAGAGCAAATAAATTCCTTATGCAAATTAGTTTGGAAATTAGACCATCTGATTGGTTGATGCAATTCTCATTAGGGATGGCCATCGGCCATCGATGTTTATAAACCATCGATGGGTTATGGTCGATGTTCAATAGTTTTTACATCAATGTTTAGTTAAAACAACTAGTTTTGTTTTACTATTTCCTGGTACACAGAGCAAAGCTCCACCCACGACACCAGTGAAGCCCCACCCCCATATTCTGATTGGCCCACAGGCCAGTCAGTCAAATGCAATGGATGACCACTGATATGTAACAACATCGATGGCAAAGGCAACAATGGCCATCTTAATACTCATTCAAAACAATCCATTCCGATTGGTGTATGTACTGTCAGTCAACAGTTTTCTATTTTACTACTTTTGATGGGACCATCATGCAATAGTCTTCACCCAGGAAGCCAATTGGTCAAGAATGTTCTTGTTATCAACCATCTTTGGCTGGTTTTGTAGGTTTTCAATCAGACTAGGGTGAGGAAGGACCTAAGTAAGTTATGGAGAGCAAATAAATTCCTTATGCAAATTAGTTTGGAAATTAGACCATCTGATTGATTGATGCAATTCTCATTAGGGATGGCCATCGACCATCGATGTTTATAAACCATCGATGGGTTATGGTCGATGTTCAATAGTTTTTACATCAATGTTTAGTTAAAACAACTAGTTTTGTTTTACTATTTCCTGGTACACAGAGCAAAGCTCCACCCACGACACCAGTGAAGCCCCGCCCCCATATTCTGATTGGCCCACAGGCCAGTCAGTCAAATGCAATGGATGACCACTGATATGTAACAACATCGATGGCAAAGGCAACAATGGCAATCATTAATACTCATTCAAAACAATGCATTCCGATTTGTTTATGTACTGTCAGTCAACAGTTTTCTATTTTACTACTTTTGATGGGACCATCATGCAATAGTCTTCACCCAGGAAGCCAATTTGTCAAGAATGTTCTTGTTATCAACCATCTTTGGCTGGTTTTGTAGGTTTTCAATCAGACTAGGGTGAGGAAGGACCTAAGTAAGTTATGGAGAGCAAATAAATTCCTTATGCAAATTAGTTTGGAAATTAGACCATCTGATTGGTTTATGCAATTCTCATTAGGGATGGCCATCGATGTTTATAAACCATCGATGGGTTATGGTCGATGTTCAATAGTTTTTACATCAATGTTTAGTTAAAACGACTAGTTTTTTTTTGCTATTTCCTGGTACACAGAGCAAAGCTCCACCCACGACACCAGTGAAGCCCCGCCCCCATATTCTGATTGGCCCACAGGCCAGTCAGTCAAATACAATGGATGACCACTGATATGTAACAACATCAATGGCAAAGGCAACAATGGCCATCATTAATACTCATTCAAAACAATCCATTCCGATTTGTTTATGTACTGTCAGCCAACAGTTTTCTATTTTACTACTTTTGATGGGTCCATCATGCAATAGTCTTCAACCAGGAAGCCAATTGGTCAAGAATGTTCTTGTTATCAACCATCTTTGGCTGGTTTTGTAGGTTTTCAATCAGACTAGGGTGAGGAAGGACCTAAGTTAGTTATGGAGAGCAAATAAATTCCTTATGCAAATTAGTTTGGAAATTAGACCATCTGATTGGTTGATGCAATTCTCATTAGGGATGGCCATCGGCCATCGGCCATCGATGTTTATAAACCATCGATGGGTTATGGTCGATGTTCAATAGTTTTTACATCAATGTTTAGTTAAAACGACTAGTTTTGTTTTGCTATTTCCTGATACACAGAGCAAAGCTCCACCCACGACACCAGTGAAGCCCCGCCCCCATATTCTGATTGGCCCACAGGCCAGTCAGTCAAATACAATGGATGACCACTGATATGTAACATCGATGGCAAAGGCAACAATGGCCATCTTAATACTCATTCAAAACAATCCATTCCGATTGGTTTATGTACTGTCAGTCAACAGTTTTCTATTTTACTACTTTTGATGGGACCATCATGCAATAGTCTTAACCCAGGAAGCCAATTGGTCAAGAATGTTCTTGTTATCAACCATCTTTGGCTGGTTTTGTAGGTTTTCAATCAGACTAGGGTGAGGAAGGACCTAAGTAAGTTATGGAGAGCAAATAAATTCCTTATGCAAATTAGTTTGGAAATTAGACCATCTGATTGGTTTATGCAATTCTCATTAGGGATGGCCATCGGCCATCGGCCATCGATGTTTATAAACCATCGATGGGTTATGGTCGATGTTCAATAGTTTTTACATCAATGTTTAGTTAAAACGACTAGTTTTTTTTTTCTATTTCCTGATACACAGAGAAAAGCTCCACCCACGACACCAGTGAAGCCCCGCCCCCATATTCTGATTGGCCCACAGGCCAGTCAGTCAAATACAATGGATGACCACTGATATGTAACAACATCGATGGCAAAGGCAACAATGGCCATCTTAATACTCATTCAAAACAATCCATTCCGATTGGTTTATGTACTGTCAGTCAACAGTTTTCTATTTTACTACTTTTGATGGGACCATCATGCAATAATCTTCACCCAGGAAGCCAATTGGTCAAGAATGTTCTTGTTATCAACCATCTTTGGCTGGTTTTGTAGGTTTTCAATCAGACTAGGGTGAGGAAGGACCTAAGTTATGGAGAGCAAATAAATTCCTTATGCAAATTAGTTTGGAAATTAGACCATCTGATTGGTTGATGCAATTCTCATTAGGGATGGCCATCGGCCATCGATGTTTATAAACCATCGATGGGTTATGGTCGATGTTCAATAGTTTTTACATCAATGTTTAGTTAAAACGACTAGTTTTGTTTTGCTATTTCCTGATACACAGAGCAAAGCTCCACCCACGACTCCAGTGAAGCCCCGCCCCCATATTCTGATTGGCCCACAGGCCAGTCAGTCAAATACAATGGATGACCACTGATATGTAACAACATCGATGGCAAAGGCAACAATGGCCATCATTAATACTCATTCAAAACAATCCATTCCGATTGGTTTATGTACTGTCAGCCAACAGTTTTCTTTTTTACTACTTTTGATGGGACCATCATGCAATAGTCTTCAACCAGGAAGCCAATTGATCAAGAATGTTCTTGTTATCAACCATCTTTGGCTGGTTTTGTAGGTTTTCAATCAGACTAGGGTGAGGAAGGACCTAAGTAAGTTATGGAGAGCAAATAAATTCCTTATGCAAATTAGTTTGGAAATTAGACCATCTGATTGGTTGATGCAATTCTCATTAGGGATGGCCATCGGCCATCGATGTTTATAAACCATCGATGGGTTATGGTCGATGTTCAATAGTTTTTACATCAATGTTTAGTTAAAACGACTAGTTTTGTTTTGCTATTTCCTGATACACAGAGCAAAGCTCCACCCACGACACCAGTGAAGCCCCGCCCCCATATTCTGATTGGCCCACAGGCCAGTCAGTCAAATACAATGGATGACCACTGATATGTAACAACATCGATGGCAAAGGCAACAATGGCCATCTTAATACTCATTCAAAACAATCCATTCCGATTGGTGTATGTACTGTCAGTCAACAGTTTTCTATTTTACTACTTTTGATGGGACCATCATGCAATAGTCTTCACCCAGGAAGCCAATTGGTCAAGAATGTTCTTGTTATCAACCATCTTTGGCTGGTTTTGTAGGTTTTCAATCAGACTAGGGTGAGGAAGGACCTAACTAAGTTATGGAGAGCAAATAAATTCCTTATGCAAATTAGTTTGGAAATTAGACCATCTGATTGATTGATGCAATTCTCATTAGGGATGGCCATCGACCATCGATGTTTATAAACCATCGATGGGTTATGGTCGATGTTCAATAGTTTTTACATCAATGTTTAGTTAAAACGACTAGTTTTTTTTTGCTATTTCCTGGTACACAGAGCAAAGCTCCACCCACGACACCAGTGAAGCCCCGCCCCCATATTCTGATTGGCCCACAGGCCAGTCAGTCAAATACAATGGATGACCACTGATATGTAACAACATCGATGGCAAAGGCAACATTGGCCATCATTAATACTCATTCAAAACAATCCATTCCGATTGGTTTATGTACTGTCAGTCAACAGTTTTCTATTTTACTACTTTTGATGGGATCATCATGCAATAGTCTTCAACCAGGAAGCCAATTGGTCACGAATGTTCTTGTTATCAACCATCTTTGGCTGGTTTTGTAGGTTTTCAATCAGACTAGGGTGAGGAAGGACCTAAGTTATGGAGAGCAAATAAATTCCTTATGCAAATTAGTTTGGAAATTAGACCATCTGATTGGTTGATGCAATTCTCATTAGGGATGGCCATCGGCCATCGATGTTTATAAACCATCGATGGGTTATGGTCGATGTTCAATAGTTTTTACATCAATGTTTAGTTAAAACGACTAGTTTTGTTTTGCTATTTCCTGGTACACAGATCAAAGTTCCACCCACGACACCAGTGTAGCCCCGCCCCCATATTCTGATTGGCCCACAGGCCAGTCTGTCAAATACAATGGATGACCACTGATATGTAACAACATCGATGGCAAAGGCAACAATGGCCATCATTAATACTCATTCAAAACAATCCATTCCGATTTGTTTATGTACTGTCAGCCAACAGTTTTCTATTTTACTACTTTTGATGGGTCCATCATGCAATAGTCTTCGACCAGGAAGCCAATTGGTCAAGAATGTTCTTGTTATCAACCATCTTTGGCTGGTTTTGTAGGTTTTCAATCAGACTAGGGTGAGGAAGGACCTAAGTAAGTTATGGAGAGCAAATAAATTCCTTATGCAAATTAGTTTGGAAATTAGACCATCTGATTGGTTGATGCAATTCTCATTAGGGATGGCCATCGACCATCGATGTTTATAAACCATCGATGGGTTATGGTCGATGTTCAATAGTTTTTACATCAATGTTTAGTTAAAACAACTAGTTTTGTTTTACTATTTCCTGGTACACAGAGCAAAGCTCCACCCACGACACCAGTGAAGCCCCGCCCCCATATTCTGATTGGCCCACAGGCCAGTCAGTCAAATGCAATGGATGACCACTGATATGTAACAACATCGATGGCAAAGGCAACAATGGCAATCATTAATACTCATTCAAAACAATGCATTCCTATTTGTTTATGTACTGTCAGTCAACAGTTTTCTATTTTACTACTTTTGATGGGACCATCATGCAATAGTCTTCAACCAGGAAGCCAATTGGTCAAGAATGTTCTTGTTATCAACCATCTTTGGCTGGTTTTGTAGGTTTTCAATCAGACTAGGGTGAGGAAGGACCTAAGTAAGTTATGGAGAGCAAATAAATTCCTTATGCAAATTAGTTTGGAAATTAGACCATCTGATTGGTTGATGCAATTCTCATTAGGGATGGCCATCGGCCATCGATGTTTATAAACCATCGATGGGTTATGGTCGATGTTCAATAGTTTTTAAATCAATGTTTAGTTAAAACGACTAGTTTTTTTTTGCTATTTCCTGGTACACAGAGCAAAGCTCCACCCACGACACCAGTGAAGCCCCGCCCCCATATTCTGATTGGCCCACAGGCCAGTCAGTCAAATACAATGGATGACCACTGATATGTAACAACATCGATGGCAAAGGCAACATTGGCCATCATTAATACTCATTCAAAACAATCCATTCCGATTGGTTTATGTACTGTCAGTCAACAGTTTTCTATTTTATTACTTTTGATGGGATCATCATGCAATAGTCTTCAACCAGGAAGCCAATTGGTCACGAATGTTCTTGTTATCAACCATCTTTGGCTGGTTTTGTAGGTTTTCAATCAGACTAGGGTGAGGAAGGACCTAAGTTATGGAGAGCAAATAAATTCCTTATGCAAATTAGTTTGGAAATTAGACCATCTGATTGGTTGATGCAATTCTCATTAGGGATGGCCATCGGCCATCGATGTTTATAAACCATCGATGGGTTATGGTCGATGTTCAATAGTTTTTAAATCAATGTTTAGTTAAAACGACTAGTTTTGTTTTGCTATTTCCTGGTACACAGAGCAAAGTTCCACCCACGACACCAGTGTAGCCCCGCCCCCATATTCTGATTGGCCCACAGGCCAGTCTGTCAAATACAATGGATGACCACTGATATGTAACAACATCGATGGCAAAGGCAACAATGGCCATCATTAATACTCATTCAAAACAATCCATTCCGATTTGTTTATGTACTGTCAGCCAACAGTTTTCTATTTTACTACTTTTGATGGGTCCATCATGCAATAGTCTTCAACCAGGAAGCCAATTGGTCAAGAATGTTCTTGTTATCAACCATCTTTGGCTGGTTTTGTAGGTTTTCAATCAGACTAGGGTGAGGAAGGACCTAAGTAAGTTATGGAGAGCAAATAAATTCCTTATGCAAATTAGTTTGGAAATTAGACCATCTGATTGGTTGATGCAATTCTCATTAGGGATGGCCATCGGCCATCGGCCATCGATGGTTATAAACCATTGATGGGTTATGGTCGATGTTCAATAGTTTTTACATCAATGTTTAGTTAAAACGACTAGTTTTGTTTTGCTATATCCTGGTACACAGAGCAAAGTTCCTCCCACGACACCAGTGAAGCCCTGCCCCCATATTCTGATTGGCCCACAGGCCAGTCAGTCAAATACAATGGATGACCACTGATATGTAACAACATCAATGGCAAAGGCAACAATGGCCATCATTAATACTCATTCAAAACAATCCATTCCGATTTGTTTATGTACTGTCAGCCAACAGTTTTCTTTTTTACTACTTTTGATGGGACCATCATGCAATAGTCTTCAACCAGGAAGCCAATTGGTCAAGAATGTTATTGTTATCAACCATCTTTGGCTGGTTTTGTAGGTTTTCAATCAGACTAGGGTGAGGAAGGACCTAAGTAAGTTATGGAGAGCAAATAAATTCCTTATGCAAATTAGTTTGGAAATTAGACCATCTGATTGGTTGATGCAATTCTCATTAGGGATGGCCATCGGCCATCGATGTTTATAAACCATCGATGGATTATGGTCGATGTTCAATAGTTTTTACATCAATGTTTAGTTAAAACAACTAGTTTTGTTTTACTATTTCCTGGTACACAGAGCAAAGCTCCACCCACGACACCAGTGAAGCCCCGACCCCATATTCTGATTGGCCCACAGGCCAGTCAGTCAAATACAATGGATGACCACTGATATGTAACAACATCGATGGCAAAGGCAACAATGGCAATCATTAATACTCATTCAAAACAATCCATTCCGATTGGTTTATGTACTGTCAGTCAACAGTTTTCTATTTTACTACTTTTGATGGGACCATCATGCAATAGTCTTCAACCAGGAAGCCAATTGGTCAAGAATGTTCTTGTTATCAACCATCTTTTGCTGGTTTTGTAGGTTTTCAATCAGACTAGGGTGAGGAAGGACCTAAGTAAGTTATGGAGAGCAAATAAATTCCTTATGCAAATTAGTTTGGAAATTAGACCATCTGATTGGTTGATGCAATTCTCATTAGGGATGGCCATCGGCCATCGATGTTTATAAGCCATCGATTGGTTATGGTCGATGTTCAATAGTTTTTACATCAATGTTTAGTTAAAACGACTAGTTTTGTTTTGCTATTTCCTGGTACACAGAGCAAAGCTCCACCCACGACACCAGTGAAGCCCCGCCCCCATATTCTGATTGGCCCACAGGCCAGTCAGTCAAATACAATGGATGACCACTGATATGTAACAACATCGATGGCAAAGGCAACAATGGCAATCATTAATACTCATTCAAAACAATCCATTTCGATTTGATTATGTACTGTCAGCCAACAGTTTTCTATTTTACTACTTTTGATGGGACCATCATGCAATAGTCTTCAACCAGGAAGCCAATTGGTCAAGAATGTTCTTTTTATCAACCATCTTTGGCTGGTTTTATAGGTTTTCAATCAGACTAGGGTGAGGAAGGACCTAAGTAAGTTATGGAGAGCAAATAAATTCCTTATGCAAATTAGTTTGGAAATTAGACCATCTGATTGGTTGATGCAATTCTCATTAGGGATGGCCATCGGCCATCGATGTTTATAAACCATCGATGGGTTATGGTCGATGTTCAATAGTTTTTACATCAATGTTTAGTTAAAACGACTAGTTTTGTTTTGCTATTTCCTGGTACACAGAGCAAAGCTCCACCCACGACACCAGTGAAGCCCCGCCCCCATATTCTGATTGGCCCACAGGCCAGTCAGTCAAATGCAATGGATGACCACTGATATGTAACAACATCGATGGCAAAGGCAACAATGGCCATCATTAATACTCATTCAAAACAATCCATTCCGATTGGTTTATATACTGTCAGTCAACAGTTTTCTATTTTACTCCTTTTGATGGGACCATCATGCAATAGTCTTCAACCAGGATGCCAATTGGTCACGAATGTTCTTGTTATCAACCATCTTTGGCTGGTTTTGTAGGTTTTCAATCAGGCTAGGGTGAGGAAGGACCTAAGTAAGTTATGGAGAGCAAATAAATTCCTTATGTAAATTAGTTTGGAAATTAGACCATCTGATTGGTTGATGCAATTCTCATTAGGGATGGCCATCGGCCATCGATGTTTATAAACCATCGATGGGTTATGGTCGATGTTCAATAGTTTTTACATCAATGTTTAGTTAAAACGACTAGTTTTGTTTCGCTATTTCCTGGTACACAGAGCAAAGTTCCACCCACGACACCAGTGAAGCCCCGCCCCCATATTCTGATTGGCCCACAGGCCAGTCAGTCAAATACAATGGATGACCACTGATATGTAACAACATCGATGGCAAAGGCAACAATGGCCATCATTAATACTCATTCAAAACAATCCATTCCGATTGGTTTATGTACTGTCAGCCAACAGTTTTCTATTTTACTACTTTTGATGGGACCATCATGCAATAGTCTTCAACCAGGAAGCCAATTGGTCAAGAATGTTCTTGTTATCAACCATCTTTGGCTGGTTTTGTAGGTTTTCAATCAGACTAGGGTGAGGAAGGACCTAAGTAAGTTATGGAGAGCAAATAAATTCATTATGCAAATTAGTTTGGAAATTAGACCATCTGATTGGTTGATGCAATTCTCATTAGGGATGGCCATCGGCCATCGATGTTTATAAACCATCGATGGGTTATGGTCGATGTTCAATAGTTTTTACTTAAATGTTTAGTTAAAACGACTAGTTTTGTTTCGCTATTTCCTGGTACACAGAGCAAAGTTCCACCCACGACACCAGTGAAGCCCCGCCCCCATATTCTGATTGGCCCACAGGCCAGTCAGTCAAATACAATGGATGACCACTGATATGTAACAACATCGATGGCAAATTGCAACAATGGCCATCATTAATACTCATTCAAAACAATCCATTCCGATTTGTTTATGTACTGTCAGCCAACAGTTTTCTATTTTACTACTTTTGATGGGACCATCATGCAATAGTCTTCAACCAGGAAGCTAATTGGTCAAGAATATTCTTGTTATCAACCATCTTTGGCTGGTTTTGTAGGTTTTCAATCAGACTAGGGTGAGGAAGGACCTAAGTAAGTTATGGAGAGCAAATAAATTCCTTATGCAAATTAGTTTGGAAATTAGACCATCTGATTGGTTGATGCAATTCTCATTAGGGATGGCCATCGGCCATCGATGTTTATAAACCATCGATGGGTTATGGTCGATGTTCAATAGTTTTTACATCAATGTTTAGTTAAAACGACTAGTTTTGTTTTGCTATTTCCTGGTACACAGAGCAAAGCTCCACCCACGATACCAGTGAAGCCCCACCCCCATATTCTGATTGGCCCACAGGCCAGTCAGTCAAATGCAATGGATGACCACTGATATGTAACAACATCGATGGCAAAGGCAACAATGGCCATCATTAATACTCATTCAAAACAATCCATTCCGATTGGTTTATGTACTGTCAGTCAACAGTTTTCTATTTTACTACTTTTGATGGGACCATCATGCAATAGTCTTCAACCAGGAAGCCAATTGGTCAAGAATGTTCTTGTTATCAACCATCTTTGGCTGGTTTTGTAGGTTTTCAATCAGACTAGGGTGAGGAAGGACCTAAGTAAGTTATGGAGAGCAAATAAATTCCTTATGCAAATTAGTTTGGAAATTAGACCATCTGATTGGTTGATGCAATTCTCATTAGGGATGGCCATCGGCCATCGATGGTTATAAACCATCGATGGGTTATGGTCGATGTTCAATAGTTTTTAAATCAATGTTTAGTTAAAACGACTAGTTTTGTTTTGCTATTTCCTGGTACACAGAGCAAAGTTCCACCCACGACACCAGTGTAGCCCCGCCCCCATATTCTGATTGGCCCACAGGCCAGTCTTTCAAATACAATGGATGACCACTGATATGTAACAACATCGATGGCAAAGGCAACAATGGCCATCATTAATACTCATTCAAAACAATCCATTCCGATTTGTTTATGTACTGTCAGCCAACAGTTTTCTATTTTACTACTTTTGATGGGTCCATCATGCAATAGTCTTCAACCAGGAAGCCAATTGGTCAAGAATGTTCTTGTTATCAACCATCTTTGGCTGGTTTTGTAGGTTTTCAATCAGACTAGGGTGAGGAAGGACCTAAGTAAGTTATGGAGAGCAAATAAATTCCTTATGCAAATTAGTTTGGAAATTAGACCATCTGATTGATTGATGCAATTCTCATTAGGGATGGCCATCGGCCATCGATGTTTATAAACCATCGATGGGTTATGGTCGATGTTCAATAGTTTTTACATCAATGTTTAGTTAAAACGACTAGTTTTTTTTTGCTATTTCCTGGTACACAGAGCAAAGCTCCACCCACGACACCAGTGAAGCCCCGCCCCCATATTCTGATTGGCCCACAGGCCAGTCAGTCAAATACAATGGATGACCACTGATATGTAACAACATCGATGGCAAAGGCAACATTGGCCATCATTAATACTCATTCAAAACAATCCATTCCGATTGGTTTATGTACTGTCAGTCAACAGTTTTCTATTTTACTACTTTTGATGGGATCATCATGCAATAGTCTTCAACCAGGAAGCCAATTGGTCACGAATGTTCTTGTTATCAACCATCTTTGGCTGGTTTTGTAGGTTTTCAATCAGACTAGGGTGAGGAAGGACCTAAGTTATGGAGAGCAAATAAATTCCTTATGCAAATTAGTTTGGAAATTAGACCATCTGATTGGTTGATGCAATTCTCATTAGGGATGGCCATCGGCCATCGATGTTTATAAACCATCGATGGGTTATGGTCGATGTTCAATAGTTTTTACATCAATGTTTAGTTAAAACGACTAGTTTTGTTTTGCTATTTCCTGGTACACAGATCCAAGTTCCACCCACGACACCAGTGTAGCCCCGCCCCCATATTCTGATTGGCCCACAGGCCAGTCTGTCAAATACAATGGATGACCACTGATATGTAACAACATCGATGGCAAAGGCAACAATGGCCATCATTAATACTCATTCAAAACAATCCATTCCGATTTGTTTATGTACTGTCAGCCAACAGTTTTCTATTTTACTACTTTTGATGGGTCCATCATGCAATAGTCTTCGACCAGGAAGCCAATTGGTCAAGAATGTTCTTGTTATCAACCATCTTTGGCTGGTTTTGTAGGTTTTCAATCAGACTAGGGTGAGGAAGGACCTAAGTAAGTTATGGAGAGCAAATAAATTCCTTATGCAAATTAGTTTGGAAATTAGACCATCTGATTGGTTGATGCAATTCTCATTAGGGATGGCCATCGACCATCGATGTTTATAAACCATCGATGGGTTATGGTCGATGTTCAATAGTTTTTACATCAATGTTTAGTTAAAACAACTAGTTTTGTTTTACTATTTCCTGGTACACAGAGCAAAGCTCCACCCACGACACCAGTGAAGCCCCGCCCCCATATTCTGATTGGCCCACAGGCCAGTCAGTCAAATGCAATGGATGACCACTGATATGTAACAACATCGATGGCAAAGGCAACAATGGCAATCATTAATACTCATTCAAAACAATGCATTCCTATTTGTTTATGTACTGTCAGTCAACAGTTTTCTATTTTACTACTTTTGATGGGACCATCATGCAATAGTCTTCAACCAGGAAGCCAATTGGTCAAGAATGTTCTTGTTATCAACCATCTTTGGCTGGTTTTGTAGGTTTTCAATCAGACTAGGGTGAGGAAGGACCTAAGTAAGTTATGGAGAGCAAATAAATTCCTTATGCAAATTAGTTTGGAAATTAGACCATCTGATTGGTTGATGCAATTCTCATTAGGGATGGCCATCGGCCATCGATGTTTATAAACCATCGATGGGTTATGGTCGATGTTCAATAGTTTTTAAATCAATGTTTAGTTAAAACGACTAGTTTTTTTTTGCTATTTCCTGGTACACAGAGCAAAGCTCCACCCACGACACCAGTGAAGCCCCGCCCCCATATTCTGATTGGCCCACAGGCCAGTCAGTCAAATACAATGGATGACCACTGATATGTAACAACATCGATGGCAAAGGCAACATTGGCCATCATTAATACTCATTCAAAACAATCCATTCCGATTGGTTTATGTACTGTCAGTCAACAGTTTTCTATTTTATTACTTTTGATGGGATCATCATGCAATAGTCTTCAACCAGGAAGCCAATTGGTCACGAATGTTCTTGTTATCAACCATCTTTGGCTGGTTTTGTAGGTTTTCAATCAGACTAGGGTGAGGAAGGACCTAAGTTATGGAGAGCAAATAAATTCCTTATGCAAATTAGTTTGGAAATTAGACCATCTGATTGGTTGATGCAATTCTCATTAGGGATGGCCATCGGCCATCGATGTTTATAAACCATCGATGGGTTATGGTCGATGTTCAATAGTTTTTAAATCAATGTTTAGTTAAAACGACTAGTTTTGTTTTGCTATTTCCTGGTACACAGAGCAAAGTTCCACCCACGACACCAGTGTAGCCCCGCCCCCATATTCTGATTGGCCCACAGGCCAGTCTGTCAAATACAATGGATGACCACTGATATGTAACAACATCGATGGCAAAGGCAACAATGGCCATCATTAATACTCATTCAAAACAATCCATTCCGATTTGTTTATGTACTGTCAGCCAACAGTTTTCTATTTTACTACTTTTGATGGGTCCATCATGCAATAGTCTTCAACCAGGAAGCCAATTGGTCAAGAATGTTCTTGTTATCAACCATCTTTGGCTGGTTTTGTAGGTTTTCAATCAGACTAGGGTGAGGAAGGACCTAAGTAAGTTATGGAGAGCAAATAAATTCCTTATGCAAATTAGTTTGGAAATTAGACCATCTGATTGGTTGATGCAATTCTCATTAGGGATGGCCATCGGCCATCGGCCATCGATGGTTATAAACCATTTATGGGTTATGGTCGATGTTCAATAGTTTTTACATCAATGTTTAGTTAAAACGACTAGTTTTGTTTTGCTATATCCTGGTACACAGAGCAAAGTTCCTCCCACGACACCAGTGAAGCCCTGCCCCCATATTCTGATTGGCCCACAGGCCAGTCAGTCAAATACAATGGATGACCACTGATATGTAACAACATCAATGGCAAAGGCAACAATGGCCATCATTAATACTCATTCAAAACAATCCATTCCGATTTGTTTATGTACTGTCAGCCAACAGTTTTCTTTTTTACTACTTTTGATGGGACCATCATGCAATAGTCTTCAACCAGGAAGCCAATTGGTCAAGAATGTTATTGTTATCAACCATCTTTGGCTGGTTTTGTAGGTTTTCAATCAAACTAGGGTGAGGAAGGACCTAAGTAAGTTATGGAGAGCAAATAAATTCCTTATGCAAATTAGTTTGGAAATTAGACCATCTGATTGGTTGATGCAATTCTCATTAGGGATGGCCATCGGCCATCGATGTTTATAAACCATCGATGGGTTATGGTCGATGTTCAATAGTTTTTACATCAATGTTTAGTTAAAACAACTAGTTTTGTTTTACTATTTTCTGGTACACAGAGCAAAGCTCCACCCACGACACCAGTGAAGCCCCGACCCCATATTCTGATTGGCCCACAGGCCAGTCAGTCAAATACAATGGATGACCACTGATATGTAACAACATCGATGGCAAAGGCAACAATGGCAATCATTAATACTCATTCAAAACAATCCATTCCGATTGGTTTATGTACTGTCAGTCAACAGTTTTCTATTTTACTACTTTTGATGGGACCATCATGCAATAGTCTTCAACCAGGAAGCCAATTGGTCAAGAATGTTCTTGTTATCAACCATCTTTTGCTGGTTTTGTAGGTTTTCAATCAGACTAGGGTGAGGAAGGACCTAAGTAAGTTATGGAGAGCAAATAAATTCCTTATGCAAATTAGTTTGGAAATTAGACCATCTGATTGGTTGATGCAATTCTCATTAGGGATGGCCATCGGCCATCGATGTTTATAAGCCATCGATTGGTTATGGTCGATGTTCAATAGTTTTTACATCAATGTTTAGTTAAAACGACTAGTTTTGTTTTGCTATTTCCTGGTACACAGAGCAAAGCTCCACCCACGACACCAGTGAAGCCCCGCCCCCATATTCTGATTGGCCCACAGGCCAGTCAGTCAAATACAATGGATGACCACTGATATGTAACAACATCGATGGCAAAGGCAACAATGGCAATCATTAATACTCATTCAAAACAATCCATTTCGATTTGATTATGTACTGTCAGCCAACAGTTTTCTATTTTACTACTTTTGATGGGACCATCATGCAATAGTCTTCAACCAGGAAGCCAATTGGTCAAGAATGTTCTTTTTATCAACCATCTTTGGCTGGTTTTATAGGTTTTCAATCAGACTAGGGTGAGGAAGGACCTAAGTAAGTTATGGAGAGCAAATAAATTCCTTATGCAAATTAGTTTGGAAATTAGACCATCTGATTGGTTGATGCAATTCTCATTAGGGATGGCCATCGGCCATCGATGTTTATAAACCATCGATGGGTTATGGTCGATGTTCAATAGTTTTTACATCAATGTTTAGTTAAAACGACTAGTTTTGTTTTGCTATTTCCTGGTACACAGAGCAAAGCTCCACCCACGACACCAGTGAAGCCCCGCCCCCATATTCTGATTGGCCCACAGGCCAGTCAGTCAAATGCAATGGATGACCACTGATATGTAACAACATCGATGGCAAAGGCAACAATGGCCATCATTAATACTCATTCAAAACAATCCATTCCGATTGGTTTATATACTGTCAGTCAACAGTTTTCTATTTTACTACTTTTGATGGGACCATCATGCAATAGTCTTCAACCAGGATGCCAATTGGTCACGAATGTTCTTGTTATCAACCATCTTTGGCTGGTTTTGTAGGTTTTCAATCAGGCTAGGGTGAGGAAGGACCTAAGTAAGTTATGGAGAGCAAATAAATTCCTTATGTAAATTAGTTTGGAAATTAGACCATCTGATTGGTTGATGCAATTCTCATTAGGGATGGCCATCGGCCATCGATGTTTATAAACCATCGATGGGTTATGGTCGATGTTCAATAGTTTTTACATCAATGTTTAGTTAAAACGACTAGTTTTGTTTCGCTATTTCCTGGTACACAGAGCAAAGTTCCACCCACGACACCAGTGAAGCCCCGCCCCCATATTCTGATTGGCCCACAGGCCAGTCAGTCAAATACAATGGATGACCACTGATATGTAACAACATCGATGGCAAAGGCAACAATGGCCATCATTAATACTCATTCAAAACAATCCATTCCGATTGGTTTATGTACTGTCAGCCAACAGTTTTCTATTTTACTACTTTTGATGGGACCATCATGCAATAGTCTTCAACCAGGAAGCCAATTGGTCAAGAATGTTCTTGTTATCAACCATCTTTGGCTGGTTTTGTAGGTTTTCAATCAGACTAGGGTGAGGAAGGACCTAAGTAAGTTATGGAGAGCAAATAAATTCATTATGCAAATTAGTTTGGAAATTAGACCATCTGATTGGTTGATGCAATTCTCATTAGGGATGGCCATCGGCCATCGATGTTTATAAACCATCGATGGGTTATGGTCGATGTTCAATAGTTTTTACTTAAATGTTTAGTTAAAACGACTAGTTTTGTTTCGCTATTTCCTGGTACACAGAGCAAAGTTCCACCCACGACACCAGTGAAGCCCCGCCCCCATATTCTGATTGGCCCACAGGCCAGTCAGTCAAATACAATGGATGACCACTGATATGTAACAACATCGATGGCAAATTGCAACAATGGCCATCATTAATACTCATTCAAAACAATCCATTCCGATTGGTTTATGTACTGTCAGCCAACAGTTTTCTATTTTACTACTTTTGATGGGACCATCATGCAATAGTCTTCAACCAGGAAGCCAATTGGTCAAGAATGTTCTTGTTATCAACCATCTTTGGCTGGTTTTGTAGGTTTTCAATCAGACTAGGGTGAGGAAGGACCTAAGTAAGTTATGGAGAGCAAATAAATTCCTTATGCAAATTAGTTTGGAAATTAGACCATCTGATTGGTTGATGCAATTCTCATTAGGGATGGCCATCGGCCATCGGCCATCGATGGTTATAAACCATTTATGGGTTATGGTCGATGTTCAATAGTTTTTACATCAATGTTTAGTTAAAACGACTAGTTTTGTTTTGCTATATCCTGGTACACAGAGCAAAGTTCCTCCCACGACACCAGTGAAGCCCTGCCCCCATATTCTGATTGGCCCACAGGCCAGTCAGTCAAATACAATGGATGACCACTGATATGTAACAACATCAATGGCAAAGGCAACAATGGCCATCATTAATACTCATTCAAAACAATCCATTCCGATTTGTTTATGTACTGTCAGCCAACAGTTTTCTTTTTTACTACTTTTGATGGGACCATCATGCAATAGTCTTCAACCAGGAAGCCAATTGGTCAAGAATGTTATTGTTATCAACCATCTTTGGCTGGTTTTGTAGGTTTTCAATCAAACTAGGGTGAGGAAGGACCTAAGTAAGTTATGGAGAGCAAATAAATTCCTTATGCAAATTAGTTTGGAAATTAGACCATCTGATTGGTTGATGCAATTCTCATTAGGGATGGCCATCGGCCATCGATGTTTATAAACCATCGATGGGTTATGGTCGATGTTCAATAGTTTTTACATCAATGTTTAGTTAAAACAACTAGTTTTGTTTTACTATTTTCTGGTACACAGAGCAAAGCTCCACCCACGACACCAGTGAAGCCCCGACCCCATATTCTGATTGGCCCACAGGCCAGTCAGTCAAATACAATGGATGACCACTGATATGTAACAACATCGATGGCAAAGGCAACAATGGCAATCATTAATACTCATTCAAAACAATCCATTCCGATTGGTTTATGTACTGTCAGTCAACAGTTTTCTATTTTACTACTTTTGATGGGACCATCATGCAATAGTCTTCAACCAGGAAGCCAATTGGTCAAGAATGTTCTTGTTATCAACCATCTTTTGCTGGTTTTGTAGGTTTTCAATCAGACTAGGGTGAGGAAGGACCTAAGTAAGTTATGGAGAGCAAATAAATTCCTTATGCAAATTAGTTTGGAAATTAGACCATCTGATTGGTTGATGCAATTCTCATTAGGGATGGCCATCGGCCATCGATGTTTATAAGCCATCGATTGGTTATGGTCGATGTTCAATAGTTTTTACATCAATGTTTAGTTAAAACGACTAGTTTTGTTTTGCTATTTCCTGGTACACAGAGCAAAGCTCCACCCACGACACCAGTGAAGCCCCGCCCCCATATTCTGATTGGCCCACAGGCCAGTCAGTCAAATACAATGGATGACCACTGATATGTAACAACATCGATGGCAAAGGCAACAATGGCAATCATTAATACTCATTCAAAACAATCCATTTCGATTTGATTATGTACTGTCAGCCAACAGTTTTCTATTTTACTACTTTTGATGGGACCATCATGCAATAGTCTTCAACCAGGAAGCCAATTGGTCAAGAATGTTCTTTTTATCAACCATCTTTGGCTGGTTTTATAGGTTTTCAATCAGACTAGGGTGAGGAAGGACCTAAGTAAGTTATGGAGAGCAAATAAATTCCTTATGCAAATTAGTTTGGAAATTAGACCATCTGATTGGTTGATGCAATTCTCATTAGGGATGGCCATCGGCCATCGATGTTTATAAACCATCGATGGGTTATGGTCGATGTTCAATAGTTTTTACATCAATGTTTAGTTAAAACGACTAGTTTTGTTTTGCTATTTCCTGGTACACAGAGCAAAGCTCCACCCACGACACCAGTGAAGCCCCGCCCCCATATTCTGATTGGCCCACAGGCCAGTCAGTCAAATGCAATGGATGACCACTGATATGTAACAACATCGATGGCAAAGGCAACAATGGCCATCATTAATACTCATTCAAAACAATCCATTCCGATTGGTTTATATACTGTCAGTCAACAGTTTTCTATTTTACTACTTTTGATGGGACCATCATGCAATAGTCTTCAACCAGGATGCCAATTGGTCACGAATGTTCTTGTTATCAACCATCTTTGGCTGGTTTTGTAGGTTTTCAATCAGGCTAGGGTGAGGAAGGACCTAAGTAAGTTATGGAGAGCAAATAAATTCCTTATGTAAATTAGTTTGGAAATTAGACCATCTGATTGGTTGATGCAATTCTCATTAGGGATGGCCATCGGCCATCGATGTTTATAAACCATCGATGGGTTATGGTCGATGTTCAATAGTTTTTACATCAATGTTTAGTTAAAACGACTAGTTTTGTTTCGCTATTTCCTGGTACACAGAGCAAAGTTCCACCCACGACACCAGTGAAGCCCCGCCCCCATATTCTGATTGGCCCACAGGCCAGTCAGTCAAATACAATGGATGACCACTGATATGTAACAACATCGATGGCAAAGGCAACAATGGCCATCATTAATACTCATTCAAAACAATCCATTCCGATTGGTTTATGTACTGTCAGCCAACAGTTTTCTATTTTACTACTTTTGATGGGACCATCATGCAATAGTCTTCAACCAGGAAGCCAATTGGTCAAGAATGTTCTTGTTATCAACCATCTTTGGCTGGTTTTGTAGGTTTTCAATCAGACTAGGGTGAGGAAGGACCTAAGTAAGTTATGGAGAGCAAATAAATTCATTATGCAAATTAGTTTGGAAATTAGACCATCTGATTGGTTGATGCAATTCTCATTAGGGATGGCCATCGGCCATCGATGTTTATAAACCATCGATGGGTTATGGTCGATGTTCAATAGTTTTTACTTAAATGTTTAGTTAAAACGACTAGTTTTGTTTCGCTATTTCCTGGTACACAGAGCAAAGTTCCACCCACGACACCAGTGAAGCCCCGCCCCCATATTCTGATTGGCCCACAGGCCAGTCAGTCAAATACAATGGATGACCACTGATATGTAACAACATCGATGGCAAATTGCAACAATGGCCATCATTAATACTCATTCAAAACAATCCATTCCGATTGGTTTATGTACTGTCAGCCAACAGTTTTCTATTTTACTACTTTTGATGGGACCATCATGCAATAGTCTTCAACCAGGAAGCCAATTGGTCAAGAATATTCTTGTTATCAACCATCTTTGGCTGGTTTTGTAGGTTTTCAATCAGACTAGGGTGAGGAAGGACCTAAGTAAGTTATGGAGAGCAAATAAATTCCTTATGCAAATTAGTTTGGAAATTAGACCATCTGATTGGTTGATGCAATTCTCATTAGGGATGGCCATCGGCCATCGATGTTTATAAACCATCGATGGGTTATGGTCGATGTTCAATAGTTTTTACATCAATGTTTAGTTAAAACGACTAGTTTTGTTTTGCTATTTCCTGGTACACAGAGCAAAGCTCCACCCACGACACCAGTGAAGCCCCACCCCCATATTCTGATTGGCCCACAGGCCAGTCAGTCAAATGCAATGGATGACCACTGATATGTAACAACATCGATGGCAAAGGCAACAATGGCCATCATTAATACTCATTCAAAACAATCCATTCCGATTGGTTTATGTACTGTCAGTCAACAGTTTTCTATTTTACTACTTTTGATGGGACCATCATGCAATAGTCTTCAACCAGGAAGCCAATTGGTCAAGAATGTTCTTGTTATCAACCATCTTTGGCTGGTTTTGTAGGTTTTCAATCAGACTAGGGTGAGGAAGGACCTAAGTAAGTTATGGAGAGCAAATAAATTCCTTATGCAAATTAGTTTGGAAATTAGACCATCTGATTGGTTGATGCAATTCTCATTAGGGATGGCCATCGGCCATCGATGGTTATAAACCATCGATGGGTTATGGTCGATGTTCAATAGTTTTTAAATCAATGTTTAGTTAAAACGACTAGTTTTGTTTTGCTATTTCCTGGTACACAGAGCAAAGTTCCACCTACGACACCAGTGTAGCCCCGCCCCCATATTCTGATTGGCCCACAGGCCAGTCTGTCAAATACAATGGATGACCACTGATATGTAACAACATCGATGGCAAAGGCAACAATGGCCATCATTAATACTCATTCAAAACAATCCATTCCGATTTGTTTATGTACTGTCAGCCAACAGTTTTCTATTTTACTACTTTTGATGGGTCCATCATGCAATAGTCTTCAACCAGGAAGCCAATTGGTCAAGAATGTTCTTGTTATCAACCATCTTTGGCTGGTTTTGTAGGTTTTCAATCAGACTAGGGTGAGGAAGGACCTAAGTAAGTTATGGAGAGCAAATAAATTCCTTATGCAAATTAGTTTGGAAATTAGACCATCTGATTGGTTGATGCAATTCTCATTAGGGATGGCCATCGGCCATCGGCCATCGATGTTTATAAACCATCGATGGGTTATGGTCGATGTTCAATAGTTTTTACATCAATGTTTAGTTAAAACGACTAGTTTTGTTTTGCTATATCCTGGTACACAGAGCAAAGTTCCTCCCACGACACCAGTGAAGCCCTGCCCCCATATTCTGATTGGCCCACAGGCCAGTCAGTCAAATACAATGGATGACCACTGATATGTAACAACATCGATGGCAAAGGCAACAATGTCCATCATTAATACTCATTCAAAACAATCCATTCCGATTTGTTTATGTACTGTCAGCCAACAGTTTTCTTTTTTACTACTTTTGATGGGACCATCATGCAATAGTCTTCAACCAGGAAGCCAATTGGTCAAGAATGTTATTGTTATCAACCATCTTTGGCTGGTTTTGTAGGTTTTCAATCAGACTAGGGTGAGGAAGGACCTAAGTAAGTTATGGAGAGCAAATAAATTCCTTATGCAAATTAGTTTGGAAATTAGACCATCTGATTGGTTGATGCAATTCTCATTAGGGATGGCCATCGGCCATCGATGTTTATAAACCATCGATGGGTTATGGTCGATGTTCAATAGTTTTTACATCAATGTTTAGTTAAAACAACTAGTTTTGTTTTACTATTTCCTGGTACACAGAGCAAAGCTCCACCCACGACACCAGTGAAGCCCCGACCCCATATTCTGATTGGCCCACAGGCCAGTCAGTCAAATACAATGGATGACCACTGATATGTAACAACATCGATGGCAAAGGCAACAATGGCAATCATTAATACTCATTCAAAACAATCCATTCCGATTGGTTTATGTACTGTCAGTCAACAGTTTTCTATTTTACTACTTTTGATGGGACCATCATGCAATAGTCTTCAACCAGGAAGCCAATTGGTCAAGAATGTTCTTGTTATCAACCATCTTTTGCTGGTTTTGTAGGTTTTCAATCAGACTAGGGTGAGGAAGGACCTAAGTAAGTTATGGAGAGCAAATAAATTCCTTATGCAAATTAGTTTGGAAATTAGACCATCTGATTGGTTGATGCAATTCTCATTAGGGATGGCCATCGGCCATCGATGTTTATAAGCCATCGATGGGTTATGGTCGATGTTCAATAGTTTTTACATCAATGTTTAGTTAAAACGACTAGTTTTGTTTTGCTATTTCCTAATACACAGAGCAAAGTTCCTCCCACGACACCAGTGAAGCCCTGCCCCCATATTCTGATTGGCCCACAGGCCAGTCAGTCAAATACAATGGATGACCACTGATATGTAACAACATCGATGGCAAAGGCAACAATGGCCATCATTAATACTCATTCAAAACAATCCATTCCGATTTGTTTATGTACTGTCAGCCAACAGTTTTCTTTTTTACTACTTTTGATGGGACCATCATGCAATAGTCTTCAACCAGGAAGCCAATTGGTCAAGAATGTTCTTGTTATCAACCATCTTTGGCTGGTTTTGTAGGTTTTCAATCAGACTAGGGTGAGGAAGGACCTAAGTAAGTTATGGAGAGCAAATAAATTCCTTATGCAAATTAGTTTGGAAATTAGACCATCTGATTGGTTGATGCAATTCTCATTAGGGATGGCCATCGGCCATCGATGGTTATAAACCATCGATGGGTTATGGTCGATGTTCAATAGTTTTTAAATCAATGTTTAGTTAAAACGACTAGTTTTGTTTTGCTATTTCCTGGTACACAGAGCAAAGTTCCACCCACGACACCAGTGTAGCCCCGCCCCCATATTCTGATTGGCCCACAGGCCAGTCTGTCAAATACAATGGATGACCACTGATATGTAACAACATCGATGGCAAAGGCAACAATGGCCATCATTAATACTCATTCAAAACAATCCATTCCGATTTGTTTATGTACTGTCAGCCAACAGTTTTCTATTTTACTACTTTTGATGGGTCCATCATGCAATAGTCTTCAACCAGGAAGCCAATTGGTCAAGAATGTTCTTGTTATCAACCATCTTTGGCTGGTTTTGTAGGTTTTCAATCAGACTAGGGTGAGGAAGGACCTAAGTAAGTTATGGAGAGCAAATAAATTCCTTATGCAAATTAGTTTGGAAATTAGACCATCTGATTGGTTGATGCAATTCTCATTAGGGATGGCCATCGGCCATCGGCCATCGATGTTTATAAACCATCGATGGGTTATGGTCGATGTTCAATAGTTTTTACATCAATGTTTAGTTAAAACGACTAGTTTTGTTTTGCTATATCCTGGTACACAGAGCAAAGTTCCTCCCACGACACCAGTGAAGCCCTGCCCCCATATTCTGATTGGCCCACAGGCCAGTCAGTCAAATACAATGGATGACCACTGATATGTAACAACATCGATGGCAAAGGCAACAATGGCCATCATTAATACTCATTCAAAACAATCCATTCCGATTTGTTTATGTACTGTCAGCCAACAGTTTTCTTTTTTACTACTTTTGATGGGACCATCATGCAATAGTCTTCAACCAGGAAGCCAATTAGTCAAGAATGTTATTGTTATCAACCATCTTTGGCTGGTTTTGTAGGTTTTCAATCAGACTAGGGTGATGAAGGACCTAAGTAAGTTATGGAGAGCAAATAAATTCCTTATGCAAATTAGTTTGGAAATTAGACCATCTGATTGGTTGATGCAATTCTCATTAGGGATGGCCATCGGCCATCGATGTTTATAAACCATCGATGGGTTATGGTCGATGTTCAATAGTTTTTACATCAATGTTTAGTTAAAACAACTAGTTTTGTTTTACTATTTCCTGGTACACAGAGCAAAGCTCCACCCACGACACCAGTGAAGCCCCGACCCCATATTCTGATTGGCCCACAGGCCAGTCAGTCAAATACAATGGATGACCACTGATATGTAACAACATCGATGGCAAAGGCAACAATGGCAATCATTAATACTCATTCAAAACAATCCATTCCGATTGGTTTATGTACTGTCAGTCAACAGTTTTCTATTTTACTACTTTTGATGGGACCATCATGCAATAGTCTTCAACCAGGAAGCCAATTGGTCAAGAATGTTCTTGTTATCAACCATCTTTTGCTGGTTTTGTAGGTTTTCAATCAGACTAGGGTGAGGAAGGACCTAAGTAAGTTATGGAGAGCAAATAAATTCCTTATGCAAATTAGTTTGGAAATTAGACCATCTGATTGGTTGATGCAATTCTCATTAGGGATGGCCATCGGCCATCGATGTTTATAAGCCATCGATGGGTTATGGTCGATGTTCAATAGTTTTTACATCAATGTTTAGTTAAAACGACTAGTTTTGTTTTGCTATTTCCTGGTACACAGAGCAAAGTTCCTCCCACGACACCAGTGAAGCCCTGCCCCCATATTCTGATTGGCCCACAGGCCAGTCAGTCAAATACAATGGATGACCACTGATATGTAACAACATCGATGGCAAAGGCAACAATGGCCATCATTAATACTCATTCAAAACAATCCATTCCGATTTGTTTATGTACTGTCAGCCAACAGTTTTCTATTTTACTACTTTTGATGGGACCATCATGCAATAGTCTTCAACCAGGAAGCCAATTGGTCAAGAATGTTCTTGTTATCAACCATCTATGGCTGGTTTTGTAGGTTTTCAATCAGACTAGGGTGAGGAAGGACCTAAGTAAGTTATGGAGAGCAAATAAATTCCTTATGCAAATTAGTTTGGAAATTAGACCATCTGATTGGTTGATGCAATTCTCATTAGGGATGGCCATCGATGTTTATAAACCATCGATGGGTTATGGTCGATGTTCAATAGTTTTTACATCAATGTTTAGTTAAAACGACTAGTTTTGTTTTGCTATTTCCTGGTACACAGAGCAAAGCTCCACCCACGACACCAGTGAAGCCCCGCCCCCATATTCTGATTGGCCCACAGGCCAGTCAGTCAAATACAATGGATGACCACTGATATGTAACAACATCGATGGCAAAGGCAACAATGGCCATCATTAATACTCATTCAAAACAATCCATTCCGATTTGTTTATGTACTGTCAGCCAACAGTTTTCTATTTTACTACTTTTGATGGGACCATCATGCAATAGTCTTCAACCAGGAAGCCAATTGGTCAAGAATGTTCTTGTTATCAACCATCTTTGGCTGGTTTTGTAGGTTTTCAATCAGACTAGGGTGAGGAAGGACCTAAGTAAGTTATGGAGAGCAAATAAATTCCTTATGCAAATTAGTTTGGAAATTAGACCATCTGATTGGTTGATGCAATGCTCATTAGGGATGGCCATCGGCCATCGATGTTTATAAACCATCGATGGGTTATGGTCGATGTTCAATAGTTTTTACATCAATGTTTAGTTAAAACGACTAGTTTTGTTTTGCTATTTCCTGGTACACAGAGCAAAGCTCCACCCACGACACCAGTGAAGCCCCGCTCCCATATTCTGATTGCCCCACAGGCCAGTCAGTCAAATACAATGGATGACCACTGATATGTAACAACATCGATGGCAAAGGCAACAATGGCAATCATTAATACTCATTCAAAACAATCCATTTCGATTTGATTATGTACTGTCAGCCAACAGTTTTCTATTTTACTACTTTTGATGGGACCATCATGCAATAGTCTTCAACCAGGAAGCCAATTGGTCAAGAATGTTCTTTTTATCAACCATCTTTGGCTGGTTTTATAGGTTTTCAATCAGACTAGGGTGAGGAAGGACCTAAGTAAATTATGGAGAGCAAATAAATTCCTTATGCAAATTAGTTTGGAAATTAGACCATCTGATTGGTTGATGCAATTCTCATTAGGGATGGCCATCGGCCATCGATGTTTATAAACCATCGATGGGTTATGGTCGATGTTCAATAGTTTTTACATCAATGTTTAGTTAAAACGACTAGTTTTGTTTTGCTATTTCCTGGTACACAGAGCAAAGCTCCACCCACGACACCAGTGAAGCCCCGCCCCCATATTCTGATTGGCCCACAGGCCAGTCAGTCAAATGCAATGGATGACCACTGATATGTAACAACATCGATGGCAAAGGCAACAATGGCCATCATTAATACTCATTCAAAACAATCCATTCCGATTGGTTTATATACTGTCAGTCAACAGTTTTCTATTTTACTACTTTTGATGGGACCATCATGCAATAGTCTTCAACTAGGATGCCAATTGGTCACGAATGTTCTTGTTATCAACCATCTTTGGCTGGTTTTGTAGGTTTTCAATCAGGCTAGGGTGAGGAAGGACCTAAGTAAGTTATGGAGAGCAAATAAATTCCTTATGTAAATTAGTTTGGAAATTAGACCATCTGATTGGTTGATGCAATTCTCATTAGGGATGGCCATCGGCCATCGATGTTTATAAACCATCGATGGGTTATGGTCGATGTTCAATAGTTTTTACATCAATGTTTAGTTAAAACGACTAGTTTTGTTTCGCTATTTCCTGGTACACAGAGCAAAGTTCCACCCACGACACCAGTGAAGCCCCGCCCCCATATTCTGATTGGCCCACAGGCCAGTCAGTCAAATACAATGGATGACCACTGATATGTAACAACATCGATGGCAAAGGCAACAATGGCCATCATTAATACTCATTCAAAACAATCCATTCCGATTGGTTTGTGTACTGTCAGCCAACAGTTTTCTATTTTACTACTTTTGATGGGACCATCATGCAATAGTCTTCAACCAGGAAGCCAATTGGTCAAGAATGTTCTTGTTATCAACCATCTTTGGCTGGTTTTGTAGGTTTTCAATCAGACTAGGGTGAGGAAGGACCTAAGTAAGTTATGGAGAGCAAATAAATTCATTATGCAAATTAGTTTGGAAATTAGACCATCTGATTGGTTGATGCAATTCTCATTAGGGATGGCCATCGGCCATCGATGTTTATAAACCATCGATGGGTTATGGTCGATGTTCAATAGTTTTTACTTAAATGTTTAGTTAAAACGACTAGTTTTGTTTCGCTATTTCCTGGTACACAGAGCAAAGTTCCACCCACGACACCAGTGAAGCCCCGCCCCCATATTCTGATTGGCCCACAGGCCAGTCAGTCAAATACAATGGATGACCACTGATATGTAACAACATCGATGGCAAATTGCAACAATGGCCATCATTAATACTCATTCAAAACAATCCATTCCGATTTGTTTATGTACTGTCAGCCAACAGTTTTCTATTTTACTACTTTTGATGGGACCATCATGCAATAGTCTTCAACCAGGAAGCCAATTGGTCAAGAATATTCTTGTTATCAACCATCTTTGGCTGGTTTTGTAGGTTTTCAATCAGACTAGGGTGAGGAAGGACCTAAGTAAGTTATGGAGAGCAAATAAATTCCTTATGCAAATTAGTTTGGAAATTAGACCATCTGATTGGTTGATGCAATTCTCATTAGGGATGGCCATCGGCCATCGATGTTTATAAACCATCGATGGGTTATGGTCGATGTTCAATAGTTTTTACATCAATGTTTAGTTAAAACGACTAGTTTTGTTTTGCTATTTCCTGGTACACAGAGCAAAGCTCCACCCACGACACCAGTGAAGCCCCACCCCCATATTCTGATTGGCCCACAGGCCAGTCAGTCAAATGCAATGGATGACCACTGATATGTAACAACATCGATGGCAAAGGCAACAATGGCAATCATTAATACTCATTCAAAACAATCCATTCCGATTGGTTTATGTACTGTCAGTCAACAGTTTTCTATTTTACTACTTTTGATGGGACCATCATGCAATAGTCTTCAACTAGGAAGCCAATTGGTCAAGAATGTTCTTGTTATCAACCATCTTTGGCTGGTTTTGTAGGTTTTCAATCAGACTAGGGTGAGGAAGGACCTAAGTAAGTTATGGAGAGCAAATAAATTCCTTATGCAAATTAGTTTGGAAATTAGACCATCTGATTGGTTGATGCAATTCTCATTAGGGATGGCCATCGGCCATCGGTGTTTATAAACCATCGATGGGTTATGGTCGATGTTCAATAGTTTTTACATCAATGTTTAGTTAAAACGACTAGTTTTGTTTTGCTATTTCCTGGTACACAGAGCAAAGCTCCACCCACGACACCAGTGAAGCCCCGCCCCCATATTCTGATTGGCCCACAGGCCAGTCAGTCAAATACAATGGATGACCACTGATATGTAACAACATCGATGGCAAAGGCAACATTGTCAATCAGTAATACTCATTCAAAACAATCCATTCCGATTGGTTTATGTACTGTCAGTCAACAGTTTTCTATTTTACTACTTTTGATGGGACCATCATGCAATAGTCTTCAACCAGGAAGCCAATTGGTCAAGAATGTTCTTGTTATCAACCATCTTTGGCTGGTTTTATAGGTTTTCAATCAGACTAGGGTGAGGAAGGACCTAAGTAAGTTATGGAGAGCAAATAAATTCCTTATGCAAATTAGTTTGGAAATTAGACCATCTGATTGGTTGATGCAATTCTCATTAGGGATGGCCATCGGCCATCGATGTTTATAAACCATCGATGGGTTATGGTCGATGTTCAATAGTTTTTACATCAATGTTTAGTTAAAACGACTAGTTTTGTTTTGCTATTTCCTGGTACACAGAGCAAAGCTCCACCCACGACACCAGTGAAGCCCCGCCCCCATATTCTGATTGGCCCACAGGCCAGTCAGTCAAATGCAATGGATGACCACTGATATGTAACAACATCGATGGCAAAGGCAACAATGGCCATCATTAATACTCATTCAAAACAATCCATTCCGATTGGTTTATATACTGCCAGTCAACAGTTTTCTATTTTACTACTTTTGATGGGACCATCATGCAATAGTCTTCAACCAGGATGCCAATTGGTCACGAATGTTCTTGTTATCAACCATCTTTGGCTGGTTTTGTAGGTTTTCAATCAGACTAGGGTGAGGAAGGACCTAAGTAAGTTATGGAGAGCAAATAAATTCCTTATGTAAATTAGTTTGTAAATTAGACCATCTGATTGGTTGATGCAATTCTCATTAGGGATGGCCATCGGCCATCGATGTTTATAAACCATCGATGGGTTATGGTCGATGTTCAATAGTTTTTACATCAATGTTTAGTTAAAACGACTAGTTTTGTTTCGCTATTTCCTGGTACACAGAGCAAAGTTCCACCCACGACACCAGTGAAGCCCCGCCCCCTTATTCTGATTGGCCCACAGTCCAGTCAGTCAAATACAATGGATGACCACTGATATGTAACAACATCGATGGCAAAGGCAACAATGGCCATCATTAATACTCATTCAAAACAATCCATTCCGATTGGTTTATGTACTGTCAGCCAACCGTTTTCTATTTTACTACTTTTGATGGGACCATCATGCAATAGTCTTCAACCAGGAAGCCAATTGGTCAAGAATGTTCTTGTTATCAACCATCTTTGGCTGGTTTTGTAGGTTTTCAATCAGACTAGGGTGAGGAAGGACCTAAGTAAGTTATGGAGAGCAAATAAATTCATTATGCAAATTAGTTTGGAAATTAGACCATCTGATTGGTTGATGCAATTCTCATTAGGGATGGCCATCGGCCATCGATGTTTATAAACCATCGATGGGTTATGGTCGATGTTCAATAGTTTTTACTTAAATGTTTAGTTAAAACGACTAGTTTTGTTTCGCTATTTCCTGGTACACAGAGCAAAGTTCCACCCACGACACCAGTGAAGCCCCGCCCCCATATTCTGATTGGCCCACAGGCCAGTCAGTCAAATACAATGGATGACCACTGATATGTAACAACATCGATGGCAAATTGCAACAATGGCCATCATTAATACTCATTCAAAACAATCCATTCCGATTTGTTTATGTACTGTCAGCCAACAGTTTTCTATTTTACTACTTTTGATGGGACCATCATGCAATAGTCTTCAACCAGGAAGCCAATTGGTCAAGAATATTCTTGTTATCAACCATCTTTGGCTGGTTTTGTAGGTTTTCAATCAGACTAGGGTGAGGAAGGACCTAAGTAAGTTATGGAGAGCAAATAAATTCCTTATGCAAATTAGTTTGGAAATTAGACCATCTGATTGGTTGATGCAATTCTCATTAGGGATGGCCATCGGCCATCGATGTTTATAAACCATCGATGGGTTATGGTCGATGTTCAATAGTTTTTACATCAATGTTTAGTTAAAACGACTAGTTTTGTTTTGCTATTTCCTGGTACACAGAGCAAAGTTCCACCCACGACACCAGTGAAGCCCCGCCCCCTTATTCTGATTGGCCCACAGTCCAGTCAGTCAAATACAATGGATGACCACTGATATGTAACAACATCGATGGCAAAGGCAACAATGGCCATCATTAATACTCATTCAAAACAATCCATTCCGATTGGTTTATGTACTGTCAGCCAACCGTTTTCTATTTTACTACTTTTGATGGGACCATCATGCAATAGTCTTCAACCAGGAAGCCAATTGGTCAAGAATGTTCTTGTTATCAACCATCTTTGGCTGGTTTTGTAGGTTTTCAATCAGACTAGGGTGAGGAAGGACCTAAGTAAGTTATGGAGAGCAAATAAATTCATTATGCAAATTAGTTTGGAAATTAGACCATCTGATTGGTTGATGCAATTCTCATTAGGGATGGCCATCGGCCATCGATGTTTATAAACCATCGATGGGTTATGGTCGATGTTCAATAGTTTTTACTTAAATGTTTAGTTAAAACGACTAGTTTTGTTTCGCTATTTCCTGGTACACAGAGCAAAGTTCCACCCACGACACCAGTGAAGCCCCGCCCCCATATTCTGATTGGCCCACAGGCCAGTCAGTCAAATACAATGGATGACCACTGATATGTAACAACATCGATGGCAAATTGCAACAATGGCCATCATTAATACTCATTCAAAACAATCCATTCCGATTTGTTTATGTACTGTCAGCCAACAGTTTTCTATTTTACTACTTTTGATGGGACCATCATGCAATAGTCTTCAACCAGGAAGCCAATTGGTCAAGAATATTCTTGTTATCAACCATCTTTGGCTGGTTTTGTAGGTTTTCAATCAGACTAGGGTGAGGAAGGACCTAAGTAAGTTATGGAGAGCAAATAAATTCCTTATGCAAATTAGTTTGGAAATTAGACCATCTGATTGGTTGATGCAATTCTCATTAGGGATGGCCATCGGCCATCGATGTTTATAAACCATCGATGGGTTATGGTCGATGTTCAATAGTTTTTACATCAATGTTTAGTTAAAACGACTAGTTTTGTTTTGCTATTTCCTGGTACACAGAGCAAAGCTCCACCCACGACACCAGTGAAGCCCCACCCCCATATTCTGATTGGCCCACAGGCCAGTCAGTCAAATGCAATGGATGACCACTGATATGTAACAACATCGATGGCAAAGGCAACAATGGCCATCATTAATACTCATTCAAAACAATCCATTCCGATTGGTTTATGTACTGTCAGTCAACAGTTTTCTATTTTACTACTTTTGATGGGACCATCATGCAATAGTCTTCAACTAGGAAGCCAATTGGTCAAGAATGTTCTTGTTATCAACCATCTTTAGCTGGTTTTGTAGGTTTTCAATCAGACTAGGGTGAGGAAGGACCTAAGTAAGTTATGGAGAGCAAATAAATTCCTTATGCAAATTAGTTTGGAAATTAGACCATCTGATTGGTTGATGCAATTCTCATTAGGGATGGCCATCGGCCATCGGTGTTTATAAACCATCGATGGGTTATGGTCGATGTTCAATAGTTTTTACATCAATGTTTAGTTAAAACGACTAGTTTTGTTTTGCTATTTCCTGGTACACAGAGCAAAGCTCCACCCACGACACCAGTGAAGCCCCGCCCCCATATTCTGATTGGCCCACAGGCCAGTCAGTCAAATACAATGGATGACCACTGATATGTAACAACATCAATGGCAAAGGCAACATTGTCAATCAGTAATACTCATTCAAAACAATCCATTCCGATTGGTTTATGTACTGTCAGTCAACAGTTTTCTATTTTACTACTTTTGATGGGACCATCATGCAATAGTCTTCAACCAGGAAGCCAATTGGTCAAGAATGTTCTTGTTATCAACCATCTTTGGCTGGTTTTATAGGTTTTCAATCAGACTAGGGTGAGGAAGGACCTAAGTAAGTTATGGAGAGCAAATAAATTCCTTATGCAAATTAGTTTGGAAATTAGACCATCTGATTGGTTGATGCAATTCTCATTAGGGATGGCCATCGGCCATCGATGTTTATAAACCATCGATGGGTTATGGTCGATGTTCAATAGTTTTTACATCAATGTTTAGTTAAAACGACTAGTTTTGTTTTGCTATTTCCTGGTACACAGAGCAAAGCTCCACCCACGACACCAGTGAAGCCCCGCCCCCATATTCTGATTGGCCCACAGGCCAGTCAGTCAAATGCAATGGATGACCACTGATATGTAACAACATCGATGGCAAAGGCAACAATGGCCATCATTAATACTCATTCAAAACAATCCATTCCGATTGGTTTGTGTACTGTCAGCCAACAGTTTTCTATTTTACTACTTTTGATGGGACCATCATGCAATAGTCTTCAACCAGGAAGCCAATTGGTCAAGAATGTTCTTGTTATCAACCATCTTTGGCTGGTTTTGTAGGTTTTCAATCAGACTAGGGTGAGGAAGGACCTAAGTAAGTTATGGAGAGCAAATAAATTCATTATGCAAATTAGTTTGGAAATTAGACCATCTGATTGGTTGATGCAATTCTCATTAGGGATGGCCATCGGCCATCGATGTTTATAAACCATCGATGGGTTATGGTCGATGTTCAATAGTTTTTACTTAAATGTTTAGTTAAAACGACTAGTTTTGTTTCGCTATTTCCTGGTACACAGAGCAAAGTTCCACCCACGACACCAGTGAAGCCCCGCCCCCATATTCTGATTGGCCCACAGGCCAGTCAGTCAAATACAATGGATGACCACTGATATGTAACAACATCGATGGCAAATTGCAACAATGGCCATCATTAATACTCATTCAAAACAATCCATTCCGATTTGTTTATGTACTGTCAGCCAACAGTTTTCTATTTTACTACTTTTGATGGGACCATCATGCAATAGTCTTCAACCAGGAAGCCAATTGGTCAAGAATATTCTTGTTATCAACCATCTTTGGCTGGTTTTGTAGGTTTTCAATCACACTAGGGTGAGGAAGGACCTAAGTAAGTTATGGAGAGCAAATAAATTCCTTATGCAAATTAGTTTGGAAATTAGACCATCTGATTGGTTGATGCAATTCTCATTAGGGATGGCCATCGGCCATCGATGTTTATAAACCATCGATGGGTTATGGTCGATGTTCAATAGTTTTTACATCAATGTTTAGTTAAAACGACTAGTTTTGTTTTGCTATTTCCTGGTACACAGAGCAAAGCTCCACCCACGACACCAGTGAAGCCCCACCCCCATATTCTGATTGGCCCACAGGCCAGTCAGTCAAATGCAATGGATGACCACTGATATGTAACAACATCGATGGCAAAGGCAACAATGGCAATCATTAATACTCATTCAAAACAATCCATTCCGATTGGTTTATGTACTGTCAGTCAACAGTTTTCTATTTTACTACTTTTGATGGGACCATCATGCAATAGTCTTCAACTAGGAAGCCAATTGGTCAAGAATGTTCTTGTTATCAACCATCTTTGGCTGGTTTTGTAGGTTTTCAATCAGACTAGGGTGAGGAAGGACCTAAGTAAGTTATGGAGAGCAAATAAATTCCTTATGCAAATTAGTTTGGAAATTAGACCATCTGATTGGTTGATGCAATTCTCATTAGGGATGGCCATCGGCCATCGGTGTTTATAAACCATCGATGGGTTATGGTCGATGTTCAATAGTTTTTACATCAATGTTTAGTTAAAACGACTAGTTTTGTTTTGCTATTTCCTGGTACACAGAGCAAAGCTCCACCCACGACACCAGTGAAGCCCCGCCCCCATATTCTGATTGGCCCACAGGCCAGTCAGTCAAATACAATGGATGACCACTGATATGTAACAACATCGATGGCAAAGGCAACATTGTCAATCAGTAATACTCATTCAAAACAATCCATTCCGATTGGTTTATGTACTGTCAGTCAACAGTTTTCTATTTTACTACTTTTGATGGGACCATCATGCAATAGTCTTCAACCAGGAAGCCAATTGGTCAAGAATGTTCTTGTTATCAACCATCTTTGGCTGGTTTTATAGGTTTTCAATCAGACTAGGGTGAGGAAGGACCTAAGTAAGTTATGGAGAGCAAATAAATTCCTTATGCAAATTAGTTTGGAAATTAGACCATCTGATTGGTTGATGCAATTCTCATTAGGGATGGCCATCGGCCATCGATGTTTATAAACCATCGATGGGTTATGGTCGATGTTCAATAGTTTTTACATCAATGTTTAGTTAAAACGACTAGTTTTGTTTTGCTATTTCCTGGTACACAGAGCAAAGCTCCACCCACGACACCAGTGAAGCCCCGCCCCCATATTCTGATTGGCCCACAGGCCAGTCAGTCAAATGCAATGGATGACCACTGATATGTAACAACATCGATGGCAAAGGCAACAATGGCCATCATTAATACTCATTCAAAACAATCCATTCCGATTGGTTTATATACTGCCAGTCAACAGTTTTCTATTTTACTACTTTTGATGGGACCATCATGCAATAGTCTTCAACCAGGATGCCAATTGGTCACGAATGTTCTTGTTATCAACCATCTTTGGCTGGTTTTGTAGGTTTTCAATCAGACTAGGGTGAGGAAGGACCTAAGTAAGTTATGGAGAGCAAATAAATTCCTTATGTAAATTAGTTTGTAAATTAGACCATCTGATTGGTTGATGCAATTCTCATTAGGGATGGCCATCGGCCATCGATGTTTATAAACCATCGATGGGTTATGGTCGATGTTCAATAGTTTTTACATCAATGTTTAGTTAAAACGACTAGTTTTGTTTCGCTATTTCCTGGTACACAGAGCAAAGTTCCACCCACGACACCAGTGAAGCCCCGCCCCCTTATTCTGATTGGCCCACAGTCCAGTCAGTCAAATACAATGGATGACCACTGATATGTAACAACATCGATGGCAAAGGCAACAATGGCCATCATTAATACTCATTCAAAACAATCCATTCCGATTGGTTTATGTACTGTCAGCCAACCGTTTTCTATTTTACTACTTTTGATGGGACCATCATGCAATAGTCTTCAACCAGGAAGCCAATTGGTCAAGAATGTTCTTGTTATCAACCATCTTTGGCTGGTTTTGTAGGTTTTCAATCAGACTAGGGTGAGGAAGGACCTAAGTAAGTTATGGAGAGCAAATAAATTCATTATGCAAATTAGTTTGGAAATTAGACCATCTGATTGGTTGATGCAATTCTCATTAGGGATGGCCATCGGCCATCGATGTTTATAAACCATCGATGGGTTATGGTCGATGTTCAATAGTTTTTACTTAAATGTTTAGTTAAAACGACTAGTTTTGTTTCGCTATTTCCTGGTACACAGAGCAAAGTTCCACCCACGACACCAGTGAAGCCCCGCCCCCATATTCTGATTGGCCCACAGGCCAGTCAGTCAAATACAATGGATGACCACTGATATGTAACAACATCGATGGCAAATTGCAACAATGGCCATCATTAATACTCATTCAAAACAATCCATTCCGATTTGTTTATGTACTGTCAGCCAACAGTTTTCTATTTTACTACTTTTGATGGGACCATCATGCAATAGTCTTCAACCAGGAAGCCAATTGGTCAAGAATATTCTTGTTATCAACCATCTTTGGCTGGTTTTGTAGGTTTTCAATCAGACTAGGGTGAGGAAGGACCTAAGTAAGTTATGGAGAGCAAATAAATTCCTTATGCAAATTAGTTTGGAAATTAGACCATCTGATTGGTTGATGCAATTCTCATTAGGGATGGCCATCGGCCATCGATGTTTATAAACCATCGATGGGTTATGGTCGATGTTCAATAGTTTTTACATCAATGTTTAGTTAAAACAACTAGTTTTGTTTTACTATTTCCTGGTACACAGAGCAAAGCTCCACCCACGACACCAGTGAAGCCCCGACCCCATATTCTGATTGGCCCACAGGCCAGTCAGTCAAATACAATGGATGACCACTGATATGTAACAACATCGATGGCAAAGGCAACAATGGCAATCATTAATACTCATTCAAAACAATCCATTCCGATTGGTTTATGTACTGTCAGTCAACAGTTTTCTATTTTACTACTTTTGATGGGACCATCATGCAATAGTCTTCAACCAGGAAGCCAATTGGTCAAGAATGTTCTTGTTATCAACCATCTTTTGCTGGTTTTGTAGGTTTTCAATCAGACTAGGGTGAGGAAGGACCTAAGTAAGTTATGGAGAGCAAATAAATTCCTTATGCAAATTAGTTTGGAAATTAGACCATCTGATTGGTTGATGCAATTCTCATTAGGGATGGCCATCGGCCATCGATGTTTATAAGCCATCGATTGGTTATGGTCGATGTTCAATAGTTTTTACATCAATGTTTAGTTAAAACGACTAGTTTTGTTTTGCTATTTCCTGGTACACAGAGCAAAGCTCCACCCACGACACCAGTGAAGCCCCGCCCCCATATTCTGATTGGCCCACAGGCCAGTCAGTCAAATACAATGGATGACCACTGATATGTAACAACATCGATGGCAAAGGCAACAATGGCAATCATTAATACTCATTCAAAACAATCCATTTCGATTTGATTATGTACTGTCAGCCAACAGTTTTCTATTTTACTACTTTTGATGGGACCATCATGCAATAGTCTTCAACCAGGAAGCCAATTGGTCAAGAATGTTCTTTTTATCAACCATCTTTGGCTGGTTTTATAGGTTTTCAATCAGACTAGGGTGAGGAAGGACCTAAGTAAGTTATGGAGAGCAAATAAATTCCTTATGCAAATTAGTTTGGAAATTAGACCATCTGATTGGTTGATGCAATTCTCATTAGGGATGGCCATCGGCCATCGATGTTTATAAACCATCGATGGGTTATGGTCGATGTTCAATAGTTTTTACATCAATGTTTAGTTAAAACGACTAGTTTTGTTTTGCTATTTCCTGGTACACAGAGCAAAGCTCCACCCACGACACCAGTGAAGCCCCGCCCCCATATTCTGATTGGCCCACAGGCCAGTCAGTCAAATGCAATGGATGACCACTGATATGTAACAACATCGATGGCAAAGGCAACAATGGCCATCATTAATACTCATTCAAAACAATCCATTCCGATTGGTTTGTGTACTGTCAGCCAACAGTTTTCTATTTTACTACTTTTGATGGGACCATCATGCAATAGTCTTCAACCAGGAAGCCAATTGGTCAAGAATGCTCTTGTTATCAACCATCTTTGGCTGGTTTTGTAGGTTTTCAATCAGACTAGGGTGAGGAAGGACCTAAGTAAGTTATGGAGAGCAAATAAATTCATTATGCAAATTAGTTTGGAAATTAGACCATCTGATTGGTTGATGCAATTCTCATTAGGGATGGCCATCGGCCATCGATGTTTATAAACCATCGATGGGTTATGGTCGATGTTCAATAGTTTTTACTTAAATGTTTAGTTAAAACGACTAGTTTTGTTTCGCTATTTCCTGGTACACAGAGCAAAGTTCCACCCACGACACCAGTGAAGCCCCGCCCCCATATTCTGATTGGCCCACAGGCCAGTCAGTCAAATACAATGGATGACCACTGATATGTAACAACATCGATGGCAAATTGCAACAATGGCCATCATTAATACTCATTCAAAACAATCCATTCCGATTTGTTTATGTACTGTCAGCCAACAGTTTTCTATTTTACTACTTTTGATGGGACCATCATGCAATAGTCTTCAACCAGGAAGCCAATTGGTCAAGAATATTCTTGTTATCAACCATCTTTGGCTGGTTTTGTAGGTTTTCAATCAGACTAGGGTGAGGAAGGACCTAAGTAAGTTATGGAGAGCAAATAAATTCCTTATGCAAATTAGTTTGGAAATTAGACCATCTGATTGGTTGATGCAATTCTCATTAGGGATGGCCATCGGCCATCGATGTTTATAAACCATCGATGGGTTATGGTCGATGTTCAATAGTTTTTACATCAATGTTTAGTTAAAACGACTAGTTTTGTTTTGCTATTTCCTGGTACACAGAGCAAAGCTCCACCCACGACACCAGTGAAGCCCCACCCCCATATTCTGATTGGCCCACAGGCCAGTCAGTCAAATGCAATGGATGACCACTGATATGTAACAACATCGATGGCAAAGGCAACAATGGCAATCATTAATACTCATTCAAAACAATCCATTCCGATTGGTTTATGTACTGTCAGTCAACAGTTTTCTATTTTACTACTTTTGATGGGACCATCATGCAATAGTCTTCAACTAGGAAGCCAATTGGTCAAGAATGTTCTTGTTATCAACCATCTTTGGCTGGTTTTGTAGGTTTTCAATCAGACTAGGGTGAGGAAGGACCTAAGTAAGTTATGGAGAGCAAATAAATTCCTTATGCAAATTAGTTTGGAAATTAGACCATCTGATTGGTTGATGCAATTCTCATTAGGGATGGCCATCGGCCATCGGTGTTTATAAACCATCGATGGGTTATGGTCGATGTTCAATAGTTTTTACATCAATGTTTAGTTAAAACGACTAGTTTTGTTTTGCTATTTCCTGGTACACAGAGCAAAGCTCCACCCACGACACCAGTGAAGCCCCGCCCCCATATTCTGATTGGCCCACAGGCCAGTCAGTCAAATACAATGGATGACCACTGATATGTAACAACATCGATGGCAAAGGCAACATTGTCAATCAGTAATACTCATTCAAAACAATCCATTCCGATTGGTTTATGTACTGTCAGTCAACAGTTTTCTATTTTACTACTTTTGATGGGACCATCATGCAATAGTCTTCAACCAGGAAGCCAATTGGTCAAGAATGTTCTTGTTATCAACCATCTTTGGCTGGTTTTATAGGTTTTCAATCAGACTAGGGTGAGGAAGGACCTAAGTAAGTTATGGAGAGCAAATAAATTCCTTATGCAAATTAGTTTGGAAATTAGACCATCTGATTGGTTGATGCAATTCTCATTAGGGATGGCCATCGGCCATCGATGTTTATAAACCATCGATGGGTTATGGTCGATGTTCAATAGTTTTTACATCAATGTTTAGTTAAAACGACTAGTTTTGTTTTGCTATTTCCTGGTACACAGAGCAAAGCTCCACCCACGACACCAGTGAAGCCCCGCCCCCATATTCTGATTGGCCCACAGGCCAGTCAGTCAAATGCAATGGATGACCACTGATATGTAACAACATCGATGGCAAAGGCAACAATGGCCATCATTAATACTCATTCAAAACAATCCATTCCGATTGGTTTATATACTGCCAGTCAACAGTTTTCTATTTTACTACTTTTGATGGGACCATCATGCAATAGTCTTCAACCAGGATGCCAATTGGTCACGAATGTTCTTGTTATCAACCATCTTTGGCTGGTTTTGTAGGTTTTCAATCAGACTAGGGTGAGGAAGGACCTAAGTAAGTTATGGAGAGCAAATAAATTCCTTATGTAAATTAGTTTGTAAATTAGACCATCTGATTGGTTGATGCAATTCTCATTAGGGATGGCCATCGGCCATCGATGTTTATAAACCATCGATGGGTTATGGTCGATGTTCAATAGTTTTTACATCAATGTTTAGTTAAAACGACTAGTTTTGTTTCGCTATTTCCTGGTACACAGAGCAAAGTTCCACCCACGACACCAGTGAAGCCCCGCCCCCTTATTCTGATTGGCCCACAGTCCAGTCAGTCAAATACAATGGATGACCACTGATATGTAACAACATCGATGGCAAAGGCAACAATGGCCATCATTAATACTCATTCAAAACAATCCATTCCGATTGGTTTATGTACTGTCAGCCAACCGTTTTCTATTTTACTACTTTTGATGGGACCATCATGCAATAGTCTTCAACCAGGAAGCCAATTGGTCAAGAATGTTCTTGTTATCAACCATCTTTGGCTGGTTTTGTAGGTTTTCAATCAGACTAGGGTGAGGAAGGACCTAAGTAAGTTATGGAGAGCAAATAAATTCATTATGCAAATTAGTTTGGAAATTAGACCATCTGATTGGTTGATGCAATTCTCATTAGGGATGGCCATCGGCCATCGATGTTTATAAACCATCGATGGGTTATGGTCGATGTTCAATAGTTTTTACTTAAATGTTTAGTTAAAACGACTAGTTTTGTTTCGCTATTTCCTGGTACACAGAGCAAAGTTCCACCCACGACACCAGTGAAGCCCCGCCCCCATATTCTGATTGGCCCACAGGCCAGTCAGTCAAATACAATGGATGACCACTGATATGTAACAACATCGATGGCAAATTGCAACAATGGCCATCATTAATACTCATTCAAAACAATCCATTCCGATTTGTTTATGTACTGTCAGCCAACAGTTTTCTATTTTACTACTTTTGATGGGACCATCATGCAATAGTCTTCAACCAGGAAGCCAATTGGTCAAGAATATTCTTGTTATCAACCATCTTTGGCTGATTTTGTAGGTTTTCAATCAGACTAGGGTGAGGAAGGACCTAAGTAAGTTATGGAGAGCAAATAAATTCCTTATGCAAATTAGTTTGGAAATTAGACCATCTGATTGGTTGATGCAATTCTCATTAGGGATGGCCATCGGCCATCGATGTTTATAAACCATCGATGGGTTATGGTCGATGTTCAATAGTTTTTACATCAATGTTTAGTTAAAACAACTAGTTTTGTTTTACTATTTCCTGGTACACAGAGCAAAGCTCCACCCACGACACCAGTGAAGCCCCGACCCCATATTCTGATTGGCCCACAGGCCAGTCAGTCAAATACAATGGATGACCACTGATATGTAACAACATCGATGGCAAAGGCAACAATGGCAATCATTAATACTCATTCAAAACAATCCATTCCGATTGGTTTATGTACTGTCAGTCAACAGTTTTCTATTTTACTACTTTTGATGGGACCATCATGCAATAGTCTTCAACCAGGAAGCCAATTGGTCAAGAATGTTCTTGTTATCAACCATCTTTTGCTGGTTTTGTAGGTTTTCAATCAGACTAGGGTGAGGAAGGACCTAAGTAAGTTATGGAGAGCAAATAAATTCCTTATGCAAATTAGTTTGGAAATTAGACCATCTGATTGGTTGATGCAATTCTCATTAGGGATGGCCATCGGCCATCGATGTTTATAAGCCATCGATTGGTTATGGTCGATGTTCAATAGTTTTTACATCAATGTTTAGTTAAAACGACTAGTTTTGTTTTGCTATTTCCTGGTACACAGAGCAAAGCTCCACCCACGACACCAGTGAAGCCCCGCCCCCATATTCTGATTGGCCCACAGGCCAGTCAGTCAAATACAATGGATGACCACTGATATGTAACAACATCGATGGCAAAGGCAACAATGGCAATCATTAATACTCATTCAAAACAATCCATTTCGATTTGATTATGTACTGTCAGCCAACAGTTTTCTATTTTACTACTTTTGATGGGACCATCATGCAATAGTCTTCAACCAGGAAGCCAATTGGTCAAGAATGTTCTTTTTATCAACCATCTTTGGCTGGTTTTATAGGTTTTCAATCAGACTAGGGTGAGGAAGGACCTAAGTAAGTTATGGAGAGCAAATAAATTCCTTATGCAAATTAGTTTGGAAATTAGACCATCTGATTGGTTGATGCAATTCTCATTAGGGATGGCCATCGGCCATCGATGTTTATAAACCATCGATGGGTTATGGTCGATGTTCAATAGTTTTTACATCAATGTTTAGTTAAAAAGACTAGTTTTGTTTTGCTATTTCCTGGTACACAGAGCAAAGCTCCACCCACGACACCAGTGAAGCCCCGCCCCCATATTCTGATTGGCCCACAGGCCAGTCAGTCAAATGCAATGGATGACCACTGATATGTAACAACATCGATGGCAAAGGCAACAATGGCCATCATTAATACTCATTCAAAACAATCCATTCCGATTGGTTTATATACTGTCAGTCAACAGTTTTCTATTTTACTACTTTTGATGGGACCATCATGCAATAGTCTTCAACCAGGATGCCAATTGGTCACGAATGTTCTTGTTATCAACCATCTTTGGCTGGTTTTGTAGGTTTTCAATCAGGCTAGGGTGAGGAAGGACCTAAGTAAGTTATGGAGAGCAAATAAATTCCTTATGTAAATTAGTTTGGAAATTAGACCATCTGATTGGTTGATGCAATTCTCATTAGGGATGGCCATCGGCCATCGATGTTTATAAACCATCGATGGGTTATGGTCGATGTTCAATAGTTTTTACATCAATGTTTAGTTAAAACGACTAGTTTTGTTTCGCTATTTCCTGGTACACAGAGCAAAGTTCCACCCACGACACCAGTGAAGCCCCGCCCCCATATTCTGATTGGCCCACAGGCCAGTCAGTCAAATACAATGGATGACCACTGATATGTAACAACATCGATGGCAAAGGCAACAATGGCCATCATTAATACTCATTCAAAACAATCCATTCCGATTGGTTTATGTACTGTCAGCCAACAGTTTTCTATTTTACTACTTTTGATGGGACCATCATGCAATAGTCTTCAACCAGGAAGCCAATTGGTCAAGAATGTTCTTGTTATCAACCATCTTTGGCTGGTTTTGTAGGTTTTCAATCAGACTAGGGTGAGGAAGGACCTAAGTAAGTTATGGAGAGCAAATAAATTCATTATGCAAATTAGTTTGGAAATTAGACCATCTGATTGGTTGATGCAATTCTCATTAGGGATGGCCATCGGCCATCGATGTTTATAAACCATCGATGGGTTATGGTCGATGTTCAATAGTTTTTACTTAAATGTTTAGTTAAAACGACTAGTTTTGTTTCGCTATTTCCTGGTACACAGAGCAAAGTTCCACCCACGACACCAGTGAAGCCCCGCCCCCATATTCTGATTGGCCCACAGGCCAGTCAGTCAAATACAATGGATGACCACTGATATGTAACAACATCGATGGCAAATTGCAACAATGGCCATCATTAATACTCATTCAAAACAATCCATTCCGATTTGTTTATGTACTGTCAGCCAACAGTTTTCTATTTTACTACTTTTGATGGGACCATCATGCAATAGTCTTCAACCAGGAAGCCAATTGGTCAAGAATATTCTTGTTATCAACCATCTTTGGCTGGTTTTGTAGGTTTTCAATCAGACTAGGGTGAGGAAGGACCTAAGTAAGTTATGGAGAGCAAATAAATTCCTTATGCAAATTAGTTTGGAAATTAGACCATCTGATTGGTTGATGCAATTCTCATTAGGGATGGCCATCGGCCATCGATGTTTATAAACCATCGATGGGTTATGGTCGATGTTCAATAGTTTTTACATCAATGTTTAGTTAAAACGACTAGTTTTGTTTTGCTATTTCCTGGTACACAGAGCAAAGCTCCACCCACGACACCAGTGAAGCCCCACCCCCATATTCTGATTGGCCCACAGGCCAGTCAGTCAAATGCAATGGATGACCACTGATATGTAACAACATCGATGGCAAAGGCAACAATGGCCATCATTAATACTCATTCAAAACAATCCATTCCGATTGGTTTATGTACTGTCAGTCAACAGTTTTCTATTTTACTACTTTTGATGGGACCATCATGCAATAGTCTTCAACCAGGAAGCCAATTGGTCAAGAATGTTCTTGTTATCAACCATCTTTGGCTGGTTTTGTAGGTTTTCAATCAGACTAGGGTGAGGAAGGACCTAAGTAAGTTATGGAGAGCAAATAAATTCCTTATGCAAATTAGTTTGGAAATTAGACCATCTGATTGGTTGATGCAATTCTCATTAGGGATGGCCATCGGCCATCGATGGTTATAAACCATCGATGGGTTATGGTCGATGTTCAATAGTTTTTAAATCAATGTTTAGTTAAAACGACTAGTTTTGTTTTGCTATTTCCTGGTACACAGAGCAAAGTTCCACCCACGACACCAGTGTAGCCCCGCCCCCATATTCTGATTGGCCCACAGGCCAGTCTGTCAAATACAATGGATGACCACTGATATGTAACAACATCGATGGCAAAGGCAACAATGGCCATCATTAATACTCATTCAAAACAATCCATTCCGATTTGTTTATGTACTGTCAGCCAACAGTTTTCTATTTTACTACTTTTGATGGGTCCATCATGCAATAGTCTTCAACCAGGAAGCCAATTGGTCAAGAATGTTCTTGTTATCAACCATCTTTGGCTGGTTTTGTAGGTTTTCAATCAGACTAGGGTGAGGAAGGACCTAAGTAAGTTATGGAGAGCAAATAAATTCCTTATGCAAATTAGTTTGGAAATTAGACCATCTGATTGGTTGATGCAATTCTCATTAGGGATGGCCATCGGCCATCGGCCATCGATGTTTATAAACCATCTATGGGTTATGGTCGATGTTCAATAGTTTTTACATCAATGTTTAGTTAAAACGACTAGTTTTGTTTTGCTATATCCTGGTACACAGAGCAAAGTTCCTCCCACGACACCAGTGAAGCCCTGCCCCCATATTCTGATTGGCCCACAGGCCAGTCAGTCAAATACAATGGATGACCACTGATATGTAACAACATCGATGGCAAAGGCAACAATGGCCATCATTAATACTCATTCAAAACAATCCATTCCGATTTGTTTATGTACTGTCAGCCAACAGTTTTCTTTTTTACTACTTTTGATGGGACCATCATGCAATAGTCTTCAACCAGGAAGCCAATTGGTCAAGAATGTTATTGTTATCAACCATCTTTGGCTGGTTTTGTAGGTTTTCAATCAGACTAGGGTGAGGAAGGACCTAAGTAAGTTATGGAGAGCAAATAAATTCCTTATGCAAATTAGTTTGGAAATTAGACCATCTGATTGGTTGATGCAATTCTCATTAGGGATGGCCATCGGCCATCGATGTTTATAAGCCATCGATGGGTTATGGTCGATGTTCAATAGTTTTTACATCAATGTTTAGTTAAAACGACTAGTTTTGTTTTGCTATTTCCTAATACACAGAGCAAAGTTCCTCCCACGACACCAGTGAAGCCCTGCCCCCATATTCTGATTGGCCCACAGGCCAGTCAGTCAAATACAATGGATGACCACTGATATGTAACAACATCGATGGCAAAGGCAACAATGGCCATCATTAATACTCATTCAAAACAATCCATTCCGATTTGTTTATGTACTGTCAGCCAACAGTTTTCTTTTTTACTACTTTTGATGGGACCATCATGCAATAGTCTTCAACCAGGAAGCCAATTGGTCAAGAATGTTCTTGTTATCAACCATCTTTGGCTGGTTTTGTAGGTTTTCAATCAGACTAGGGTGAGGAAGGACCTAAGTAAGTTATGGAGAGCAAATAAATTCCTTATGCAAATTAGTTTGGAAATTAGACCATCTGATTGGTTGATGCAATTCTCATTAGGGATGGCCATCGGCCATCGATGGTTATAAACCATCGATGGGTTATGGTCGATGTTCAATAGTTTTTACATCAATGTTTAGTTAAAACGACTAGTTTTGTTTTGCTATATCCTGGTACACAGAGCAAAGTTCCTCCCACGACACCAGTGAAGCCCTGCCCCCATATTCTGATTGGCCCACAGGCCAGTCAGTCAAATACAATGGATGACCACTGATATGTAACAACATCGATGGCAAAGGCAACAATGGCCATCATTAATACTCATTCAAAACAATCCATTCCGATTTGTTTATGTACTGTCAGCCAACAGTTTTCTTTTTTACTACTTTTGATGGGACCATCATGCAATAGTCTTCAACCAGGAAGCCAATTGGTCAAGAATGTTATTGTTATCAACCATCTTTGGCTGGTTTTGTAGGTTTTCAATCAGACTAGGGTGAGGAAGGACCTAAGTAAGTTATGGAGAGCAAATAAATTCCTTATGCAAATTAGTTTGGAAATTAGACCATCTGATTGGTTGATGCAATTCTCATTAGGGATGGCCATCGGCCATCGATGTTTATAAACCATCGATGGGTTATGGTCGATGTTCAATAGTTTTTACATCAATGTTTAGTTAAAACAACTAGTTTTGTTTTACTATTTCCTGGTACACAGAGCAAAGCTCCACCCACGACACCAGTGAAGCCCCGACCCCATATTCTGATTGGCCCACAGGCCAGTCAGTCAAATACAATGGATGACCACTGATATGTAACAACATCGATGGCAAAGGCAACAATGGCAATCATTAATACTCATTCAAAACAATCCATTCCGATTGGTTTATGTACTGTCAGTCAACAGTTTTCTATTTTACTACTTTTGATGGGACCATCATGCAATAGTCTTCAACCAGGAAGCCAATTGGTCAAGAATGTTCTTGTTATCAACCATCTTTTGCTGGTTTTGTAGGTTTTCAATCAGACTAGGGTGAGGAAGGACCTAAGTAAGTTATGGAGAGCAAATAAATTCCTTATGCAAATTAGTTTGGAAATTAGACCATCTGATTGGTTGATGCAATTCTCATTAGGGATGGCCATCGGCCATCGATGTTTATAAGCCATCGATGGGTTATGGTCGATGTTCAATAGTTTTTACATCAATGTTTAGTTAAAACGACTAGTTTTGTTTTGCTATTTCCTGGTACACAGAGCAAAGTTCCTCCCACGACACCAGTGAAGCCCTGCCCCCATATTCTGATTGGCCCACAGGCCAGTCAGTCAAATACAATGGATGACCACTGATATGTAACAACATCGATGGCAAAGGCAACAATGGCCATCATTAATACTCATTCAAAACAATCCATTCCGATTTGTTTATGTACTGTCAGCCAACAGTTTTCTATTTTACTACTTTTGATGGGACCATCATGCAATAGTCTTCAACCAGGAAGCCAATTGGTCAAGAATGTTCTTGTTATCAAGCATCTATGGCTGGTTTTGTAGGTTTTCAATCAGACTAGGGTGAGGAAGGACCTAAGTAAGTTATGGAGAGCAAATAAATTCCTTATGCAAATTAGTTTGGAAATTAGACCATCTGATTGGTTGATGCAATTCTCATTAGGGATGGCCATCGGCCATCGGCCATCGGCCATCGGCCATCGATGTTTATAAACCATCGATGGGTTATGGTCGATGTTCAATAGTTTTTACATCAATGTTTAGTTAAAACGACTAGTTTTGTTTTGCTATTTCCTGGTACACAGAGCAAGGCTCCACCCACGACACCAGTGAAGCCCCGCCCCCATATTCTGATTGGCCCACAGGCCAGTCAGTCAAATACAATGGATGACCACTGATATGTAACAACATCGATGGCAAAGGCAACAATGGCCATCATTAATACTCATTCAAAACAATCCATTCCGATTTGTTTATGTACTGTCAGCCAACAGTTTTCTATTTTACTACTTTTGATGGGACCATCATGCAATAGTCTTCAACCAGGAAGCCAATTGGTCAAGAATGTTCTTGTTATCAACCATCTTTGGCTGGTTTTGTAGGTTTTCAATCAGACTAGGGTGAGGAAGGACCTAAGTAAGTTATGGAGAGCAAATAAATTCCTTATGCAAATTAGTTTGGAAATTAGACCATCTGATTGGTTGATGCAATTCTCATTAGGGATGGCCATCGGCCATCGATGTTTATAAACCATCGATGGGTTATGGTCGATGTTCAATAGTTTTTACATCAATGTTTAGTTAAAACGACTAGTTTTGTTTTGCTATTTCCTGGTACACAGAGCAAAGCTCCACCCACGACACCAGTGAAGCCCCGCTCCCATATTCTGATTGCCCCACAGGCCAGTCAGTCAAATACAATGGATGACCACTGATATGTAACAACATCGATGGCAAAGGCAACAATGGCAATCATTAATACTCATTCAAAACAATCCATTTCGATTTGATTATGTACTGTCAGCCAACAGTTTTCTATTTTACTACTTTTGATGGGCCCATCATGCAATACTCTTTAACCAGGAAGCCAATTGGTCAAGAATGTTCTTTTTATCAACCATCTTTGGCTGGTTTTATAGGTTTTCAATCAGACTAGGGTGAGGAAGGACCTAAGTAAGTTATGGAGAGCAAATAAATTCCTTATGCAAATTAGTTTGGAAATTAGACCATCTGATTGGTTGATGCAATTCTCATTAGGGATGGCCATCGGCCATCGGCCATCGATGTTTATAAACCATCGATGGGTTATGGTCGATGTTCAATAGTTTTTACATCAATGTTTAGTTAAAACGACTAGTTTTGTTTTGCTATTTCCTGGTACACAGAGCAAAGCTCCACCCACGACACCAGTGAAGCCCCGCCCCCATATTCTGATTGGCCCACAGGCCAGTCAGTCAAATGCAATGGATGACCACTGATATGTAACAACATCGATGGCAAAGGCAACAATGGCCATCATTAATACTCATTCAAAACAATCCATTCCGATTGGTTTATATACTGTCAGTCAACAGTTTTCTATTTTACTACTTTTGATGGGACCATCATGCAATAGTCTTCAACTAGGATGCCAATTGGTCACGAATGTTCTTGTTATCAACCATCTTTGGCTGGTTTTGTAGGTTTTCAATCAGGCTAGGGTGAGGAAGGACCTAAGTAAGTTATGGAGAGCAAATAAATTCCTTATGTAAATTAGTTTGGAAATTAGACCATCTGATTGGTTGATGCAATTCTCATTAGGGATGGCCATCGGCCATCGATGTTTATAAACCATCGATGGGTTATGGTCGATGTTCAATAGTTTTTACATCAATGTTTAGTTAAAACGACTAGTTTTGTTTCGCTATTTCCTGGTACACAGAGCAAAGTTCCACCCACGACACCAGTGAAGCCCCGCCCCCATATTCTGATTGGCCCACAGGCCAGTCAGTCAAATACAATGGATGACCACTGATATGTAACAACATCGATGGCAAAGGCAACAATGGCCATCATTAATACTCATTCAAAACAATCCATTCCGATTGGTTTGTGTACTGTCAGCCAACAGTTTTCTATTTTACTACTTTTGATGGGACCATCATGCAATAGTCTTCAACCAGGAAGCCAATTGGTCAAGAATGTTCTTGTTATCAACCATCTTTGGCTGGTTTTGTAGGTTTTCAATCAGACTAGGGTGAGGAAGGACCTAAGTAAGTTATGGAGAGCAAATAAATTCATTATGCAAATTAGTTTGGAAATTAGACCATCTGATTGGTTGATGCAATTCTCATTAGGGATGGCCATCGGCCATCGATGTTTATAAACCATCGATGGGTTATGGTCGATGTTCAATAGTTTTTACTTAAATGTTTAGTTAAAACGACTAGTTTTGTTTCGCTATTTCCTGGTACACAGAGCAAAGTTCCACCCACGACACCAGTGAAGCCCCGCCCCCATATTCTGATTGGCCCACAGGCCAGTCAGTCAAATACAATGGATGACCACTGATATGTAACAACATCGATGGCAAATTGCAACAATGGCCATCATTAATACTCATTCAAAACAATCCATTCCGATTTGTTTATGTACTGTCAGCCAACAGTTTTCTATTTTACTACTTTTGATGGGACCATCATGCAATAGTCTTCAACCAGGAAGCCAATTGGTCAAGAATATTCTTGTTATCAACCATCTTTGGCTGGTTTTGTAGGTTTTCAATCAGACTAGGGTGAGGAAGGACCTAAGTAAGTTATGGAGAGCAAATAAATTCCTTATGCAAATTAGTTTGGAAATTAGACCATCTGATTGGTTGATGCAATTCTCATTAGGGATGGCCATCGGCCATCGATGTTTATAAACCATCGATGGGTTATGGTCGATGTTCAATAGTTTTTACATCAATGTTTAGTTAAAACGACTAGTTTTGTTTTGCTATTTCCTGGTACACAGAGCAAAGCTCCACCCACGACACCAGTGAAGCCCCACCCCCATATTCTGATTGGCCCACAGGCCAGTCAGTCAAATGCAATGGATGACCACTGATATGTAACAACATCGATGGCAAAGGCAACAATGGCAATCATTAATACTCATTCAAAACAATCCATTCCGATTGGTTTATGTACTGTCAGTCAACAGTTTTCTATTTTACTACTTTTGATGGGACCATCATGCAATAGTCTTCAACTAGGAAGCCAATTGGTCAAGAATGTTCTTGTTATCAACCATCTTTGGCTGGTTTTGTAGGTTTTCAATCAGACTAGGGTGAGGAAGGACCTAAGTAAGTTATGGAGAGCAAATAAATTCCTTATGCAAATTAGTTTGGAAATTAGACCATCTGATTGGTTGATGCAATTCTCATTAGGGATGGCCATCGGCCATCGGTGTTTATAAACCATCGATGGGTTATGGTCGATGTTCAATAGTTTTTACATCAATGTTTAGTTAAAACGACTAGTTTTGTTTTGCTATTTCCTGGTACACAGAGCAAAGCTCCACCCACGACACCAGTGAAGCCCCGCCCCCATATTCTGATTGGCCCACAGGCCAGTCAGTCAAATACAATGGATGACCACTGATATGTAACAACATCGATGGCAAAGGCAACATTGTCAATCAGTAATACTCATTCAAAACAATCCATTCCGATTGGTTTATGTACTGTCAGTCAACAGTTTTCTATTTTACTACTTTTGATGGGACCATCATGCAATAGTCTTCAACCAGGAAGCCAATTGGTCAAGAATGTTCTTGTTATCAACCATCTTTGGCTGGTTTTATAGGTTTTCAATCAGACTAGGGTGAGGAAGGACCTAAGTAAGTTATGGAGAGCAAATAAATTCCTTATGCAAATTAGTTTGGAAATTAGACCATCTGATTGGTTGATGCAATTCTCATTAGGGATGGCCATCGGCCATCGATGTTTATAAACCATCGATGGGTTATGGTCGATGTTCAATAGTTTTTACATCAATGTTTAGTTAAAACGACTAGTTTTGTTTTGCTATTTCCTGGTACACAGAGCAAAGCTCCACCCACGACACCAGTGAAGCCCCGCCCCCATATTCTGATTGGCCCACAGGCCAGTCAGTCAAATGCAATGGATGACCACTGATATGTAACAACATCGATGGCAAAGGCAACAATGGCCATCATTAATACTCATTCAAAACAATCCATTCCGATTGGTTTATATACTGCCAGTCAACAGTTTTCTATTTTACTACTTTTGATGGGACCATCATGCAATAGTCTTCAACCAGGATGCCAATTGGTCACGAATGTTCTTGTTATCAACCATCTTTGGCTGGTTTTGTAGGTTTTCAATCAGACTAGGGTGAGGAAGGGCCTAAGTAAGTTATGGAGAGCAAATAAATTCCTTATGTAAATTAGTTTGTAAATTAGACCATCTGATTGGTTGATGCAATTCTCATTAGGGATGGCCATCGGCCATCGATGTTTATAAACCATCGATGGGTTATGGTCGATGTTCAATAGTTTTTACATCAATGTTTAGTTAAAACGACTAGTTTTGTTTCGCTATTTCCTGGTACACAGAGCAAAGTTCCACCCACGACACCAGTGAAGCCCCGCCCCCTTATTCTGATTGGCCCACAGTCCAGTCAGTCAAATACAATGGATGACCACTGATATGTAACAACATCGATGGCAAAGGCAACAATGGCCATCATTAATACTCATTCAAAACAATCCATTCCGATTGGTTTATGTACTGTCAGCCAACCGTTTTCTATTTTACTACTTTTGATGGGACCATCATGCAATAGTCTTCAACCAGGAAGCCAATTGGTCAAGAATGTTCTTGTTATCAACCATCTTTGGCTGGTTTTGTAGGTTTTCAATCAGACTAGGGTGAGGAAGGACCTAAGTAAGTTATGGAGAGCAAATAAATTCATTATGCAAATTAGTTTGGAAATTAGACCATCTGATTGGTTGATGCAATTCTCATTAGGGATGGCCATCGGCCATCGATGTTTATAAACCATCGATGGGTTATGGTCGATGTTCAATAGTTTTTACTTAAATGTTTAGTTAAAACGACTAGTTTTGTTTCGCTATTTCCTGGTACACAGAGCAAAGTTCCACCCACGACACCAGTGAAGCCCCGCCCCCATATTCTGATTGGCCCACAGGCCAGTCAGTCAAATACAATGGATGACCACTGATATGTAACAACATCGATGGCAAATTGCAACAATGGCCATCATTAATACTCATTCAAAACAATCCATTCCGATTTGTTTATGTACTGTCAGCCAACAGTTTTCTATTTTACTACTTTTGATGGGACCATCATGCAATAGTCTTCAACCAGGAAGCCAATTGGTCAAGAATATTCTTGTTATCAACCATCTTTGGCTGGTTTTGTAGGTTTTCAATCAGACTAGGGTGAGGAAGGACCTAAGTAAGTTATGGAGAGCAAATAAATTCCTTATGCAAATTAGTTTGGAAATTAGACCATCTGATTGGTTGATGCAATTCTCATTAGGGATGGCCATCGGCCATCGATGTTTATAAACCATCGATGGGTTATGGTCGATGTTCAATAGTTTTTACATCAATGTTTAGTTAAAACGACTAGTTTTGTTTTGCTATTTCCTGGTACACAGAGCAAAGCCCCACCCCCATATTCTGATTGGCCCACAGGCCAGTCAGTCAAATGCAATGGATGACCACTGATATGTAACAACATCGATGGCAAAGGCAACAATGGCCATCATTAATACTCATTCAAAACAATCCATTCCGATTGGTTTGTGTACTGTCAGTCAACAGTTTTCTATTTTACTACTTTTGATGGGACCATCATGCAATAGTCTTCAACTAGGAAGCCAATTGGTCAAGAATGTTCTTGTTATCAACCATCTTTAGCTGGTTTTGTAGGTTTTCAATCAGACTAGGGTGAGGAAGGACCTAAGTAAGTTATGGAGAGCAAATAAATTCCTTATGCAAATTAGTTTGGAAATTAGACCATCTGATTGGTTGATGCAATTCTCATTAGGGATGGCCATCGGCCATCGGTGTTTATAAACCATCGATGGGTTATGGTCGATGTTCAATAGTTTTTACATCAATGTTTAGTTAAAACGACTAGTTTTGTTTTGCTATTTCCTGGTACACAGAGCAAAGCTCCACCCACGACACCAGTGAAGCCCCGCCCCCATATTCTGATTGGCCCACAGGCCAGTCAGTCAAATACAATGGATGACCACTGATATGTAACAACATCGATGGCAAAGGCAACATTGTCAATCAGTAATACTCATTCAAAACAATCCATTCCGATTGGTTTATGTACTGTCAGTCAACAGTTTTCTATTTTACTACTTTTGATGGGACCATCATGCAATAGTCTTCAACCAGGAAGCCAATTGGTCAAGAATGTTCTTGTTATCAACCATCTTTGGCTGGTTTTATAGGTTTTCAATCAGACTAGGGTGAGGAAGGACCTAAGTAAGTTATGGAGAGCAAATAAATTCCTTATGCAAATTAGTTTGGAAATTAGACCATCTGATTGGTTGATGCAATTCTCATTAGGGATGGCCATCGGCCATCGATGTTTATAAACCATCGATGGGTTATGGTCGATGTTCAATAGTTTTTACATCAATGTTTAGTTAAAACGACTAGTTTTGTTTTGCTATTTCCTGGTACACAGAGCAAAGCTCCACCCACGACACCAGTGAAGCCCCGCCCCCATATTCTGATTGGCCCACAGGCCAGTCAGTCAAATGCAATGGATGACCACTGATATGTAACAACATCGATGGCAAAGGCAACAATGGCCATCATTAATACTCATTCAAAACAATCCATTCCGATTGGTTTATATACTGCCAGTCAACAGTTTTCTATTTTACTACTTTTGATGGGACCATCATGCAATAGTCTTCAACCAGGATGCCAATTGGTCACGAATGTTCTTGTTATCAACCATCTTTGGCTGGTTTTGTAGGTTTTCAATCAGACTAGGGTGAGGAAGGACCTAAGTAAGTTATGGAGAGCAAATAAATTCCTTATGTAAATTAGTTTGTAAATTAGACCATCTGATTGGTTGATGCAATTCTCATTAGGGATGGCCATCGGCCATCGATGTTTATAAACCATCGATGGGTTATGGTCGATGTTCAATAGTTTTTACATCAATGTTTAGTTAAAACGACTAGTTTTGTTTCGCTATTTCCTGGTACACAGAGCAAAGTTCCACCCACGACACCAGTGAAGCCCCGCCCCCTTATTCTGATTGGCCCACAGTCCAGTCAGTCAAATACAATGGATGACCACTGATATGTAACAACATCGATGGCAAAGGCAACAATGGCCATCATTAATACTCATTCAAAACAATCCATTCCGATTGGTTTATGTACTGTCAGCCAACCGTTTTCTATTTTACTACTTTTAATGGGACCATCATGCAATAGTCTTCAACCAGGAAGCCAATTGGTCAAGAATGTTCTTGTTATCAACCATCTTTGGCTGGTTTTGTAGGTTTTCAATCAGACTAGGGTGAGGAAGGACCTAAGTAAGTTATGGAGAGCAAATAAATTCCTTATGCAAATTAGTTTGGAAATTAGACCATCTGATTGGTTGATGCAATTCTCATTAGGGATGGCCATCGGCCATCGATGTTTATAAACCATCGATGGGTTATGGTCGATGTTCAATAGTTTTTACATCAATGTTTAGTTAAAACGACTAGTTTTGTTTTGCTATTTCCTGGTACACAGAGCAAAGCTCCACCCACGACACCAGTGAAGCCCCGCTCCCATATTCTGATTGCCCCACAGGCCAGTCAGTCAAATACAATGGATGACCACTGATATGTAACAACATCGATGGCAAAGGCAACAATGGCAATCATTAATACTCATTCAAAACAATCCATTTCGATTTGATTATGTACTGTCAGCCAACAGTTTTCTATTTTACTACTTTTGATGGGCCCATCATGCAATACTCTTTAACCAGGAAGCCAATTGGTCAAGAATGTTCTTTTTATCAACCATCTTTGGCTGGTTTTATAGGTTTTCAATCAGACTAGGGTGAGGAAGGACCTAAGTAAGTTATGGAGAGCAAATAAATTCCTTATGCAAATTAGTTTGGAAATTAGACCATCTGATTGGTTGATGCAATTCTCATTAGGGATGGCCATCGGCCATCGGCCATCGATGTTTATAAACCATCGATGGGTTATGGTCGATGTTCAATAGTTTTTACATCAATGTTTAGTTAAAACGACTAGTTTTGTTTTGCTATTTCCTGGTACACAGAGCAAAGCTCCACCCACGACACCAGTGAAGCCCCGCCCCCATATTCTGATTGGCCCACAGGCCAGTCAGTCAAATGCAATGGATGACCACTGATATGTAACAACATCGATGGCAAAGGCAACAATGGCCATCATTAATACTCATTCAAAACAATCCATTCCGATTGGTTTATATACTGTCAGCCAACAGTTTTCTATTTTACTACTTTTGATGGGACCATCATGCAATAGTCTTCAACTAGGATGCCAATTGGTCACGAATGTTCTTGTTATCAACCATCTTTGGCTGGTTTTGTAGGTTTTCAATCAGGCTAGGGTGAGGAAGGACCTAAGTAAGTTATGGAGAGCAAATAAATTCCTTATGTAAATTAGTTTGGAAATTAGACCATCTGATTGGTTGATGCAATTCTCATTAGGGATGGCCATCGGCCATCGATGTTTATAAACCATCGATGGGTTATGGTCGATGTTCAATAGTTTTTACATCAATGTTTAGTTAAAACGACTAGTTTTGTTTCGCTATTTCCTGGTACACAGAGCAAAGTTCCACCCACGACACCAGTGAAGCCCCGCCCCCATATTCTGATTGGCCCACAGGCCAGTCAGTCAAATACAATGGATGACCACTGATATGTAACAACATCGATGGCAAAGGCAACAATGGCCATCATTAATACTCATTCAAAACAATCCATTCCGATTGGTTTGTGTACTGTCAGCCAACAGTTTTCTATTTTACTACTTTTGATGGGACCATCATGCAATAGTCTTCAACCAGGAAGCCAATTGGTCAAGAATGTTCTTGTTATCAACCATCTTTGGCTGGTTTTGTAGGTTTTCAATCAGACTAGGGTGAGGAAGGACCTAAGTAAGTTATGGAGAGCAAATAAATTCATTATGCAAATTAGTTTGGAAATTAGACCATCTGATTGGTTGATGCAATTCTCATTAGGGATGGCCATCGGCCATCGATGTTTATAAACCATCGATGGGTTATGGTCGATGTTCAATAGTTTTTACTTAAATGTTTAGTTAAAACGACTAGTTTTGTTTCGCTATTTCCTGGTACACAGAGCAAAGTTCCACCCACGACACCAGTGAAGCCCCGCCCCCATATTCTGATTGGCCCACAGGCCAGTCAGTCAAATACAATGGATGACCACTGATATGTAACAACATCGATGGCAAATTGCAACAATGGCCATCATTAATACTCATTCAAAACAATCCATTCCGATTTGTTTATGTACTGTCAGCCAACAGTTTTCTATTTTACTACTTTTGATGGGACCATCATGCAATAGTCTTCAACCAGGAAGCCAATTGGTCAAGAATATTCTTGTTATCAACCATCTTTGGCTGGTTTTGTAGGTTTTCAATCAGACTAGGGTGAGGAAGGACCTAAGTAAGTTATGGAGAGCAAATAAATTCCTTATGCAAATTAGTTTGGAAATTAGACCATCTGATTGGTTGATGCAATTCTCATTAGGGATGGCCATCGGCCATCGATGTTTATAAACCATCGATGGGTTATGGTCGATGTTCAATAGTTTTTACATCAATGTTTAGTTAAAACGACTAGTTTTGTTTTGCTATTTCCTGGTACACAGAGCAAAGCTCCACCCACGACACCAGTGAAGCCCCACCCCCATATTCTGATTGGCCCACAGGCCAGTCAGTCAAATGCAATGGATGACCACTGATATGTAACAACATCGATGGCAAAGGCAACAATGGCAATCATTAATACTCATTCAAAACAATCCATTCCGATTGGTTTATGTACTGTCAGTCAACAGTTTTCTATTTTACTACTTTTGATGGGACCATCATGCAATAGTCTTCAACTAGGAAGCCAATTGGTCAAGAATGTTCTTGTTATCAACCATCTTTGGCTGGTTTTGTAGGTTTTCAATCAGACTAGGGTGAGGAAGGACCTAAGTAAGTTATGGAGAGCAAATAAATTCCTTATGCAAATTAGTTTGGAAATTAGACCATCTGATTGGTTGATGCAATTCTCATTAGGGATGGCCATCGGCCATCGGTGTTTATAAACCATCGATGGGTTATGGTCGATGTTCAATAGTTTTTACATCAATGTTTAGTTAAAACGACTAGTTTTGTTTTGCTATTTCCTGGTACACAGAGCAAAGCTCCACCCACGACACCAGTGAAGCCCCGCCCCCATATTCTGATTGGCCCACAGGCCAGTCAGTCAAATACAATGGATGACCACTGATATGTAACAACATCGATGGCAAAGGCAACATTGTCAATCAGTAATACTCATTCAAAACAATCCATTCCGATTGGTTTATGTACTGTCAGTCAACAGTTTTCTATTTTACTACTTTTGATGGGACCATCATGCAATAGTCTTCAACCAGGAAGCCAATTGGTCAAGAATGTTCTTGTTATCAACCATCTTTGGCTGGTTTTATAGGTTTTCAATCAGACTAGGGTGAGGAAGGACCTAAGTAAGTTATGGAGAGCAAATAAATTCCTTATGCAAATTAGTTTGGAAATTAGACCATCTGATTGGTTGATGCAATTCTCATTAGGGATGGCCATCGGCCATCGATGTTTATAAACCATCGATGGGTTATGGTCGATGTTCAATAGTTTTTACATCAATGTTTAGTTAAAACGACTAGTTTTGTTTTGCTATTTCCTGGTACACAGAGCAAAGCTCCACCCACGACACCAGTGAAGCCCCGCCCCCATATTCTGATTGGCCCACAGGCCAGTCAGTCAAATGCAATGGATGACCACTGATATGTAACAACATCGATGGCAAAGGCAACAATGGCCATCATTAATACTCATTCAAAACAATCCATTCCGATTGGTTTATATACTGCCAGTCAACAGTTTTCTATTTTACTACTTTTGATGGGACCATCATGCAATAGTCTTCAACCAGGATGCCAATTGGTCACGAATGTTCTTGTTATCAACCATCTTTGGCTGGTTTTGTAGGTTTTCAATCAGACTAGGGTGAGGAAGGGCCTAAGTAAGTTATGGAGAGCAAATAAATTCCTTATGTAAATTAGTTTGTAAATTAGACCATCTGATTGGTTGATGCAATTCTCATTAGGGATGGCCATCGGCCATCGATGTTTATAAACCATCGATGGGTTATGGTCGATGTTCAATAGTTTTTACATCAATGTTTAGTTAAAACGACTAGTTTTGTTTCGCTATTTCCTGGTACACAGAGCAAAGTTCCACCCACGACACCAGTGAAGCCCCGCCCCCTTATTCTGATTGGCCCACAGTCCAGTCAGTCAAATACAATGGATGACCACTGATATGTAACAACATCGATGGCAAAGGCAACAATGGCCATCATTAATACTCATTCAAAACAATCCATTCCGATTGGTTTATGTACTGTCAGCCAACCGTTTTCTATTTTACTACTTTTGATGGGACCATCATGCAATAGTCTTCAACCAGGAAGCCAATTGGTCAAGAATGTTCTTGTTATCAACCATCTTTGGCTGGTTTTGTAGGTTTTCAATCAGACTAGGGTGAGGAAGGACCTAAGTAAGTTATGGAGAGCAAATAAATTCATTATGCAAATTAGTTTGGAAATTAGACCATCTGATTGGTTGATGCAATTCTCATTAGGGATGGCCATCGGCCATCGATGTTTATAAACCATCGATGGGTTATGGTCGATGTTCAATAGTTTTTACTTAAATGTTTAGTTAAAACGACTAGTTTTGTTTCGCTATTTCCTGGTACACAGAGCAAAGTTCCACCCACGACACCAGTGAAGCCCCGCCCCCATATTCTGATTGGCCCACAGGCCAGTCAGTCAAATACAATGGATGACCACTGATATGTAACAACATCGATGGCAAATTGCAACAATGGCCATCATTAATACTCATTCAAAACAATCCATTCCGATTTGTTTATGTACTGTCAGCCAACAGTTTTCTATTTTACTACTTTTGATGGGACCATCATGCAATAGTCTTCAACCAGGAAGCCAATTGGTCAAGAATATTCTTGTTATCAACCATCTTTGGCTGGTTTTGTAGGTTTTCAATCAGACTAGGGTGAGGAAGGACCTAAGTAAGTTATGGAGAGCAAATAAATTCCTTATGCAAATTAGTTTGGAAATTAGACCATCTGATTGGTTGATGCAATTCTCATTAGGGATGGCCATCGGCCATCGATGTTTATAAACCATCGATGGGTTATGGTCGATGTTCAATAGTTTTTACATCAATGTTTAGTTAAAACGACTAGTTTTGTTTTGCTATTTCCTGGTACACAGAGCAAAGCCCCACCCCCATATTCTGATTGGCCCACAGGCCAGTCAGTCAAATGCAATGGATGACCACTGATATGTAACAACATCGATGGCAAAGGCAACAATGGCCATCATTAATACTCATTCAAAACAATCCATTCCGATTGGTTTGTGTACTGTCAGTCAACAGTTTTCTATTTTACTACTTTTGATGGGACCATCATGCAATAGTCTTCAACTAGGAAGCCAATTGGTCAAGAATGTTCTTGTTATCAACCATCTTTAGCTGGTTTTGTAGGTTTTCAATCAGACTAGGGTGAGGAAGGACCTAAGTAAGTTATGGAGAGCAAATAAATTCCTTATGCAAATTAGTTTGGAAATTAGACCATCTGATTGGTTGATGCAATTCTCATTAGGGATGGCCATCGGCCATCGGTGTTTATAAACCATCGATGGGTTATGGTCGATGTTCAATAGTTTTTACATCAATGTTTAGTTAAAACGACTAGTTTTGTTTTGCTATTTCCTGGTACACAGAGCAAAGCTCCACCCACGACACCAGTGAAGCCCCGCCCCCATATTCTGATTGGCCCACAGGCCAGTCAGTCAAATACAATGGATGACCACTGATATGTAACAACATCGATGGCAAAGGCAACATTGTCAATCAGTAATACTCATTCAAAACAATCCATTCCGATTGGTTTATGTACTGTCAGTCAACAGTTTTCTATTTTACTACTTTTGATGGGACCATCATGCAATAGTCTTCAACCAGGAAGCCAATTGGTCAAGAATGTTCTTGTTATCAACCATCTTTGGCTGGTTTTATAGGTTTTCAATCAGACTAGGGTGAGGAAGGACCTAAGTAAGTTATGGAGAGCAAATAAATTCCTTATGCAAATTAGTTTGGAAATTAGACCATCTGATTGGTTGATGCAATTCTCATTAGGGATGGCCATCGGCCATCGATGTTTATAAACCATCGATGGGTTATGGTCGATGTTCAATAGTTTTTACATCAATGTTTAGTTAAAACGACTAGTTTTGTTTTGCTATTTCCTGGTACACAGAGCAAAGCTCCACCCACGACACCAGTGAAGCCCCGCCCCCATATTCTGATTGGCCCACAGGCCAGTCAGTCAAATGCAATGGATGACCACTGATATGTAACAACATCGATGGCAAAGGCAACAATGGCCATCATTAATACTCATTCAAAACAATCCATTCCGATTGGTTTATATACTGCCAGTCAACAGTTTTCTATTTTACTACTTTTGATGGGACCATCATGCAATAGTCTTCAACCAGGATGCCAATTGGTCACGAATGTTCTTGTTATCAACCATCTTTGGCTGGTTTTGTAGGTTTTCAATCAGACTAGGGTGAGGAAGGACCTAAGTAAGTTATGGAGAGCAAATAAATTCCTTATGTAAATTAGTTTGTAAATTAGACCATCTGATTGGTTGATGCAATTCTCATTAGGGATGGCCATCGGCCATCGATGTTTATAAACCATCGATGGGTTATGGTCGATGTTCAATAGTTTTTACATCAATGTTTAGTTAAAACGACTAGTTTTGTTTCGCTATTTCCTGGTACACAGAGCAAAGTTCCACCCACGACACCAGTGAAGCCCCGCCCCCTTATTCTGATTGGCCCACAGTCCAGTCAGTCAAATACAATGGATGACCACTGATATGTAACAACATCGATGGCAAAGGCAACAATGGCCATCATTAATACTCATTCAAAACAATCCATTCCGATTGGTTTATGTACTGTCAGCCAACCGTTTTCTATTTTACTACTTTTGATGGGACCATCATGCAATAGTCTTCAACCAGGAAGCCAATTGGTCAAGAATGTTCTTGTTATCATCCATCTTTGGCTGGTTTTGTAGGTTTTCAATCAGACTAGGGTGAGGAAGGACCTAAGTAAGTTATGGAGAGCAAATAAATTCATTATGCAAATTAGTTTGGAAATTAGACCATCTGATTGGTTGATGCAATTCTCATTAGGGATGGCCATCGGCCATCGATGTTTATAAACCATCGATGGGTTATGGTCGATGTTCAATAGTTTTTACTTAAATGTTTAGTTAAAACGACTAGTTTTGTTTCGCTATTTCCTGGTACACAGAGCAAAGTTCCACCCACGACACCAGTGAAGCCCCGCCCCCATATTCTGATTGGCCCACAGGCCAGTCAGTCAAATACAATGGATGACCACTGATATGTAACAACATCGATGGCAAATTGCAACAATGGCCATCATTAATACTCATTCAAAACAATCCATTCCGATTTGTTTATGTACTGTCAGCCAACAGTTTTCTATTTTACTACTTTTGATGGGACCATCATGCAATAGTCTTCAACCAGGAAGCCAATTGGTCAAGAATATTCTTGTTATCAACCATCTTTGGCTGGTTTTGTAGGTTTTCAATCAGACTAGGGTGAGGAAGGACCTAAGTAAGTTATGGAGAGCAAATAAATTCCTTATGCAAATTAGTTTGGAAATTAGACCATCTGATTGGTTGATGCAATTCTCATTAGGGATGGCCATCGGCCATCGGTGTTTATAAACCATCGATGGGTTATGGTCGATGTTCAATAGTTTTTACATCAATGTTTAGTTAAAACGACTAGTTTTGTTTTGCTATTTCCTGGTACACAGAGCAAAGCTCCACCCACGACACCAGTGAAGCCCCGCCCCCATATTCTGATTGGCCCACAGGCCAGTCAGTCAAATGCAATGGATGACCACTGATATGTAACAACATCGATGGCAAAGGCAACAATGGCCATCATTAATACTCATTCAAAACAATCCATTCCGATTGGTTTATATACTGCCAGTCAACAGTTTTCTATTTTACTACTTTTGATGGGACCATCATGCAATAGTCTTCAACCAGGATGCCAATTGGTCACGAATGTTCTTGTTATCAACCATCTTTGGCTGGTTTTGTAGGTTTTCAATCAGACTAGGGTGAGGAAGGACCTAAGTAAGTTATGGAGAGCAAATAAATTCCTTATGTAAATTAGTTTGTAAATTAGACCATCTGATTGGTTGATGCAATTCTCATTAGGGATGGCCATCGGCCATCGATGTTTATAAACCATCGATGGGTTATGGTCGATGTTCAATAGTTTTTACATCAATGTTTAGTTAAAACGACTAGTTTTGTTTCGCTATTTCCTGGTACACAGAGCAAAGTTCCACCCACGACACCAGTGAAGCCCCGCCCCCTTATTCTGATTGGCCCACAGTCCAGTCAGTCAAATACAATGGATGACCACTGATATGTAACAACATCGATGGCAAAGGCAACAATGGCCATCATTAATACTCATTCAAAACAATCCATTCCGATTGGTTTATGTACTGTCAGCCAACCGTTTTCTATTTTACTACTTTTGATGGGACCATCATGCAATAGTCTTCAACCAGGAAGCCAATTGGTCAAGAATGTTCTTGTTATCAACCATCTTTGGCTGGTTTTGTAGGTTTTCAATCAGACTAGGGTGAGGAAGGACCTAAGTAAGTTATGGAGAGCAAATAAATTCATTATGCAAATTAGTTTGGAAATTAGACCATCTGATTGGTTGATGCAATTCTCATTAGGGATGGCCATCGACCATCGATGTTTATAAACCATCGATGGGTTATGGTCGATGTTCAATAGTTTTTACTTAAATGTTTAGTTAAAACGACTAGTTTTGTTTCGCTATTTCCTGGTACACAGAGCAAAGTTCCACCCACGACACCAGTGAAGCCCCGCCCCCATATTCTGATTGGCCCACAGGCCAGTCAGTCAAATACAATGGATGACCACTGATATGTAACAACATCGATGGCAAATTGCAACAATGGCCATCATTAATACTCATTCAAAACAATCCATTCCGATTTGTTTATGTACTGTCAGCCAACAGTTTTCTATTTTACTACTTTTGATGGGACCATCATGCAATAGTCTTCAACCAGGAAGCCAATTGGTCAAGAATATTCTTGTTATCAACCATCTTTGGCTGGTTTTGTAGGTTTTCAATCAGACTAGGGTGAGGAAGGACCTAAGTAAGTTATGGAGAGCAAATAAATTCCTTATGCAAATTAGTTTGGAAATTAGACCATCTGATTGGTTGATGCAATTCTCATTAGGGATGGCCATCGGCCATCGATGTTTATAAACCATCGATGGGTTATGGTCGATGTTCAATAGTTTTTACATCAATGTTTAGTTAAAACGACTAGTTTTGTTTTGCTATTTCCTGGTACACAGAGCAAAGCTCCACCCACGACACCAGTGAAGCCCCACCCCCATATTCTGATTGGCCCACAGGCCAGTCAGTCAAATGCAATGGATGACCACTGATATGTAACAACATCGATGGCAAAGGCAACAATGGCCATCATTAATACTCATTCAAAACAATCCATTCCGATTGGTTTATGTACTGTCAGTCAACAGTTTTCTATTTTACTACTTTTGATGGGACCATCATGCAATAGTCTTCAACCAGGAAGCCAATTGGTCAAGAATGTTCTTGTTATCAACCATCTTTAGCTGGTTTTGTAGGTTTTCAATCAGACTAGGGTGAGGAAGGACCTAAGTAAGTTATGGAGAGCAAATAAATTCCTTATGCAAATTAGTTTGGAAATTAGACCATCTGATTGGTTGATGCAATTCTCATTAGGGATGGCCATCGGCCATCGGTGTTTATAAACCATCGATGGGTTATGGTCGATGTTCAATAGTTTTTACATCAATGTTTAGTTAAAACGACTAGTTTTGTTTTGCTATTTCCTGGTACACAGAGCAAAGCTCCACCCACGACACCAGTGAAGCCCCGCCCCCATATTCTGATTGGCCCACAGGCCAGTCAGTCAAATACAATGGATGACCACTGATATGTAACAACATCGATGGCAAAGGCAACATTGTCAATCAGTAATACTCATTCAAAACAATCCATTCCGATTGGTTTATGTACTGTCAGTCAACAGTTTTCTATTTTACTACTTTTGATGGGACCATCATGCAATAGTCTTCAACCAGGAAGCCAATTGGTCAAGAATGTTCTTGTTATCAACCATCTTTGGCTGGTTTTATAGGTTTTCAATCAGACTAGGGTGAGGAAGGACCTAAGTAAGTTATGGAGAGCAAATAAATTCCTTATGCAAATTAGTTTGGAAATTAGACCATCTGATTGGTTGATGCAATTCTCATTAGGGATGGCCATCGGCCATCGATGTTTATAAACCATCGATGGGTTATGGTCGATGTTCAATAGTTTTTACATCAATGTTTAGTTAAAACGACTAGTTTTGTTTTGCTATTTCCTGGTACACAGAGCAAAGCTCCACCCACGACACCAGTGAAGCCCCGCCCCCATATTCTGATTGGCCCACAGGCCAGTCAGTCAAATGCAATGGATGACCACTGATATGTAACAACATCGATGGCAAAGGCAACAATGGCCATCATTAATACTCATTCAAAACAATCCATTCCGATTGGTTTATATACTGCCAGTCAACAGTTTTCTATTTTACTACTTTTGATGGGACCATCATGCAATAGTCTTCAACCAGGATGCCAATTGGTCACGAATGTTCTTGTTATCAACCATCTTTGGCTGGTTTTGTAGGTTTTCAATCAGACTAGGGTGAGGAAGGACCTAAGTAAGTTATGGAGAGCAAATAAATTCCTTATGTAAATTAGTTTGTAAATTAGACCATCTGATTGGTTGATGCAATTCTCATTAGGGATGGCCATCGGCCATCGATGTTTATAAACCATCGATGGGTTATGGTCGATGTTCAATAGTTTTTACATCAATGTTTAGTTAAAACGACTAGTTTTGTTTCGCTATTTCCTGGTACACAGAGCAAAGTTCCACCCACGACACCAGTGAAGCCCCGCCCCCTTATTCTGATTGGCCCACAGTCCAGTCAGTCAAATACAATGGATGACCACTGATATGTAACAACATCGATGGCAAAGGCAACAATGGCCATCATTAATACTCATTCAAAACAATCCATTCCGATTGGTTTATGTACTGTCAGCCAACCGTTTTCTATTTTACTACTTTTAATGGGACCATCATGCAATAGTCTTCAACCAGGAAGCCAATTGGTCAAGAATGTTCTTGTTATCAACCATCTTTGGCTGGTTTTGTAGGTTTTCAATCAGACTAGGGTGAGGAAGGACCTAAGTAAGTTATGGAGAGCAAATAAATTCATTATGCAAATTAGTTTGGAAATTAGACCATCTGATTGGTTGATGCAATTCTCATTAGGGATGGCCATCGGCCATCGATGTTTATAAACCATCGATGGGTTATGGTCGATGTTCAATAGTTTTTACTTAAATGTTTAGTTAAAACGACTAGTTTTGTTTCGCTATTTCCTGGTACACAGAGCAAAGTTCCACCCACGACACCAGTGAAGCCCCGCCCCCATATTCTGATTGGCCCACAGGCCAGTCAGTCAAATACAATGGATGACCACTGATATGTAACAACATCGATGGCAAATTGCAACAATGGCCATCATTAATACTCATTCAAAACAATCCATTCCGATTTGTTTATGTACTGTCAGCCAACAGTTTTCTATTTTACTACTTTTGATGGGACCATCATGCAATAGTCTTCAACCAGGAAGCCAATTGGTCAAGAATATTCTTGTTATCAACCATCTTTGGCTGGTTTTGTAGGTTTTCAATCAGACTAGGGTGAGGAAGGACCTAAGTAAGTTATGGAGAGCAAATAAATTCCTTATGCAAATTAGTTTGGAAATTAGACCATCTGATTGGTTGATGCAATTCTCATTAGGGATGGCCATCGGCCATCGATGTTTATAAACCATCGATGGGTTATGGTCGATGTTCAATAGTTTTTACATCAATGTTTAGTTAAAACGACTAGTTTTGTTTTGCTATTTCCTGGTACACAGAGCAAAGCTCCACCCACGACACCAGTGAAGCCCCACCCCCATATTCTGATTGGCCCACAGGCCAGTCAGTCAAATGCAATGGATGACCACTGATATGTAACAACATCGATGGCAAAGGCAACAATGGCCATCATTAATACTCATTCAAAACAATCCATTCCGATTGGTTTATGTACTGTCAGTCAACAGTTTTCTATTTTACTACTTTTGATGGGACCATCATGCAATAGTCTTCAACTAGGAAGCCAATTGGTCAAGAATGTTCTTGTTATCAACCATCTTTAGCTGGTTTTGTAGGTTTTCAATCAGACTAGGGTGAGGAAGGACCTAAGTAAGTGATGGAGAGCAAATAAATTCCTTATGCAAATTAGTTTGGAAATTAGACCATCTGATTGGTTGATGCAATTCTCATTAGGGATGGCCATCGGCCATCGGTGTTTATAAACCATCGATGGGTTATGGTCGATGTTCAATAGTTTTTACATCAATGTTTAGTTAAAACGACTAGTTTTGTTTTGCTATTTCCTGGTACACAGAGCAAAGCTCCACCCACGACACCAGTGAAGCCCCGCCCCCATATTCTGATTGGCCCACAGGCCAGTCAGTCAAATACAATGGATGACCACTGATATGTAACAACATCGATGGCAAAGGCAACATTGTCAATCAATAATACTCATTCAAAACAATCCATTCCGATTGGTTTATGTACTGTCAGTCAACAGTTTTCTATTTTACTACTTTTGATGGGACCATCATGCAATAGTCTTCAACCAGGAAGCCAATTGGTCAAGAATGTTCTTGTTATCAACCATCTTTGGCTGGTTTTATAGGTTTTCAATCAGACTAGGGTGAGGAAGGACCTAAGTAAGTTATGGAGAGCAAATAAATTCCTTATGCAAATTAGTTTGGAAATTAGACCATCTGATTGGTTGATGCAATTCTCATTAGGGATGGCCATCGGCCATCGATGTTTATAAACCATCGATGGGTTATGGTCGATGTTCAATAGTTTTTACATCAATGTTTAGTTAAAACGACTAGTTTTGTTTTGCTATTTCCTGGTACACAGAGCAAAGCTCCACCCACGACACCAGTGAAGCCCCGCCCCCATATTCTGATTGGCCCACAGGCCAGTCAGTCAAATGCAATGGATGACCACTGATATGTAACAACATCGATGGCAAAGGCAACAATGGCCATCATTAATACTCATTCAAAACAATCCATTCCGATTGGTTTATATACTGCCAGTCAACAGTTTTCTATTTTACTACTTTTGATGGGACCATCATGCAATAGTCTTCAACCAGGATGCCAATTGGTCACGAATGTTCTTGTTATCAACCATCTTTGGCTGGTTTTGTAGGTTTTCAATCAGACTAGGGTGAGGAAGGACCTAAGTAAGTTATGGAGAGCAAATAAATTCCTTATGTAAATTAGTTTGTAAATTAGACCATCTGATTGGTTGATGCAATTCTCATTAGGGATGGCCATCGGCCATCGATGTTTATAAACCATCGATGGGTTATGGTCGATGTTCAATAGTTTTTACATCAATGTTTAGTTAAAACGACTAGTTTTGTTTCGCTATTTCCTGGTACACAGAGCAAAGTTCCACCCACGACACCAGTGAAGCCCCGCCCCCTTATTCTGATTGGCCCACAGTCCAGTCAGTCAAATACAATGGATGACCACTGATATGTAACAACATCGATGGCAAAGGCAACAATGGCCATCATTAATACTCATTCAAAACAATCCATTCCGATTGGTTTATGTACTGTCAGCCAACCGTTTTCTATTTTACTACTTTTGATGGGACCATCATGCAATAGTCTTCAACCAGGAAGCCAATTGGTCAAGAATGTTCTTGTTATCAACCATCTTTGGCTGGTTTTGTAGGTTTTCAATCAGACTAGGGTGAGGAAGGACCTAAGTAAGTTATGGAGAGCAAATAAATTCATTATGCAAATTAGTTTGGAAATTAGACCATCTGATTGGTTGATGCAATTCTCATTAGGGATGGCCATCGGCCATCGATGTTTATAAACCATCGATGGGTTATGGTCGATGTTCAATAGTTTTTACATCAATGTTTAGTTAAAACGACTAGTTTTGTTTTGCTATTTCCTGGTACACAGAGCAAAGCTCCACCCACGACACCAGTGAAGCCCCGCCCCCATATTCTGATTGGCCCACAGGCCAGTCAGTCAAATACAATGGATGACCACTGATATGTAACAACATCGATGGCAAAGGCAACATTGGCCATCAGTAATACTCATTCAAAACAATCCATTCCGATTGGTTTATGTACTGTCAGTCAACAGTTTTCTATTTCACTACTTTTGATGGGACCATCATGCAATAGTCTTCAACCAGGAAGCCAATTGGTCAAGAATGTACTTGTTATCAACCATCTTTGGCTGGTTTTATAGGTTTTCAATCAGACTAGGGTGAGGAAGGAACTAAGTAAGTTGTGGAGAGCAAATAAATTCCTTATGTAAATTAGTTTGGAAATTAGACCATCTGATTGGTTGATGCAATTCTCATTAGGGATGGCCATCGGCCATCGATGTTTATAAACCATCGATGGGTTATGGTCGATGTTCAATAGTTTTTACATCAATGTTTAGTTAAAACGACTAGTTTTGTTTCGCTATTTCCTGGTACACAGAGCAAAGTTCCACCCACGACACCAGTGAAGCCCCGCCCCCATATTCTGATTGGCCCACAGGCCAGTCAGTCAAATACAATGGATGACCACTGATATGTAACAACATCGATGGCAAAGGCAACAATGGCCATCATTAATACTCATTCAAAACAATCCATTCCGTTTGGTTTATGTACTGTCAGCCAACAGTTTTCTATTTTACTACTTTTGATGGGACCATCATGCAATAGTCTTCAACCAGGAAGCCAATTGGTCAAGAATGTTCTTGTTATCAACCATCTTTGGCTGGTTTTGTAGGTTTTCAATCAGACTAGGGTGAGGAAGGACCTAAGTAAGTTATGGAGAGCAAATAAATTCCATATGCAAATTAGTTTGGAAATTAGACCATCTGATTGGTTGATGCAATTCTCATTAGGGATGGCCATCGGCCATCGATGTTTATAAACCATCGATGGGTTATGGTCGATGTTCAATAGTTTTTACTTAAATGTTTAGTTAAAACGACTAGTTTTGTTTCGCTATTTCCTGGTACACAGAGCAAAGTTCCACCCACGACACCAGTGAAGCCCCGCCCCCATATTCTGATTGGCCCACAGGCCAGTCAGTCAAATGCAATGGATGACCACTGATATGTAACAACATCGATGGCAAAGGCAACAATGGCCATCATTAATACTCATTCAAAACAATCCATTCCGATTTGTTTATGTACTGTCAGCCAACAGTTTTCTATTTTACTACTTTTGATGGGTCCATCATGCAATAGTCTTCAACCAGGAAGCCAATTGGTCAAGAATGTTCTTGTTATCAACCATCTTTGGCTGGTTTTGTAGGTTTTCAATCAGACTAGGGTGAGGAAGGACCTAAGTAAGTTATGGAGAGCAAATAAATTCCTTATGCAAATTAGTTTGGAAATTAGACCATCTGATTGGTTGATGCAATTCTCATTAGGGATGGCCATCGGCCATCGGCCATCGGCCATCGATGGTTATAAACCATCGATGGGTTATGGTCGATGTTCAATAGTTTTTACATCAATGTTTAGTTAAAACGACTAGTTTTGTTTTGCTATTTCCTGGTACACAGAGCAAAGCTCCACCCACGACACCAGTAAAGCCCCGCCCCCATATTCTGATTGGCCCACAGGCCAGTCAGTCAAATGCAATGGATGACCACTGATATGTAACAACATCGATGGCAAAGGCAACAATGGCCATCATTAATACTCATTCAAAACAATCCATTCCGATTGGTTTATGTACTGTCAGTCAACAGTTTTCTATTTTACTACTTTTGATGGGACCATCATGCAATAGTCTTCAACCAGGAAGCCAATTGATCACAAATGTTCTTGTTATCAACCATCTTTGGCTGGTTTTGTAGGTTTTTAATCAGACTAGGGTGAGGAAGGACCTAAGTAAGTTATGGAGAGCAAATAAATTCCTTATGCAAATTAGTTTGGAAATTAGACCATCTGATTGGTTGATGCAATTCTCATTAGGGATGGCCATCGGCCATCGATGTTTATAAACCATCGATGGGTTATGGTCGATGTTCAATAGTTTTTACATCAATGTTTAGTTAAAACGACTAGTTTTTTTTTGCTATTTCCTGGTACACAGAGCAAAGCTCCACCCACGACACCAGTAAAGCCCCGCCCCCATATTCTGATTGGCCCACAGGCCAGTCAGTCAAATGCAATGGATGACCACTGATATGTAACAACATCGATGGCAAAGGCAACAATGGCCATCATTAATACTCACTCAAAACAATCCATTCCGATTGGTTTATGTACTGTCAGTCAACAGTTTTCTATTTTACTACTTTTGATGGGACCATCATGCAATAGTCTTCAACCAGGAAGCCAATTGGTCAAGAATGTTCTTGTTATCAACCATCTTTGGCTGGTTTTGTAGGTTTTCAATCAGACTAGGGTGAGGAAGGACCTAAGTAAGTTATGGAGAGCAAATAAATTCCTTATGCAAATTAGTTTGGAAATTAGACCATCTGATTGGTTGATGCAATTCTCATTAGGGATGGCCATCGGCCATCGGCCATCGATGGTTATAAACCATCGATGGGTTATGGTCGATGTTCAATAGTTTTTACATCAATGTTTAGTTAAAACGACTAGTTTTGTTTTGCTATTTCCTGGTACACAGAGCAAAGCTCCACCCACGACACCAGTAAAGCCCCGCCCCCATATTCTGATTGGCCCACAGGCCAGTCAGTCAAATGCAATGGATGACCACTGATATGTAACAACATCGATGGCAAAGGCAACAATGGCCATCATTAATACTCATTCAAAACAATCCATTCCGATTGGTTTATGTACTGTCAGTCAACAGTTTTCTATTTTACTACTTTTGATGGGACCATCAAGCAATAGTCTTCAACCAGGAAGCCAATTGGTCAAGAATGTTCTTGTTATCAACCATCTTTGGCTGGTTTTGTAGGTTTTCAATCAGACTAGGGTGAGGAAGGACCTAAGTAAGTTATGGAGAGCAAATAAATTCCTTATGCAAATTAGTTTGGAAATTAGACCATCTGATTGGTTGATGCAATTCTCATTAGGGATGGCCATCGGCCATCGATGTTTATAAACCATCGATGGGTTATGGTCGATGTTCAATAGTTTTTACATCAATGTTTAGTTAAAACGACTAGTTTTGTTTTGCTATTTCCTGGTACACAGAGCAAAGCTCCACCCACGACACCAGTGAAGCCCCGTCCCCATATTCTGATTGGCCCACAGGCCAGTCAGTCAAATGCAATGGATGACCACTGATATGTAACAACATCGATGGCAAAGGCAACAATGGCAATCATTAATACTCATTCAAAACAATCCATTCCAATTTGTTTATGTACTGTCAGCCAACAGTTTTCTATTTTACTACTTTTAATGGGACCATCATGCAATAGTCTTCAACCAGGAAGCCAATTCGTCAAGAATGTACTTGTTATCAAGCATCTTTGGCTGGTTTTGTAGGTTTTCAATCAGACTAGGGTGAGGAAGGACCTAAGTAAGTTATGGAGAGCAAATAAATTCCTTATGCAAATTAGTTTGGAAATTAGACCATCTGATTGGTTGATGCAATTCTCATTAGGGATGGCCATCGGCCATCGGCCATCGATGTTTATAAACCATCGATGGGTTATGGTCGATGTTCAATAGTTTTTACATCAATGTTTAGTTAAAACGACTAGTTTTGTTTTACTATTTCCTGGTACACAGAGAAAAGCTCCACCCACGACACCAGTGAAGCCCCGCACCCATATTCTGATTGGCCCACAGGCCAGTCAGTCAAATACAATGGATGACCACTGATATGTAACAACATCGATGGCAAAGGCAACAATGGCAATCATTAATACTCATTCAAAACAATCCATTCCGATTTGTTTATGTACTGTCAGCCAACAGTTTTCTATTTTACTACTTTTGATGGGACCATCATGCAATAGTCTTTAACCAGGAAGCCAATTGGTCAAGAATGTTCTTGTTATCAACCATCTTTGGCTGGTTTTGTAGGTTTTCAATCAGACTAGGGTGAGGAAGGACCTAAGTAAGTTATGGAGAGCAAATAAATTCCTTATGCAAATTAGTTTGGAAATTAGACCATCTGATTGGTTTATGCAATTCTCATTAGGGATGGCCATCGGCCATCGATGTTTATAAACCATCGATGGGTTATGGTCGATGTTCAATAGTTTTTACATCAATGTTTAGTTAAAACGACTAGTTTTTTTTTGCTATTTCCTGGTACACAGAGCAAAGCTCCACCCACGACACCAGTAAAGCCCCGCCCCCATATTCTGATTGGCCCACAGGCCAGTCAGTCAAATACAATGGATGACCACTGATATGTAACAACATCGATGGCAAAGGCATCATTGGCCATCATTAATACTCATTCAAAATAATCCATTCCGATTGGTTTATGTACTGTCAGTCAACAGTTTTCTATTTTACTACTTTTGATGGGACCATCATGCAATAGTCTTCAACCAGGAAGCCAATTGATCACGAATGTTCTTGTTATCAACCATCTTTGGCTGGTTTTGTAGGTTTTCAATCAGACTAGGGTGAGGAAGGACCTAAGTAAGTTATGGAGAGCAAATAAATTCCTTATGCAAATTAGTTTGGAAATTAGACCATCTGATTGGTTGATGCAATTCTCATTAGGGATGGCCATCGGCCATCGATGTTTATAAACCATCGATGGGTTATGGTCGATGTTCAATAGTTTTTACATCAATGTTTAGTTAAAACGACTAGTTTTGTTTTGCTATTTCCTGGTACACAGAGCAAAGCTCCACCCATGACACCAGTGAAGCCCCGCCCCCATATTCTGATTGGCCCACAGGCCAGTCAGTCAAATGCAATGGATGACCACTGATATGTAACAACATCGATGGCAAAGGCAACAATGGCCATCATTAATACTCATTCAAAACAATCCATTCCGATTGGTTTATGTACTGTCAGTCAACAGTTTTCTATTTTACTACTTTTGATGGGACCATCATGCAATAGTCTTCAACCAGGAAGCCAATTGATCACGAATGTTCTTGTTATCAACCATCTTTGGCTGGTTTTGTAGGTTTTTAATCAGACTAGGGTGAGGAAGGACCTAAGTAAGTTATGGAGAGCAAATAAATTCCTTATGCAAATTAGTTTGGAAATTAGACCATCTGATTGGTTGATGCAATTCTCATTAGGGATGGCCATCGGCCATCGATGTTTATAAACCATCGATGGGTTATGGTCGATGTTCAATAGTTTTTACATCAATGTTTAGTTAAAACGACTAGTTTTTTTTTGCTATTTCCTGGTACACAGAGCAAAGCTCCACCCACGACACCAGTAAAGCCCCGCCCCCATATTCTGATTGGCCCACAGGCCAGTCAGTCAAATGCAATGGATAACCACTGATATGTAACAACATCGATGGCAAAGGCAACAATGGCCATCATTAATACTCATTCAAAACAATCCATTCCGATTGGTTTATGTACTGTCAGTCAACAGTTTTCTATTTTACTACTTTTGATGGGACCATCATGCAATAGTCTTCAACCAGGAAGCCAATTGGTCAAGAATGTTCTTGTTATCAACCATCTTTGGCTGGTTTTGTAGGTTTTCAATCAGACTAGGGTGAGGAAGGACCTAAGTAAGTTATGGAGAGCAAATAAATTCCTTATGCAAATTAGTTTGGAAATTAGACCATCTGATTGGTTGATGCAATTCTCATTAGGGATGGCCATCGGCCATCGATGTTTATAAACCATCGATGGGTTATGGTCGATGTTCAATAGTTTTTACATCAATGTTTAGTTAAAACGACTAGTTTTGTTTTGCTATTTCCTGGTACACAGAGCAAAGCTCCACCCACGACACCAGTGAAGCCCCGTCCCCATATTCTGATTGGCCCACAGGCCAGTCAGTCAAATGCAATGGATGACCACTGATATGTAACAACATCGATGGCAAAGGCAACAATGGCAATCATTAATACTCATTCAAAACAATCCATTCCAATTTGTTTATGTACTGTCAGCCAACAGTTTTCTATTTTACTACTTTTAATGGGACCATCATGCAATAGTCTTCAACCAGGAAGCCAATTCGTCAAGAATGTACTTGTTATCAAGCATCTTTGGCTGGTTTTGTAGGTTTTCAATCAGACTAGGGTGAGGAAGGACCTAAGTAAGTTATGGAGAGCAAATAAATTCCTTATGCAAATTAGTTTGGAAATTAGACCATCTGATTGGTTGATGCAATTCTCATTAGGGATGGCCATCGGCCATCGATGTTTATAAACCATCGATGGGTTATGGTCGATGTTCAATAGTTTTTACATCAATGTTTAGTTAAAACGACTAGTTTTGTTTTACTATTTCCTGGTACACAGAGAAAAGCTCCACCCACGACACCAGTGAAGCCCCGCACCCATATTCTGATTGGCCCACAGGCCAGTCAGTCAAATACAATGGATGACCACTGATATGTAACAACATCGATGGCAAAGGCAACAATGGCAATCATTAATACTCATTCAAAACAATCCATTCCGATTTGTTTATGTACTGTCAGCCAACAGTTTTCTATTTTACTACTTTTGATGGGACCATCATGCAATAGTCTTCAACCAGGAAGCCAATTGGTCAAGAATGTTCTTGTTATCAACCATCTTTGGCTGGTTTTGTAGGTTTTCAATCAGACTAGGGTGAGGAAGGACCTAAGTAAGTTATGGAGAGCAAATAAATTCCTTATGCAAATTAGTTTGGAAATTAGACCATCTGATTGGTTTATGCAATTCTCATTAGGGATGGCCATCGGCCATCGATGTTTATAAACCATCGATGGGTTATGGTCGATGTTCAATAGTTTTTACATCAATGTTTAGTTAAAACGACTAGTTTTTTTTTGCTATTTCCTGGTACACAGAGCAAAGCTCCACCCACGACACCAGTAAAGCCCCGCCCCCATATTCTGATTGGCCCACAGGCCAGTCAGTCAAATACAATGGATGACCACTGATATGTAACAACATCGATGGCAAAGGCATCATTGGCCATCATTAATACTCATTCAAAATAATCCATTCCGATTGGTTTATGTACTGTCAGTCAACAGTTTTCTATTTTACTACTTTTGATGGGACCATCATGCAATAGTCTTCAACCAGGAAGCCAATTGATCACGAATGTTCTTGTTATCAACCATCTTTGGCTGGTTTTGTAGGTTTTTAATCAGACTAGGGTGAGGAAGGACCTAAGTAAGTTATGGAGAGCAAATAAATTCCTTATGCAAATTAGTTTGGAAATTAGACCATCTGATTGGTTGATGCAATTCTCATTAGGGATGGCCATCGGCCATCGATGTTTATAAACCATCGATGGGTTATGGTCGATGTTCAATAGTTTTTACATCAATGTTTAGTTAAAACGACTAGTTTTTTTTTGCTATTTCCTGGTACACAGAGCAAAGCTCCACCCACGACACCAGTAAAGCCCCGCCCCCATATTCTGATTGGCCCACAGGCCAGTCAGTCAAATGCAATGGATGACCACTGATATGTAACAACATCGATGGCAAAGGCAACAATGGCCATCATTAATACTCATTCAAAACAATCCATTCCGATTGGTTTATGTACTGTCAGTCAACAGTTTTCTATTTTACTACTTTTGATGGGACCATCATGCAATAGTCTTCAACCAGGAAGCCAATTGGTCAAGAATGTTCTTGTTATCAACCATCTTTGGCTGGTTTTGTAGGTTTTCAATCAGACTAGGGTGAGGAAGGACCTAAGTAAGTTATGGAGAGCAAATAAATTCCTTATGCAAATTAGTTTGGAAATTAGACCATCTGATTGGTTGATGCAATTCTCATTAGGGATGGCCATCGGCCATCGATGTTTATAAACCATCGATGGGTTATGGTCGATGTTCAATAGTTTTTACATCAATGTTTAGTTAAAACGACTAGTTTTGTTTTGCTATTTCCTGGTACACAGAGCAAAGCTCCACCCACGACACCAGTGAAGCCCCGTCCCCATATTCTGATTGGCCCACAGGCCAGTCAGTCAAATGCAATGGATGACCACTGATATGTAACAACATCGATGGCAAAGGCAACAATGGCAATCATTAATACTCATTCAAAACAATCCATTCCAATTTGTTTATGTACTGTCAGCCAACAGTTTTCTATTTTACTACTTTTAATGGGACCATCATGCAATAGTCTTCAACCAGGAAGCCAATTCGTCAAGAATGTACTTGTTATCAAGCATCTTTGGCTGGTTTTGTAGGTTTTCAATCAGACTAGGGTGAGGAAGGACCTAAGTAAGTTATGGAGAGCAAATAAATTCCTTATGCAAATTAGTTTGGAAATTAGACCATCTGATTGGTTGATGCAATTCTCATTAGGGATGGCCATCGGCCATCGGCCATCGATGTTTATAAACCATCGATGGGTTATGGTCGATGTTCAATAGTTTTTACATCAATGTTTAGTTAAAACGACTAGTTTTGTTTTACTATTTCCTGGTACACAGAGAAAAGCTCCACCCACGACACCAGTGAAGCCCCGCACCCATATTCTGATTGGCCCACAGGCCAGTCAGTCAAATACAATGGATGACCACTGATATGTAACAACATCGATGGCAAAGGCAACAATGGCAATCATTAATACTCATTCAAAACAATCCATTCCGATTTGTTTATGTACTGTCAGCCAACAGTTTTCTATTTTACTACTTTTGATGGGACCATCATGCAATAGTCTTTAACCAGGAAGCCAATTGGTCAAGAATGTTCTTGTTATCAACCATCTTTGGCTGGTTTTGTAGGTTTTCAATCAGACTAGGGTGAGGAAGGACCTAAGTAAGTTATGGAGAGCAAATAAATTCCTTATGCAAATTAGTTTGGAAATTAGACCATCTGATTGGTTTATGCAATTCTCATTAGGGATGGCCATCGGCCATCGATGTTTATAAACCATCGATGGGTTATGGTCGATGTTCAATAGTTTTTACATCAATGTTTAGTTAAAACGACTAGTTTTTTTTTTGCTATTTCCTGGTACACAGAGTAAAGCCCCGCCCCCATATTCTGATTGGCCCACAGGCCAGTCAGTCAAATACAATGGATGACCACTGATATGTAACAACATCGATGGCAAAGGCATCATTGGCCATCATTAATACTCATTCAAAATAATCCATTCCGATTGGTTTATGTACTGTCAGTCAACAGTTTTCTATTTTACTACTTTTGATGGGACCATCATGCAATAGTCTTCAACCAGGAAGCCAATTGATCACGAATGTTCTTGTTATCAACCATCTTTGGCTGGTTTTGTAGGTTTTCAATCAGACTAGGGTGAGGAAGGACCTAAGTAAGTTATGGAGAGCAAATAAATTCCTTATGCAAATTAGTTTGGAAATTAGACCATCTGATTGGTTGATGCAATTCTCATTAGGGATGGCCATCGGCCATCGATGTTTATAAACCATCGATGGGTTATGGTCGATGTTCAATAGTTTTTACATCAATGTTTAGTTAAAACGACTAGTTTTGTTTTGCTATTTCCTGGTACACAGAGCAAAGCTCCACCCATGACACCAGTGAAGCCCCGCCCCCATATTCTGATTGGCCCACAGGCCAGTCAGTCAAATGCAATGGATGACCACTGATATGTAACAACATCGATGGCAAAGGCAACAATGGCCATCATTAATACTCATTTAAAACAATCCATTCCGATTGGTTTATGTACTGTCAGTCAACAGTTTTTTATTTTACTACTTTTGATGGGACCATCATGCAATAGTCTTCAACCAGGAAGCCAATTGATCACGAATGTTCTTGTTATCAACCATCTTTGGCTGGTTTTGTAGGTTTTTAATCAGACTAGGGTGAGGAAGGACCTAAGTAAGTTATGGAGAGCAAATAAATTCCTTATGCAAATTAGTTTGGAAATTAGACCATCTGATTGGTTGATGCAATTCTCATTAGGGATGGCCATCGGCCATCGATGTTTATAAACCATCGATGGGTTATGGTCGATGTTCAATAGTTTTTACATCAATGTTTAGTTAAAACGACTAGTTTTTTTTTGCTATTTCCTGGTACACAAAGCAAAGCTCCACCCACGACACCAGTAAAGCCCCGCCCCCATATTCTGATTGGCCCACAGGCCAGTCAGTCAAATGCAATGGATGACCACTGATATGTAACAACATCGATGGCAAAGGCAACAATGGCCATCATTAATACTCATTCAAAACAATCCATTCCGATTGGTTTATGTACTGTCAGTCAACAGTTTTCTATTTTACTACTTTTGATGGGACCATCATGCAATAGTCTTCAACCAGGAAGCCAATTGGTCAAGAATGTTCTTGTTATCAACCATCTTTGGCTGGTTTTGTAGGTTTTCAATCAGACTAGGGTGAGGAAGGACCTAAGTAAGTTATGGAGAGCAAATAAATTCCTTATGCAAATTAGTTTGGAAATTAGACCATCTGATTGGTTGATGCAATTCTCATTAGGGATGGCCATCGGCCATCGATGTTTATAAACCATCGATGGGTTATGGTCGATGTTCAATAGTTTTTACATCAATGTTTAGTTAAAACGACTAGTTTTGTTTTGCTATTTCCTGGTACACAGAGCAAAGCTCCACCCACGACACCAGTGAAGCCCCGCCCCCATATTCTGATTGGCCCACAGGCCAGTCAGTCAAATGCAATGGATGACCACTGATATGTAACAACATCGATGGCAAAGGCAACAATGGCAATCATTAATACTCATTCAAAACAATCCATTCCAATTTGTTTATGTACTGTCAGCCAACAGTTTTCTATTTTACTACTTTTAATGGGACCATCATGCAATAGTCTTCAACCAGGAAGCCAATTGGTCAAGAATGTACTTGTTATCAAGCATCATTGGCTGGTTTTGTAGGTTTTCAATCAGACTAGGGTGAGGAAGGACCTAAGTAAGTTATGGAGAGCAAATAAATTCCTTATGCAAATTAGTTTGGAAATTAGACCATCTGATTGGTTGATGCAATTCTCATTAGGGATGGCCATCGGCCATCGGCCATCGATGTTTATAAACCATCGATGGGTTATGGTCGATGTTCAATAGTTTTTACATCAATGTTTAGTTAAAACGACTAGTTTTGTTTTACTATTTCCTGGTACACAGAGAAAAGCTCCACCCACGACACCAGTGAAGCCCCGCACCCATATTCTGATTGGCCCACAGGCCAGTCAGTCAAATACAATGGATGATCACTGATATGTAACAACATCGATGGCAAAGGCAACAATGGCAATCATTAATACTCATTCAAAACAATCCATTCCGATTTGTTTATGTACTGTCAGCCAACAGTTTTCTATTTTACTACTTTTGATGGGACCATCATGCAATAGTCTTCAACCAGGAAGCCAATTGGTCAAGAATGTTCTTGTTATCAACCATCTTTGGCTGGTTTTGTAGGTTTTCAATCAGACTAGGGTGAGGAAGGACCTAAGTAAGTTATGGAGAGCAAATAAATTCCTTATGCAAATTAGTTTGGAAATTAGACCATCTGATTGGTTGATGCAATTCTCATTAGGGATGGCCATCGGCCATCGATGTTTATAAACCATCGATGGGTTATGGTCGATGTTCAATAGTTTTTACATCAATGTTTAGTTAAAACGACTAGTTTTGTTTTGCTATTTCCTGGTACACAGAGCAAAGCTCCACCCACGACACCAGTGAAGCCCCGTCCCCATATTCTGATTGGCCCACAGGCCAGTCAGTCAAATGCAATGGATGACCACTGATATGTAACAACATCGATGGCAAAGGCAACAATGGCAATCATTAATACTCATTCAAAACAATCCATTCCAATTTGTTTATGTACTGTCAGCCAACAGTTTTCTATTTTACTACTTTTAATGGGACCATCATGCAATAGTCTTCAACCAGGAAGCCAATTCGTCAAGAATGTACTTGTTATCAAGCATCTTTGGCTGGTTTTGTAGGTTTTCAATCAGACTAGGGTGAGGAAGGACCTAAGTAAGTTATGGAGAGCAAATAAATTCCTTATGCAAATTAGTTTGGAAATTAGACCATCTGATTGGTTGATGCAATTCTCATTAGGGATGGCCATCGGCCATCGATGTTTATAAACCATCGATGGGTTATGGTCGATGTTCAATAGTTTTTACATCAATGTTTAGTTAAAACGACTAGTTTTGTTTTACTATTTCCTGGTACACAGAGAAAAGCTCCACCCACGACACCAGTGAAGCCCCGCACCCATATTCTGATTGGCCCACAGGCCAGTCAGTCAAATACAATGGATGACCACTGATATGTAACAACATCGATGGCAAAGGCAACAATGGCAATCATTAATACTCATTCAAAACAATCCATTCCGATTTGTTTATGTACTGTCAGCCAACAGTTTTCTATTTTACTACTTTTGATGGGACCATCATGCAATAGTCTTCAACCAGGAAGCCAATTGGTCAAGAATGTTCTTGTTATCAACCATCTTTGGCTGGTTTTGTAGGTTTTCAATCAGACTAGGGTGAGGAAGGACCTAAGTAAGTTATGGAGAGCAAATAAATTCCTTATGCAAATTAGTTTGGAAATTAGACCATCTGATTGGTTTATGCAATTCTCATTAGGGATGGCCATCGGCCATCGATGTTTATAAACCATCGATGGGTTATGGTCGATGTTCAATAGTTTTTACATCAATGTTTAGTTAAAACGACTAGTTTTTTTTTGCTATTTCCTGGTACACAGAGCAAAGCTCCACCCACGACACCAGTAAAGCCCCGCCCCCATATTCTGATTGGCCCACAGGCCAGTCAGTCAAATACAATGGATGACCACTGATATGTAACAACATCGATGGCAAAGGCATCATTGGCCATCATTAATACTCATTCAAAATAATCCATTCCGATTGGTTTATGTACTGTCAGTCAACAGTTTTCTATTTTACTACTTTTGATGGGACCATCATGCAATAGTCTTCAACCAGGAAGCCAATTGATCACGAATGTTCTTGTTATCAACCATCTTTGGCTGGTTTTGTAGGTTTTTAATCAGACTAGGGTGAGGAAGGACCTAAGTAAGTTATGGAGAGCAAATAAATTCCTTATGCAAATTAGTTTGGAAATTAGACCATCTGATTGGTTGATGCAATTCTCATTAGGGATGGCCATCGGCCATCGATGTTTATAAACCATCGATGGGTTATGGTCGATGTTCAATAGTTTTTACATCAATGTTTAGTTAAAACGACTAGTTTTTTTTTGCTATTTCCTGGTACACAGAGCAAAGCTCCACCCACGACACCAGTAAAGCCCCGCCCCCATATTCTGATTGGCCCACAGGCCAGTCAGTCAAATGCAATGGATGACCACTGATATGTAACAACATCGATGGCAAAGGCAACAATGGCCATCATTAATACTCATTCAAAACAATCCATTCCGATTGGTTTATGTACTGTCAGTCAACAGTTTTCTATTTTACTACTTTTGATGGGACCATCATGCAATAGTCTTCAACCAGGAAGCCAATTGGTCAAGAATGTTCTTGTTATCAACCATCTTTGGCTGGTTTTGTAGGTTTTCAATCAGACTAGGGTGAGGAAGGACCTAAGTAAGTTATGGAGAGCAAATAAATTCCTTATGCAAATTAGTTTGGAAATTAGACCATCTGATTGGTTGATGCAATTCTCATTAGGGATGGCCATCGGCCATCGATGTTTATAAACCATCGATGGGTTATGGTCGATGTTCAATAGTTTTTACATCAATGTTTAGTTAAAACGACTAGTTTTGTTTTGCTATTTCCTGGTACACAGAGCAAAGCTCCACCCACGACACCAGTGAAGCCCCGTCCCCATATTCTGATTGGCCCACAGGCCAGTCAGTCAAATGCAATGGATGACCACTGATATGTAACAACATCGATGGCAAAGGCAACAATGGCAATCATTAATACTCATTCAAAACAATCCATTCCAATTTGTTTATGTACTGTCAGCCAACAGTTTTCTATTTTACTACTTTTAATGGGACCATCATGCAATAGTCTTCAACCAGGAAGCCAATTCGTCAAGAATGTACTTGTTATCAAGCATCTTTGGCTGGTTTTGTAGGTTTTCAATCAGACTAGGGTGAGGAAGGACCTAAGTAAGTTATGGAGAGCAAATAAATTCCTTATGCAAATTAGTTTGGAAATTAGACCATCTGATTGGTTGATGCAATTCTCATTAGGGATGGCCATCGGCCATCGGCCATCGGCCATCGATGTTTATAAACCATCGATGGGTTATGGTCGATGTTCAATAGTTTTTACATCAATGTTTAGTTAAAACGACTAGTTTTGTTTTACTATTTCCTGGTACACAGAGAAAAGCTCCACCCACGACACCAGTGAAGCCCCGCACCCATATTCTGATTGGCCCACAGGCCAGTCAGTCAAATACAATGGATGACCACTGATATGTAACAACATCGATGGCAAAGGCAACAATGGCAATCATTAATACTCATTTAAAACAATCCATTCCGATTTGTTTATGTACTGTCAGCCAACAGTTTTCTATTTTACTACTTTTGATGGGACCATCATGCAATAGTCTTTAACCAGGAAGCCAATTGGTCAAGAATGTTCTTGTTATCAACCATCTTTGGCTGGTTTTGTAGGTTTTCAATCAGACTAGGGTGAGGAAGGACCTAAGTAAGTTATGGAGAGCAAATAAATTCCTTATGCAAATTAGTTTGGAAATTAGACCATCTGATTGGTTTATGCAATTCTCATTAGGGATGGCCATCGGCCATCGATGTTTATAAACCATCGATGGGTTATGGTCGATGTTCAATAGTTTTTACATCAATGTTTAGTTAAAACGACTAGTTTTTTTTTTGCTATTTCCTGGTACACAGAGCAAAGCTCCACCCACGACACCAGTAAAGCCCCGCCCCCATATTCTGATTGGCCCACAGGCCAGTCAGTCAAATACAATGGATGACCACTGATATGTAACAACATCGATGGCAAAGGCATCATTGGCCATCATTAATACTCATTCAAAATAATCCATTCCGATTGGTTTATGTACTGTCAGTCAACAGTTTTCTATTTTACTACTTTTGATGGGACCATCATGCAATAGTCTTCAACCAGGAAGCCAATTGATCACGAATGTTCTTGTTATCAACCATCTTTGGCTGGTTTTGTAGGTTTTCAATCAGACTAGGGTGAGGAAGGACCTAAGTAAGTTATGGAGAGCAAATAAATTCCTTATGCAAATTAGTTTGGAAATTAGACCATCTGATTGGTTGATGCAATTCTCATTAGGGATGGCCATCGGCCATCGATGTTTATAAACCATCGATGGGTTATGGTCGATGTTCAATAGTTTTTACATCAATGTTTAGTTAAAACGACTAGTTTTGTTTTGCTATTTCCTGGTACACAGAGCAAAGCTCCACCCATGACACCAGTGAAGCCCCGCCCCCATATTCTGATTGGCCCACAGGCCAGTCAGTCAAATGCAATGGATGACCACTGATATGTAACAACATCGATGGCAAAGGCAACAATGGCCATCATTAATACTCATTTAAAACAATCCATTCCGATTGGTTTATGTACTGTCAGTCAACAGTTTTCTATTTTACTACTTTTGATGGGACCATCATGCAATAGTCTTCAACCAGGAAGCCAATTGATCACGAATGTTCTTGTTATCAACCATCTTTGGCTGGTTTTGTAGGTTTTTAATCAGACTAGGGTGAGGAAGGACCTAAGTAAGTTATGGAGAGCAAATAAATTCCTTATGCAAATTAGTTTGGAAATTAGACCATCTGATTGGTTGATGCAATTCTCATTAGGGATGGCCATCGGCCATCGATGTTTATAAACCATCGATGGGTTATGGTCGATGTTCAATAGTTTTTACATCAATGTTTAGTTAAAACGACTAGTTTTTTTTTGCTATTTCCTGGTACACAAAGCAAAGCTCCACCCACGACACCAGTAAAGCCCCGCCCCCATATTCTGATTGGCCCACAGGCCAGTCAGTCAAATGCAATGGATGACCACTGATATGTAACAACATCGATGGCAAAGGCAACAATGGCCATCATTAATACTCATTCAAAACAATCCATTCCGATTGGTTTATGTACTGTCAGTCAACAGTTTTCTATTTTACTACTTTTGATGGGACCATCATGCAATAGTCTTCAACCAGGAAGCCAATTGGTCAAGAATGTTCTTGTTATCAACCATCTTTGGCTGGTTTTGTAGGTTTTCAATCAGACTAGGGTGAGGAAGGACCTAAGTAAGTTATGGAGAGCAAATAAATTCCTTATGCAAATTAGTTTGGAAATTAGACCATCTGATTGGTTGATGCAATTCTCATTAGGGATGGCCATCGGCCATCGATGTTTATAAACCATCGATGGGTTATGGTCGATGTTCAATAGTTTTTACATCAATGTTTAGTTAAAACGACTAGTTTTGTTTTACTATTTCCTGGTACACAGAGAAAAGCTCCACCCACGACACCAGTGAAGCCCCGCACCCATATTCTGATTGGCCCACAGGCCAGTCAGTCAAATACAATGGATGATCACTGATATGTAACAACATCGATGGCAAAGGCAACAATGGCAATCATTAATACTCATTCAAAACAATCCATTCCGATTTGTTTATGTACTGTCAGCCAACAGTTTTCTATTTTACTACTTTTGATGGGACCATCATGCAATAGTCTTTAACCAGGAAGCCAATTGGTCAAGAATGTTCTTGTTATCAACCATCTTTGGCTGGTTTTGTAGGTTTTCAATCAGACTAGGTTGAGGAAGGACCTAAGTAAGTTATGGAGAGCAAATAAATTCCTTATGCAAATTAGTTTGGAAATTAGACCATCTGATTGGTTTATGCAATTCTCATTAGGGATGGCCATCGGCCATCGATGTTTATAAACCATCGATGGGTTATGGTCGATGTTCAATAGTTTTTACATCAATGTTTAGTTAAAACGACTAGTTTTTTTTTGCTATTTCCTGGTACACAGAGCAAAGCTCCACCCACGACACCAGTAAAGCCCCGCCCCCATATTCTGATTGGCCCACAGGCCAGTCAGTCAAATACAATGGATGACCACTGATATGTAACAACATCGATGGCAAAGGCATCATTGGCCATCATTAATACTCATTCAAAATAATCCATTCCGATTGGTTTATGTACTGTCAGTCAACAGTTTTCTATTTTACTACTTTTGATGGGACCATCATGCAATAGTCTTCAACCAGGAAGCCAATTGATCACGAATGTTCTTGTTATCAACCATCTTTGGCTGGTTTTGTAGGTTTTCAATCAGACTAGGGTGAGGAAGGACCTAAGTAAGTTATGGAGAGCAAATAAATTCCTTATGCAAATTAGTTTGGAAATTAGACCATCTGATTGGTTGATGCAATTCTCATTAGGGATGGCCATCGGCCATCGATGTTTATAAACCATCGATGGGTTATAGTCGATGTTCAATAGTTTTTACATCAATGTTTAGTTAAAACGACTAGTTTTGTTTTGCTATTTCCTGGTACACAGAGCAAAGCTCCACCCATGACACCAGTGAAGCCCCGCCCCCATATTTTGATTGGCCCACAGGCCAGTCAGTCAAATGCAATGGATGACCACTGATATGTAACAACATCGATGGCAAAGGCAACAATGGCCATCATTAATACTCATTCAAAACAATCCATTCCGATTGGTTTATGTACTGTCAGTCAACAGTTTTCTATTTTACTACTTTTGATGGGACCATCATGCAATAGTCTTCAACCAGGAAGCCAATTTATCACGAATGTTCTTGTTATCAACCATCTTTGGCTGGTTTTGTAGGTTTTTAATCAGACTAGGGTGAGGAAGGACCTAAGTAAGTTATGGAGAGCAAATAAATTCCTTATGCAAATTAGTTTGGAAATTAGACCATCTGATTGGTTGATGCAATTCTCATTAGGGATGGCCATCGGCCATCGATGTTTATAAACCATCGATGGGTTATGGTCGATGTTCAATAGTTTTTACATCAATGTTTAGTTAAAACGACTAGTTTTGTTTTGCTATTTCCTGGTACACAGAGCAAAGCTCCACCCATGACACCAGTGAAGCCCCGCCCCCATATTCTGATTGGCCCACAGGCCAGTCAGTCAAATGCAATGGATGACCACTGATATGTAACAACATCGATGGCAAAGGCAACATTGGCCATCATTAATACTCATTCAAAATAATCCATTCCGATTGGTTTATGTACTGTCAGTCAACAGTTTTCTATTTTACTACTTTTAATGGGACCATCATGCAATAGTCTTCAACCAGGAAGCCAATTGATCACGAATGTTCTTGTTATCAACCATCTTTGGCTGGTTTTGTAGGTTTTCAATCAGACTAGGGTGAGGAAGGACCTAAGTAAGTTATGGAGAGCAAATAAATTCCTTATGCAAATTAGTTTGGAAATTAGACCATCTGATTGGTTGATGCAATTCTCATTAGGGATGGCCATCGGCCATCGATGTTTATAAACCATCGATGGTTTATGGTCGATGTTCAATAGTTTTTACATCAATGTTTAGTTAAAACGACTAGTTTTGTTTTGCTATTTCCTGGTACACAGAGCAAAGCTCCACCCATGACACCAGTAAAGCCCCGCCCCCATATTCTGATTGGCCCACAGGCCAGTCAGTCAAATACAATGGATGACCACTGATATGTAACAACATCGATGGCAAAGGCAACAATGGCCATCATTAATACTCATTCAAAACAATCCATTCCGATTGGTTTATGTACTGTCAGTCAACAGTTTTCTATTTTACTACTTTTGATGGGACCATCATGCAATAGTCTTCAACCAGGAAGCCAATTGGTCAAGAATGTTCTTGTTATCAACCATCTTTGGCTGGTTTTGTTGGTTTTCAATCAGACCAGGGTGAGGAAGGACCTAAGTAAGTTATGGAGAGCAAATAAATTGCTTATGCAAATTAGTTTGGAAATTAGACCATCTGATTGGTTGATGCAATTCTTATTAGGGATGGCCATCGGCCATCGGCCATCGATGTTTATAAACAATCGATGGGTTATGGTCGATGTTCAATAGTTTTTACATCAATGTTTAATTAAAACGACTAGTTTTGTTTTGCTATTTCCTGGTACACAGAGCAAAGCTCCACCCACGACACCAGTGAAGCCCCGCCCCCATATTCCGATTGGCCCACAGGCCAGTCAGTCAAATACAATGGATGACCACAGATATGTAACAAAATCGATGGCAAAGGTAACAATGGCCATCATTAATACTCATTCAAAACAATCCATTCCGATTGGTTTATGTACTGTCAGTCAACAGTTTTCTATTTTACTACTTTTGATGGGACCATCATGCAATAGTCTTCAACCAGGAAGCCAATTGATCACGAATGTTCTTGTTATCAACCATCTTTGGCTGGTTTTATAGGTTTTCAATCAGACTAGGGTGAGGAAGGACCTAAGTAAGTTATGGAGAGCAAATAAATTCCTTATGCAAATTAGTTTGGAAATTAGACCATCTGATTGGTTGATGCAATTCTCATTAGGGATGGCCATCGGCCATCGATGTTTATAAACCATCGATGGGTTATGGTCGATGTTCAATAGTTTTTACATCAATGTTTAGTTAAAACGACTAGTTTTGTTTTGCTATTTCCTGGTACACAGAGCAAAGCTCCACCCATGACACCAGTGAAGCCCCGCCCCCATATTCTGATTGGCCCACAGGCCAGTCAGTCAAATGCAATGGATGACCACTGATATGTAACAACATCGATGGCAAAGGCAACATTGGCCATCATTAATACTCATTCAAAATAATCCATTCCGATTGGTTTATGTACTGTCAGTCAACAGTTTTCTATTTTACTACTTTTAATGGGACCATCATGCAATAGTCTTCAACCAGGAAGCCAATTGATCACGAATGTTCTTGTTATCAACCATCTTTGGCTGGTTTTGTAGGTTTTCAATCAGACTAGGGTGAGGAAGGACCTAAGTAAGTTATGGAGAGCAAATAAATTCCTTATGCAAATTAGTTTGGAAATTAGACCATCTGATTGGTTGATGCAATTCTCATTAGGGATGGCCATCGGCCATCGATGTTTATAAACCATCGATGGTTTATGGTCGATGTTCAATAGTTTTTACATCAATGTTTAGTTAAAACGACTAGTTTTGTTTTGCTATTTCCTGGTACACAGAGCAAAGCTCCACCCATGACACCAGTAAAGCCCCGCCCCCATATTCTGATTGGCCCACAGGCCAGTCAGTCAAATACAATGGATGACCACTGATATGTAACAACATCGATGGCAAAGGCAACAATGGCCATCATTAATACTCATTCAAAACAATCCATTCCGATTGGTTTATGTACTGTCAGTCAACAGTTTTCTATTTTACTACTTTTGATGGGACCATCATGCAATAGTCTTCAACCAGGAAGCCAATTGGTCAAGAATGTTCTTGTTATCAACCATCTTTGGCTGGTTTTGTTGGTTTTCAATCAGACCAGGGTGAGGAAGGACCTAAGTAAGTTATGGAGAGCAAATAAATTGCTTATGCAAATTAGTTTGGAAATTAGACCATCTGATTGGTTGATGCAATTCTTATTAGGGATGGCCATCGGCCATCGGCCATCGATGTTTATAAACAATCGATGGGTTATGGTCGATGTTCAATAGTTTTTACATCAATGTTTAATTAAAACGACTAGTTTTGTTTTGCTATTTCCTGGTACACAGAGCAAAGCTCCACCCACGACACCAGTGAAGCCCCGCCCCCATATTCCGATTGGCCCACAGGCCAGTCAGTCAAATACAATGGATGACCACAGATATGTAACAAAATCGATGGCAAAGGTAACAATGGCCATCATTAATACTCATTCAAAACAATCCATTCCAATTGGTTTATGTACTGTCAGTGAACAGTTTTCTATTTTACTACTTTTGATGGGAACATCATGCAATAGTCTTCAACCAGGAAGCCAATCGGTCAAGAATGTTCTTGTTATCAACCATCTTTGGCTGGTTTTGTAGGTTTTCAATTAGACTGGGTTGAGGAAGGACCTAATTAAGTTATGGAGAGCAAATAAATTCCTTATGCAAATTAGTTTGGAAATTAGACCATCTGATTGGTTGATGCAATTCTCATTAGGGACGGCCAATGGCCATCGATGGTTATAAACCATCGATGGGTTATGGTCGATGTTCAATAGTTTTGACATCGATGGGCGAGAACCAGATGGTTTCACACCATCAATGTCATGCTCAAACTACTAGTTTTGTTTTGCTATTTCCTGGGACACGGAGCATAGCTCCACCCATGACACCAGTGAAGCCCCGCCCCCCTATTCTGATTGCCCACAGGCCAGTGAGTCAAATACAATGGATGACCACTGATATGTAACAACATCGATGGCAAATTGCAACAATGGCCATCATTAATACTCATTCAAAACAATCCATTCCGATTTGTTTATGTACTGTCAGCCAACAGTTTTCTATTTTACTACTTTTGATGGGACCATCATGCAATAGTCTTCAACCAGGAAGCCAATTGGTCAAGAATGTTCTTGTTATCAACCATCTTTGGCTGGTTTTGTAGGTTTTCAATCAGACTAGGGTGAGGAAGGACCTAAGTAAGTTATGGAGAGCAAATAAATTCCTTATGAAAATTAGTTTGGAAATTAGACCATTTGATTGGTTGATGCAATTCTCATTAGGGATGGCCATCGGCCATAGATGTTTATAAACCATCGATGGGTTATGGTCGATGTTCAATAGTTTTTACATCAATGTTTAGTTAAAACGACTAGTTTTGTTTTGCTATTTCCTGGTACACAGAGCAAAGCTCCACCCACGACACCAGTAAAGCCCCGCCCCCATATTCTGATTGGCCCACAGGCCAGTCAGTCAAATGCAATGGATGACCACTGATATGTAACAACATCGATGGCAAAGGCAACAATGGCCATCATTAATACTCATTCAAAACAATCCATTCCGATTGGTTTATGTACTGTCAGTCAACAGTTTTCTATTTTACTACTTTTGATGGGACCATCATGCAATAGTCTTCAACCAGGAAGCCAATTGGTCAAGAATGTTCTTGTTATCAACCATCTTTGGCTGGTTTTGTAGGTTTTCAATCAGACTAGGGTGAGGAAGGACCTAAGTAAGTTATGGAGAGCAAATAAATTCCTTATGCAAATTAGTTTGGAAATTAGACCATCTGATTGGTTGATGCAATTCTCATTAGGGATGGCCATCGGCCATCGATGTTTATAAACCATCGATGGGTTATGGTCGATGTTCAATAGTTTTTACATCAATGTTTAGTTAAAACGACTAGTTTTGTTTTGCTATTTCCTGGTACACAGAGCAAAGCTCCACCCACGACACCAGTGAAGCCCCGCCCCCATATTCTGATTGGCCCACAGGCCAGTCAGTCAAATGCAATGGATGACCACTGATATGTAACAACATCGATGGTAAAGGCAACAATGGCAATCATTAATACTCATTCAAAACAATCCATTCCAATTTGTTTATGTACTGTCAGCCAACAGTTTTCTATTTTACTACTTTTAATGGGACCATCATGCAATAGTCTTCAACCAGGAAGCCAATTCGTCAAGAATGTACTTGTTATCAAGCATCTTTGGCTGGTTTTGTAGGTTTTCAATCAGACTAGGGTGAGGAAGGACCTAAGTAAGTTATGGAGAGCAAATAAATTCCTTATGCAAATTAGTTTGGAAATTAGACCATATGATTGGTTGATGCAATTCTCATTAGGGATGGCCATCGGCCATCGGCCATCGATGTTTATAAACCATCGATGGGTTATGGTCGATGTTCAATAGTTTTTACTTCAATGTTTAGTTAAAACGACTAGTTTTGTTTTACTATTTCCTGGTACACAGAGAAAAGCTCCACCCACGACACCAGTGAAGCCCCGCACCCATATTCTGATTGGCCCACAGGCCAGTCAGTCAAATACAATGGATGACCACTGATATGTAACAACATCGATGGCAAAGGCAACAATGGCAATCATTAATACTCATTCAAAACAATCCATTCCGATTTGTTTATGTACTGTCAGCCAACAGTTTTCTATTTTACTACTTTTGATGGGACCATCATGCAATAGTCTTTAACCAGGAAGCCAATTGGTCAAGAATGTTCTTGTTATCAACCATCTTTGGCTGGTTTTGTAGGTTTTCAATCAGACTAGGGTGAGGAAGGACCTAAGTAAGTTATGGAGAGCAAATAAATTCCTTATGCAAATTAGTTTGGAAATTAGACCATCTGATTGGTTTATGCAATTCTCATTAGGGATGGCCATCGGCCATCGATGTTTATAAACCATCGATGGGTTATGGTCGATGTTCAATAGTTTTTACATCAATGTTTAGTTAAAACGACTAGTTTTTTTTTGCTATTTCCTGGTACACAGAGCAAAGCTCCACCCACGACACCAGTAAAGCCCCGCCCCCATATTCTGATTGGCCCACAGGCCAGTCAGTCAAATACAATGGATGACCACTGATATGTAACAACATCGATGGCAAAGGCATCATTGGCCATCATTAATACTCATTCAAAATAATCCATTCCGATTGGTTTATGTACTGTCAGTCAACAGTTTTCTATTTTACTACTTTTGATGGGACCATCATGCAATAGTCTTCAACCAGGAAGCCAATTGATCACGAATGTTCTTGTTATCAACCATCTTTGGCTGGTTTTGTAGGTTTTCAATCAGACTAGGGTGAGGAAGGACCTAAGTAAGTTATGGAGAGCAAATAAATTCCTTATGCAAATTAGTTTGGAAATTAGACCATCTGATTGGTTGATGCAATTCTCATTAGGGATGGCCATCGGCCATCGATGTTTATAAACCATCGATGGGTTATGGTCGATGTTCAATAGTTTTTACATCAATGTTTAGTTAAAACGACTAGTTTTGTTTTGCTATTTCCTGGTACACAGAGCAAAGCTCCACCCATGACACCAGTGAAGCCCCGCCCCCATATTCTGATTGGCCCACAGGCCAGTCAGTCAAATGCAATGGATGACCACTGATATGTAACAACATCGATGGCAAAGGCAACAATGGCCATCATTAATACTCATTCAAAACAATCCATTCCGATTGGTTTATGTACTGTCAGTCAACAGTTTTCTATTTTACTACTTTTGATGGGACCATCATGCAATAGTCTTCAACCAGGAAGCCAATTGATCACGAATGTTCTTGTTATCAACCATCTTTGGCTGGTTTTGTAGGTTTTTAATCAGACTAGGGTGAGGAAGGACCTAAGTAAGTTATGGAGAGCAAATAAATTCCTTATGCAAATTAGTTTGGAAATTAGACCATCTGATTGGTTGATGCAATTCTCATTAGGGATGGCCATCGGCCATCGATGTTTATGAACCATCGATGGGTTATGGTCGATGTTCAATAGTTTTTACATCAATGTTTAGTTAAAACGACTAGTTTTTTTTTGCTATTTCCTGGTACACAGAGCAAAGCTCCACCCACGACACCAGTAAAGCCCCGCCCCCATATTCTGATTGGCCCACAGGCCAGTCAGTCAAATGCAATGGATGACCACTGATATGTAACAACATCGATGGCAAAGGCAACAATGGCCATCATTAATACTCATTCAAAACAATCCATTCCGATTGGTTTATGTACTGTCAGTCAACAGTTTTCTATTTTACTACTTTTGATGGGACCATCATGCAATAGTCTTCAACCAGGAAGCCAATTGATCACGAATGTTCTTGTTATCAACCATCTTTGGCTGGTTTTGTAGGTTTTCAATCAGACTAGGGTGAGGAAGGACCTAAGTAAGTTATGGAGAGCAAATAAATTCCTTATGCAAATTAGTTTGGAAATTAGACCATCTGATTGGTTGATGCAATTCTCATTAGGGATGGCCATCGGCCATCGATGTTTATAAACCATCGATGGTTTATGGTCGATGTTCAATAGTTTTTACATCAATGTTTAGTTAAAACGACTAGTTTTGTTTTGCTATTTCCTGGTACACAGAGCAAAGCTCCACCCATGACACCAGTAAAGCCCCGCCCCCATATTCTGATTGGCCCACAGGCCAGTCAGTCAAATACAATGGATGACCACTGATATGTAACAACATCGATGGCAAAGGCAACAATGGCCATCATTAATACTCATTCAAAACAATCCATTCCGATTGGTTTATGTACTGTCAGTCAACAGTTTTCTATTTTACTACTTTTGATGGGACCATCATGCAATAGTCTTCAACCAGGAAGCCAATTGGTCAAGAATGTTCTTGTTATCAACCATCTTTGGCTGGTTTTGTTGGTTTTCAATCAGACCAGGGTGAGGAAGGACCTAAGTAAGTTATGGAGAGCAAATAAATTGCTTATGCAAATTAGTTTGGAAATTAGACCATCTGATTGGTTGATGCAATTCTTATTAGGGATGGCCATCGGCCATCGGCCATCGATGTTTATAAACAATCGATGGGTTATGGTCGATGTTCAATAGTTTTTACATCAATGTTTAATTAAAACGACTAGTTTTGTTTTGCTATTTCCTGGTACACAGAGCAAAGCTCCACCCACGACACCAGTGAAGCCCCGCCCCCATATTCCGATTGGCCCACAGGCCAGTCAGTCAAATACAATGGATGACCACAGATATGTAACAAAATCGATGGCAAAGGTAACAATGGCCATCATTAATACTCATTCAAAACAATCCATTCCGATTGGTTTATGTACTGTCAGTCAACAGTTTTCTATTTTACTACTTTTGATGGGACCATCATGCAATAGTCTTCAACCAGGAAGCCAATTGATCACGAATGTTCTTGTTATCAACCATCTTTGGCTGGTTTTGTAGGTTTTTAATCAGACTAGGGTGAGGAAGGACCTAAGTAAGTTATGGAGAGCAAATAAATTCCTTATGCAAATTAGTTTGGAAATTAGACCATCTGATTGGTTGATGCAATTCTCATTAGGGATGGCCATCGGCCATCGATGTTTATAAACCATCGATGGGTTATGGTCGATGTTCAATAGTTTTTACATCAATGTTTAGTTAAAACGACTAGTTTTGTTTTGCTATTTCCTGGTACACAGAGCAAAGCTCCACCCATGACACCAGTGAAGCCCCGCCCCCATATTCTGATTGGCCCACAGGCCAGTCAGTCAAATGCAATGGATGACCACTGATATGTAACAACATCGATGGCAAAGGCAACATTGGCCATCATTAATACTCATTCAAAATAATCCATTCCGATTGGTTTATGTACTGTCAGTCAACAGTTTTCTATTTTACTACTTTTAATGGGACCATCATGCAATAGTCTTCAACCAGGAAGCCAATTGATCACGAATGTTCTTGTTATCAACCATCTTTGGCTGGTTTTGTAGGTTTTCAATCAGACTAGGGTGAGGAAGGACCTAAGTAAGTTATGGAGAGCAAATAAATTCCTTATGCAAATTAGTTTGGAAATTAGACCATCTGATTGGTTGATGCAATTCTCATTAGGGATGGCCATCGGCCATCGATGTTTATAAACCATCGATGGTTTATGGTCGATGTTCAATAGTTTTTACATCAATGTTTAGTTAAAACGACTAGTTTTGTTTTGCTATTTCCTGGTACACAGAGCAAAGCTCCACCCATGACACCAGTAAAGCCCCGCCCCCATATTCTGATTGGCCCACAGGCCAGTCAGTCAAATACAATGGATGACCACTGATATGTAACAACATCGATGGCAAAGGCAACAATGGCCATCATTAATACTCATTCAAAACAATCCATTCCGATTGGTTTATGTACTGTCAGTCAACAGTTTTCTATTTTACTACTTTTGATGGGACCATCATGCAATAGTCTTCAACCAGGAAGCCAATTGGTCAAGAATGTTCTTGTTATCAACCATCTTTGGCTGGTTTTGTTGGTTTTCAATCAGACCAGGGTGAGGAAGGACCTAAGTAAGTTATGGAGAGCAAATAAATTGCTTATGCAAATTAGTTTGGAAATTAGACCATCTGATTGGTTGATGCAATTCTTATTAGGGATGGCCATCGGCCATCGGCCATCGATGTTTATAAACAATCGATGGGTTATGGTCGATGTTCAATAGTTTTTACATCAATGTTTAATTAAAACGACTAGTTTTGTTTTGCTATTTCCTGGTACACAGAGCAAAGCTCCACCCACGACACCAGTGAAGCCCCGCCCCCATATTCCGATTGGCCCACAGGCCAGTCAGTCAAATACAATGGATGACCACAGATATGTAACAAAATCGATGGCAAAGGTAACAATGGCCATCATTAATACTCATTCAAAACAATCCATTCCGATTGGTTTATGTACTGTCAGTGAACAGTTTTCTATTTTACTACTTTTGATGGGAACATCATGCAATAGTCTTCAACCAGGAAGCCAATCGGTCAAGAATGTTCTTGTTATCAACCATCTTTGGCTGGTTTTGTAGGTTTTCAATTAGACTGGGTTGAGGAAGGACCTAATTAAGTTATGGAGAGCAAATAAATTCCTTATGCAAATTAGTTTGGAAATTAGACCATCTGATTGGTTGATGCAATTCTCATTAGGGACGGCCAATGGCCATCGATGTTTATAAACCATCGATGGGTTATGGTCGATGTTCAATAGTTTTGACATCGATGGGCGAGAACCAGATGGTTTCACACCATCAATGTCATGCTCAAACTACTAGTTTTGTTTTGCTATTTCCTGGGACACGGAGCATAGCTCCACCCATGACACCAGTGAAGCCCCGCCCCCCTATTCTGATTGCCCACAGGCCAGTGAGTCAAATACAATGGATGACCACTGATATGTAACAACATCGATGGCAAATTGCAACAATGGCCATCATTAATACTCATTCAAAACAATCCATTCCGATTTGTTTATGTACTGTCAGCCAACAGTTTTCTATTTTACTACTTTTGATGGGACCATCATGCAATAGTCTTCAACCAGGAAGCCAATTGGTCAAGAATGTTCTTGTTATCAACCATCTTTGGCTGGTTTTGTAGGTTTTCAATCAGACTAGGGTGAGGAAGGACCTAAGTAAGTTATGGAGAGCAAATAAATTCCTTATGAAAATTAGTTTGGAAATTAGACCATTTGATTGGTTGATGCAATTCTCATTAGGGATGGCCATCGGCCATAGATGTTTATAAACCATCGATGGGTTATGGTCGATGTTCAATAGTTTTTACATCAATGTTTAGTTAAAACGACTAGTTTTGTTTTGCTATTTCCTGGTACACAGAGCAAAGCTCCACCCACGACACCAGTAAAGCCCCGCCCCCATATTCTGATTGGCCCACAGGCCAGTCAGTCAAATGCAATGGATGACCACTGATATGTAACAACATCGATGGCAAAGGCAACAATGGCCATCATTAATACTCATTCAAAACAATCCATTCCGATTGGTTTATGTACTGTCAGTCAACAGTTTTCTATTTTACTACTTTTGATGGGACCATCATGCAATAGTCTTCAACCAGGAAGCCAATTGGTCAAGAATGTTCTTGTTATCAACCATCTTTGGCTGGTTTTGTAGGTTTTCAATCAGACTAGGGTGAGGAAGGACCTAAGTAAGTTATGGAGAGCAAATAAATTCCTTATGCAAATTAGTTTGGAAATTAGACCATCTGATTGGTTGATGCAATTCTCATTAGGGATGGCCATCGGCCATCGATGTTTATAAACCATCGATGGGTTATGGTCGATGTTCAATAGTTTTTACATCAATGTTTAGTTAAAACGACTAGTTTTGTTTTGCTATTTCCTGGTACACAGAGCAAAGCTCCACCCACGACACCAGTGAAGCCCCGCCCCCATATTCTGATTGGCCCACAGGCCAGTCAGTCAAATGCAATGGATGACCACTGATATGTAACAACATCGATGGTAAAGGCAACAATGGCAATCATTAATACTCATTCAAAACAATCCATTCCAATTTGTTTATGTACTGTCAGCCAACAGTTTTCTATTTTACTACTTTTAATGGGACCATCATGCAATAGTCTTCAACCAGGAAGCCAATTCGTCAAGAATGTACTTGTTATCAAGCATCTTTGGCTGGTTTTGTAGGTTTTCAATCAGACTAGGGTGAGGAAGGACCTAAGTAAGTTATGGAGAGCAAATAAATTCCTTATGCAAATTAGTTTGGAAATTAGACCATATGATTGGTTGATGCAATTCTCATTAGGGATGGCCATCGGCCATCGGCCATCGATGTTTATAAACCATCGATGGGTTATGGTCGATGTTCAATAGTTTTTACTTCAATGTTTAGTTGAAACGACTAGTTTTGTTTTACTATTTCCTGGTACACAGAGAAAAGCTCCACCCACGACACCAGTGAAGCCCCGCACCCATATTCTGATTGGCCCACAGGCCAGTCAGTCAAATACAATGGATGACCACTGATATGTAACAACATCGATGGCAAAGGCATCATTGGCCATCATTAATACTCATTCAAAATAATCCATTCCGATTGGTTTATGTACTGTCAGTCAACAGTTTTCTATTTTACTACTTTTGATGGGACCATCATGCAATAGTCTTCAACCAGGAAGCCAATTGATCACGAATGTTCTTGTTATCAACCATCTTTGGCTGGTTTTGTAGGTTTTCAATCAGACTAGGGTGAGGAAGGACCTAAGTAAGTTATGGAGAGCAAATAAATTCCTTATGCAAATTAGTTTGGAAATTAGACCATCTGATTGGTTGATGCAATTCTCATTAGGGATGGCCATCGGCCATCGATGTTTATAAACCATCGATGGGTTATGGTCGATGTTCAATAGTTTTTACATCAATGTTTAGTTAAAACGACTAGTTTTGTTTTGCTATTTCCTGGTACACAGAGCAAAGCTCCACCCATGACACCAGTGAAGCCCCGCCCCCATATTCTGATTGGCCCACAGGCCAGTCAGTCAAATGCAATGGATGACCACTGATATGTAACAACATCGATGGCAAAGGCAACAATGGTCATCATTAATACTCATTCAAAACAATCCATTCCGATTGGTTTATGTACTGTCAGTCAACAGTTTTCTATTTTACTACTTTTGATGGGACCATCATGCAATAGTCTTCAACCAGGAAGCCAATTGATCACGAATGTTCTTGTTATCAACCATCTTTGGCTGGTTTTGTAGGTTTTTAATCAGACTAGGGTGAGGAAGGACCTAAGTAAGTTATGGAGAGCAAATAAATTCCTTATGCAAATTAGTTTGGAAATTAGACCATCTGATTGGTTGATGCAATTCTCATTAGGGATGGCCATCGGCCATCGATGTTTATGAACCATCGATGGGTTATGGTCGATGTTCAATAGTTTTTACATCAATGTTTAGTTAAAACGACTAGTTTTTTTTTGCTATTTCCTGGTACACAGAGCAAAGCTCCACCCACGACACCAGTAAAGCCCCGCCCCCATATTCTGATTGGCCCACAGGCCAGTCAGTCAAATGCAATGGATGACCACTGATATGTAACAACATCGATGGCAAAGGCAACAATGGCCATCATTAATACTCATTCAAAACAATCCATTCCGATTGGTTTATGTACTGTCAGTCAACAGTTTTCTATTTTACTACTTTTGATGGGACCATCATGCAATAGTCTTCAACCAGGAAGCCGATTGGTCAAGAATGTTCTTGTTATCAACCATCTTTGGCTGGTTTTGTAGGTTTTCAATCAGACTAGGGTGAGGAAGGACCTAAGTAAGTTATGGAGAGCAAATAAATTCCTTATGCAAATTAGTTTGGAAATTAGACCATCTGATTGGTTGATGTAATTCTCATTAGGGATGGCCATCGGCCATCGATGTTTATAAACCATCGATGGGTTATGGTCGATGTTCAATAGTTTTTACATCAATGTTTAGTTAAAACGACTAGTTTTGTTTTGCTATTTCCTGGTACACAGAGCAAAGCTCCACCCACGACACCAGTGAAGCCCTGCCCCCATATTCTGATTGGCCCACAGGCCAGTCAGTCAAATGCAATGGATGACCACTGATATGTAACAACATCGATGGCAAAGGCAACAATGGCAATCATTAATACTCATTCAAAACAATCCATTCCGATTTGTTTATGTACTGTCAGCCAACAGTTTTCTATTTTACTACTTTTAATGGGACCATCATGCAATAGTCTTCAACCAGGAAGCCAATTGGTCAAGAATGTACTTGTTATCAAGCATCATTGGCTGGTTTTGTAGGTTTTCAATCAGACTAGGGTGAGGAAGGACCTAAGTAAGTTATGGAGAGCAAATAAATTCCTTATGCAAATTAGTTTGGAAATTAGACCATCTGATTGGTTGATGCAATTCTCATTAGGGATGGCCATCGGCCATCGATGTTTATAAACCATCGATGGGTTATGGTCGATGTTCAATAGTTTTTACATCAATGTTTAGTTAAAACGACTAGTTTTGTTTTACTATTTCCTGGTACACAGAGAAAAGCTCCACCCACGACACCAGTGAAGCCCCGCACCCATATTCTGATTGGCCCACAGGCCAGTCAGTCAAATACAATGGATGACCACTGATATGTAACAACATCGATGGCAAAGGCAACAATGGCAATCATTAATACTCATTCAAAACAATCCATTCCGATTTGTTTATGTACTGTCAGCCAACAGTTTTCTATTTTACTACTTTTGATGGGACCATCATGCAATAGTCTTTAACCAGGAAGCCAATTGGTCAAGAATGTTCTTGTTATCAACCATCTTTGGCTGGTTTTGTAGGTTTTCAATCAGACTAGGGTGAGGAAGGACCTAAGTAAGTTATGGAGAGCAAATAAATTCCTTATGCAAATTAGTTTGGAAATTAGACCATCTGATTGGTTTATGCAATTCTCATTAGGGATGGCCATCGGCCATCGATGGTTATAAACCATCGATGGGTTATGGTCGATGTTCAATAGTTTTTACATCAATGTTTAGTTAAAACGACTAGTTTTTTTTTGCTATTTCCTGGTACACAGAGCAAAGCTCCACCCACGACACCAGTAAAGCCCCGCCCCCATATTCTGATTGGCCCACAGGCCAGTCAGTCAAATACAATGGATGACCACTGATATGTAACAACATCGATGGCAAAGGCATCATTGGCCATCATTAATACTCATTCAAAATAATCCATTCCGATTGGTTTATGTACTGTCAGTCAACAGTTTTCTATTTTACTACTTTTGATGGGACCATCATGCAATAGTCTTTAACCAGGAAGCCAATTGATCACGAATGTTCTTGTTATCAACCATCTTTGGCTGGTTTTGTAGGTTTTCAATCAGACTAGGGTGAGGAAGGACCTGAGTAAGTTATGGAGAGCAAATAAATTCCTTATGCAAATTAGTTTGGAAATTAGACCATCTGATTGGTTGATGCAATTCTCATTAGGGATGGCCATCGGCCATCGATGTTTATAAACCATCGATGGGTTATGGTCGATGTTCAATAGTTTTTACATCAATGTTTAGTTAAAACGACTAGTTTTGTTTTGCTATTTCCTGGTACACAGAGCAAAGCTCCACCCATGACACCAGTGAAGCCCCGCCCCCATATTCTGATTGGCCCACAGGCCAGTCAGTCAAATGCAATGGATGACCACTGATATGTAACAACATCGATGGCAAAGGCAACAATGGCCATCATTAATACTCATTCAAAACAATCCATTCCGATTGGTTTATGTACTGTCAGTCAACAGTTTTCTATTTTACTACTTTTGATGGGACCATCATGCAATAGTCTTCAACCAGGAAGCCAATTGATCACGAATGTTCTTGTTATCAACCATCTTTGGCTGGTTTTGCAGGTTTTTAATCAGACTAGGGTGAGGAAGGACCTAAGTAAGTTATGGAGAGCAAATAAATTCCTTATGCAAATTAGTTTGGAAATTAGACCATCTGATTGGTTGATGCAATTCTCATTAGGGATGGCCATCGGCCATCGATGTTTATAAACCATCGATGGGTTATGGTCGATGTTCAATAGTTTTTACATCAATGTTTAGTTAAAACGACTAGTTTTGTTTTGCTATTTCCTGGTACACAGAGCAAAGCTCCACCCATGACACCAGTGAAGCCCCGCCCCCATATTCTGATTGGCCCACAGGCCAGTCAGTCAAATGCAATGGATGACCACTGATATGTAACAACATCGATGGCAAAGGCAACATTGGCCATCATTAATACTCATTCAAAATAATCCATTCCGATTGGTTTATGTACTGTCAGTCAACAGTTTTCTATTTTACTACTTTTGATGGGACCATCATGCAATAGTCTTCAACCAGGAAGCCAATTGATCACGAATGTTCTTGTTATCAACCATCTTTGGCTGGTTTTGTAGGTTTTCAATCAGACTAGGGTGAGGAAGGACCTAAGTAAGTTATGGAGAGCAAATAAATTCCTTATGCAAATTAGTTTGGAAATTAGACCATCTGATTAGTTGATGCAATTCTCATTAGGGATGGCCATCGGCCATCGATGTTTATAAACCATCGATGGTTTATGGTCGATGTTCAATAGTTTTTACATCAATGTTTAGTTAAAACGACTAGTTTTGTTTTGCTATTTCCTGGTACACAGAGCAAAGCTCCACCCATGACACCAGTGAAGCCCCGCCCCCATATTCTGATTGGCCCACAGGCCAGTCAGTCAAATACAATGGATGACCACTGATATGTAACAACATCGATGGCAAAGGCAACAATGGCCATCATTAATACTCATTCAAAACAATCCATTCCGATTGGTTTATGTACTGTCAGTCAACAGTTTTCTATTTTACTACTTTTGATGGGACCATCATGCAATAGTCTTCAACCAGGAAGCCAATTGGTCAAGAATGTTCTTGTTATCAACCATCTTTGGCTGGTTTTGTTGGTTTTCAATCAGACCAGGGTGAGGAAGGACCTAAGTAAGTTATGGAGAGCAAATAAATTGCTTATGCAAATTAGTTTGGAAATTAGACCATCTGATTGGTTGATGCAATTCTTATTAGGGATGGCCATCGGCCATCGGCCATCGGCCATCGATGTTTATAAACAATCGATGGGTTATGGTCGATGTTCAATAGTTTTTACATCAATGTTTAATTAAAACGACTAGTTTTGTTTTGCTATTTCCTGGTACACAGAGCAAAGCTCCACCCACGACACCAGTGAAGCCCCGCCCCCATATTCCGATTGGCCCACAGGCCAGTCAGTCAAATACAATGGATGACCACAGATATGTAACAAAATCGATGGCAAAGGTAACAATGGCCATCATTAATACTCATTCAAAACAATCCATTCCGATTGGTTTATGTACTGTCAGTGAACAGTTTTCTATTTTACTACTTTTGATGGGAACATCATGCAATAGTCTTCAACCAGGAAGCCAATCGGTCAAGAATGTTCTTGTTATCAACCATCTTTGGCTGGTTTTGTAGGTTTTCAATTAGACTGGGTTGAGGAAGGACCTAATTAAGTTATGGAGAGCAAATAAATTCCTTATGCAAATTAGTTTGGAAATTAGACCATCTGATTGGTTGATGCAATTCTCATTAGGGACGGCCAATGGCCATCGATGTTTATAAACCATCGATGGGTTATGGTCGATGTTCAATAGTTTTGACATCGATGGGCGAGAACCAGATGGTTTCACACCATCAATGTCATGCTCAAACTACTAGTTTTGTTTTGCTATTTCCTGGGACACGGAGCATAGCTCCACCCATGACACCAGTGAAGCCCCGCCCCCATATTCTGATTGGCCCACAGGCCAGTCAGTCAAATGCAATGGATGACCACTGATATGTAACAACATCGATGGCAAAGGCAACAATGGCCATCATTAATACTCATTCAAAACAATCCATTCCGATTGGTTTATGTACTGTCAGTCAACAGTTTTCTATTTTACTACTTTTGATGGGACCATCATGCAATAGTCTTCAACCAGGAAGCCAATTGGTCAAGAATGTTCTTGTGATCAACCATCTTTGGCTGGTTTTGTAGGTTTTCAATCAGACTAGGGTGAGGAAGGACCTAAGTAAGTTATGGAGAGCAAATAAATTCCTTATGCAAATTAGTTTGGAAATTAGACCATCTGATTGGTTGATGCAATTCTCATTAGGGATGGCCATCGGCCATCGATGTTTATAAACCATCGATGGGTTATGGTCGATGTTCAATAGTTTTTACATCAATGTTTAGTTAAAACGACTAGTTTTGTTTTGCTATTTCCTGGTACACAGAGCAAAGCTCCACCCACGACACCAGTGAAGCCCCGTCCCCATATTCTGATTGGCCCACAGGCCAGTCAGTCAAATGCAATGGATGACCACTGATATGTAACAACATCGATGGCAAAGGCAACAATGGCAATCATTAATACTCATTCAAAACAATCCATTCCAATTTGTTTATGTACTGTCAGCCAACAGTTTTCTATTTTACTACTTTTAATGGGACCATCATGCAATAGTCTTCAACCAGGAAGCCAATTCGTCAAGAATGTACTTGTTATCAAGCATCTTTGGCTGGTTTTGTAGGTTTTCAATCAGACTAGGGTGAGGAAGGACCTAAGTAAGTTATGGAGAGCAAATAAATTCCTTATGCAAATTAGTTTGGAAATTAGACCATCTGATTGGTTGATGCAATTCTCATTAGGGATGGCCATCGGCCATCGATGTTTATAAACCATCGATGGGTTATGGTCGATGTTCAATAGTTTTTACATCAATGTTTAGTTAAAACGACTAGTTTTGTTTTACTATTTCCTGGTACACAGAGAAAAGCTCCACCCACGACACCAGTGAAGCCCCGCACCCATATTCTGATTGGCCCACAGGCCAGTCAGTCAAATACAATGGATGACCACTGATATGTAACAACATCGATGGCAAAGGCAACAATGGCAATCATTAATACTCATTCAAAACAATCCATTCCGATTTGTTTATGTACTGTCAGCCAACAGTTTTCTATTTTACTACTTTTGATGGGACCATCATGCAATAGTCTTCAACCAGGAAGCCAATTGGTCAAGAATGTTCTTGTTATCAACCATCTTTGGCTGGTTTTGTAGGTTTTCAATCAGACTAGGGTGAGGAAGGACCTAAGTAAGTTATGGAGAGCAAATAAATTCCTTATGCAAATTAGTTTGGAAATTAGACCATCTGATTGGTTTATGCAATTCTCATTAGGGATGGCCATCGGCCATCGATGTTTATAAACCATCGATGGGTTATGGTCGATGTTCAATAGTTTTTACATCAATGTTTAGTTAAAACGACTAGTTTTTTTTTGCTATTTCCTGGTACACAGAGCAAAGCTCCACCCACGACACCAGTAAAGCCCCGCCCCCATATTCTGATTGGCCCACAGGCCAGTCAGTCAAATACAATGGATGACCACTGATATGTAACAACATCGATGGCAAAGGCATCATTGGCCATCATTAATACTCATTCAAAATAATCCATTCCGATTGGTTTATGTACTGTCAGTCAACAGTTTTCTATTTTACTACTTTTGATGGGACCATCATGCAAAAGTCTTCAACCAGGAAGCCAATTGATCACGAATGTTCTTGTTATCAACCATCTTTGGCTGGTTTTGTAGGTTTTTAATCAGACTAGGGTGAGGAAGGACCTAAGTAAGTTATGGAGAGCAAATAAATTCCTTATGCAAATTAGTTTGGAAATTAGACCATCTGATTGGTTGATGCAATTCTCATTAGGGATGGCCATCGGCCATCGATGTTTATAAACCATCGATGGGTTATGGTCGATGTTCAATAGTTTTTACATCAATGTTTAGTTAAAACGACTAGTTTTTTTTTGCTATTTCCTGGTACACAGAGCAAAGCTCCACCCACGACACCAGTAAAGCCCCGCCCCCATATTCTGATTGGCCCACAGGCCAGTCAGTCAAATGCAATGGATGACCACTGATATGTAACAACATCGATGGCAAAGGCAACAATGGCCATCATTAATACTCATTCAAAACAATCCATTCCGATTGGTTTATGTACTGTCAGTCAACAGTTTTCTATTTTACTACTTTTGATGGGACCATCATGCAATAGTCTTCAACCAGGAAGCCAATTGGTCAAGAATGTTCTTGTTATCAACCATCTTTGGCTGGTTTTGTAGGTTTTCAATCAGACTAGGGTGAGGAAGGACCTAAGTAAGTTATGGAGAGCAAATAAATTCCTTATGCAAATTAGTTTGGAAATTAGACCATCTGATTGGTTGATGCAATTCTCATTAGGGATGGCCATCGGCCATCGATGTTTATAAACCATCGATGGGTTATGGTCGATGTTCAATAGTTTTTACATCAATGTTTAGTTAAAACGACTAGTTTTGTTTTGCTATTTCCTGGTACACAGAGCAAAGCTCCACCCACGACACCAGTGAAGCCCCGTCCCCATATTCTGATTGGCCCACAGGCCAGTCAGTCAAATGCAATGGATGACCACTGATATGTAACAACATCGATGGCAAAGGCAACAATGGCAATCATTAATACTCATTCAAAACAATCCATTCCAATTTGTTTATGTACTGTCAGCCAACAGTTTTCTATTTTACTACTTTTAATGGGACCATCATGCAATAGTCTTCAACCAGGAAGCCAATTCGTCAAGAATGTACTTGTTATCAAGCATCTTTGGCTGGTTTTGTAGGTTTTCAATCAGACTAGGGTGAGGAAGGACCTAAGTAAGTTATGGAGAGCAAATAAATTCCTTATGCAAATTAGTTTGGAAATTAGACCATCTGATTGGTTGATGCAATTCTCATTAGGGATGGCCATCGGCCATCGGCCATCGATGTTTATAAACCATCGATGGGTTATGGTCGATGTTCAATAGTTTTTACATCAATGTTTAGTTAAAACGACTAGTTTTGTTTTACTATTTCCTGGTACACAGAGAAAAGCTCCACCCACGACACCAGTGAAGCCCCGCACCCATATTCTGATTGGCCCACAGGCCAGTCAGTCAAATACAATGGATGACCACTGATATGTAACAACATCGATGGCAAAGGCAACAATGGCAATCATTAATACTCATTCAAAACAATCCATTCCGATTTGTTTATGTACTGTCAGCCAACAGTTTTCTATTTTACTACTTTTGATGGGACCATCATGCAATAGTCTTTAACCAGGAAGCCAATTGGTCAAGAATGTTCTTGTTATCAACCATCTTTGGCTGGTTTTGTAGGTTTTCAATCAGACTAGGGTGAGGAAGGACCTAAGTAAGTTATGGAGAGCAAATAAATTCCTTATGCAAATTAGTTTGGAAATTAGACCATCTGATTGGTTTATGCAATTCTCATTAGGGATGGCCATCGGCCATCGATGTTTATAAACCATCGATGGGTTATGGTCGATGTTCAATAGTTTTTACATCAATGTTTAGTTAAAACGACTAGTTTTTTTTTTGCTATTTCCTGGTACACAGAGCAAAGCTCCACCCACGACACCAGTAAAGCCCCGCCCCCATATTCTGATTGGCCCACAGGCCAGTCAGTCAAATACAATGGATGACCACTGATATGTAACAACATCGATGGCAAAGGCATCATTGGCCATCATTAATACTCATTCAAAATAATCCATTCCGATTGGTTTATGTACTGTCAGTCAACAGTTTTCTATTTTACTACTTTTGATGGGACCATCATGCAATAGTCTTCAACCAGGAAGCCAATTGATCACGTATGTTCTTGTTATCAACCATCTTTGGCTGGTTTTGTAGGTTTTCAATCAGACTAGGGTGAGGAAGGACCTAAGTAAGTTATGGAGAGCAAATAAATTCCTTATGCAAATTAGTTTGGAAATTAGACCATCTGATTGGTTGATGCAATTCTCATTAGGGATGGCCATCGGCCATCGATGTTTATAAACCATCGATGGGTTATGGTCGATGTTCAATAGTTTTTACATCAATGTTTAGTTAAAACGACTAGTTTTGTTTTGCTATTTCCTGGTACACAGAGCAAAGCTCCACCCATGACACCAGTGAAGCCCCGCCCCCATATTCTGATTGGCCCACAGGCCAGTCAGTCAAATGCAATGGATGACCACTGATATGTAACAACATCGATGGCAAAGGCAACAATGGCCATCATTAATACTCATTTAAAACAATCCATTCCGATTGGTTTATGTACTGTCAGTCAACAGTTTTTTATTTTACTACTTTTGATGGGACCATCATGCAATAGTCTTCAACCAGGAAGCCAATTGATCACGAATGTTCTTGTTATCAACCATCTTTGGCTGGTTTTGTAGGTTTTTAATCAGACTAGGGTGAGGAAGGACCTAAGTAAGTTATGGAGAGCAAATAAATTCCTTATGCAAATTAGTTTGGAAATTAGACCATCTGATTGGTTGATGCAATTCTCATTAGGGATGGCCATCGGCCATCGATGTTTATAAACCATCGATGGGTTATGGTCGATGTTCAATAGTTTTTACATCAATGTTTAGTTAAAACGACTAGTTTTTTTTTGCTATTTCCTGGTACACAAAGCAAAGCTCCACCCACGACACCAGTAAAGCCCCGCCCCCATATTCTGATTGGCCCACAGGCCAGTCAGTCAAATGCAATGGATGACCACTGATATGTAACAACATCGATGGCAAAGGCAACAATGGCCATCATTAATACTCATTCAAAACAATCCATTCCGATTGGTTTATGTACTGTCAGTCAACAGTTTTCTATTTTACTACTTTTGATGGGACCATCATGCAATAGTCTTCAACCAGGAAGCCAATTGGTCAAGAATGTTCTTGTTATCAACCATCTTTGGCTGGTTTTGTAGGTTTTCAATCAGACTAGGGTGAGGAAGGACCTAAGTAAGTTATGGAGAGCAAATAAATTCCTTATGCAAATTAGTTTGGAAATTAGACCATCTGATTGGTTGATGCAATTCTCATTAGGGATGGCCATCGGCCATCGATGTTTATAAACCATCGATGGGTTATGGTCGATGTTCAATAGTTTTTACATCAATGTTTAGTTAAAACGACTAGTTTTGTTTTGCTATTTCCTGGTACACAGAGCAAAGCTCCACCCACGACACCAGTGAAGCCCCGCCCCCATATTCTGATTGGCCCACAGGCCAGTCAGTCAAATGCAATGGATGACCACTGATATGTAACAACATCGATGGCAAAGGCAACAATGGCAATCATTAATACTCATTCAAAACAATCCATTCCAATTTGTTTATGTACTGTCAGCCAACAGTTTTCTATTTTACTACTTTTAATGGGACCATCATGCAATAGTCTTCAACCAGGAAGCCAATTGGTCAAGAATGTACTTGTTATCAAGCATCATTGGCTGGTTTTGTAGGTTTTCAATCAGACTAGGGTGAGGAAGGACCTAAGTAAGTTATGGAGAGCAAATAAATTCCTTATGCAAATTAGTTTGGAAATTAGACCATCTGATTGGTTGATGCAATTCTCATTAGGGATGGCCATCGGCCATCGGCCATCGATGTTTATAAACCATCGATGGGTTATGGTCGATGTTCAATAGTTTTTACATCAATGTTTAGTTAAAACGACTAGTTTTGTTTTACTATTTCCTGGTACACAGAGAAAAGCTCCACCCACGACACCAGTGAAGCCCCGCACCCATATTCTGATTGGCCCACAGGCCAGTCAGTCAAATACAATGGATGATCACTGATATGTAACAACATCGATGGCAAAGGCAACAATGGCAATCATTAATACTCATTCAAAACAATCCATTCCGATTTGTTTATGTACTGTCAGCCAACAGTTTTCTATTTTACTACTTTTGATGGGACCATCATGCAATAGTCTTCAACCAGGAAGCCAATTGGTCAAGAATGTTCTTGTTATCAACCATCTTTGGCTGGTTTTGTAGGTTTTCAATCAGACTAGGGTGAGGAAGGACCTAAGTAAGTTATGGAGAGCAAATAAATTCCTTATGCAAATTAGTTTGGAAATTAGACCATCTGATTGGTTGATGCAATTCTCATTAGGGATGGCCATCGGCCATCGATGTTTATAAACCATCGATGGGTTATGGTCGATGTTCAATAGTTTTTACATCAATGTTTAGTTAAAACGACTAGTTTTGTTTTGCTATTTCCTGGTACACAGAGCAAAGCTCCACCCACGACACCAGTGAAGCCCCGTCCCCATATTCTGATTGGCCCACAGGCCAGTCAGTCAAATGCAATGGATGACCACTGATATGTAACAACATCGATGGCAAAGGCAACAATGGCAATCATTAATACTCATTCAAAACAATCCATTCCAATTTGTTTATGTACTGTCAGCCAACAGTTTTCTATTTTACTACTTTTAATGGGACCATCATGCAATAGTCTTCAACCAGGAAGCCAATTCGTCAAGAATGTACTTGTTATCAAGCATCTTTGGCTGGTTTTGTAGGTTTTCAATCAGACTAGGGTGAGGAAGGACCTAAGTAAGTTATGGAGAGCAAATAAATTCCTTATGCAAATTAGTTTGGAAATTAGACCATCTGATTGGTTGATGCAATTCTCATTAGGGATGGCCATCGGCCATCGATGTTTATAAACCATCGATGGGTTATGGTCGATGTTCAATAGTTTTTACATCAATGTTTAGTTAAAACGACTAGTTTTGTTTTACTATTTCCTGGTACACAGAGAAAAGCTCCACCCACGACACCAGTGAAGCCCCGCACCCATATTCTGATTGGCCCACAGGCCAGTCAGTCAAATACAATGGATGACCACTGATATGTAACAACATCGATGGCAAAGGCAACAATGGCAATCATTAATACTCATTCAAAACAATCCATTCCGATTTGTTTATGTACTGTCAGCCAACAGTTTTCTATTTTACTACTTTTGATGGGACCATCATGCAATAGTCTTCAACCAGGAAGCCAATTGGTCAAGAATGTTCTTGTTATCAACCATCTTTGGCTGGTTTTGTAGGTTTTCAATCAGACTAGGGTGAGGAAGGACCTAAGTAAGTTATGGAGAGCAAATAAATTCCTTATGCAAATTAGTTTGGAAATTAGACCATCTGATTGGTTTATGCAATTCTCATTAGGGATGGCCATCGGCCATCGATGTTTATAAACCATCGATGGGTTATGGTCGATGTTCAATAGTTTTTACATCAATGTTTAGTTAAAACGACTAGTTTTTTTTTGCTATTTCCTGGTACACAGAGCAAAGCTCCACCCACGACACCAGTAAAGCCCCGCCCCCATATTCTGATTGGCCCACAGGCCAGTCAGTCAAATACAATGGATGACCACTGATATGTAACAACATCGATGGCAAAGGCATCATTGGCCATCATTAATACTCATTCAAAATAATCCATTCCGATTGGTTTATGTACTGTCAGTCAACAGTTTTCTATTTTACTACTTTTGATGGGACCATCATGCAATAGTCTTCAACCAGGAAGCCAATTGATCACGAATGTTCTTGTTATCAACCATCTTTGGCTGGTTTTGTAGGTTTTTAATCAGACTAGGGTGAGGAAGGACCTAAGTAAGTTATGGAGAGCAAATAAATTCCTTATGCAAATTAGTTTGGAAATTAGACCATCTGATTGGTTGATGCAATTCTCATTAGGGATGGCCATCGGCCATCGATGTTTATAAACCATCGATGGGTTATGGTCGATGTTCAATAGTTTTTACATCAATGTTTAGTTAAAACGACTAGTTTTTTTTTGCTATTTCCTGGTACACAGAGCAAAGCTCCACCCACGACACCAGTAAAGCCCCGCCCCCATATTCTGATTGGCCCACAGGCCAGTCAGTCAAATGCAATGGATGACCACTGATATGTAACAACATCGATGGCAAAGGCAACAATGGCCATCATTAATACTCATTCAAAACAATCCATTCCGATTGGTTTATGTACTGTCAGTCAACAGTTTTCTATTTTACTACTTTTGATGGGACCATCATGCAATAGTCTTCAACCAGGAAGCCAATTGGTCAAGAATGTTCTTGTTATCAACCATCTTTGGCTAGTTTTGTAGGTTTTCAATCAGACTAGGGTGAGGAAGGACCTAAGTAAGTTATGGAGAGCAAATAAATTCCTTATGCAAATTAGTTTGGAAATTAGACCATCTGATTGGTTGATGCAATTCTCATTAGGGATGGCCATCGGCCATCGATGTTTATAAACCATCGATGGGTTATGGTCGATGTTCAATAGTTTTTACATCAATGTTTAGTTAAAACGACTAGTTTTGTTTTGCTATTTCCTGGTACACAGAGCAAAGCTCCACCCACGACACCAGTGAAGCCCCGTCCCCATATTCTGATTGGCCCACAGGCCAGTCAGTCAAATGCAATGGATGACCACTGATATGTAACAACATCGATGGCAAAGGCAACAATGGCAATCATTAATACTCATTCAAAACAATCCATTCCAATTTGTTTATGTACTGTCAGCCAACAGTTTTCTATTTTACTACTTTTAATGGGACCATCATGCAATAGTCTTCAACCAGGAAGCCAATTCGTCAAGAATGTACTTGTTATCAAGCATCTTTGGCTGGTTTTGTAGGTTTTCAATCAGACTAGGGTGAGGAAGGACCTAAGTAAGTTATGGAGAGCAAATAAATTCCTTATGCAAATTAGTTTGGAAATTAGACCATCTGATTGGTTGATGCAATTCTCATTAGGGATGGCCATCGGCCATCGGCCATCGATGTTTATAAACCATCGATGGGTTATGGTCGATGTTCAATAGTTTTTACATCAATGTTTAGTTAAAACGACTAGTTTTGTTTTACTATTTCCTGGTACACAGAGAAAAGCTCCACCCACGACACCAGTGAAGCCCCGCACCCATATTCTGATTGGCCCACAGGCCAGTCAGTCAAATACAATGGATGACCACTGATATGTAACAACATCGATGGCAAAGGCAACAATGGCAATCATTAATACTCATTCAAAACAATCCATTCCGATTTGTTTATGTACTGTCAGCCAACAGTTTTCTATTTTACTACTTTTGATGGGACCATCATGCAATAGTCTTTAACCAGGAAGCCAATTGGTCAAGAATGTTCTTGTTATCAACCATCTTTGGCTGGTTTTGTAGGTTTTCAATCAGACTAGGGTGAGGAAGGACCTAAGTAAGTTATGGAGAGCAAATAAATTCCTTATGCAAATTAGTTTGGAAATTAGACCATCTGATTGGTTTATGCAATTCTCATTAGGGATGGCCATCGGCCATCGATGTTTATAAACCATCGATGGGTTATGGTCGATGTTCAATAGTTTTTACATCAATGTTTAGTTAAAACGACTAGTTTTTTTTTTGCTATTTCCTGGTACACAGAGCAAAGCTCCACCCACGACACCAGTAAAGCCCCGCCCCCATATTCTGATTGGCCCACAGGCCAGTCTGTCAAATACAATGGATGACCACTGATATGTAACAACATCGATGGCAAAGGCATCATTGGCCATCATTAATACTCATTCAAAATAATCCATTCCGATTGGTTTATGTACTGTCAGTCAACAGTTTTCTATTTTACTACTTTTGATGGGACCATCATGCAATAGTCTTCAACCAGGAAGCCAATTGATCACGAATGTTCTTGTTATCAACCATCTTTGGCTGGTTTTGTAGGTTTTCAATCAGACTAGGGTGAGGAAGGACCTAAGTAAGTTATGGAGAGCAAATAAATTCCTTATGCAAATTAGTTTGGAAATTAGACCATCTGATTGGTTGATGCAATTCTCATTAGGGATGGCCATCGGCCATCGATGTTTATAAACCATCGATGGGTTATGGTCGATGTTCAATAGTTTTTACATCAATGTTTAGTTAAAACGACTAGTTTTGTTTTGCTATTTCCTGGTACACAGAGCAAAGCTCCACCCATGACACCAGTGAAGCCCCGCCCCCATATTCTGATTGGCCCACAGGCCAGTCAGTCAAATGCAATGGATGACCACTGATATGTAACAACATCGATGGCAAAGGCAACAATGGCCATCATTAATACTCATTTAAAACAATCCATTCCGATTGGTTTATGTACTGTCAGTCAACAGTTTTCTATTTTACTACTTTTGATGGGACCATCATGCAATAGTCTTCAACCAGGAAGCCAATTGATCACGAATGTTCTTGTTATCAACCATCTTTGGCTGGTTTTGTAGGTTTTTAATCAGACTAGGGTGAGGAAGGACCTAAGTAAGTTATGGAGAGCAAATAAATTCCTTATGCAAATTAGTTTGGAAATTAGACCATCTGATTGGTTGATGCAATTCTCATTAGGGATGGCCATCGGCCATCGATGTTTATAAACCATCGATGGGTTATGGTCGATGTTCAATAGTTTTTACATCAATGTTTAGTTAAAACGACTAGTTTTTTTTTGCTATTTCCTGGTACACAAAGCAAAGCTCCACCCACGACACCAGTAAAGCCCCGCCCCCATATTCTGATTGGCCCACAGGCCAGTCAGTCAAATGCAATGGATGACCACTGATATGTAACAACATCGATGGCAAAGGCAACAATGGCCATCATTAATACTCATTCAAAACAATCCATTCCGATTGGTTTATGTACTGTCAGTCAACAGTTTTCTATTTTACTACTTTTGATGGGACCATCATGCAATAGTCTTCAACCAGGAAGCCAATTGGTCAAGAATGTTCTTGTTATCAACCATCTTTGGCTGGTTTTGTAGGTTTTCAATCAGACTAGGGTGAGGAAGGACCTAAGTAAGTTATGGAGAGCAAATAAATTCCTTATGCAAATTAGTTTGGAAATTAGACCATCTGATTGGTTGATGCAATTCTCATTAGGGATGGCCATCGGCCATCGATGTTTATAAACCATCGATGGGTTATGGTCGATGTTCAATAGTTTTTACATCAATGTTTAGTTAAAACGACTAGTTTTGTTTTGCTATTTCCTGGTACACAGAGCAAAGCTCCACCCACGACACCAGTGAAGCCCCGCCCCCATATTCTGATTGGCCCACAGGCCAGTCAGTCAAATGCAATGGATGACCACTGATATGTAACAACATCGATGGCAAAGGCAACAATGGCAATCATTAATACTCATTCAAAACAATCCATTCCAATTTGTTTATGTACTGTCAGCCAACAGTTTTCTATTTTACTACTTTTAATGGGACCATCATGCAATAGTCTTCAACCAGGAAGCCAATTGGTCAAGAATGTACTTGTTATCAAGCATCATTGGCTGGTTTTGTAGGTTTTCAATCAGACTAGGGTGAGGAAGGACCTAAGTAAGTTATGGAGAGCAAATAAATTCCTTATGCAAATTAGTTTGGAAATTAGACCATCTGATTGGTTGATGCAATTCTCATTAGGGATGGCCATCGGCCATCGGCCATCGGCCATCGATGTTTATAAACCATCGATGGGTTATGGTCGATGTTCAATAGTTTTTACATCAATGTTTAGTTAAAACGACTAGTTTTGTTTTACTATTTCCTGGTACACAGAGAAAAGCTCCACCCACGACACCAGTGAAGCCCCGCACCCATATTCTGATTGGCCCACAGGCCAGTCAGTCAAATACAATGGATGATCACTGATATGTAACAACATCGATGGCAAAGGCAACAATGGCAATCATTAATACTCATTCAAAACAATCCATTCCGATTTGTTTATGTACTGTCAGCCAACAGTTTTCTATTTTACTACTTTTGATGGGACCATCATGCAATAGTCTTTAACCAGGAAGCCAATTGGTCAAGAATGTTCTTGTTATCAACCATCTTTGGCTGGTTTTGTAGGTTTTCAATCAGACTAGGTTGAGGAAGGACCTAAGTAAGTTATGGAGAGCAAATAAATTCCTTATGCAAATTAGTTTGGAAATTAGACCATCTGATTGGTTTATGCAATTCTCATTAGGGATGGCCATCGGCCATCGATGTTTATAAACCATCGATGGGTTATGGTCGATGTTCAATAGTTTTTACATCAATGTTTAGTTAAAACGACTAGTTTTTTTTTGCTATTTCCTGGTACACAGAGCAAAGCTCCACCCACGACACCAGTAAAGCCCCGCCCCCATATTCTGATTGGCCCACAGGCCAGTCAGTCAAATACAATGGATGACCACTGATATGTAACAACATCGATGGCAAAGGCATCATTGGCCATCATTAATACTCATTCAAAATAATCCATTCCGATTGGTTTATGTACTGTCAGTCAACAGTTTTCTATTTTACTACTTTTGATGGGACCATCATGCAATAGTCTTCAACCAGGAAGCCAATTGATCACGAATGTTCTTGTTATCAACCATCTTTGGCTGGTTTTGTAGGTTTTCAATCAGACTAGGGTGAGGAAGGACCTAAGTAAGTTATGGAGAGCAAATAAATTCCTTATGCAAATTAGTTTGGAAATTAGACCATCTGATTGGTTGATGCAATTCTCATTAGGGATGGCCATCGGCCATCGATGTTTATAAACCATCGATGGGTTATAGTCGATGTTCAATAGTTTTTACATCAATGTTTAGTTAAAACGACTAGTTTTGTTTTGCTATTTCCTGGTACACAGAGCAAAGCTCCACCCATGACACCAGTGAAGCCCCGCCCCCATATTTTGATTGGCCCACAGGCCAGTCAGTCAAATGCAATGGATGACCACTGATATGTAACAACATCGATGGCAAAGGCAACAATGGCCATCATTAATACTCATTCAAAACAATCCATTCCGATTGGTTTATGTACTGTCAGTCAACAGTTTTCTATTTTACTACTTTTGATGGGACCATCATGCAATAGTCTTCAACCAGGAAGCCAATTTATCACGAATGTTCTTGTTATCAACCATCTTTGGCTGGTTTTGTAGGTTTTTAATCAGACTAGGGTGAGGAAGGACCTAAGTAAGTTATGGAGAGCAAATAAATTCCTTATGCAAATTAGTTTGGAAATTAGACCATCTGATTGGTTGATGCAATTCTCATTAGGGATGGCCATCGGCCATCGATGTTTATAAACCATCGATGGGTTATGGTCGATGTTCAATAGTTTTTACATCAATGTTTAGTTAAAACGACTAGTTTTGTTTTGCTATTTCCTGGTACACAGAGCAAAGCTCCACCCATGACACCAGTGAAGCCCCGCCCCCATATTCTGATTGGCCCACAGGCCAGTCAGTCAAATGCAATGGATGACCACTGATATGTAACAACATCGATGGCAAAGGCAACATTGGCCATCATTAATACTCATTCAAAATAATCCATTCCGATTGGTTTATGTACTGTCAGTCAACAGTTTTCTATTTTACTACTTTTAATGGGACCATCATGCAATAGTCTTCAACCAGGAAGCCAATTGATCACGAATGTTCTTGTTATCAACCATCTTTGGCTGGTTTTGTAGGTTTTCAATCAGACTAGGGTGAGGAAGGACCTAAGTAAGTTATGGAGAGCAAATAAATTCCTTATGCAAATTAGTTTGGAAATTAGACCATCTGATTGGTTGATGCAATTCTCATTAGGGATGGCCATCGGCCATCGATGTTTATAAACCATCGATGGTTTATGGTCGATGTTCAATAGTTTTTACATCAATGTTTAGTTAAAACGACTAGTTTTGTTTTGCTATTTCCTGGTACACAGAGCAAAGCTCCACCCATGACACCAGTAAAGCCCCGCCCCCATATTCTGATTGGCCCACAGGCCAGTCAGTCAAATACAATGGATGACCACTGATATGTAACAACATCGATGGCAAAGGCAACAATGGCCATCATTAATACTCATTCAAAACAATCCATTCCGATTGGTTTATGTACTGTCAGTCAACAGTTTTCTATTTTACTACTTTTGATGGGACCATCATGCAATAGTCTTCAACCAGGAAGCCAATTGGTCAAGAATGTTCTTGTTATCAACCATCTTTGGCTGGTTTTGTTGGTTTTCAATCAGACCAGGGTGAGGAAGGACCTAAGTAAGTTATGGAGAGCAAATAAATTGCTTATGCAAATTAGTTTGGAAATTAGACCATCTGATTGGTTGATGCAATTCTTATTAGGGATGGCCATCGGCCATCGGCCATCGATGTTTATAAACAATCGATGGGTTATGGTCGATGTTCAATAGTTTTTACATCAATGTTTAATTAAAACGACTAGTTTTGTTTTGCTATTTCCTGGTACACAGAGCAAAGCTCCACCCACGACACCAGTGAAGCCCCGCCCCCATATTCCGATTGGCCCACAGGCCAGTCAGTCAAATACAATGGATGACCACAGATATGTAACAAAATCGATGGCAAAGGTAACAATGGCCATCATTAATACTCATTCAAAACAATCCATTCCGATTGGTTTATGTACTGTCAGTCAACAGTTTTCTATTTTACTACTTTTGATGGGACCATCATGCAATAGTCTTCAACCAGGAAGCCAATTGATCACGAATGTTCTTGTTATCAACCATCTTTGGCTGGTTTTGTAGGTTTTTAATCAGACTAGGGTGAGGAAGGACCTAAGTAAGTTATGGAGAGCAAATAAATTCCTTATGCAAATTAGTTTGGAAATTAGACCATCTGATTGGTTGATGCAATTCTCATTAGGGATGGCCATCGGCCATCGATGTTTATAAACCATCGATGGGTTATGGTCGATGTTCAATAGTTTTTACATCAATGTTTAGTTAAAACGACTAGTTTTGTTTTGCTATTTCCTGGTACACAGAGCAAAGCTCCACCCATGACACCAGTGAAGCCCCGCCCCCATATTCTGATTGGCCCACAGGCCAGTCAGTCAAATGCAATGGATGACCACTGATATGTAACAACATCGATGGCAAAGGCAACATTGGCCATCATTAATACTCATTCAAAATAATCCATTCCGATTGGTTTATGTACTGTCAGTCAACAGTTTTCTATTTTACTACTTTTAATGGGACCATCATGCAATAGTCTTCAACCAGGAAGCCAATTGATCACGAATGTTCTTGTTATCAACCATCTTTGGCTGGTTTTGTAGGTTTTCAATCAGACTAGGGTGAGGAAGGACCTAAGTAAGTTATGGAGAGCAAATAAATTCCTTATGCAAATTAGTTTGGAAATTAGACCATCTGATTGGTTGATGCAATTCTCATTAGGGATGGCCATCGGCCATCGATGTTTATAAACCATCGATGGTTTATGGTCGATGTTCAATAGTTTTTACATCAATGTTTAGTTAAAACGACTAGTTTTGTTTTGCTATTTCCTGGTACACAGAGCAAAGCTCCACCCATGACACCAGTAAAGCCCCGCCCCCATATTCTGATTGGCCCACAGGCCAGTCAGTCAAATACAATGGATGACCACTGATATGTAACAACATCGATGGCAAAGGCAACAATGGCCATCATTAATACTCATTCAAAACAATCCATTCCGATTGGTTTATGTACTGTCAGTCAACAGTTTTCTATTTTACTACTTTTGATGGGACCATCATGCAATAGTCTTCAACCAGGAAGCCAATTGGTCAAGAATGTTCTTGTTATCAACCATCTTTGGCTGGTTTTGTTGGTTTTCAATCAGACCAGGGTGAGGAAGGACCTAAGTAAGTTATGGAGAGCAAATAAATTGCTTATGCAAATTAGTTTGGAAATTAGACCATCTGATTGGTTGATGCAATTCTTATTAGGGATGGCCATCGGCCATCGGCCATCGATGTTTATAAACAATCGATGGGTTATGGTCGATGTTCAATAGTTTTTACATCAATGTTTAATTAAAACGACTAGTTTTGTTTTGCTATTTCCTGGTACACAGAGCAAAGCTCCACCCACGACACCAGTGAAGCCCCGCCCCCATATTCCGATTGGCCCACAGGCCAGTCAGTCAAATACAATGGATGACCACAGATATGTAACAAAATCGATGGCAAAGGTAACAATGGCCATCATTAATACTCATTCAAAACAATCCATTCCGATTGGTTTATGTACTGTCAGTGAACAGTTTTCTATTTTACTACTTTTGATGGGAACATCATGCAATAGTCTTCAACCAGGAAGCCAATCGGTCAAGAATGTTCTTGTTATCAACCATCTTTGGCTGGTTTTGTAGGTTTTCAATTAGACTGGGTTGAGGAAGGACCTAATTAAGTTATGGAGAGCAAATAAATTCCTTATGCAAATTAGTTTGGAAATTAGACCATCTGATTGGTTGATGCAATTCTCATTAGGGACGGCCAATGGCCATCGATGTTTATAAACCATCGATGGGTTATGGTCGATGTTCAATAGTTTTGACATCGATGGGCGAGAACCAGATGGTTTCACACCATCAATGTCATGCTCAAACTACTAGTTTTGTTTTGCTATTTCCTGGGACACGGAGCATAGCTCCACCCATGACACCAGTGAAGCCCCGCCCCCCTATTCTGATTGCCCACAGGCCAGTGAGTCAAATACAATGGATGACCACTGATATGTAACAACATCGATGGCAAATTGCAACAATGGCCATCATTAATACTCATTCAAAACAATCCATTCCGATTTGTTTATGTACTGTCAGCCAACAGTTTTCTATTTTACTACTTTTGATGGGACCATCATGCAATAGTCTTCAACCAGGAAGCCAATTCGTCAAGAATGTTCTTGTTATCAACCATCTTTGGCTGGTTTTGTAGGTTTTCAATCAGACTAGGGTGAGGAAGGACCTAAGTAAGTTATGGAGAGCAAATAAATTCCTTATGAAAATTAGTTTGGAAATTAGACCATTTGATTGGTTGATGCAATTCTCATTAGGGATGGCCATCGGCCATAGATGTTTATAAACCATCGATGGGTTATGGTCGATGTTCAATAGTTTTTACATCAATGTTTAGTTAAAACGACTAGTTTTGTTTTGCTATTTCCTGGTACACAGAGCAAAGCTCCACCCACGACACCAGTAAAGCCCCGCCCCCATATTCTGATTGGCCCACAGGCCAGTCAGTCAAATGCAATGGATGACCACTGATATGTAACAACATCGATGGCAAAGGCAACAATGGCCATCATTAATACTCATTCAAAACAATCCATTCCGATTGGTTTATGTACTGTCAGTCAACAGTTTTCTATTTTACTACTTTTGATGGGACCATCATGCAATAGTCTTCAACCAGGAAGCCAATTGGTCAAGAATGTTCTTGTTATCAACCATCTTTGGCTGGTTTTGTAGGTTTTCAATCAGACTAGGGTGAGGAAGGACCTAAGTAAGTTATGGAGAGCAAATAAATTCCTTATGCAAATTAGTTTGGAAATTAGACCATCTGATTGGTTGATGCAATTCTCATTAGGGATGGCCATCGGCCATCGATGTTTATAAACCATCGATGGGTTATGGTCGATGTTCAATAGTTTTTACATCAATGTTTAGTTAAAACGACTAGTTTTGTTTTGCTATTTCCTGGTACACAGAGCAAAGCTCCACCCACGACACCAGTGAAGCCCCGCCCCCATATTCTGATTGGCCCACAGGCCAGTCAGTCAAATGCAATGGATGACCACTGATATGTAACAACATCGATGGTAAAGGCAACAATGGCAATCATTAATACTCATTCAAAACAATCCATTCCAATTTGTTTATGTACTGTCAGCCAACAGTTTTCTATTTTACTACTTTTAATGGGACCATCATGCAATAGTCTTCAACCAGGAAGCCAATTCGTCAAGAATGTACTTGTTATCAAGCATCTTTGGCTGGTTTTGTAGGTTTTCAATCAGACTAGGGTGAGGAAGGACCTAAGTAAGTTATGGAGAGCAAATAAATTCCTTATGCAAATTAGTTTGGAAATTAGACCATATGATTGGTTGATGCAATTCTCATTAGGGATGGCCATCGGCCATCGGCCATCGATGTTTATAAACCATCGATGGGTTATGGTCGATGTTCAATAGTTTTTACTTCAATGTTTAGTTAAAACGACTAGTTTTGTTTTACTATTTCCTGGTACACAGAGAAAAGCTCCACCCACGACACCAGTGAAGCCCCGCACCCATATTCTGATTGGCCCACAGGCCAGTCAGTCAAATACAATGGATGACCACTGATATGTAACAACATCGATGGCAAAGGCAACAATGGCAATCATTAATACTCATTCAAAACAATCCATTCCGATTTGTTTATGTACTGTCAGCCAACAGTTTTCTATTTTACTACTTTTGATGGGACCATCATGCAATAGTCTTTAACCAGGAAGCCAATTGGTCAAGAATGTTCTTGTTATCAACCATCTTTGGCTGGTTTTGTAGGTTTTCAATCAGACTAGGGTGAGGAAGGACCTAAGTAAGTTATGGAGAGCAAATAAATTCCTTATGCAAATTAGTTTGGAAATTAGACCATCTGATTGGTTTATGCAATTCTCATTAGGGATGGCCATCGGCCATCGATGTTTATAAACCATCGATGGGTTATGGTCGATGTTCAATAGTTTTTACATCAATGTTTAGTTAAAACGACTAGTTTTTTTTTGCTATTTCCTGGTACACAGAGCAAAGCTCCACCCACGACACCAGTAAAGCCCCGCCCCCATATTCTGATTGGCCCACAGGCCAGTCAGTCAAATACAATGGATGACCACTGATATGTAACAACATCGATGGCAAAGGCATCATTGGCCATCATTAATACTCATTCAAAATAATCCATTCCGATTGGTTTATGTACTGTCAGTCAACAGTTTTCTATTTTACTACTTTTGATGGGACCATCATGCAATAGTCTTCAACCAGGAAGCCAATTGATCACGAATGTTCTTGTTATCAACCATCTTTGGCTGGTTTTGTAGGTTTTCAATCAGACTAGGGTGAGGAAGGACCTAAGTAAGTTATGGAGAGCAAATAAATTCCTTATGCAAATTAGTTTGGAAATTAGACCATCTGATTGGTTGATGCAATTCTCATTAGGGATGGCCATCGGCCATCGATGTTTATAAACCATCGATGGGTTATGGTCGATGTTCAATAGTTTTTACATCAATGTTTAGTTAAAACGACTAGTTTTGTTTTGCTATTTCCTGGTACACAGAGCAAAGCTCCACCCATGACACCAGTGAAGCCCCGCCCCCATATTCTGATTGGCCCACAGGCCAGTCAGTCAAATGCAATGGATGACCACTGATATGTAACAACATCGATGGCAAAGGCAACAATGGCCATCATTAATACTCATTCAAAACAATCCATTCCGATTGGTTTATGTACTGTCAGTCAACAGTTTTCTATTTTACTACTTTTGATGGGACCATCATGCAATAGTCTTCAACCAGGAAGCCAATTGATCACGAATGTTCTTGTTATCAACCATCTTTGGCTGGTTTTGTAGGTTTTTAATCAGACTAGGGTGAGGAAGGACCTAAGTAAGTTATGGAGAGCAAATAAATTCCTTATGCAAATTAGTTTGGAAATTAGACCATCTGATTGGTTGATGCAATTCTCATTAGGGATGGCCATCGGCCATCGATGTTTATGAACCATCGATGGGTTATGGTCGATGTTCAATAGTTTTTACATCAATGTTTAGTTAAAACGACTAGTTTTTTTTTGCTATTTCCTGGTACACAGAGCAAAGCTCCACCCACGACACCAGTAAAGCCCCGCCCCCATATTCTGATTGGCCCACAGGCCAGTCAGTCAAATGCAATGGATGACCACTGATATGTAACAACATCGATGGCAAAGGCAACAATGGCCATCATTAATACTCATTCAAAACAATCCATTCCGATTGGTTTATGTACTGTCAGTCAACAGTTTTCTATTTTACTACTTTTGATGGGACCATCATGCAATAGTCTTCAACCAGGAAGCCAATTGATCACGAATGTTCTTGTTATCAACCATCTTTGGCTGGTTTTGTAGGTTTTCAATCAGACTAGGGTGAGGAAGGACCTAAGTAAGTTATGGAGAGCAAATAAATTCCTTATGCAAATTAGTTTGGAAATTAGACCATCTGATTGGTTGATGCAATTCTCATTAGGGATGGCCATCGGCCATCGATGTTTATAAACCATCGATGGTTTATGGTCGATGTTCAATAGTTTTTACATCAATGTTTAGTTAAAACGACTAGTTTTGTTTTGCTATTTCCTGGTACACAGAGCAAAGCTCCACCCATGACACCAGTAAAGCCCCGCCCCCATATTCTGATTGGCCCACAGGCCAGTCAGTCAAATACAATGGATGACCACTGATATGTAACAACATCGATGGCAAAGGCAACAATGGCCATCATTAATACTCATTCAAAACAATCCATTCCGATTGGTTTATGTACTGTCAGTCAACAGTTTTCTATTTTACTACTTTTGATGGGACCATCATGCAATAGTCTTCAACCAGGAAGCCAATTGGTCAAGAATGTTCTTGTTATCAACCATCTTTGGCTGGTTTTGTTGGTTTTCAATCAGACCAGGGTGAGGAAGGACCTAAGTAAGTTATGGAGAGCAAATAAATTGCTTATGCAAATTAGTTTGGAAATTAGACCATCTGATTGGTTGATGCAATTCTTATTAGGGATGGCCATCGGCCATCGGCCATCGATGTTTATAAACAATCGATGGGTTATGGTCGATGTTCAATAGTTTTTACATCAATGTTTAATTAAAACGACTAGTTTTGTTTTGCTATTTCCTGGTACACAGAGCAAAGCTCCACCCACGACACCAGTGAAGCCCCGCCCCCATATTCCGATTGGCCCACAGGCCAGTCAGTCAAATACAATGGATGACCACAGATATGTAACAAAATCGATGGCAAAGGTAACAATGGCCATCATTAATACTCATTCAAAACAATCCATTCCGATTGGTTTATGTACTGTCAGTCAACAGTTTTCTATTTTACTACTTTTGATGGGACCATCATGCAATAGTCTTCAACCAGGAAGCCAATTGATCACGAATGTTCTTGTTATCAACCTTCTTTGGCTGGTTTTGTAGGTTTTTAATCAGACTAGGGTGAGGAAGGACCTAAGTAAGTTATGGAGAGCAAATAAATTCCTTATGCAAATTAGTTTGGAAATTAGACCATCTGATTGGTTGATGCAATTCTCATTAGGGATGGCCATCGGCCATCGATGTTTATAAACCATCGATGGGTTATGGTCGATGTTCAATAGTTTTTACATCAATGTTTAGTTAAAACGACTAGTTTTGTTTTGCTATTTCCTGGTACACAGAGCAAAGCTCCACCCATGACACCAGTGAAGCCCCGCCCCCATATTCTGATTGGCCCACAGGCCAGTCAGTCAAATGCAATGGATGACCACTGATATGTAACAACATCGATGGCAAAGGCAACATTGGCCATCATTAATACTCATTCAAAATAATCCATTCCGATTGGTTTATGTACTGTCAGTCAACAGTTTTCTATTTTACTACTTTTAATGGGACCATCATGCAATAGTCTTCAACCAGGAAGCCAATTGATCACGAATGTTCTTGTTATCAACCATCTTTGGCTGGTTTTGTAGGTTTTCAATCAGACTAGGGTGAGGAAGGACCTAAGTAAGTTATGGAGAGCAAATAAATTCCTTATGCAAATTAGTTTGGAAATTAGACCATCTGATTGGTTGATGCAATTCTCATTAGGGATGGCCATCGGCCATCGATGTTTATAAACCATCGATGGTTTATGGTCGATGTTCAATAGTTTTTACATCAATGTTTAGTTAAAACGACTAGTTTTGTTTTGCTATTTCCTGGTACACAGAGCAAAGCTCCACCCATGACACCAGTAAAGCCCCGCCCCCATATTCTGATTGGCCCACAGGCCAGTCAGTCAAATACAATGGATGACCACTGATATGTAACAACATCGATGGCAAAGGCAACAATGGCCATCATTAATACTCATTCAAAACAATCCATTCCGATTGGTTTATGTACTGTCAGTCAACAGTTTTCTATTTTACTACTTTTGATGGGACCATCATGCAATAGTCTTCAACCAGGAAGCCAATTGGTCAAGAATGTTCTTGTTATCAACCATCTTTGGCTGGTTTTGTTGGTTTTCAATCAGACCAGGGTGAGGAAGGACCTAAGTAAGTTATGGAGAGCAAATAAATTGCTTATGCAAATTAGTTTGGAAATTAGACCATCTGATTGGTTGATGCAATTCTTATTAGGGATGGCCATCGGCCATCGGCCATCGATGTTTATAAACAATCGATGGGTTATGGTCGATGTTCAATAGTTTTTACATCAATGTTTAATTAAAACGACTAGTTTTGTTTTGCTATTTCCTGGTACACAGAGCAAAGCTCCACCCACGACACCAGTGAAGCCCCGCCCCCATATTCCGATTGGCCCACAGGCCAGTCAGTCAAATACAATGGATGACCACAGATATGTAACAAAATCGATGGCAAAGGTAACAATGGCCATCATTAATACTCATTCAAAACAATCCATTCCGATTGGTTTATGTACTGTCAGTGAACAGTTTTCTATTTTACTACTTTTGATGGGAACATCATGCAATAGTCTTCAACCAGGAAGCCAATCGGTCAAGAATGTTCTTGTTATCAACCATCTTTGGCTGGTTTTGTAGGTTTTCAATTAGACTGGGTTGAGGAAGGACCTAATTAAGTTATGGAGAGCAAATAAATTCCTTATGCAAATTAGTTTGGAAATTAGACCATCTGATTGGTTGATGCAATTCTCATTAGGGACGGCCAATGGCCATCGATGTTTATAAACCATCGATGGGTTATGGTCGATGTTCAATAGTTTTGACATCGATGGGCGAGAACCAGATGGTTTCACACCATCAATGTCATGCTCAAACTACTAGTTTTGTTTTGCTATTTCCTGGGACACGGAGCATAGCTCCACCCATGACACCAGTGAAGCCCCGCCCCCCTATTCTGATTGCCCACAGGCCAGTGAGTCAAATACAATGGATGACCACTGATATGTAACAACATCGATGGCAAATTGCAACAATGGCCATCATTAATACTCATTCAAAACAATCCATTCCGATTTGTTTATGTACTGTCAGCCAACAGTTTTCTATTTTACTACTTTTGATGGGACCATCATGCAATAGTCTTCAACCAGGAAGCCAATTGGTCAAGAATGTTCTTGTTATCAACCATCTTTGGCTGGTTTTGTAGGTTTTCAATCAGACTAGGGTGAGGAAGGACCTAAGTAAGTTATGGAGAGCAAATAAATTCCTTATGAAAATTAGTTTGGAAATTAGACCATTTGATTGGTTGATGCAATTCTCATTAGGGATGGCCATCGGCCATAGATGTTTATAAACCATCGATGGGTTATGGTCGATGTTCAATAGTTTTTACATCAATGTTTAGTTAAAACGACTAGTTTTGTTTTGCTATTTCCTGGTACACAGAGCAAAGCTCCACCCACGACACCAGTAAAGCCCCGCCCCCATATTCTGATTGGCCCACAGGCCAGTCAGTCAAATGCAATGGATGACCACTGATATGTAACAACATCGATGGCAAAGGCAACAATGGCCATCATTAATACTCATTCAAAACAATCCATTCCGATTGGTTTATGTACTGTCAGTCAACAGTTTTCTATTTTACTACTTTTGATGGGACCATCATGCAATAGTCTTCAACCAGGAAGCCAATTGGTCAAGAATGTTCTTGTTATCAACCATCTTTGGCTGGTTTTGTAGGTTTTCAATCAGACTAGGGTGAGGAAGGACCTAAGTAAGTTATGGAGAGCAAATAAATTCCTTATGCAAATTAGTTTGGAAATTAGACCATCTGATTGGTTGATGCAATTCTCATTAGGGATGGCCATCGGCCATCGATGTTTATAAACCATCGATGGGTTATGGTCGATGTTCAATAGTTTTTACATCAATGTTTAGTTAAAACGACTAGTTTTGTTTTGCTATTTCCTGGTACACAGAGCAAAGCTCCACCCACGACACCAGTGAAGCCCCGCCCCCATATTCTGATTGGCCCACAGGCCAGTCAGTCAAATGCAATGGATGACCACTGATATGTAACAACATCGATGGTAAAGGCAACAATGGCAATCATTAATACTCATTCAAAACAATCCATTCCAATTTGTTTATGTACTGTCAGCCAACAGTTTTCTATTTTACTACTTTTAATGGGACCATCATGCAATAGTCTTCAACCAGGAAGCCAATTCGTCAAGAATGTACTTGTTATCAAGCATCTTTGGCTGGTTTTGTAGGTTTTCAATCAGACTAGGGTGAGGAAGGACCTAAGTAAGTTATGGAGAGCAAATAAATTCCTTATGCAAATTAGTTTGGAAATTAGACCATATGATTGGTTGATGCAATTCTCATTAGGGATGGCCATCGGCCATCGGCCATCGATGTTTATAAACCATCGATGGGTTATGGTCGATGTTCAATAGTTTTTACTTCAATGTTTAGTTAAAACGACTAGTTTTGTTTTACTATTTCCTGGTACACAGAGAAAAGCTCCACCCACGACACCAGTGAAGCCCCGCACCCATATTCTGATTGGCCCACAGGCCAGTCAGTCAAATACAATGGATGACCACTGATATGTAACAACATCGATGGCAAAGGCAACAATGGCAATCATTAATACTCATTCAAAACAATCCATTCCGATTTGTTTATGTACTGTCAGCCAACAGTTTTCTATTTTACTACTTTTGATGGGACCATCATGCAATAGTCTTTAACCAGGAAGCCAATTGGTCAAGAATGTTCTTGTTATCAACCATCTTTGGCTGGTTTTGTAGGTTTTCAATCAGACTAGGGTGAGGAAGGACCTAAGTAAGTTATGGAGAGCAAATAAATTCCTTATGCAAATTAGTTTGGAAATTAGACCATCTGATTGGTTTATGCAATTCTCATTAGGGATGGCCATCGGCCATCGATGTTTATAAACCATCGATGGGTTATGGTCGATGTTCAATAGTTTTTACATCAATGTTTAGTTAAAACGACTAGTTTTTTTTTGCTATTTCCTGGTACACAGAGCAAAGCTCCACCCACGACACCAGTAAAGCCCCGCCCCCATATTCTGATTGGCCCACAGGCCAGTCAGTCAAATACAATGGATGACCACTGATATGTAACAACATCGATGGCAAAGGCATCATTGGCCATCATTAATACTCATTCAAAATAATCCATTCCGATTGGTTTATGTACTGTCAGTCAACAGTTTTCTATTTTACTACTTTTGATGGGACCATCATGCAATAGTCTTCAACCAGGAAGCCAATTGATCACGAATGTTCTTGTTATCAACCATCTTTGGCTGGTTTTGTAGGTTTTCAATCAGACTAGGGTGAGGAAGGACCTAAGTAAGTTATGGAGAGCAAATAAATTCCTTATGCAAATTAGTTTGGAAATTAGACCATCTGATTGGTTGATGCAATTCTCATTAGGGATGGCCATCGGCCATCGATGTTTATAAACCATCGATGGGTTATGGTCGATGTTCAATAGTTTTTACATCAATGTTTAGTTAAAACGACTAGTTTTGTTTTGCTATTTCCTGGTACACAGAGCAAAGCTCCACCCATGACACCAGTGAAGCCCCGCCCCCATATTCTGATTGGCCCACAGGCCAGTCAGTCAAATGCAATGGATGACCACTGATATGTAACAACATCGATGGCAAAGGCAACAATGGCCATCATTAATACTCATTCAAAACAATCCATTCCGATTGGTTTATGTACTGTCAGTCAACAGTTTTCTATTTTACTACTTTTGATGGGACCATCATGCAATAGTCTTCAACCAGGAAGCCAATTGATCACGAATGTTCTTGTTATCAACCATCTTTGGCTGGTTTTGTAGGTTTTTAATCAGACTAGGGTGAGGAAGGACCTAAGTAAGTTATGGAGAGCAAATAAATTCCTTATGCAAATTAGTTTGGAAATTAGACCATCTGATTGGTTGATGCAATTCTCATTAGGGATGGCCATCGGCCATCGATGTTTATGAACCATCGATGGGTTATGGTCGATGTTCAATAGTTTTTACATCAATGTTTAGTTAAAACGACTAGTTTTTTTTTGCTATTTCCTGGTACACAGAGCAAAGCTCCACCCACGACACCAGTAAAGCCCCGCCCCCATATTCTGATTGGCCCACAGGCCAGTCAGTCAAATGCAATGGATGACCACTGATATGTAACAACATCGATGGCAAAGGCAACAATGGCCATCATTAATACTCATTCAAAACAATCCATTCCGATTGGTTTATGTACTGTCAGTCAACAGTTTTCTATTTTACTACTTTTGATGGGACCATCATGCAATAGTCTTCAACCAGGAAGCCAATTGGTCAAGAATGTTCTTGTTATCAACCATCTTTGGCTGGTTTTGTAGGTTTTCAATCAGACTAGGGTGAGGAAGGACCTAAGTAAGTTATGGAGAGCAAATAAATTCCTTATGCAAATTAGTTTGGAAATTAGACCATCTGATTGGTTGATGTAATTCTCATTAGGGATGGCCATCGGCCATCGATGTTTATAAACCATCGATGGGTTATGGTCGATGTTCAATAGTTTTTACATCAATGTTTAGTTAAAACGACTAGTTTTGTTTTGCTATTTCCTGGTACACAGAGCAAAGCTCCACCCACGACACCAGTGAAGCCCTGCCCCCATATTCTGATTGGCCCACAGGCCAGTCAGTCAAATGCAATGGATGACCACTGATATGTAACAACATCGATGGCAAAGGCAACAATGGCAATCATTAATACTCATTCAAAACAATCCATTCCGATTTGTTTATGTACTGTCAGCCAACAGTTTTCTATTTTACTACTTTTAATGGGACCATCATGCAATAGTCTTCAACCAGGAAGCCAATTGGTCAAGAATGTACTTGTTATCAAGCATCATTGGCTGGTTTTGTAGGTTTTCAATCAGACTAGGGTGAGGAAGGACCTAAGTAAGTTATGGAGAGCAAATAAATTCCTTATGCAAATTAGTTTGGAAATTAGACCATCTGATTGGTTGATGCAATTCTCATTAGGGATGGCCATCGGCCATCGGCCATCGGCCATCGGCCATCGATGTTTATAAACCATCGATGGGTTATGGTCGATGTTCAATAGTTTTTACATCAATGTTTAGTTAAAACGACTAGTTTTGTTTTACTATTTCCTGGTACACAGAGAAAAGCTCCACCCACGACACCAGTGAAGCCCCGCACCCATATTCTGATTGGCCCACAGGCCAGTCAGTCAAATACAATGGATGACCACTGATATGTAACAACATCGATGGCAAAGGCAACAATGGCAATCATTAATACTCATTCAAAACAATCCATTCCGATTTGTTTATGTACTGTCAGCCAACAGTTTTCTATTTTACTACTTTTGATGGGACCATCATGCAATAGTCTTTAACCAGGAAGCCAATTGGTCAAGAATGTTCTTGTTATCAACCATCTTTGGCTGGTTTTGTAGGTTTTCAATCAGACTAGGGTGAGGAAGGACCTAAGTAAGTTATGGAGAGCAAATAAATTCCTTATGCAAATTAGTTTGGAAATTAGACCATCTGATTGGTTTATGCAATTCTCATTAGGGATGGCCATCGGCCATCGATGTTTATAAACCATCGATGGGTTATGGTCGATGTTCAATAGTTTTTACATCAATGTTTAGTTAAAACGACTAGTTTTTTTTTGCTATTTCCTGGTACACAGAGCAAAGCTCCACCCACGACACCAGTAAAGCCCCGCCCCCATATTCTGATTGGCCCACAGGCCAGTCAGTCAAATACAATGGATGACCACTGATATGTAACAACATCGATGGCAAAGGCATCATTGGCCATCATTAATACTCATTCAAAATAATCCATTCCGATTGGTTTATGTACTGTCAGTCAACAGTTTTCTATTTTACTACTTTTGATGGGACCATCATGCAATAGTCTTTAACCAGGAAGCCAATTGATCACGAATGTTCTTGTTATCAACCATCTTTGGCTGGTTTTGTAGGTTTTCAATCAGACTAGGGTGAGGAAGGACCTGAGTAAGTTATGGAGAGCAAATAAATTCCTTATGCAAATTAGTTTGGAAATTAGACCATCTGATTGGTTGATGCAATTCTCATTAGGGATGGCCATCGGCCATCGATGTTTATAAACCATCGATGGGTTATGGTCGATGTTCAATAGTTTTTACATCAATGTTTAGTTAAAACGACTAGTTTTGTTTTGCTATTTCCTGGTACACAGAGCAAAGCTCCACCCATGACACCAGTGAAGCCCCGCCCCCATATTCTGATTGGCCCACAGGCCAGTCAGTCAAATGCAATGGATGACCACTGATATGTAACAACATCGATGGCAAAGGCAACAATGGCCATCATTAATACTCATTCAAAACAATCCATTCCGATTGGTTTATGTACTGTCAGTCAACAGTTTTCTATTTTACTACTTTTGATGGGACCATCATGCAATAGTCTTCAACCAGGAAGCCAATTGATCACGAATGTTCTTGTTATCAACCATCTTTGGCTGGTTTTGTAGGTTTTTAATCAGACTAGGGTGAGGAAGAACCTAAGTAAGTTATGGAGAGCAAATAAATTCCTTATGCAAATTAGTTTGGAAATTAGACCATCTGATTGGTTGATGCAATTCTCATTAGGGATGGCCATCGGCCATCGATGTTTATAAACCATCGATGGGTTATGGTCGATGTTCAATAGTTTTTACATCAATGTTTAGTTAAAACGACTAGTTTTGTTTTGCTATTTCCTGGTACACAGAGCAAAGCTCCACCCATGACACCAGTGAAGCCCCGCCCCCATATTCTGATTGGCCCACAGGCCAGTCAGTCAAATGCAATGGATGACCACTGATATGTAACAACATCGATGGCAAAGGCAACAATGGCCATCATTAATACTCATTCAAAACAATCCATTCCGATTGGTTTATGTACTGTCAGTCAACAGTTTTCTATTTTACTACTTTTGATGGGACCATCATGCAATAGTCTTCAACCAGGAAGCCAATTGATCACGAATGTTCTTGTTATCAACCATCTTTGGCTGGTTTTGCAGGTTTTTAATCAGACTAGGGTGAGGAAGGACCTAAGTAAGTTATGGAGAGCAAATAAATTCCTTATGCAAATTAGTTTGGAAATTAGACCATCTGATTGGTTGATGCAATTCTCATTAGGGATGGCCATCGGCCATCGATGTTTATAAACCATCGATGGGTTATGGTCGATGTTCAATAGTTTTTACATCAATGTTTAGTTAAAACGACTAGTTTTGTTTTGCTATTTCCTGGTACACAGAGCAAAGCTCCACCCATGACACCAGTGAAGCCCCGCCCCCATATTCTGATTGGCCCACAGGCCAGTCAGTCAAATGCAATGGATGACCACTGATATGTAACAACATCGATGGCAAAGGCAACATTGGCCATCATTAATACTCATTCAAAATAATCCATTCCGATTGGTTTATGTACTGTCAGTCAACAGTTTTCTATTTTACTACTTTTGATGGGACCATCATGCAATAGTCTTCAACCAGGAAGCCAATTGATCACGAATGTTCTTGTTATCAACCATCTTTGGCTGGTTTTGTAGGTTTTCAATCAGACTAGGGTGAGGAAGGACCTAAGTAAGTTATGGAGAGCAAATAAATTCCTTATGCAAATTAGTTTGGAAATTAGACCATCTGATTAGTTGATGCAATTCTCATTAGGGATGGCCATCGGCCATCGATGTTTATAAACCATCGATGGTTTATGGTCGATGTTCAATAGTTTTTACATCAATGTTTAGTTAAAACGACTAGTTTTGTTTTGCTATTTCCTGGTACACAGAGCAAAGCTCCACCCATGACACCAGTGAAGCCCCGCCCCCATATTCTGATTGGCCCACAGGCCAGTCAGTCAAATACAATGGATGACCACTGATATGTAACAACATCGATGGCAAAGGCAACAATGGCCATCATTAATACTCATTCAAAACAATCCATTCCGATTGGTTTATGTACTGTCAGTCAACAGTTTTCTATTTTACTACTTTTGATGGGACCATCATGCAATAGTCTTCAACCAGGAAGCCAATTGGTCAAGAATGTTCTTGTTATCAACCATCTTTGGCTGGTTTTGTTGGTTTTCAATCAGACCAGGGTGAGGAAGGACCTAAGTAAGTTATGGAGAGCAAATAAATTGCTTATGCAAATTAGTTTGGAAATTAGACCATCTGATTGGTTGATGCAATTCTTATTAGGGATGGCCATCGGCCATCGGCCATCGATGTTTATAAACAATCGATGGGTTATGGTCGATGTTCAATAGTTTTTACATCAATGTTTAATTAAAACGACTAGTTTTGTTTTGCTATTTCCTGGTACACAGAGCAAAGCTCCACCCACGACACCAGTGAAGCCCCGCCCCCATATTCCGATTGGCCCACAGGCCAGTCAGTCAAATACAATGGATGACCACAGATATGTAACAAAATCGATGGCAAAGGTAACAATGGCCATCATTAATACTCATTCAAAACAATCCATTCCGATTGGTTTATGTACTGTCAGTGAACAGTTTTCTATTTTACTACTTTTGATGGGAACATCATGCAATAGTCTTCAACCAGGAAGCCAATCGGTCAAGAATGTTCTTGTTATCAACCATCTTTGGCTGGTTTTGTAGGTTTTCAATTAGACTGGGTTGAGGAAGGACCTAATTAAGTTATGGAGAGCAAATAAATTCCTTATGCAAATTAGTTTGGAAATTAGACCATCTGATTGGTTGATGCAATTCTCATTAGGGACGGCCAATGGCCATCGATGTTTATAAACCATCGATGGGTTATGGTCGATGTTCAATAGTTTTGACATCGATGGGCGAGAACCAGATGGTTTCACACCATCAATGTCATGCTCAAACTACTAGTTTTGTTTTGCTATTTCCTGGGACACGGAGCATAGCTCCACCCATGACACCAGTGAAGCCCCGCCCCCCTATTCTGATTGGCCCACAGGCCAGTGAGTCAAATACAATGGATGACCACTGATATGTAACAACATCAATGGCAAAGGCAACAATGGCCATCATTAATACTCATTCAAAACAATCCATTCCGATTGGTTTATGTACTGCCAGCCAACAGTTTTCTATTTTACTACTTTTGATGGGACCATCATGCAATAGTCTTCAACCAGGAAGCCAATTGGTCAAGAATGTTCTTGTGATCAACCATCTTTGGCTGGTTTTGTAGGTTTTCAATCAGACTAGGGTGAGGAAGGACCTAAGTAAGTTATGGAGAGTAAAAAAATTCCTTATGCAAATTTGTTTGGAAATTAGACCATCTGATTGGTTGATGCAATTCTCATTAGGGATGGCCATCGGCCATCGGCCATCGATGTTTATAAACCATCGATGGGTTATGGTCGATGTTCAATAGTTTTGACATCGATGGGGAAGAACCAGATGGTTTCACACCATCAATGTCAAGCTCAAACTACTAGTTTTGTTTTGCTATTTCCTGGGACACGGAGCATAGCTCCATCCACGACACCAGTGAAGCCCCGCCCCCATATTCTGATTGGCCCGCAGGCCAGTGAGTCAAATACAATGGATGACCACTGATATGTAACAACATAAATGGCAAAGGCAACAATGGCCATCATTAATACTCATTCAAAACAATCCATTCCGATTTGTTTATGTACTGCCAGCCAACAGTTTTCTATTTTACTACTTTTGATGGGACCATCATGCAATAGTCTTCAACCAAGAAGCCAATTGGTCAAGAATGTTCTTGTTATCAACCATCTTTGGCTGGTTTTGTAGGTTTTCAATCAGACTAGTGTGAGGAAGGACCTAAGTAAGTTATGGAGAGCAAATAAATTCCTTATTTATTTATTTAATTATTAACAGTTTCTTATATAGTGCATACATATTCCGCAGCGCTTTACAGAGCATAGTTATTAGCAAATACACATAACAAATTACAGTACAAGACAGTTTAGGACAAGTACATGGTTAATATGGATAGTTGCATCAGGGGACAGGACACTTAAGCAATTATCAGGGTGGCAGTGGTTTATATATTCTAAGAAAGGCACATGAAGAGAGAGGGCCCTGCTCGTGAGAGCTTACATTCTAAAAAGGGAGGGTTAGACAGACAGGGGTGACACAGAAGGGAAAGAGGTGAGCATAAACAGTAGGTTAGGATGAGAGATGGTCGGTTTTATGCAGGAGGGTGGGAAGAGGTCAGCTTAGTCCTTGATATTTTAAGTCTAAAAAAGAGCTGGGTCATCCAAGAGTAGACAGCAGAGAGACAGTAGGAGATGTGAGGGAGGACAGAGGGAGAGCGATCAGGAAAGGAGAGGTAGATTTCAGTGGTATCAGCATAGATGTGATAGTGGAAGTCGAGTGAGCAAATGAGCTCACCCAGAGAGGACGTATAGAGATAGAGAAGAAGAGGGCCAAGAATAAAATTTTGGGGGACACCTAAAATCAATGGAAGAGCAGGAGAGGTGAGGTCATTAGAGGTACAGCTTGGCATTTTCAAAACTGACAGTGCAAATACAAGCATTAACAGTGATAGTAAAAGTTGTTTGCATATGGAAAAATGATGATATTATGGTTGAATCGCCAGATTAAGCAGCCACAGGTAGTATGGTGTGAGAATAAATGAAACTCACTCAAAGCAGACTTTGGTTTCTCAGTTGTTGTTTCTGTCCTTCTGTTTCACTTCAGTGTAACGACAGTATAACGCCACAGTTATATTTAAATTATGCCGCACTTTAAAAATGATGCACTTCAAAACTATTATGCACACAGCTAAACCATGCACACAGCCTATTCGGCCACAGCCTATGTAATGACCATTAAATGCATCTGCACTCATTAATTGGACTTTCCCCACCCAATCCCAACCCCCCTACTACAATGAATGGTAATAAAAGGGGCTTACATAAACATCCATGCATTCCAAGATAGCATGTGTCATTAAGAGTTATAATATATTCCTCCCTTCATATAGGCAACAGAGATTTGCTTTTTAACTTGCAAAATTAAGTTTGTCAAAAACACATTTCTGATATCTAAAGCAGTGTGCAGAATGATCAATTACCAAAGCATTTAAATACATCCAGCACCTGAGGTGTAATAATCTGCAGCCCAGCCAGACCAAGTATGTAGAATGCTGGTTAACTATGACAATATCAATCAATCTAGGACAGAGGGTAGAATCATCTGCAGCCAAGCTGGTTACCTATGACAATATCAATCAATCTAGGACAGAGGGTAGAATCATCTGCAGCCAAGCTGGTTACCTATGACAATATCAATCAATCTAGGACAGAGGGTAGAATCATCTGCAGCAAAGCTGGTTACCTATGACAATATCAATCAATCTAGGACAGAGGGTAGAATCATCTGCAGCAAAGCTGGTTACCTATGACAATATCAATCAATCTAGGACAGAGGGTAGAATCATCTGCAGCAAAGCTGGTTACCTATGACAATATCAATCAATCTAGGACAGAGGGTAGAATCATCTGCAGCAAAGCTGGTTACCTATGACAATATCAATCAATCTAGGACAGAGGGTAGAATCATCTGCAGCAAAGCTGGTTACCTATGACAATATCAATCAATCTAGGACAGAGGGTAGAATCATCTGCAGCAAAGCTGGTTACCTATGACAATATCAATCAATCTAGGACAGAGGGTAGAATCATCTGCAGCAAAGCTGGTTACCTATGACAATATCAATCAATCTAGGACAGAGGGTAGAATCATCTGCAGCAAAGCTGGTTACCTTGATGAAAAGAGATGAGAAGAGAAGTCAGTTCATTCAGGATAAGCTGAACGCCAGTATAACGCCACAGTTATATTTAAATTATGCCGCACTTTAAAAATGATGCACTTCAAAACTATTATGCACACAGCTAAACCATGCACACAGCCTATTCGGCCACAGCCTATGTGGCCTTATAGGCCTTATGCAAATTAGTTTGGAAATTAGACCATCTGATTGGTTGATGCAATTCTCATTAGGGATGGCCATCTGCCATCAATGTTTATAAACCATTGATGGGTTATGGTCGATGTTCAATAGTTTTTACATCAATGTTTAGTTAAAACGACTAGTTTTGTTTTGCTATTTCCTGGTACACAGAGCAAAGCTCCACCCACGACACCAGTGAAGCCCCACCCCCATATTCTGATTGGCCCACAGGCCAGTCAGTCAAATACAATGGATGACCACTGATATGTAACAACATCGATGGCAAAGGCAACAATGGCCATCATTAATACTCATTCAAAACAATCCATTCCGATTTGTTTATGTACCGTCAGCCAACAGTTTTCTATTTTACTACTTTTGATGGGACCATCATTCAATAGTCTTCAACCAGGAAGCCAATTGGTCAAGAATGTTCTTGTTATCAACCATCTTTGGCTGGTTTTGTAGGTTTTCAATCAGACTAGGGTGAGGAAGGACCTAAGTAAGTTATGGAGAGCAAATAAATTCCTTATGCAAATTAGTTTGGAAATTAGACCATCTGATTGGTTGATGCAATTCTCATTAGGGATGGCCATCGGCCATCGATGTTTATAAACCATCGATGGGTTATGGTCGATGTTCAATAGTTTTTACATCAATGTTTAGTTAAAACGACTGGTTTTGTTTTGCTATTTCCTGGTACACAGAGCAAAGCTCCACCCACGACACCAGTGAAGCCCCGCCCCCATATTCTGATTGGCCCACAGGCCAGTCAGTCAAATGCAATGGATGACCACTGATATGTAACAACATCGATGGCAAAGGCAACAATGGCCATCATTAATACTCATTCAAAACAATCCATTCCAATTGGTTTATGTACTGTCAGTCAACAGTTTTCTATTTTACTACTTTTGATGGGACCATCATGCAATAGTCTTCAACCAGGAAGCCAATTGGTCAAGAATGTTCTTGTTATCAACCATCTAAGGCTGGTTTTGTAGGTTTTCAATCAGACTAAGGTGAGGAAGGACCTAAGTAAGTTATGGAGAGCAAATAAATTCCTTATGCAAATTAGTTTGGAAATTAGACCATCTGATTGGTTGATGCAATTCTCATTAGGGATGGCCATCGGCCATCGATGTTTATAAACCATCGATGGGTTATGGTCGATGTTCAATAGTTTTTACATCAATGTTTAGTTAAAACGACTAGTTTTGTTTTACTATTTCCTGGTACACAGAGCAAAGCTCCACCCACGACACCAGTGAAGCCCCGCCCCCATATTCTGATTGGCCCACAGGCCAGTCAGTCAAATGCAATGGATGACCACTGATATATAACAACATCGATGGCAAAGGCAACAATGGCCATCATTAATACTCATTCAAAACAATCCATTCCGATTGGTTTATGTACTGTCAGTCAACAGTTTTCTATTTTACTACTTTTGATGGGACCATCATGCAATAGTCTTCAACCAGGAAGCCAATTGGTCAAGAATGTTCTTGTTATCAACCATCTTTGGCTGGTTTTGTAGGTTTTCAATCAGACTAGGGTGAGGAAGGACCTAAGTAAGTTATGGAGAGCAAATAAATTCCTTATGCAAATTAGTTTGGAAATTAGACCATCTGATTGGTTGATGCAATTCTCATTAGGGATGGCCATCGGCCATCGATGTTTATAAACCATCGATGGGTTATGGTCGATGTTCAATAGTTTTTACATCAATGTTTAGTTAAAACGACTGGTTTTGTTTTGCTATTTCCTGGTACACAGAGCAAAGCTCCACCCACGACACCAGTGAAGCCCCGCCCCCATATTCTGATTGGCCCACAGGCCAGTCAGTCAAATGCAATGGATGACCACTGATATGTAACAACATCGATGGCAAAGGCAACAATGGCCATCATTAATACTCATTCAAAACAATCCATTCCGATTGGTTTATGTACTGTCAGTCAACAGTTTTCTATTTTACTACTTTTGATGGGACCATCATGCAATAGTCTTCAACCAGGAAGCCAATTGGTCAAGAATGTTCTTATTATCAACCATCTTTGGCTGGTTTTGTAGGTTTTCAATCAGACTAGGGTGAGGAAGGACCTAAGTAAGTTATGGAGAGCAAATAAATTCCTTATGCAAATTAGTTTGGAAATTAGACCATCTGATTGGTTGATGCAATTCTCATTAGGGATGGCCATCGGCCATCGATGTTTATAAACAATCGATGGGTTATGGTCGATGTTCAATAGTTTTTACATCAATGTTTAGTTAAAACGACTAGTTTTTTTTGCTATTTCCTGGTACACAGAGCAAAGCTCCACCCACGACACCAGTGAAGCCCCGCCCCCATATTCTGATTGGCCCACAGGCCAGTCAGTCAAATACAATGGATGACCACTGATATGTAACAACATCGATGGCAAAGGCAACAATGGCCATCATTAATACTCATTCAAAACAATCCATTCCGATTTGTTTATGTACCGTCAGCCAACAGTTTTCTATTTTACTACTTTTGATGGGACCATCATGCAATAGTCTTCAACCAGAAAGCCAATTGGTCAAGAATGTTCTTGTTATCAACCATCTTTGGCTAGTTTTGTAGGTTTTCAATCAGACTAGGGTGAGGAAGGACCTAAGTAAGTTATGGAGTGCAAATAAATTCCTTATGCAAATTAGTTTGGAAATTAGACCATCTGATTGGTTTATGCAATTCTCATTAGGGATGGCCATCGGCCATCGGCCATCGATTTTTATAAACCATCGATGGGTTATGGTCGATGTTCAATAGTTTTTACATCAATGTTTAGTTAAAACAACTAGTTTTGTTTTGCTATTTCCTGGTACACAGAGCAAAGTTCCACCCACAACACCAGTGTAGCCCCGCCCCCATATTCTGATTGGCCCACAGGCCAGTCTGTCAAATACAATGGATGACCACTGATATGTAACAACATCGATGGCAAAGGCAACAATGGCCATCATTAATACTCATTCAAAACAATCCATTCCGATTTGTTTATGTACTGTCAATCAACAGTTTTCTATTTTACTACTTTTGATGGGTCCATCATGCAATAGTCTTCAACCAGGAAGCCAATTGGTCAAGAATGTTCTTGTTATCAACCATCTTTGGCTGGTGTTGTAGGTTTTTAATCAGACTAGGGTGAGGAAGGACCTAAGTAAGTTATGGAGAGCAAATAAATTCCTTATGCAAATTAGTTTGGAAATTAGACCATCTGATTGGTTGATGCAATTCTCATTAGGGATGGCCATCGGCCATCGGCCATCGATGTTTATAAACCATCGATGGGTTATGGTCGATGTTCAATAGTTTTTACATCAATGTTTAGTTAAAACGACTAGTTTTGTTTTGCTATATCCTGGTACACAGAGCAAAGTTCCTCCCACGACACCAGTGAAGCCCTGCCCCCATATTCTGATTGGCCCACAGGCCAGTCAGTCAAATACAATGGATGACCACTGATATGTAACAACATCGATGGCAAAGGCAAAAATGGCCATCATTAATACTCATTCAAAACAATCCATTCCGATTTGTTTATGTACTGTCAGCCAACAGTTTTCTTTTTTACTACTTTTGATGGGACCATCATGCAATAGTCTTCAACCAGGAAGCCAATTGGTCAAGAATGTTCTTGTTATCAACCATCTTTGGCTGGTTTTGTAGGTTTTCAATCAGACTAGGGTGAGGAAGGACCTAAGTAAGTTATGGAGAGCAAATAAATTCCTTATGCAAATTAGTTTGGAAATTAGACCATCTGATTGGTTGATGCAATTCTCATTAGGGATGGCCATCGGCCATCGATGTTTATAAACCATCGATGGGTTATGGTCGATGTTCAATAGTTTTTACATCAATGTTTAGTTAAAACGACTAGTTTTGTTTTGCTATTTCCTGATACACAGAGCAAAGCTCCACCCACGACACCAGTGAAGACCCGCCCCCATATTCTGATTGGCCCACAGGCCAGTCAGTCAAATACAATGGATGACCACTGATATGTAACAACATCGATGGCAAAGGCAACAATGGTCATCTTAATACTCATTCAAAACAATCCATTCCGATTGGTTTATGTACTGTCAATCAACAGTTTTCTATTTTACTACTTTTGATGGGTCCATCATGCAATAGTCTTCAACCAGGAAGCCAATTGGTCAAGAATGTTCTTGTTATCAACCATCTTTGGCTGGTTTTGTAGGTTTTCAATCAGACTAGGGTGAGGAAGGACCTAAGTAAGTTATGGAGAGCAAATAAATTCCTTATGCAAATTAGTTTGGAAATTAGACCATCTGATTGGTTGATGCAATTCTCATTAGGGATGGCCATCCGCCATCGATGTTTATAAACCATCGATGGGTTATGGTCGATGTTCAATAGTTTTTACATCAATGTTTAGTTAAAACGACTAGTTTTGTTTTGCTATATCCTGGTACACAGAGCAAAGTTCCTCCCACGACACCAGTGAAGCCCTGCCCCCATATTCTGATTGGCCCACAGGCCAGTCAGTCAAATACAATGGATGACCACTGATATGTAACAACATCGATGGCAAAGGCAACAATGGCCATCATTAATACTCATTCAAAACAATCCATTCCGATTTGTTTATGTACTGTCAGCCAACAGTTTTCTTTTTTACTACTTTTGATGGGACCATCACGCAATAGTCTTCAACCAGGAAGCCAATTGGTCAAGAATGTTCTTGTTATCAACCATCTTTGGCTGGTTTTGTAGGTTTTCAATCAGACTAGGGTGAGGAAGGACCTAAGTAAGTTATGGAGAGCAAATAAATTCCTTATGCAAATTAGTTTGGAAATTAGACCATCTGATTGGTTGATGCAATTCTCATTAGGGATGGCCATCGGCCATCGATGTTTATAAACCATCGATGGGTTATGGTCGATGTTCAATAGTTTTTACATCAATGTTTAGTTAAAACGACTAGTTTTGTTTTGCTATTTCCTGATACACAGAGCAAAGCTCCACCCACGACACCAGTGAAGCCCCGCCCCCATATTCTGATTGGCCCACAGGCCAGTCAGTCAAATACAATGGATGACCACTGATATGTAACAACATCGATGGCAAAGGCAACAATGGCCATCTTAATACTCATTCAAAACAATCCATTCCGATTGGTTTATGTACTGTCAGTCAACAGTTTTCTATTTTACTACTTTTGATGGGACCATCATGCAATAGTCTTCACCCAGGAAGCCAATTTGTCAAGAATGTTCTTGTTATCAACCATCTTTGGCTGGTTTTGTAGGTTTTCAATCAGACTAGGGTGAGGAAGGACCTAAGTAAGTTATGGAGAGCAAATAAATTCCTTATGCAAATTAGTTTGGAAATTAGACCATCTGATTGGTTGATGCAATTCTCATTAGGGATGGCCATCGACCATCGATGTTTATAAACCATCGATGGGTTATGGTCGATGTTCAATAGTTTTTACATCAATGTTTAGTTAAAACAACTAGTTTTGTTTTACTATTTCCTGGTACACAGAGCAAAGCTCCACCCACGACACCAGTGAAGCCCCGCCCCCATATTCTGATTGGCCCACAGGCCAGTCAGTCAAATGCAATGGATGACCACTGATATGTAACAACATCGATGGCAAAGGCAACAATGGCAATCATTAATACTCATTCAAAACAATGCATTCCGATTTGTTTATGTACTGTCAGTCAACAGTTTTCTATTTTACTACTTTTGATGGGTCCATCATGCAATAGTCTTCAACCAGGAAGCCAATTGGTCAAGAATGTTCTTGTTATCAACCATCTTTGGCTGGTTTTGTAGGTTTTCAATCAGACTAGAGTGAGGAAGGACCTAAGTAAGTTATGGAGAGCAAATAAATTCCTTATGCAAATTAGTTTGGAAATTAGACCATCTGATTGGTTGATTCAATTCTCATTAGGGATGGCCATCGGCCATCGATGTTTATAAACCATCGATGGGTTATGGTCGATGTTCAATAGTTTTTACATCAATGTTTAGTTAAAACGACTAGTTTTTTTTTGCTATATCCTGGTACACAGAGCAAAGTTCCTCCCACGACACCAGTGAAGCCCTGCCCCCATATTCTGATTGGCCCACAGGCCAGTCAGTAAAATACAATGGATGACCACTGATATGTAACAACATCGATGGCAAAGGCAACAATGGCCATCATTAATACTCATTCAAAACAATCCATTCCGATTTGTTTATGTACTGTCAGCCAACAGTTTTCTTTTTTACTACTTTTGATGGGACCATCATGCAATAGTCTTCAACCAGGAAGCCAATTGGTCAAGAATGTTCTTGTTATCAACCATCTTTGGCTGGTTTTGTAGGTTTTCAATCAGACTAGGGTGAGGAAGGACCTAAGTAAGTTATGGAGAGCAAATAAATTCCTTATGCAAATTAGTTTGGAAATTAGACCATCTGATTGGTTGATGCAATTCTCATTAGGGATGGCCATCGGCCATCGATGTTTATAAACCATCGATGGGTTATGGTCGATGTTCAATAGTTTTTACATCAATGTTTAGTTAAAACGACTAGTTTTGTTTTGCTATTTCCTGGTACACAGAGCAAAGCTCCACCCACGACACCAGTGAAGCCCCGCCCCCATATTCTGATTGGCCCACAGGCCAGTCAGTCAAATACAATGGATGACCACTGATATGTAACAACATCGATAGCAAAGGCAACAATGGCCATCTTAATACTCATTCAAAACAATCCATTCCGATTGGTTTATGTACTGTCAGTCAACAGTTTTCTATTTTACTATTTTTGATGGGACCATCATGCAATAGTCTTCACCCAGGAAGCCAATTGGTCAAGAATGTTCTTGTTATCAACCATCTTTGGCTGGTTTTGTAGGTTTTCAATCAGACTAGGGTGAGGAAGGACCTAAGTAAGTTATGGAGAGCAAATAAATTCCTTATGCAAATTAGTTTGGAAATTAGACCATCTGATTGGTTGATGCAATTCTCATTAGGGATGGCCATCGGCCATCGATGTTTATAAACCATCGATGGGTTATGGTCGATGTTCAATAGTTTTTACATCAATGTTTAGTTAAAACGACTAGTTTTTTTTTGCTATTTCCTGGTACACAGAGCAAAGCTCCACCCACGACACCAGTGAAGCCCCGCCCCCATATTCTGATTGGCCCACAGGCCAGTCAGTCAAATACAATGGATGACCACTGATATGTAACAACATCGATGGCAAAGGCAACATTGGCCATCATTAATACTCATTCAAAACAATCCATTCCGATTGGTTTATGTACTGTCAGTCAACAGTTTTCTATTTTACTACTTTTGATGGGATCATCATGCAATAGTCTTCAACCAGGAAGCCAATTGGTCACGAATGTTCTTGTTATCAACCATCTTTGGCTGGTTTTGTAGGTTTTCAATCAGACTAGGGTGAGGAAGGACCTAAGTTATGGAGAGCAAATAAATTCCTTATGCAAATTAGTTTGGAAATTAGACCATCTGATTGGTTGATGCAATTCTCATTAGGGATGGCCATCGGCCATCGATGTTTATAAACCATCGATGGGTTATGGTCGATGTTCAATAGTTTTTACATCAATGTTTAGTTAAAACGACTAGTTTTGTTTTGCTATTTCCTGGTACACAGAGCAAAGTTCCACCCACGACACCAGTGTAGCCCCGCCCCCATATTCTGATTGGCTCACAGGCCAGTCTGTCAAATACAATGGATGACCACTGATATGTAACAACATCGATGGCAAAGGCAACAATGGCCATCTTAATACTCATTCAAAACAATCCATTCCGATTGGTTTATGTACTGTCAGTCAACAGTTTTCTATTTTACTACTTTTGATGGGACCATCATGCAAATAGTCTTCACCCAGGAAGCCAATTGGTCAAGAATGTTCTTGTTATCAACCATCTTTGGCTGGTTTTGTAGGTTTTCAATCAGACTAGGGTGAGGAAGGACCTAAGTAAGTTATGGAGAGCAAATAAATTCCTTATGCAAATTAGTTTGGAAATTAGACCATCTGATTGGTTGATGCAATTCTCATTAGGGATGGCCATCGGCCATCGATGTTTATAAACCATCGATGGGTTATGGTCGATGTTCAATAGTTTTTACATCAATGTTTAGTTAAAACGACTAGGTTTTTTTTGCTATTTCCTGGTACACAGAGCAAAGCTCCACCCACGACACCAGTGAAGCCCCGCCCCCATATTCTGATTGGCCCACAGGCCAGTCAGTCAAATACAATGGATGACCACTGATATGTAACAACATCGATGGCAAATGCAACATTGGCCATCATTAATACTCATTCAAAACAATCCATTCCGATTGGTTTATGTACTGTCAGTCAACAGTTTTCTATTTTACTACTTTTGATGGGATCATCATGCAATAGTCTTCAACCAGGAAGCCAATTGGTCACGAATGTTCTTGTTATCAACCATCTTTGGCTGGTTTTGTAGGTTTTCAATCAGACTAGGGTGAGGAAGGACCTAAGTTATGGAGAGCAAATAAATTCCTTATGCAAATTAGTTTGGAAATTAGACCATCTGATTGGTTGATGCAATTCTCATTAGGGATGGCCATCGGCCATCGGCCATCGATGTTTATAAACCATCGATGGGTTATGGTCGATGTTCAATAGTTTTTACATCAATGTTTAGTTAAAACGACTAGTTTTGTTTTGCTATTTCCTGGTACACAGAGCAAAGTTCCACCCACGACACCAGTGTAGCCCCGCCCCCATATTCTGATTGGCTCACAGGCCAGTCTGTCAAATACAATGGATGACCACTGATATGTAACAACATCGATGGCAAAGGCAACAATGGCCATCTTAATACTCATTCAAAACAATCCATTCCGATTGGTTTATGTACTGTCAGTCAACAGTTTTCTATTTTACTACTTTTGATGGGACCATCATGCAAATAGTCTTCACCCAGGAAGCCAATTGGTCAAGAATGTTCTTGTTATCAACCATCTTTGGCTGGTTTTGTAGGTTTTCAATCAGACTAGGGTGAGGAAGGACCTAAGTAAGTTATGGAGAGCAAATAAATTCCTTATGCAAATTAGTTTGGAAATTAGACCATCTGATTGGTTGATGCAATTCTCATTAGGGATGGCCATCGGCCATCGATGTTTATAAACCATCGATGGGTTATGGTCGATGTTCAATAGTTTTTACATCAATGTTTAGTTAAAACAACTAGTTTTGTTTTACTATTTCCTGGTACACAGAGCAAAGCTCCACCCACGACACCAGTGAAGCCCCACCCCCATATTCTGATTGGCCCACAGGCCAGTCAGTCAAATGCAATGGATGACCACTGATATGTAACAACATCGATGGCAAAGGCAACAATGGCCATCTTAATACTCATTCAAAACAATCCATTCCGATTGGTGTATGTACTGTCAGTCAACAGTTTTCTATTTTACTACTTTTGATGGGACCATCATGCAATAGTCTTCACCCAGGAAGCCAATTGGTCAAGAATGTTCTTGTTATCAACCATCTTTGGCTGGTTTTGTAGGTTTTCAATCAGACTAGGGTGAGGAAGGACCTAAGTAAGTTATGGAGAGCAAATAAATTCCTTATGCAAATTAGTTTGGAAATTAGACCATCTGATTGATTGATGCAATTCTCATTAGGGATGGCCATCGACCATCGATGTTTATAAACCATCGATGGGTTATGGTCGATGTTCAATAGTTTTTACATCAATGTTTAGTTAAAACAACTAGTTTTGTTTTACTATTTCCTGGTACACAGAGCAAAGCTCCACCCACGACACCAGTGAAGCCCCGCCCCCATATTCTGATTGGCCCACAGGCCAGTCAGTCAAATGCAATGGATGACCACTGATATGTAACAACATCGATGGCCAAGGCGACAATGGCAATCATTAATACTCATTCAAAACAATGCATTCCGATTTGTTTATGTACTGTCAGTCAACAGTTTTCTATTTTACTACTTTTGATGGGACCATCATGCAATAGTCTTCACCCAGGAAGCCAATTTGTCAAGAATGTTCTTGTTATCAACCATCTTTGGCTGGTTTTGTAGGTTTTCAATCAGACTAGGGTGAGGAAGGACCTAAGTAAGTTATGGAGAGCAAATAAATTCCTTATGCAAATTAGTTTGGAAATTAGACCATCTGATTGGTTTATGCAATTCTCATTAGGGATGGCCATCGGCCATCGATGTTTATAAACCATCGATGGGTTATGGTCGATGTTCAATAGTTTTTACATCAATGTTTAGTTAAAACGACTAGTTTTTTTTTTGCTATTTCCTGGTACACAGAGCAAAGCTCCACCCACGACACCAGTGAAGCCCCGCCCCCATATTCTGATTGGCCCACAGGCCAGTCAGTCAAATACAATGGATGACCACTGATATGTAACAACATCGATGGCAAAGGCAACAATGGCCATCATTAATACTCATTCAAAACAATCCATTCCGATTTGTTTATGTACTGTCAGCCAACAGTTTTCTATTTTACTACTTTTGATGGGTCCATCATGCAATAGTCTTCAACCAGGAAGCCAATTGGTCAAGAATGTTCTTGTTATCAACCATCTTTGGCTGGTTTTGTAGGTTTTCAATCAGACTAGGGTGAGGAAGGACCTAAGTTAGTTATGGAGAGCAAATAAATTCCTTATGCAAATTAGTTTGGAAATTAGACCATCTGATTGGTTGATGCAATTCTCATTAGGGATGGCCATCGGCCATCGGCCATCGATGTTTATAAACCATCGATGGGTTATGGTCGATGTTCAATAGTTTTTACATCAATGTTTAGTTAAAACGACTAGTTTTGTTTTGCTATTTCCTGATACACAGAGCAAAGCTCCACCCACGACACCAGTGAAGCCCCGCCCCCATATTCTGATTGGCCCACAGGCCAGTCAGTCAAATACAATGGATGACCACTGATATGTAACAACATCGATGGCAAAGGCAACAATGGCCATCATTAATACTCATTCAAAACAATCCATTCCGATTGGTTTATGTACTGTCAGCCAACAGTTTTCTTTTTTACTACTTTTGATGGGACCATCATGCAATAGTCTTCAACCAGGAAGCCAATTGATCAAGAATGTTCTTGTTATCAACCATCTTTGGCTGGTTTTGTAGGTTTTCAATCAGACTAGGGTGAGGAAGGACCTAAGTAAGTTATGGAGAGCAAATAAATTCCTTATGCAAATTAGTTTGGAAATTAGACCATCTGATTGGTTGATGCAATTCTCATTAGGGATGGCCATCGGCCATCGATGTTTATAAACCATCGATGGGTTATGGTCGATGTTCAATAGTTTTTACATCAATGTTTAGTTAAAACGACTAGTTTTGTTTTGCTATTTCCTGATACACAGAGCAAAGCTCCACCCACGACACCAGTGAAGCCCCGCCCCCATATTCTGATTGGCCCACTGGCCAGTCAGTCAAATACAATGGATGACCACTGATATGTAACAACATCGATGGCAAAGGCAACAATGGCCATCTTAATACTCATTCAAAACAATCCATTCCGATTGGTGTATGTACTGTCAGTCAACAGTTTTCTATTTTACTACTTTTGATGGGACCATCATGCAATAGTCTTCACCCAGGAAGCCAATTGGTCAAGAATGTTCTTGTTATCAACCATCTTTGGCTGGTTTTGTAGGTTTTCAATCAGACTAGGGTGAGGAAGGACCTAAGTAAGTTATGGAGAGCAAATAAATTCCTTATGCAAATTAGTTTGGAAATTAGACCATCTGATTGATTGATGCAATTCTCATTAGGGATGGCCATCGACCATCGATGTTTATAAACCATCGATGGGTTATGGTCGATGTTCAATAGTTTTTACATCAATGTTTAGTTAAAACGACTAGTTTTTTTTTGCTATTTCCTGGTACACAGAGCAAAGCTCCACCCACGACAACAGTGAAGCCCCGCCCCCATATTCTGATTGGCCCACAGGCCAGTCAGTCAAATACAATGGATGACCACTGATATGTAACAACATCGATGGCAAAGGCAACATTGGCCATCATTAATACTCATTCAAAACAATCCATTCCGATTGGTTTATGTACTGTCAGTCAACAGTTTTCTATTTTACTACTTTTGATGGGACATCATGCAATAGTCTTCGACCAGGAAGCCAATTGGTCAAGAATGTTCTTGTTATCAACCATCTTTGGCTGGTTTTGTAGGTTTTCAATCAGACTAGGGTGAGGAAGGACCTAAGTTATGGAGAGCAAATAAATTCCTTATGCAAATTAGTTTGGAAATTAGACCATCTGATTGGTTGATGCAATTCTCATTAGGGATGGCCATCGGCCATCGATGTTTATAAACCATCGATGGGTTATGGTCGATGTTCAATAGTTTTTACATCAATGTTTAGTTAAAACGACTAGTTTTGTTTTGCTATTTCCTGGTACACAGATCAAAGTTCCACCCACGACACCAGTGTAGCCCCGCCCCCATATTCTGATTGGCCCACAGGCCAGTCTGTCAAATACAATGGATGACCACTGATATGTAACAACATCGATGGCAAAGGCAACAATGGCCATCATTAATACTCATTCAAAACAATCCATTCCGATTTGTTTATGTACTGTCGGCCAACAGTTTTCTATTTTACTACTTTTGATGGGTCCATCATGCAATAGTCTTCGACCAGGAAGCCAATTGGTCAAGAATGTTCTTGTTATCAACCATCTTTGGCTGGTTTTGTAGGTTTTCAATCAGACTAGGGTGAGGAAGGACCTAAGTAAGTTATGGAGAGCAAATAAATTCCTTATGCAAATTAGTTTGGAAATTAGACCATCTGATTGGTTGATGCAATTCTCATTAGGGATGGCCATCGGCCATCGGCCATCGATGTTTATAAACCATCGATGGGTTATGGTCGATGTTCAATAGTTTTTACATCAATGTTTAGTTAAAACGACTAGTTTTGTTTTGCTATATCCTGGTACACAGAGCAAAGTTCCTCCCACGACACCAGTGAAGCCCTGCCCCCATATTCTGATTGGCCCACAGGCCAGTCAGTCAAATACAATGGATGACCACTGATATGTAACAACATCGATGGCAAAGGCAACAATGGCCATCTTAATACTCATTCAAAACAATCCATTCCGATTGGTTTATGTACTGTCAGTCAACAGTTTTCTATTTTACTACTTTTGATGGGACCATCATGCAATAGTCTTCACCCAGGAAGCCAATTGGTCAAGAATGTTCTTGTTATCAACCATCTTTGGCTGGTTTTGTAGGTTTTTAATCAGACTAGGGTGAGGAAGGACCTAAGTAAGTTATGGAGAGCAAATAAATTCCTTATGCAAATTAGTTTGGAAATTAGACCATCTGATTGGTTGATGCAATTCTCATTAGGGATGGCCATCGACCATCGATGTTTATAAACCATCGATGGGTTATGGTCGATGTTCAATAGTTTTTACATCAATGTTTAGTTAAAACAACTAGTTTTGTTTTACTATTTCCTGGTACACAGAGCAAAGCTCCACCCACGACACCAGTGAAGCCCCGCCCCCATATTCTGATTGGCCCACAGGCCAGTCAGTCAAATGCAATGGATGACCACTGATATGTAACAACATCGATGGCAAAGGCAACAATGGCAATCATTAATACTCATTCAAAACAATGCATTCCTATTTGTTTATGTACTGTCAGTCAACAGTTTTCTATTTTACTACTTTTGATGGGACCATCATGCAATAGTCTTCAACCAGGAAGCCAATTGGTCAAGAATGTTCTTGTTATCAACCATCTTTGGCTGGTTTTGTAGGTTTTCAATCAGACTAGGGTGAGGAAGGACCTAAGTAAGTTATGGAGAGCAAATAAATTCCTTATGCAAATTAGTTTGGAAATTAGACCATCTGATTGGTTGATGCAATTCTCATTAGGGATGGCCATCGGCCATCGATGTTTATAAACCATCGATGGGTTATGGTCGATGTTCAATAGTTTTTAAATCAATGTTTAGTTAAAACGACTAGTTTTTTTTTGCTATTTCCTGGTACACAGAGCAAAGCTCCACCCACGACACCAGTGAAGCCCCGCCCCCATATTCTGATTGGCCCACAGGCCAGTCAGTCAAATACAATGGATGACCACTGATATGTAACAACATCGATGGCAAAGGCAACATTGGCCATCATTAATACTCATTCAAAACAATCCATTCCGATTGGTTTATGTACTGTCAGTCAACAGTTTTCTATTTTATTACTTTTGATGGGATCATCATGCAATAGTCTTCAACCAGGAAGCCAATTGGTCACGAATGTTCTTGTTATCAACCATCTTTGGCTGGTTTTGTAGGTTTTCAATCAGACTAGGGTGAGGAAGGACCTAAGTTATGGAGAGCAAATAAATTCCTTATGCAAATTAGTTTGGAAATTAGACCATCTGATTGGTTGATGCAATTCTCATTAGGGATGGCCATCGGCCATCGATGTTTATAAACCATCGATGGGTTATGGTCGATGTTCAATAGTTTTTAAATCAATGTTTAGTTAAAACGACTAGTTTTGTTTTGCTATTTCCTGGTACACAGAGCAAAGTTCCACCCACGACACCAGTGTAGCCCCGCCCCCATATTCTGATTGGCCCACAGGCCAGTCTGTCAAATACAATGGATGACCACTGATATGTAACAACATCGATGGCAAAGGCAACAATGGCCATCATTAATACTCATTCAAAACAATCCATTCCGATGTGTTTATGTACTGTCAGCCAACAGTTTTCTATTTTACTACTTTTGATGGGTCCATCATGCAATAGTCTTCAACCAGGAAGCCAATTGGTCAAGAATGTTCTTGTTATCAACCATCTTTGGCTGGTTTTGTAGGTTTTCAATCAGACTAGGGTGAGGAAGGACCTAAGTAAGTTATGGAGAGCAAATAAATTCCTTATGCAAATTAGTTTGGAAATTAGACCATCTGATTGGTTGATGCAATTCTCATTAGGGATGGCCATCGGCCATCGGCCATCGGCCATCGATGGTTATAAACCATCGATGGGTTATGGTCGATGTTCAATAGTTTTTACATCAATGTTTAGTTAAAACGACTAGTTTTGTTTTGCTATATCCTGGTACACAGAGCAAAGTTCCTCCCACGACACCAGTGAAGCCCTGCCCCCATATTCTGATTGGCCCACAGGCCAGTCAGTCAAATACAATGGATGACCACTGATATGTAACAACATCGATGGCAAAGGCAACAATGGCAATCATTAATACTCATTCAAAACAATCCATTCCGATTGGTTTATGTACTGTCAGTCAACAGTTTTCTATTTTACTACTTTTGATGGGACCATCATGCAATAGTCTTTAACCAGGAAGCCAATTGGTCAAGAATGTTCTTGTTATCAACCATCTTTTGCTGGTTTTGTAGGTTTTCAATCAGACTAGGGTGAGGAAGGACCTAAGTAAGTTATGGAGAGCAAATAAATTCCTTATGCAAATTAGTTTGGAAATTAGACCATCTGATTGGTTGATGCAATTCTCATTAGGGATGGCCATCGGCCATCGATGTTTATAAGCCATCGATTGGTTATGGTCGATGTTCAATAGTTTTTACATCAATGTTTAGTTAAAACGACTAGTTTTGTTTTGCTATTTCCTGGTACACAGAGCAAAGTTCCTCCCACGACACCAGTGAAGCCCTGCCCCCATATTCTGATTGGCCCACAGGCCAGTCAGTCAAATACAATGGATGACCACTGATATGTAACAACATCGATGGCAAAGGCAACAATGGCCATCATTAATACTCATTCAAAACAATCCATTCCGATTTGTTTATGTACTGTCAGCCAACAGTTTTCTATTTTACTACTTTTGATGGGACCATCATGCAATAGTCTTCAACCAGGAAGCCAATTGGTCAAGAATGTTCTTGTTATCAACCATCTATGGCTGGTTTTGTAGGTTTTCAATCAGACTAGGGTGAGGAAGGACCTAAGTAAGTTATGGAGAGCAAATAAATTCCTTATGCAAATTAGTTTGGAAATTAGACCATCTGATTGGTTGATGCAATTCTCATTAGGGATGGCCATCGGCCATCGATGTTTATAAACCATCGATGGGTTATGGTCGATGTTCAATAGTTTTTACATCAATGTTTAGTTAAAACGACTAGTTTTGTTTTGCTATTTCCTGGTACACAGAGCAAAGCTCCACCCACGACACCAGTGAAGCCCCGCCCCCATATTCTGATTGGCCCACAGGCCAGTCAGTCAAATACAATGGATGACCACTGATATGTAACAACATCGATGGCAAAGGCAACAATGGCAATCATTAATACTCATTCAAAACAATCCATTTCGATTTGATTATGTACTGTCAGCCAACAGTTTTCTATTTTACTACTTTTGATGGGACCATCATGCAATAGTCTTCAACCAGGAAGCCAATTGGTCAAGAATGTTCTTTTTATCAACCATCTTTGGCTGGTTTTATAGGTTTTCAATCAGACTAGGGTGAGGAAGGACCTAAGTAAGTTATGGAGAGCAAATAAATTCCTTATGCAAATTAGTTTGGAAATTAGACCATCTGATTGGTTGATGCAATTCTCATTAGGGATGGCCATCGGCCATCGATGTTTATAAACCATCGATGGGTTATGGTCGATGTTCAATAGTTTTTACATCAATGTTTAGTTAAAACGACTAGTTTTGTTTTGCTATTTCCTGGTACACAGAGCAAAGCTCCACCCACGACACCAGTGAAGCCCCGCCCCCATATTCTGATTGGCCCACAGGCCAGTCAGTCAAATGCAATGGATGACCACTGATATGTAACAACATCGATGGCAAAGGCAACAATGGCCATCATTAATACTCATTCAAAACAATCCATTCCGATTGGTTTATATACTGTCAGTCAACAGTTTTCTATTTTACTACTTTTGATGGGACCATCATGCAATAGTCTTCAACCAGGATGCCAATTGGTCACGAATGTTCTTGTTATCAACCATCTTTGGCTGGTTTTGTAGGTTTTCAATCAGGCTAGGGTGAGGAAGGACCTAAGTAAGTTATGGAGAGCAAATAAATTCCTTATGTAAATTAGTTTGGAAATTAGACCATCTGATTGGTTGATGCAATTCTCATTAGGGATGGCCATCGGCCATCGATGTTTATAAACCATCGATGGGTTATGGTCGATGTTCAATAGTTTTTACATCAATGTTTAGTTAAAACGACTAGTTTTGTTTCGCTATTTCCTGGTACACAGAGCAAAGTTCCACCCACGACACCAGTGAAGCCCCGCCCCCATATTCTGATTGGCCCACAGGCCAGTCAGTCAAATACAATGGATGACCACTGATATGTAACAACATCGATGGCAAAGGCAACAATGGCCATCATTAATACTCATTCAAAACAATCCATTCCGATTGGTTTATGTACTGTCAGCCAACAGTTTTCTATTTTACTACTTTTGATGGGACCATCATGCAATAGTCTTCAACCAGGAAGCCAATTGGTCAAGAATGTTCTTGTTATCAACCATCTTTGGCTGGTTTTGTAGGTTTTCAATCAGACTAGGGTGAGGAAGGACCTAAGTAAGTTATGGAGAGCAAATAAATTCATTATGCAAATTAGTTTGGAAATTAGACCATCTGATTGGTTGATGCAATTCTCATTAGGGATGGCCATCGGCCATCGATGTTTATAAACCATCGATGGGTTATGGTCGATGTTCAATAGTTTTTACTTAAATGTTTAGTTAAAACGACTAGTTTTGTTTCGCTATTTCCTGGTACACAGAGCAAAGTTCCACCCACGACACCAGTGAAGCCCCGCCCCCATATTCTGATTGGCCCACAGGCCAGTCAGTCAAATACAATGGATGACCACTGATATGTAACAACATCGATGGCAAATTGCAACAATGGCCATCATTAATACTCATTCAAAACAATCCATTCCGATTTGTTTATGTACTGTCAGCCAACAGTTTTCTATTTTACTACTTTTGATGGGACCATCATGCAATAGTCTTCAACCAGGAAGCCAATTGGTCAAGAATATTCTTGTTATCAACCATCTTTGGCTGGTTTTGTAGGTTTTCAATCAGACTAGGGTGAGGAAGGACCTAAGTAAGTTATGGAGAGCAAATAAATTCCTTATGCAAATTAGTTTGGAAATTAGACCATCTGATTGGTTGATGCAATTCTCATTAGGGATGGCCATCGGCCATCGATGTTTATAAACCATCGATGGGTTATGGTCGATGTTCAATAGTTTTTACATCAATGTTTAGTTAAAACGACTAGTTTTGTTTTGCTATTTCCTGGTACACAGAGCAAAGCTCCACCCACGACACCAGTGAAGCCCCACCCCCATATTCTGATTGGCCCACAGGCCAGTCAGTCAAATGCAATGGATGACCACTGATATGTAACAACATCGATGGCAAAGGCAACAATGGCCATCATTAATACTCATTCAAAACAATCCATTCCGATTGGTTTATGTACTGTCAGTCAACAGTTTTCTATTTTACTACTTTTGATGGGACCATCATGCAATAGTCTTCAACCAGGAAGCCAATTGGTCACGAATGTTCTTGTTATCAACCATCTTTGGCTGGTTTTGTAGGTTTTCAATCAGACTAGGGTGAGGAAGGACCTAAGTTATGGAGAGCAAATAAATTCCTTATGCAAATTAGTTTGGAAATTAGACCATCTGATTGGTTGATGCAATTCTCATTAGGGATGGCCATCGGCCATCGATGGTTATAAACCATCGATGGGTTATGGTCGATGTTCAATAGTTTTTAAATCAATGTTTAGTTAAAACGACTAGTTTTGTTTTGCTATTTCCTGGTACACAGAGCAAAGTTCCACCCACGACACCAGTGTAGCCCCGCCCCCATATTCTGATTGGCCCACAGGCCAGTCTGTCAAATACAATGGATGACCACTGATATGTAACAACATCGATGGCAAAGGCAACAATGGCCATCATTAATACTCATTCAAAACAATCCATTCCGATTTGTTTATGTACTGTCAGCCAACAGTTTTCTATTTTACTACTTTTGATGGGTCCATCATGCAATAGTCTTCAACCAGGAAGCCAATTGGTCAAGAATGTTCTTGTTATCAACCATCTTTGGCTGGTTTTGTAGGTTTTCAATCAGACTAGGGTGAGGAAGGACCTAAGTAAGTTATGGAGAGCAAATAAATTCCTTATGCAAATTAGTTTGGAAATTAGACCATCTGATTGGTTGATGCAATTCTCATTAGGGATGGCCATCGGCCATCGGCCATCGGCCATCGATGTTTATAAACCATCGATGGGTTATGGTCGATGTTCAATAGTTTTTACATCAATGTTTAGTTAAAACGACTAGTTTTGTTTTGCTATATCCTGGTACACAGAGCAAAGTTCCTCCCACGACACCAGTGAAGCCCTGCCCCCATATTCTGATTGGCCCACAGGCCAGTCAGTCAAATACAATGGATGACCACTGATATGTAACAACATCGATGGCAAAGGCAACAATGGCCATCATTAATACTCATTCAAAACAATCCATTCCGATTTGTTTATGTACTGTCAGCCAACAGTTTTCTTTTTTACTACTTTTGATGGGACCATCATGCAATAGTCTTCAACCAGGAAGCCAATTGGTCAAGAATGTTATTGTTATCAACCATCTTTGGCTGGTTTTGTAGGTTTTTCAATCAGACTAGGGTGAGGAAGGACCTAAGTAAGTTATGGAGAGCAAATAAATTCCTTATGCAAATTAGTTTGGAAATTAGACCATCTGATTGGTTGATGCAATTCTCATTAGGGATGGCCATCGGCCATCGATGTTTATAAGCCATCGATGGGTTATGGTCGATGTTCAATAGTTTTTACATCAATGTTTAGTTAAAACGACTAGTTTTGTTTTGCTATTTCCTGGTACACAGAGCAAAGTTCCTCCCACGACACCAGTGAAGCCCTGCCCCCATATTCTGATTGGCCCACAGGCCAGTCAGTCAAATACAATGGATGACCACTGATATGTAACAACATCGATGGCAAAGGCAACAATGGCCATCATTAATACTCATTCAAAACAATCCATTCCGATTTGTTTATGTACTGTCAGCCAACAGTTTTCTATTTTACTACTTTTGATGGGACCATCATGCAATAGTCTTCAACCAGGAAGCCAATTGGTCAAGAATGTTCTTGTTATCAACCATCTATGGCTGGTTTTGTAGGTTTTCAATCAGACTAGGGTGAGGAAGGACCTAAGTAAGTTATGGAGAGCAAATAAATTCCTTATGCAAATTAGTTTGGAAATTAGACCATCTGATTGGTTGATGCAATTCTCATTAGGGATGGCCATCGGCCATCGGCCATCGGCCATCGATGTTTATAAACCATCGATGGGTTATGGTCGATGTTCAATAGTTTTTACATCAATGTTTAGTTAAAACGACTAGTTTTGTTTTGCTATTTCCTGGTACACAGAGCAAAGCTCCACCCACGACACCAGTGAAGCCCCGCCCCCATATTCTGATTGGCCCACAGGCCAGTCAGTCAAATACAATGGATGACCACTGATATGTAACAACATCGATGGCAAAGGCAACAATGGCCATCATTAATACTCATTCAAAACAATCCATTCCGATTTGTTTATGTACTGTCAGCCAACAGTTTTCTATTTTACTACTTTTGATGGGACCATCATGCAATAGTCTTCAACCAGGAAGCCAATTGGTCAAGAATGTTCTTGTTATCAACCATCTTTGGCTGGTTTTGTAGGTTTTCAATCAGACTAGGGTGAGGAAGGACCTAAGTAAGTTATGGAGAGCAAAAAAATTCCTTATGCAAATTAGTTTGGAAATTAGACCATCTGATTGGTTGATGCAATTCTCATTAGGGATGGCCATCGGCCATCGATGTTTATAAACCATCGATGGGTTATGGTCGATGTTCAATAGTTTTTACATCAATGTTTAGTTAAAACGACTAGTTTTGTTTTGCTATTTCCTGGTACACAGAGCAAAGCTCCACCCACGACACCAGTGAAGCCCCGCTCCCATATTCTGATTGGCCCACAGGCCAGTCAGTCAAATACAATGGATGACCACTGATATGTAACAACATCGATGGCAAAGGCAACAATGGCAATCATTAATACTCATTCAAAACAATCCATTTCGATTTGATTATGTACTGTCAGCCAACAGTTTTCTATTTTACTACTTTTGATGGGACCATCATGCAATAGTCTTCAACCAGGAAGCCAATTGGTCAAGAATGTTCTTTTTATCAACCATCTTTGGCTGGTTTTATAGGTTTTCAATCAGACTAGGGTGAGGAAGGACCTAAGTAAGTTATGGAGAGCAAATAAATTCCTTATGCAAATTAGTTTGGAAATTAGACCATCTGATTGGTTGATGCAATTCTCATTAGGGATGGCCATCGGCCATCGATGTTTATAAACCATCGATGGGTTATGGTCGATGTTCAATAGTTTTTACATCAATGTTTAGTTAAAACGACTAGTTTTGTTTTGCTATTTCCTGGTACACAGAGCAAAGCTCCACCCACGACACCAGTGAAGCCCCGCCCCCATATTCTGATTGGCCCACAGGCCAGTCAGTCAAATGCAATGGATGACCACTGATATGTAACAACATCGATGGCAAAGGCAACAATGGCCATCATTAATACTCATTCAAAACAATCCATTCCGATTGGTTTATATACTGTCAGTCAACAGTTTTCTATTTTACTACTTTTGATGGGACCATCATGCAATAGTCTTCAACCAGGATGCCAATTGGTCACGAATGTTCTTGTTATCAACCATCTTTGGCTGGTTTTGTAGGTTTTCAATCAGGCTAGGGTGAGGAAGGACCTAAGTAAGTTATGGAGAGCAAATAAATTCCTTATGTAAATTAGTTTGGAAATTAGACCATCTGATTGGTTGATGCAATTCTCATTAGGGATGGCCATCGGCCATCGATGTTTATAAACCATCGATGGGTTATGGTCGATGTTCAATAGTTTTTACATCAATGTTTAGTTAAAACGACTAGTTTTGTTTTGCTATTTCCTGGTACACAGAGCAAAGCTCCACCCACGACACCAGTGAAGCCCCGCCCCCATATTCTGATTGGCCCACAGGCCAGTCAGTCAAATACAATGGATGACCACTGATATGTAACAACATCGATGGCAAAGGCAACAATGGCCATCATTAATACTCATTCAAAACAATCCATTCCGATTTGTTTATGTACTGTCAGCCAACAGTTTTCTATTTTACTACTTTTGATGGGACCATCATGCAATAGTCTTCAACCAGGAAGCCAATTGGTCAAGAATGTTCTTGTTATCAACCATCTTTGGCTGGTTTTGTAGGTTTTCAATCAGACTAGGGTGAGGAAGGACCTAAGTAAGTTATGGAGAGCAAAAAAATTCCTTATGCAAATTAGTTTGGAAATTAGACCATCTGATTGGTTGATGCAATTCTCATTAGGGATGGCCATCGGCCATCGATGTTTATAAACCATCGATGGGTTATGGTCGATGTTCAATAGTTTTTACATCAATGTTTAGTTAAAACGACTAGTTTTGTTTTGCTATTTCCTGGTACACAGAGCAAAGCTCCACCCACGACACCAGTGAAGCCCCGCTCCCATATTCTGATTGGCCCACAGGCCAGTCAGTCAAATACAATGGATGACCACTGATATGTAACAACATCGATGGCAAAGGCAACAATGGCAATCATTAATACTCATTCAAAACAATCCATTTCGATTTGATTATGTACTGTCAGCCAACAGTTTTCTATTTTACTACTTTTGATGGGACCATCATGCAATAGTCTTCAACCAGGAAGCCAATTGGTCAAGAATGTTCTTTTTATCAACCATCTTTGGCTGGTTTTATAGGTTTTCAATCAGACTAGGGTGAGGAAGGACCTAAGTAAGTTATGGAGAGCAAATAAATTCCTTATGCAAATTAGTTTGGAAATTAGACCATCTGATTGGTTGATGCAATTCTCATTAGGGATGGCCATCGGCCATCGATGTTTATAAACCATCGATGGGTTATGGTCGATGTTCAATAGTTTTTACATCAATGTTTAGTTAAAACGACTAGTTTTGTTTTGCTATTTCCTGGTACACAGAGCAAAGCTCCACCCACGACACCAGTGAAGCCCCGCCCCCATATTCTGATTGGCCCACAGGCCAGTCAGTCAAATGCAATGGATGACCACTGATATGTAACAACATCGATGGCAAAGGCAACAATGGCCATCATTAATACTCATTCAAAACAATCCATTCCGATTGGTTTATATACTGTCAGTCAACAGTTTTCTATTTTACTACTTTTGATGGGACCATCATGCAATAGTCTTCAACCAGGATGCCAATTGGTCACGAATGTTCTTGTTATCAACCATCTTTGGCTGGTTTTGTAGGTTTTCAATCAGGCTAGGGTGAGGAAGGACCTAAGTAAGTTATGGAGAGCAAATAAATTCCTTATGTAAATTAGTTTGGAAATTAGACCATCTGATTGGTTGATGCAATTCTCATTAGGGATGGCCATCGGCCATCGATGTTTATAAACCATCGATGGGTTATGGTCGATGTTCAATAGTTTTTACATCAATGTTTAGTTAAAACGACTAGTTTTGTTTCGCTATTTCCTGGTACACAGAGCAAAGTTCCACCCACGACACCAGTGAAGCCCCGCCCCCATATTCTGATTGGCCCACAGGCCAGTCAGTCAAATACAATGGATGACCACTGATATGTAACAACATCGATGGCAAAGGCAACAATGGCCATCATTAATACTCATTCAAAACAATCCATTCCGATTGGTTTGTGTACTGTCAGCCAACAGTTTTCTATTTTACTACTTTTGATGGGACCATCATGCAATAGTCTTCAACCAGGAAGCCAATTGGTCAAGAATGTTCTTGTTATCAACCATCTTTGGCTGGTTTTGTAGGTTTTCAATCAGACTAGGGTGAGGAAGGACCTAAGTAAGTTATGGAGAGCAAATAAATTCATTATGCAAATTAGTTTGGAAATTAGACCATCTGATTGGTTGATGCAATTCTCATTAGGGATGGCCATCGGCCATCGATGTTTATAAACCATCGATGGGTTATGGTCGATGTTCAATAGTTTTTACTTAAATGTTTAGTTAAAACGACTAGTTTTGTTTCGCTATTTCCTGGTACACAGAGCAAAGTTCCACCCACGACACCAGTGAAGCCCCGCCCCCATATTCTGATTGGCCCACAGGCCAGTCAGTCAAATACAATGGATGACCACTGATATGTAACAACATCGATGGCAAATTGCAACAATGGCCATCATTAATACTCATTCAAAACAATCCATTCCGATTTGTTTATGTACTGTCAGCCAACAGTTTTCTATTTTACTACTTTTGATGGGACCATCATGCAATAGTCTTCAACCAGGAAGCCAATTGGTCAAGAATATTCTTGTTATCAACCATCTTTGGCTGGTTTTGTAGGTTTTCAATCAGACTAGGGTGAGGAAGGACCTAAGTAAGTTATGGAGAGCAAATAAATTCCTTATGCAAATTAGTTTGGAAATTAGACCATCTGATTGGTTGATGCAATTCTCATTAGGGATGGCCATCGGCCATCGATGTTTATAAACCATCGATGGGTTATGGTCGATGTTCAATAGTTTTTACATCAATGTTTAGTTAAAACGACTAGTTTTGTTTTGCTATTTCCTGGTACACAGAGCAAAGCTCCACCCACGACACCAGTGAAGCCCCACCCCCATATTCTGATTGGCCCACAGGCCAGTCAGTCAAATGCAATGGATGACCACTGATATGTAACAACATCGATGGCAAAGGCAACAATGGCCATCATTAATACTCATTCAAAACAATCCATTCCGATTGGTTTATGTACGGTCAGTCAACAGTTTTCTATTTTACTACTTTTGATGGGACCATCATGCAATAGTCTTCAACTAGGAAGCCAATTGGTCAAGAATGTTCTTGTTATCAACCATCTTTGGCTGGTTTTGTAGGTTTTCAATCAGACTAGGGTGAGGAAGGACCTAAGTAAGTTATGGAGAGCAAATAAATTCCTTATGCAAATTAGTTTGGAAATTAGACCATCTGATTGGTTGATGCAATTCTCATTAGGGATGGCCATCGGCCATCGGTGTTTATAAACCATCGATGGGTTATGGTCGATGTTCAATAGTTTTTACATCAATGTTTAGTTAAAACGACTAGTTTTGTTTTGCTATTTCCTGGTACACAGAGCAAAGCTCCACCCACGACACCAGTGAAGCCCCGCCCCCATATTCTGATTGGCCCACAGGCCAGTCAGTCAAATACAATGGATGACCACTGATATGTAACAACATCGATGGCAAAGGCAACATTGTCAATCAGTAATACTCATTCAAAACAATCCATTCCGATTGGTTTATGTACTGTCAGTCAACAGTTTTCTATTTTACTACTTTTGATGGGACCATCATGCAATAGTCTTCAACCAGGAAGCCAATTGGTCAAGAATGTTCTTGTTATCAACCATCTTTGGCTGGTTTTATAGGTTTTCAATCAGACTAGGGTGAGGAAGGACCTAAGTAAGTTATGGAGAGCAAATAAATTCCTTATGCAAATTAGTTTGGAAATTAGACCATCTGATTGGTTGATGCAATTCTCATTAGGGATGGCCATCGGCCATCGATGTTTATAAACCATCGATGGGTTATGGTCGATGTTCAATAGTTTTTACATCAATGTTTAGTTAAAACGACTAGTTTTGTTTTGCTATTTCCTGGTACACAGAGCAAAGATCCACCCACGACACCAGTGAAGCCCTGCCCCCATATTCTGATTGGCCCACAGGCCAGTCAGTCAAATACAATGGATGACCACTGATATGTAACAACATCGATGGCAAAGGCAACAATGGCCATCATTAATACTCATTCAAAACAATCCATTCCGATTTGTTTATGTACTGTCAGCCAACAGTTTTCTTTTTTACTACTTTTGATGGGACCATCATGCAATAGTCTTCAACCAGGAAGCCAATTGGTCAAGAATGTTATTGTTATCAACCATCTTTGGCTGGTTTTGTAGGTTTTTCAATCAGACTAGGGTGAGGAAGGACCTAAGTAAGTTATGGAGAGCAAATAAATTCCTTATGCAAATTAGTTTGGAAATTAGACCATCTGATTGGTTGATGCAATTCTCATTAGGGATGGCCATCGGCCATCGATGTTTATAAGCCATCGATGGGTTATGGTCGATGTTCAATAGTTTTTACATCAATGTTTAGTTAAAACGACTAGTTTTGTTTTGCTATTTCCTGGTACACAGAGCAAAGTTCCTCCCACGACACCAGTGAAGCCCTGCCCCCATATTCTGATTGGCCCACAGGCCAGTCAGTCAAATACAATGGATGACCACTGATATGTAACAACATCGATGGCAAAGGCAACAATGGCCATCATTAATACTCATTCAAAACAATCCATTCCGATTTGTTTATGTACTGTCAGCCAACAGTTTTCTATTTTACTACTTTTGATGGGACCATCATGCAATAGTCTTCAACCAGGAAGCCAATTGGTCAAGAATGTTCTTGTTATCAACCATCTATGGCTGGTTTTGTAGGTTTTCAATCAGACTAGGGTGAGGAAGGACCTAAGTAAGTTATGGAGAGCAAATAAATTCCTTATGCAAATTAGTTTGGAAATTAGACCATCTGATTGGTTGATGCAATTCTCATTAGGGATGGCCATCGGCCATCGATGTTTATAAACCATCGATGGGTTATGGTCGATGTTCAATAGTTTTTACATCAATGTTTAGTTAAAACGACTAGTTTTGTTTTGCTATTTCCTGGTACACAGAGCAAAGCTCCACCCACGACACCAGTGAAGCCCCGCCCCCATATTCTGATTGGCCCACAGGCCAGTCAGTCAAATACAATGGATGACCACTGATATGTAACAACATCGATGGCAAAGGCAACAATGGCCATCATTAATACTCATTCAAAACAATCCATTCCGATTTGTTTATGTACTGTCAGCAAACAGTTTTCTATTTTACTACTTTTGATGGGACCATCATGCAATAGTCTTCAACCAGGAAGCCAATTGGTCAAGAATGTTCTTGTTATCAACCATCTTTGGCTGGTTTTGTAGGTTTTCAATCAGACTAGGGTGAGGAAGGACCTAAGTAAGTTATGGAGAGCAAAAAAATTCCTTATGCAAATTAGTTTGGAAATTAGACCATCTGATTGGTTGATGCAATTCTCATTAGGGATGGCCATCGGCCATCGATGTTTATAAACCATCGATGGGTTATGGTCGATGTTCAATAGTTTTTACATCAATGTTTAGTTAAAACGACTAGTTTTGTTTTGCTATTTCCTGGTACACAGAGCAAAGCTCCACCCACGACACCAGTGAAGCCCCGCTCCCATATTCTGATTGGCCCACAGGCCAGTCAGTCAAATACAATGGATGACCACTGATATGTAACAACATCGATGGCAAAGGCAACAATGGCAATCATTAATACTCATTCAAAACAATCCATTTCGATTTGATTATGTACTGTCAGCCAACAGTTTTCTATTTTACTACTTTTGATGGGACCATCATGCAATAGTCTTCAACCAGGAAGCCAATTGGTCAAGAATGTTCTTTTTATCAACCATCTTTGGCTGGTTTTATAGGTTTTCAATCAGACTAGGGTGAGGAAGGACCTAAGTAAGTTATGGAGAGCAAATAAATTCCTTATGCAAATTAGTTTGGAAATTAGACCATCTGATTGGTTGATGCAATTCTCATTAGGGATGGCCATCGGCCATCGATGTTTATAAACCATCGATGGGTTATGGTCGATGTTCAATAGTTTTTACATCAATGTTTAGTTAAAACGACTAGTTTTGTTTTGCTATTTCCTGGTACACAGAGCAAAGCTCCACCCACGACACCAGTGAAGCCCCGCCCCCATATTCTGATTGGCCCACAGGCCAGTCAGTCAAATGCAATGGATGACCACTGATATGTAACAACATCGATGGCAAAGGCAACAATGGCCATCATTAATACTCATTCAAAACAATCCATTCCGATTGGTTTATATACTGTCAGTCAACAGTTTTCTATTTTACTACTTTTGATGGGACCATCATGCAATAGTCTTCAACCAGGATGCCAATTGGTCACGAATGTTCTTGTTATCAACCATCTTTGGCTGGTTTTGTAGGTTTTCAATCAGGCTAGGGTGAGGAAGGACCTAAGTAAGTTATGGAGAGCAAATAAATTCCTTATGTAAATTAGTTTGGAAATTAGACCATCTGATTGGTTGATGCAATTCTCATTAGGGATGGCCATCGGCCATCGATGTTTATAAACCATCGATGGGTTATGGTCGATGTTCAATAGTTTTTACATCAATGTTTAGTTAAAACGACTAGTTTTGTTTCGCTATTTCCTGGTACACAGAGCAAAGTTCCACCCACGACACCAGTGAAGCCCCGCCCCCATATTCTGATTGGCCCACAGGCCAGTCAGTCAAATACAATGGATGACCACTGATATGTAACAACATCGATGGCAAAGGCAACAATGGCCATCATTAATACTCATTCAAAACAATCCATTCCGATTGGTTTGTGTACTGTCAGCCAACAGTTTTCTATTTTACTACTTTTGATGGGACCATCATGCAATAGTCTTCAACCAGGAAGCCAATTGGTCAAGAATGTTCTTGTTATCAACCATCTTTGGCTGGTTTTGTAGGTTTTCAATCAGACTAGGGTGAGGAAGGACCTAAGTAAGTTATGGAGAGCAAATAAATTCATTATGCAAATTAGTTTGGAAATTAGACCATCTGATTGGTTGATGCAATTCTCATTAGGGATGGCCATCGGCCATCGATGTTTATAAACCATCGATGGGTTATGGTCGATGTTCAATAGTTTTTACTTAAATGTTTAGTTAAAACGACTAGTTTTGTTTCGCTATTTCCTGGTACACAGAGCAAAGTTCCACCCACGACACCAGTGAAGCCCCGCCCCCATATTCTGATTGGCCCACAGGCCAGTCAGTCAAATACAATGGATGACCACTGATATGTAACAACATCGATGGCAAATTGCAACAATGGCCATCATTAATACTCATTCAAAACAATCCATTCCGATTTGTTTATGTACTGTCAGCCAACAGTTTTCTATTTTACTACTTTTGATGGGACCATCATGCAATAGTCTTCAACCAGGAAGCCAATTGGTCAAGAATATTCTTGTTATCAACCATCTTTGGCTGGTTTTGTAGGTTTTCAATCAGACTAGGGTGAGGAAGGACCTAAGTAAGTTATGGAGAGCAAATAAATTCCTTATGCAAATTAGTTTGGAAATTAGACCATCTGATTGGTTGATGCAATTCTCATTAGGGATGGCCATCGGCCATCGATGTTTATAAACCATCGATGGGTTATGGTCGATGTTCAATAGTTTTTACATCAATGTTTAGTTAAAACGACTAGTTTTGTTTTGCTATTTCCTGGTACACAGAGCAAAGCTCCACCCACGACACCAGTGAAGCCCCACCCCCATATTCTGATTGGCCCACAGGCCAGTCAGTCAAATGCAATGGATGACCACTGATATGTAACAACATCGATGGCAAAGGCAACAATGGCCATCATTAATACTCATTCAAAACAATCCATTCCGATTGGTTTATGTACTGTCAGTCAACAGTTTTCTATTTTACTACTTTTGATGGGACCATCATGCAATAGTCTTCAACTAGGAAGCCAATTGGTCAAGAATGTTCTTGTTATCAACCATCTTTGGCTGGTTTTGTAGGTTTTCAATCAGACTAGGGTGAGGAAGGACCTAAGTAAGTTATGGAGAGCAAATAAATTCCTTATGCAAATTAGTTTGGAAATTAGACCATCTGATTGGTTGATGCAATTCTCATTAGGGATGGCCATCGGCCATCGGTGTTTATAAACCATCGATGGGTTATGGTCGATGTTCAATAGTTTTTACATCAATGTTTAGTTAAAACGACTAGTTTTGTTTTGCTATTTCCTGGTACACAGAGCAAAGCTCCACCCACGACACCAGTGAAGCCCCGCCCCCATATTCTGATTGGCCCACAGGCCAGTCAGTCAAATACAATGGATGACCACTGATATGTAACAACATCGATGGCAAAGGCAACATTGTCAATCAGTAATACTCATTCAAAACAATCCATTCCGATTGGTTTATGTACTGTCAGTCAACAGTTTTCTATTTTACTACTTTTGATGGGACCATCATGCAATAGTCTTCAACCAGGAAGCCAATTGGTCAAGAATGTTCTTGTTATCAACCATCTTTGGCTGGTTTTATAGGTTTTCAATCAGACTAGGGTGAGGAAGGACCTAAGTAAGTTATGGAGAGCAAATAAATTCCTTATGCAAATTAGTTTGGAAATTAGACCATCTGATTGGTTGATGCAATTCTCATTAGGGATGGCCATCGGCCATCGATGTTTATAAACCATCGATGGGTTATGGTCGATGTTCAATAGTTTTTACATCAATGTTTAGTTAAAACGACTAGTTTTGTTTTGCTATTTCCTGGTACACAGAGCAAAGATCCACCCACGACACCAGTGAAGCCCCGCCCCCATATTCTGATTGGCCCACAGGCCAGTCAGTCAAATGCAATGGATGACCACTGATATGTAACAACATCGATGGCAAAGGCAACAATGGCCATCATTAATACTCATTCAAAACAATCCATTCCGATTGGTTTATATACTGCCAGTCAACAGTTTTCTATTTTACTACTTTTGATGGGACCATCATGCAATAGTCTTCAACCAGGATGCCAATTGGTCACGAATGTTCTTGTTATCAACCATCTTTGGCTGGTTTTGTAGGTTTTCAATCAGACTAGGGTGAGGAAGGACCTAAGTAAGTTATGGAGAGCAAATAAATTCCTTATGTAAATTAGTTTGTAAATTAGACCATCTGATTGGTTGATGCAATTCTCATTAGGGTCGGCCATCGGCCATCGATGTTTATAAACCATCGATGGGTTATGGTCGATGTTCAATAGTTTTTACTTAAATGTTTAGTTAAAACGACTAGTTTTGTTTCGCTATTTCCTGGTACACAGAGCAAAGTTCCACCCACGACACCAGTGAAGCCCCGCCCCCATATTCTGATTGGCCCACAGGCCAGTCAGTCAAATACAATGGATGACCACTGATATGTAACAACATCGATGGCAAAGGCAACAATGGCCATCATTAATACTTATTCAAAACAATCCATTCCGATTGGTTTGTGTACTGTCAGCCAACAGTTTTCTATTTTACTACTTTTGATGGGACCATCATGCAATAGTCTTTAACCAGGAAGCCAATTGGTCAAGAATGTTCTTGTTATCAACCATCTTTGGCTGGTTTTGTAGGTTTTCAATCAGACTAGGGTGAGGAAGGACCTAAGTAAGTTATGGAGAGCAAATAAATTCATTATGCAAATTAGTTTGGAAATTAGACCATCTGATTGGTTGATGCAATTCTCATTAGGGATGGCCATCGGCCATCGATGTTTATAAACCATCGATGGGTTATGGTCGATGTTCAATAGTTTTTACTTAAATGTTTAGTTAAAACGACTAGTTTTGTTTCGCTATTTCCTGGTACACAGAGCAAAGTTCCACCCACGACACCAGTGAAGCCCCGCCCCCATATTCTGATTGGCCCACAGGCCAGTCAGTCAAATACAATGGATGACCACTGATATGTAACAACATCGATGGCAAATTGCAACAATGGCCATCATTAATACTCATTCAAAACAATCCATTCCGATTTGTTTATGTACTGTCAGCCAACAGTTTTCTATTTTACTACTTTTGATGGGACCATCATGCAATAGTCTTCAACCAGGAAGCCAATTGGTCAAGAATATTCTTGTTATCAACCATCTTTGGCTGGTTTTGTAGGTTTTCAATCAGACTAGGGTGAGGAAGGACCTAAGTAAGTTATGGAGAGCAAATAAATTCCTTATGCAAATTAGTTTGGAAATTAGACCATCTGATTGGTTGATGCAATTCTCATTAGGGATGGCCATCGGCCATCGATGTTTATAAACCATCGATGGGTTATGGTCGATGTTCAATAGTTTTTACATCAATGTTTAGTTAAAACGACTAGTTTTGTTTTGCTATTTCCTGGTACACAGAGCAAAGCTCCACCCACGACACCAGTGAAGCCCCACCCCCATATTCTGATTGGCCCACAGGCCAGTCAGTCAAATGCAATGGATGACCACTGATATGTAACAACATCAATGGCAAAGGCAACAATGGCCATCATTAATACTCATTCAAAACAATCCATTCCGATTGGTTTATGTACTGTCAGTCAACAGTTTTCTATTTTACTACTTTTGATGGGAACATCATGCAATAGTCTTCAACTAGGAAGCCAATTGGTCAAGAATGTTCTTGTTATCAACCATCTTTGGCTGGTTTTGTAGGTTTTCAATCAGACTAGGGTGAGGAAGGACCTAAGTAAGTTATGGAGAGCAAATAAATTCCTTATGCAAATTAGTTTGGAAATTAGACCATCTGATTGGTTGATGCAATTCTCATTAGGGATGGCCATCGGCCATCGGTGTTTATAAACCATCGATGGGTTATGGTCGATGTTCAATAGTTTTTACATCAATGTTTAGTTAAAACGACTAGTTTTGTTTTGCTATTTCCTGGTACACAGAGCAAAGCTCCACCCACGACACCAGTGAAGCCCCGCCCCCATATTCTGATTGGCCCACAGGCCAGTCAGTCAAATACAATGGATGACCACTGATATGTAACAACATCGATGGCAAAGGCAACATTGTCAATCAGTAATACTCATTCAAAACAATCCATTCCGATTGGTTTATGTACTGTCAGTCAACAGTTTTCTATTTTACTACTTTTGATGGGACCATCATGCAATAGTCTTCAACCAGGAAGCCAATTGGTCAAGAATGTTCTTGTTATCAACCATCTTTGGCTGGTTTTATAGGTTTTCAATCAGACTAGGGTGAGGAAGGACCTAAGTAAGTTATGGAGAGCAAATAAATTCCTTATGCAAATTAGTTTGGAAATTAGACCATCTGATTGGTTGATGCAATTCTCATTAGGGATGGCCATCGGCCATCGATGTTTATAAACCATCGATGGGTTATGGTCGATGTTCAATAGTTTTTACATCAATGTTTAGTTAAAACGACTAGTTTTGTTTTGCTATTTCCTGGTACACAGAGCAAAGTTCCACCCACGACACCAGTGAAGCCCCGCCCCCTTATTCTGATTGGCCCACAGTCCAGTCAGTCAAATACAATGGATGACCACTGATATGTAACAACATCGATGGCAAAGGCAACAATGGCCATCATTAATACTCATTCAAAACAATCCATTCCTATTGGTTTATGTACTGTCAGCCAACCGTTTTCTATTTTACTACTTTTGATGGGACCATCATGCAATAGTCTTCAACCAGGAAGCCAATTGGTCAAGAATGTTCTTGTTATCAACCATCTTTGGCTGGTTTTGTAGGTTTTCAATCAGACTAGGGTGAGGAAGGACCTAAGTAAGTTATGGAGAGCAAATAAATTAATTATGCAAATTAGTTTGGAAATTAGACCATCTGATTGGTTGATGCAATTCTCATTAGGGATGGCCATCGGCCATCGATGTTTATAAACCATCGATGGGTTATGGTCGATGTTCAATAGTTTTTACTTAAATGTTTAGTTAAAACGACTAGTTTTGTTTCGCTATTTCCTGGTACACAGAGCAAAGTTCCACCCACGACACCAGTGAAGCCCCGCCCCCATATTCTGATTGGCCCACAGGCCAGTCAGTCAAATACAATGGATGACCACTGATATGTAACAACATCGATGGCAAATTGCAACAATGGCCATCATTAATACTCATTCAAAACAATCCATTCCGATTTGTTTATGTACTGTCAGCCAACAGTTTTCTATTTTACTACTTTTGATGGGACCATCATGCAATAGTCTTCAACCAGGAAGCCAATTGGTCAAGAATATTCTTGTTATCAACCATCTTTGGCTGGTTTTGTAGGTTTTCAATCAGACTAGGGTGAGGAAGGACCTAAGTAAGTTATGGAGAGCAAATAAATTCCTTATGCAAATTAGTTTGGAAATTAGACCATCTGATTGGTTGATGCAATTCTCATTAGGGATGGCCATCGGCCATCGATGTTTATAAACCATCGATGGGTTATGGTCGATGTTCAATAGTTTTTACATCAATGTTTAGTTAAAACGACTAGTTTTGTTTTGCTATTTCCTGGTACACAGAGCAAAGCTCCACCCACGACACCAGTGAAGCCCCGCCCCCATATTCTGATTGGCCCACAGGCCAGTCAGTCAAATGCAATGGATGACCACTGATATGTAACAACATCGATGGCAAAGGCAACAATGGCCATCATTAATACTCATTCAAAACAATCCATTCCGATTGGTTTATATACTGCCAGTCAACAGTTTTCTATTTTACTACTTTTGATGGGACCATCATGCAATAGTCTTCAACCAGGATGCCAATTGGTCACGAATGTTCTTGTTATCAACCATCTTTGGCTGGTTTTGTAGGTTTTCAATCAGACTAGGGTGAGGAAGGACCTAAGTAAGTTATGGAGAGCAAATAAATTCCTTATGTAAATTAGTTTGTAAATTAGACCATCTGATTGGTTGATGCAATTCTCATTAGGGATGGCCATCGGCCATCGATGTTTATAAACCATCGATGGGTTATGGTCGATGTTCAATAGTTTTTACATCAATGTTTAGTTAAAACGACTAGTTTTGTTTTGCTATTTCCTGGTACACAGAGCAAAGCTCCACCCACGACACCAGTGAAGCCCCGCCCCCATATTCTGATTGGCCCACAGGCCAGTCAGTCAAATACAATGGATGACCACTGAAATGTAACAACATCGATGGCAAAGGCAACATTGGCCATCAGTAATACTCATTCAAAACAATCCATTCCGATTGGTTTATGTACTGTCAGTCAACAGTTTTCTATTTCACTACTTTTGATGGGACCATCATGCAATAGTCTTCAACCAGGAAGCCAATTGGTCAAGAATGTACTTGTTATCAACCATCTTTGGCTGGTTTTATAGGTTTTCAATCAGACTAGGGTGAGGAAGGAACTAAGTAAGTTGTGGAGAGCAAATAAATTCCTTATGTAAATTAGTTTGGAAATTAGACCATCTGATTGGTTGATGCAATTCTCATTAGGGATGGCCATCGGCCATCGATGTTTATAAACCATCGATGGGTTATGGTCGATGTTCAATAGTTTTTACATCAATGTTTAGTTAAAACGACTAGTTTTGTTTCGCTATTTCCTGGTACACAGAGCAAAGTTCCACCCACGACACCAGTGAAGCCCCGCCCCCATATTCTGATTGGCCCACAGGCCAGTCAGTCAAATACAATGGATGACCACTGATATGTAACAACATCGATGGCAAAGGCAACAATGGCCATCATTAATACTCATTCAAAACAATCCATTCCGTTTGGTTTATGTACTGTCAGCCAACAGTTTTCTATTTTACTACTTTTGATGGGACCATCATGCAATAGTCTTCAACCAGGAAGCCAATTGGTCAAGAATGTTGTTCTTATCAACCATCTTTGGCTGGTTTTGTAGGTTTTCAATTAGACTAGGGTTAGGAAGGACCTAAGTAAGTTATGGAGAGCAAATAAATTCCTTATGCAAATTAGACCATCTGATTGGTTGATGCAATTCTCATTAGGGATGACCCTCAATATTTATAAAACATCTATGAGTTATGGTCGATGTTCAATAGTTTTGAAATTGATCGGGGAGAACCAGATGGTTTCACACCATCAATGTCAAGCTCAAATGACTAGTTTTGTTTTGCTATTTCCTGGGACAAGGAGCATAGCTCCACCCACAACACCAGTGACGCCCCGCCCCTGTATTCTGATTGGCCCACAGGCCAGTCAGTCAAATACAATGGATGACCACTGATATGTTACAACATCGATGGCAAAGGCAACTATGGGCATTACTAATTCTCATTGAAAATAATTGATTCTGATTGGTTTATGTACTGTCAGTCAACAGTTTTCTATTTTACTACTTTAGGTGGGTCCATCATGCAATAGTCTTCAACCAGCAAGCCAATTGTTCAAAATTGTTCTGGTCATCCACCATCTTTAGCTAGTTTTGTAGGTTTTCAATTAGACTAGGGTGAGGAAAGACCTAAGTAAGTTATGGAAAACAAATAAAGCCCTTATGCAAATTAGTTTAGAAATTAGACCATCTGATTGGTTGATGCAATTCTCATTAGGGATGGCCATCGGCTATCGAAGTTTATAAACCATCGATGGGTTATGGTCGATGTTCAATAGTTTTGACATCGATGGGGGAGAATCAGATGGTTTCACACCATCAATGTCAAGCTCAAACTACTAGTTTTTTTTTGCTATTTCCTGGGACACGGATCATAGCTCCACCCATGACACCAGTGAAGCCCCGCCCCCATATTCTGATTGGCCCACAGGCCAGTCAGTCAAATACAATGGATGAAAATCGATATGTTACAACATCGATGGCAAAGGCAACTATGGGCATCACTAATTCTCATTGAAAATAATCCATTCCGATTGGTTTATGTACGGTCAGTCAACAGTTTTCTATTTTATTACTTTAGGTGGGACCATCATGCAATAGTCTTCAACCAGCAAGCCAATTGGTCAAGAATGTTCTTGTCATCCACCATCTATGGCTAGTTAAAACCATTATTTTGCTATTTCCTGGTACACGGAGCATAGCTCCACCCATGAAGCCCCGCCCCCATATTCTGATTGGCCCACAGGCCAGTCAGTCAAATACAATGGATGACCACTGATATGTAACAACATCGATGGCAAAGGCAACTATGGGCATCACTAATTCTCATTGAAAATAATCCATTCCGATTGGTTTATGTACGGTCAGTCAACAGTTTTCTATTTTACTACTTTTGATGGGACCAGATGGTTTCACACCATCAATGTCAAGCTCAAATGACTAGCTTTGTTATGGTCGATGTTCAATAGTTTTGACATCGATGGGGGGAGAACCAGATGGTTTCACACCATCAATGTCAAGCTTAAACTACCAGTTTTGTTTTGCTATTTCCTGGGACAAGGAGCATAGCTCCACCCACAACACCAGTGATGCCCCGCCCCTGTATTCTGATTGGCCCACAGGCCAGTCAGTCAAATACAATGGATGACCACTGATATGTAACAACATCGATGGCAAAGGCAACAATGGCCATCATTAATACTCATTCAAAACAATCCATTCCGATTGGTTTATGTACTGTCAGTCAACAGTTTTCTATTTTACTACTTTTGATGGGACCATCATGCAGTAGTCTTCAACCAGCAAGACAATTGGTCAAGAATGTTCTTGTCATCAACCATCTTTGGCTAGTTTTGTAGGTTTTCAATTAGACTAGGATTTAAAAAAAAGTTATGGAGAGCACATAAAGCCTTTAAAGAAATTAGTTTGGAAATTAGACCATCTGATTGGTTGATGCAATTCTCATTAGGGATGACCATCGATGTTTATAAAACATCGATTGATTATGGTCGATGTTCATAGTTTTGACATCAATGGGGGAGAACCAGATGGTTTCCCACCATCAACGTCAAGCTCAAATGAAAAGATTTGTTGTGCTATTTCCTGGGACATGGAGCATAGCTCCACCCCCGACATCCCGCCTCCATATTCTGATTGGCCCACAGGCCAATCCGTTAAATACAATGGATGACCATCGTTATGTAAAAACATCGATGTCCAGTTGCATATTTGCCATTGATGGTAACGGCAACGACGGACATCAGTAATTCTCATAGTACATAAACCTATTGGAATGGATTGTTTTCTGTCAGTCAGTTTTCTATTTTACTACTTTTGCTGGGACCATCATGCAATAGTCTTCAACCAACAAAATAATCAGTCAAGCATGTTCTTGTTATTAACCATCTTCGGCTGGTTTTGTAGGTTTTCAATTAGACTTGGGTGAGGAGGGACCTAAGTAAGTTATGGAGAGCAAATAAAGCCCTTATGCAAATTTGTTTAGAAATTAGTTGATGCGGTTCTCAGTAGGGATGGCCATCGATGTTAATAAAACATTGATGAGTTATGGTCGATGTTCAATAGTTTTTACATCGATGGGGTAGAACCAGATGGTTTCACACCATCAATGTCAAGCTCAAACGAATAGTTTTGTTTTGCTATTTCCTTGAACAAAGACAATAGCTCTACCTAGGACAGCCTTGAAGCCCTGCCCCCGTATTCTGAGACCCGATTTTACATTGGGCCCAATGTTAAATGCCCCCCAGACCCCAATTTTCATTGTATACCCACCCTGATGGGTCAAATGCCCCCCATTGTTAACGCCACCCCACGATGAACACCAACCGTAAGCGTGGTGAGAGCAGCGAGCCCGCGAGGGGCGGCGGTACGCGTCCTCCGACCTTTTCATACCCCCACTATCCATTTCAGCATGGAGTTGATTCTATATAGTGTGGCGAGCGCAGCGAGCCCGAAGCGTGTCGAGCGCCGCCTTACTTCACAGGTATTACGTGACCGCTTGTCACACTTCGGGCTCAGTGGCTCGCTGCGCCACCACACTATATAAAATAAACTCCACGCCGACGTGGATAGTGGGGTATGAAAAGGTCGGCGGACGTGTACGTAAGTAAGTTATGGAGAGCAAATAAAGTCCTTATGCAAATTAATTTAGAAATTAGACCATCTGATTGGTTGATGCAATTCTCATTAGGGATGACCATCGATGTATATTAAACATCAATGGTTTGTGGTCGATGTTCATAGTTTTGACATCGATGCGGGGAGAATCAGATGGTTTCCCACCATCAATGTCAAGCTCAAACGAATATTTTAATTTTTTTATTTCCTGGGACACGGAGCATAGCTGCACCCAGGACACCCTTTAAGCACCTCCCCCGTACTCTGATTGGCCAAAAGGCCAATCAGTCAAATTCAATGGATGACCATCGATATGTCAAAACATTGATGTCCAGTTGCACATTTGCCATTGATGGCAAAGGCGACAATGGCCATCACTAATACTCATTCAAAACAATCCATTCTGATTGGTTTATGTACTGTCAGTCAACAATTTTCTATTTACTACTTTTGCTGGGACATCATGCAATAGTATTCAACCAGCAAGACAATTGATCAAGAATGTTCTCATTATTAACCATGTTTGGCTGGTTTTGTTGGTTTTCAATTAGACTAGGGTAAGGAAGGATCTAAATAAGTTATAGAGAGCATATAAAGCCATTATATGCCAGTTATTTTCTCAGGTGTATGATGGTTTATGTGCCACAATTGTGGCACATAAACCACCATACACCTGAGAAAATTACTCAGATAATTAAATGTGTATAAAGTATATTCAATGATACCAGAGCGGTATGAGCAATATTTAAGGTGTCATCAGAGTTGTATATCCTATCAGTTTAATTGGAGACATAAAATATGTGCCATTACCTGTGTCAATAACACCCACTGAATGTTATATAGATCATACCTCCACATATATCTGGGTACCCACGAGTGCTTATAAGGGTCATACAAGGATTGCATTGTGTATCTGCCAGATATCTAGCCAAACCAATATAGGCAACAACATATTGATACCCAAGACAGATTATCTACTTTGTAAAATTAGATCTTATGCAACACATCCTGGGAACTACACCCAAAATCTGGAACCAGCACCACATTTACCAGCCCCTTCTACCTACATTTTAAGTCTATTTAGCACCTACTCTTTCAAATTTCTTCTGCACTTGTCATGTATTTGGATGTTGTATGTTTGATATTTTAACCTCTTTCTGATTTCGCAACTGCAGTAGGGAATTCCTGAATCCCATTGCTAATAAAGATTAATAGGTTTCCCTACTTTTGAAATATTAAATTGGAGGAAACTCCACAGATAATTGTATAAAAATTGTATCTTTCTTGGTGTGCATCCGCCACAACTACTCTTTTCTTTTTCTTCTTTGACCATAATTTGAATTGGTCCTGGACGACCAACCCGAGGCACCCCTGCAAGTGTCCCGAGGCACCCCAGGGAGCCTAGGCGCACAGTTTGGGAACCACTGCATTGAGCAATCTTAACTTAAATCCTTTGAAACATAAATTAACCAGCAAGCACCTCCCACTTCCAATTACATAATCAATAACTTTTATATCCTTAATTTTTATCAGTACCCCAATCCCATCATTCCGGTTCTCTCTAGACCCAGACCATATACAATTTTTAAACCCGCCCTCCTACCACCCCAAAGACCCTTCAAAACAACCTTCCTGCAAACAAAATATATCCCCCTTATTACTATGCAAATCATCTAATATAGCTGCCCTTCTTGCAGCATTTTTCACTGATCTGACATTGGGGCAGATGTATTAAACCTTAACAAGCGATAAATGCAACGGTGATAAAGAGAAATAAATGTCCAGCCAATCACCTGCTAACTGCCATTTTACAGGCTGGGTCTGAAAAAAGTCAGTAAGGACCTGATTGGCTGGACAGTTATCTCTCATCACCCTTGCATTTATCTCTTTGGCTTAATACATCTGCCCCCTTCAGTGAAACTATAGTATGTCAAAAGAAAACATTGCATCACATACTTGCCTACTTTTGAAAACTAGTTTCAGGGAGATTCCAGGTGCTAGTAAAATGCGCTGTGCCGCCTCAAACTGCGACCTGTCGCGCCGAAGGCGTGGTCGGCCTAAGAATGGGCGGAGCTACACACCAGGTGGGTGTGGCCTTAGGGAGAGGGCATGGACAAGCACCGCGACCCCCATTTTCATCATTCCTAGCAGCTAGTAAGCTCAATGCCTGCACTCCCTCCGTCCCTGCGCTGAAGAGATGCCATGTGCACGCTTACGGCATCACTTCAGCGATCACCAGCTGCTCTGCAGAGCAAAGCAGCGGTGAACTTCGGCTCCCCATAATTACCCACGTGGCAAGGACAGCGGGTCAGTCTCCAAATAGCGGGACTGTCCTGCTGTAATTAGGACAATTCTGAGGTATGCTATAGTACTAAAACCAGCAAAAAAAAAAAAAAGAAGAATAGAAGTATTGTACCTCATCCACACACAGCACCTGGTGCATTACATTTTACGGTGAGCCAGAGCCGGCCTTAGGCATAGGCAAACTAGGCAATTGCCTAGGGCAGTGGTAGCCAACCCTAGCCCTCGAGAGCTACCAACAGTGCACATTTTCCAGACAACCTAGCTGCTGCACAGCTGCAATCATTAATCACTGACACACTTTAAAAGATCCACAGATGGAGCTAATTAGCTCACTTGTGATTCTGTGAGGAGAGCTGCAAAACATGCACTGTTGGTAGCTCTCGAGGACTAGGGTTGGCTACCCCAGGCCTAGGGCTTTTGGAATACCTATGAGCATCAGCAGCTTCTGCTGATTAAAATGATATGCAGCATGCCTATATTCTTTGTGTGAGTGAGGCTATATCTGCATATGAAATAGTGTATTCATGGAAATCACTGTAACATAGCATTCTGTATTTAGGTATAGCCACAGTCGCACACAGAATATAGGCATGCTGCATATCATTTTAATCATCGGAAGCTCCTTGTGTGTCCTGGTCACATAATGCAAATAAGAGGAATTTTTAGCAAAAAAGGCACCCAACGTTAGCAGAACTGGCCAGGAGCTGCATGGCCTATTGAGGCAAGATGTATGAGGAAACATCTGTATCCAAGCAGAGGCAGAGTTCACAGTGTTAGCGGCTGTGCAAGTGCTGTCTGCGGGTGGGTTGGTTGTGCAATAGTGTTCGGCATATGTGTAAGGGGCATTATGTGTGTCATGTATAAATGCATTAATAATGTGCGACATGTGTAACAGGCATTATGTGTGTCGTGTATAAGGGCATTAATAACGTGCAACATATGTGTAAGGGGCATTATGTGTGTCATGTATAAATGCATTAATAATGTGCGACATATGTGTAACATGCATTATGTGTGTCATGTGTATAAAGGCATTAATAATGTGCAACATATATGTAATGGACATTATGTGTGTCATTATGTGTATGAAGGGCATTAATAAAGGTTGGCATAATGTGTAAGGGGCATTATGGTTATAAGGACATTAATAATGTGTGTCATGTGTAAGGGGCATTACTGTGTGGTATTATCAGGGGTGCCGAGAGAAAGGGGTAGGGGATACAAATTACATAGGCCAAAGTCTGATGGAAGGGCCCAGTGGGGGCCCCGGGCCCCCTCCCCTTAAGTGACAGCAGCAGCTCTTCTCCTCTGCCCAGCACACACTGCTTTGTGCTTGGTTGCAGTGTGGCCATGGAGGTGCTTAAAATACAATATTTTCTCAGGTTTTTTTTCTAAGGGTATAATGTGAATAATGTGAGGAGTAATGTATATAAGGTAAAGTGGTACTACTGTGTGATGTAACGCATGATATGTGAATAAAGTTGCACTACTGTGTGGCATAATTTGAATTGGGGGTACTATTGTGTGGCCATGCCCCTTCCCAGCAAGAACACACCCCTGTTTGGGCTGCGCACCGAATGTGTGCACGGTTTCTATTTAAAATATTGCGGGTAGGGGCACCAAAATGAGGACTGCTATGATGAGGGTTGATGGTGCTGGGAAAGGGGAGCAGGGTCAGAGGCGTAACTAGTGGCGGTGCTAGGCGGCACCAGCCAAAATCTTGCCTAGGGCGTCATTTAAGCTAGGGCCGGCTCTGCGGTGAGCACACACATGGCAATATAATGAACAGTTTAGCTCATTTTGGTTCTTCTGAATGATATCATTCATAATATTGCCCTGTCTGTACGCGAAAAACGCAAGCGCTCATGATCGTAAACTTAACGATATTGCTCATGAAGCAAATAGTCAAGTCTGTTTGGGTAACAGCATACCCCTTCCAAGTACTACACCCAGCTACATTACACCCACCCCATATTAGACTACGTACACAAAGCACCATATTACATTATACACAGCCCCCCATATATAACACACAGCCCCATATTACATTATACACAGCCCCATATATGACATTATACACAGTCCCCCCATATGACATTATACACAGCCCCATATGACATTATACACAGTCCCCCCCATATAGGGTTACCACCCGTCCGGGATTACTCCGGACAGTCCGGTAATTCACAATAGAAAGGGGGTAGGGTGGTAACCTGTGCGCACTATTTTACTCTAGGAATATCTGCAGCCCTCTGTTGCCAAATATAAGAGTAACACCGACTCTTTGATGGATATGGAAAAAAGGAGGTATCGGTCAACAGGCTAGGCGCACGATATTTCCAAAGTGGATATGATAATGATCTGGACCCACAGTTGGGAATTTTTACCAGAACAAAGATTTATTGTACATAAAATTTACAATTAAAAGTGCAAATGCAAAAAACAGGTGATTTAAAGTGCAAGTGCAACAGCAGTACATTTGATGATTTCCAAAGTGACAATGCAATCCTGAAGAAGGAACCTGATTCCGAAACATGTTATGAGGATGCCAACGCTCTGACGGGAGGACTCTGCTGTTATACCTGTGTTTTCCCACCCAAAGCCTGTGCGGTGGTGCTTTCATTCCTGCTACCCGGGACCCACCATCTATAGCACCTAGCCCACCGCACTTCCCTGGAATGGTGAGATAAGACATCAGATTTCCCCGTCGTATCCATTGTTAATGCACTTTGAAATATTTATGCATTGTCACTTTGGAAATCATCAAATGTACTGCTGTTGCACTTGCACTTTAAATCACCTGTTTTTTGCATTTGCACTTTTAATTGTAAATTTTATGTACAATAAATCTTTGTTCTGGTAAAAATTCCCAACTGTGGGTCCAGATCATTATCATATCCACTTTGGAAATATCGTGCGCCTAGCCTGTAGTCCGGTAATTCATACCGGCGTCCGGAGTCCGGAAGGGTGGCTGTCCCGGACTATACATTGTCCGGTAATTGGTCCCCCCGTGGCAGCCCGCCCGGCTGGCACCACCTATACTGATGCGAGAGGCTGCAGTGCGCCGGCTGGCCATCAGTGACAACATCATTTACATACCCGGCCGGGCCGGGTCCCACGTCGTGAGGAAGCCGGCGCCGGGAGGAGGGCAGCGGGGCGGTGATGATGACGTCAGACGGACCGTCCTCCTAATCTCCCCCTATGTCTGTTGTTGCTGTGTGACACTCCGCTGCTTCTGCGCTGGCTTGCTGGAAGGAGGAGGGAGGAGGCGGGACACAGAGCTCCGGCTCCTCCTGCGGGCTGCGACCATGTGACCTAGGATGGGGAATCCTGATGACTACTAAAACGGTAATGGTACTTATCCCTCCTTCTGACCCATGTTATGGGTTCCATGCTTTTATCTTCTTTTATCATGTGAGTGTGCCTAATAAATATTTGTATTTGTGACTGTGAAAACGGTATTTGCACCATATTTGCTTCTATCGAGTCCCATTTAGGGCACAAAGAGGAAGAATATATCTTTGGGAAGTAGACATATATGCTTGATATACAATTTTACTTCAAACCTTTGTGAGTGGAATATTAAAATAAAATAAATCCACCCTTTCTGTATAGTGTTGCACTATGTCTTTTCTTGTTTGAGTTTCAGAGGAAAAGAATTACAAACTTTCTATGTGAATTGTGCCATACTTGTGAGTGGTTGCACGTTTTATGAAATTTCGCCAGTGGGTGTCACCATTTTTTGGGACCCGGACTAGACTCCGGACCGCCGGACAGGACATCAAAATCTGCAGTCCGGAGCTTATAGGGTCCTGTCAGGGGGTGTCCTGTCCGAGAGGGGGGGGGGGGGGGGGTCGCTGTGATGGCTATCATCAGGGACATGGGGAAGGGGAGATTACAGCCTCCCTGTGTGGTCCGGACCGTCCGGTTTTTGCTACATGCCCAGACCATACAGGGAGGCTTTATTCTCCCCCTGGTGACAGGTGTCACAGACAGCCCCCCCGGACAGGACACCCCCCGGACCGGACGCTACAAGCACCAAAATGCAGAGTTTGATGTCTGTTCCAGGGGTTTTGTCCTGGTCCAGTTTTTACCCATACCCCCATTTTTTTGTTTCTATATAGTTGAATTGGAATTTTCGGTGAAGGCTCTCGTGTGTCACCCTGGGCTGAATTTTTATATATAGCGCTGAGGTATCAGTTAAAACTTTTGTTTTAAAATCAATGTGTGTCAAAGGGGTAATATTTATAAAGACACCACAAGTACTTCCAATCCACAAGTGCCAGAATACTCAGGAATCTTATGACTGACCATGCAACAAAAAGTATTCTGTTTTGATAAAGAAAGTATTTGTGCCAAACACACTAGACAGTAAAAGGGCCCTTCTGAGCGATATCCGTTAATATCTTGTCTATATAATATAACAATATAATTAACGTTAAGCGTTCCCACGCATTAACAACCCACGTCTTGCATGTACAGACAATGGAGGTCCTCATTAACAATGTCCATGTTTCAGTATGGCCCCCACTCCCCCTGCTGCTCCCCCTGCCGTCGCTCCCATCACCAACAGCATCGGCAAGAGTGTATTCCAATATCGGCATCAGCAGGAAACTTCTAGATTGTATGGGGCTTTAGAGTGAGGCAGAGAGTGCTTGCATTTTGTAGACCTTGCATCTGTAGGTTGATTTACTTCAAGGATACTCTGGGGAAGCAGATGTCTCTCAATAGAGGGGCATACACACTGTGCGATTTTGGCTTAACTTTCCTTACAATTTTTTGTCAAAATCGTAAGGAAAGGTAGCCAATACCGCACAGTGTTAAAGCACAGACTATATTTACTACAGAGCAAATTGCTAACGAGGACCATGCAGATCTATGTAGGTAGCTGCCGGGATTGCTCCGTGTATATGCTCCCTAAGGGCTCGGGCACTAAGGGCCTTATTCTAGTTCACTCTTAGAGGCAAATTTCTTCTTATCTAGACAAAACCATGTGCACTGCAGGTGGGGCAGATGTAACATGTGCAGAGAGAATAAGGCCCTATGAGTGTATTACCACCAACACCGACATTATTGTGACGTAGAGCTTTTATTCTTGTGCCATCTACAAAAGTTTCTAATTCTGAGCAAATAGCAGATTTTGTTCAAATCAGCTGCTGTACATTCCCTATTAAGGTTGACATTAATAAATCTACGCTTTCGCTGGATATGTCATCCAAACTGTATGAAATGAATTTAATAAGAAACATTATTTATTTATTCTCCAGCATTTGCCTTTCCCTGTTTATTCCAAATCAGAATTTACTTCTTGTTTATTTAGCACTATCTAGAACAGGGCTAGGCAATTGCGGCCCTCCAGATGTTAATGAACTACACATCCCAGCATGGCTTGCATCAGTTTCAGCATGGCCACATAGCAAAGCTAATGCAATGCATCCTGTGATGTGTAGTTCATCAACATCTGGAGGGCCGCAATTGCCCAGCCCTGATCTAGAAGATAGTAGACAGGATCTGATTGGTTGCCCTTAGCAACATCACATGTTGTCATCAAATAACCAGCTGTGAAAATCATAGCAAAAGGCTCTTGTCCAGGCTGCCATGATTGATGATGTCAGAGAGACAGAGTTCATCTGATACCAGAAAAATAAACACAAGGAAACTGAATTTCTGTTGAACAACACCTAAAGCCCTGAACACCTGGGACAAGAGGTGCCACATGCTGAGCAGGCTGCCTGATCACAGATCGCTCAGCACACATCGCTGCACACATGTGATGCAGCCACGGGTGTGGTATATGCAGGGCTGCCAAGAGAAATCCTGGGCCCCGGTACAAAAATTTCCCGGGGCCCCCACGGAGGGCGCTCCACGCACAATCCGCCGGCGCTGGCTCCCCCATGCCACCGTCAGTCTGCGGCGGGAGCTTACTGAGTTTCAGTTATTGCATTGCCTCTCTCTCTCTATATACAGTACACCAGGGCTCGCTAAATTTCTTTAAAATGTAGGATACAGAATGAAAGTGTAGAGCCAGTAATAGGGTCAGTGCACTTAAAAAATGTCACCGTAATGCCTATTACACATGTCAAACACCCATTACAGAATATACCACATGCCATAATGCCCAGTACACATTATGCCACACACTGAAATACCTGTCACTTATTTTACCACACAGCATAATTCCCATTACATGTTATTCCACACGCCGTAATGCCCATTACTCATTATGATACACATTGTAATGCCTATTACATATAATACCACAGGCCATAATTACATATTATGCCACATACAGTATGTTACGCTTAACTACATGCTCATTGCTATGGGTTTCATGCTTGATGCTAGGGGTTATCATGCTCTGCCAGGAGTTATCATGCTTATTGCCATGAGTTTACATGCTCATTGCCATGAGGTTAACATGCTACAGTAGTTGCCATTGAGCTACAGGCTCTGTCAGGAGTTACATGCTCTGCCAGGGGTTAATATGCTCATTGCCATGGGGTTAATATGCTCTGCCAGAGGCAATGAGGAGGTGCCAAGTTCTGTAGCAGCAACTGCCACACTGAGGGGGTCGACAGGGGCAGGAGGACTATATCACTGCAGGTGGGTGGCTCGAGGTTCGGCAGAGAAGAGTTGCACTGACACATCCACGGCTTCCCAATACTGGGGCAGCGGCTTTACCGCATGTGGCAGGCCCCGGCGTCGGAGAGCGGAACGCGATTGTCCACTATGTATGGCCTCCTTAGGCAGGAGCTCAGACACACTGACGCTGCGTCCTATGGGCACCGAAGCAGTTGCCGAGCAAAAGCAGAGTGCAGGACCTCACACAGACCTATGTATATATATATATATATATATATATATATATATATATATATATATATATATATATATATATATATATATATATATATATTATCAAAAAGAAAAGACTGGCACTCCGGGGTCTTCAATAAACGTGCTGTATTGAGAGGCAACAAGCGACCAACGTTTCGGGGGTAGTCCCCCTTTGTCAAGGTGCGTGGTGATAACAGTTATCACCACGCACCTTGACAAAGGGGGACTACCCCCGAAACGTTGGTCGCTTGTTGCCACTCAATACAGCACGTTTATTGAAGACCCCGGAGTGCCAGTCTTTTCTTTTTGATCTTACCTACTCCACATAGACGGGCACCAGGGCAGCTGAACAACAGCGGCGAGTGCCGGGCCGCACCCAAAGTGTGTGTATATATATATATATATATATATATATATATATATATATATATATATATATATATATATATATATATATATATATATATATATATATATATATATATATACACACCTATAGATCTATATCTATAGGTGTGTATATATATCTATAGATATATATATATCTATAGATATCTATAGATATATCTATAGATATATCTATAGATATCTATAGATATATCTATATATATCTATATATATCTATATATATATCTATATATATATATATATATATATATATATATATATATATATATATATATATATATATATATATATATATATATATATATATATATATATATATATATATCTATATATATGCATTGATCATAGAATCTATATGCATAAAGGACAAAAAAGATTCTTACAGTCAGCTTTGAAAAAAAACCCAGCTGGAGCTCGACCTCAGACTCTCATCTTCTCTACTCCCTACATGGCATCCGGTCCCAGGCATTCGCATCCCCCGACAGCCGGCAGGAGCTGGCTGCTGCAGCTTCTGCAGGAAGACACAGCCAGACTCGTGAGATCATCATCTCGCGAGAGTGTCACTCTGCAGAGCTCCGCAGCGGCGGTGGACTGAATGCTGCTGCCGCCGCTGCAGCTCCCGGCGTCGGAAGAAAATGAGTGAGGACCCTGGTTCCAGGTCCTTCAAACACGGCACCCGGCCGCTCCAGCCGCCGCCGCCGCTATACAGCAGCTCATAGACCCGGGCACACACCCGCCGCTTATTTAAGTAAATAAAAAAAAATTAAAAGTGTGTGTGTGTGTCTGGACCCGGGCCCCCCTGACAGGCCCGGGCCCAGGTAAAATGTACCCGCCCCCCTCCCCTCTCGGCGGCCCTGGGTATATGGTTCCGACAGTCGGGATCCCGACTGGCCGGACTCAGACAGCATGGCGAGCTCAACAAAGTCCCTTGCGGGCTTGCTCCGCTCACCGTACTGCGGGCATGGCGGCTCGCTACGCTCACCACCTATTGTATTCTCCCTCTATGCTACCTTCTTTGACTTTGTTGGTCTAAAGGCCCATACACACTGGTTGATTTTCAGCACCAAAACACTCAAAATGGGCATAAAAGCATTGTTTAAAAAATAATAATAATGAAGGTGGGGCTGTGGGCGGGACTGTGAGCAGATCAAGGGGCGGGACTGTGGGCGGGTCAATGTCCGGGAATCTCTCACCACAAAGGTGGTAACCCTACCCCCATATGACATTATACACAGCCTCCTCCTCCCCCCCCCCCCACACACACATACACTCAGTACACACAGGCATTTGACAGCTCCATCTCCCCCAGACTAGTACACATAGCCCCAAAGTAAATCCTACAAGTGCCAGATTACACACAGCCCGTCACTCCCCCAGTACACAGCACTCACTGCTGTGTTGTCCCTTCCTGGGAGGTGCAGGGAGCTGGCAGTGTGGTGGATGCAGCACATGGCAGCCGGTGACAGGAGCAGGCCAGGAAGAGCATTGCATGGAGCTCACTCTGTGTGAGTGGGTGGGCGGAACCAGCATCAGGGAAGCCCTGACTGACGGACTTTCCTGTTCCTTCTGCTGCACGGACTTCCAATACACACAGCATCGGCTTCCCACAACCCTGCGGTGCCGGCTGTCATGTACTGGTGTGCAGGTCCCTCGGAAGTGGTGCGCGCACATGCGCAGTCGGGATTGTACTGAAGGCCCCGCAAAAACCGTGAGGTGGGGGCAGGTTTGCGGGGCAGCGGGAGGCTCCTGCAAAAACCGTGAGCCTCCCGCAGAATGCGGGAGGGTAGGCAAGTCTGTTGCATCATGAAAAGAAAAATTTACATCATATAAATCAGTCCATGCCCATCTTTGCAGCCAGGTCAGCCACTGCGTCATACTCAAGAAAAGGTACCGACGACGCAGGTCACCCCACCTGGTGCCCACACTGCAGTGAATCACCACTCGGCTCCATACATTCACTCAAAGCATCAAATGAGTTATCAGTCTCAAAAGCTTCAGTGCGGGCTTTCTTCTTTACAGCTTCCCCACTGGCACTAGCCTTCCTACCTGGCTTTCTAGTGACAGTCTCAAAACCATCACTCTCAGAATCAGCTCTGGCACCAGTGGAATCAGACCACTGAATTTCATCTGTTTCTGACCTGTCTCCTTCCCCAGATGGACTCATAGGGTCCAAAATGTCCATACTAAGGTTAACATCCACAGGCACAGAATCAGCAACAGTTCTCACAGACTTCCCTTTCACAGGTGGAGAGGCTTTTCTGCCAGACACAGCTGAAGCTGCTGCTGCAGCTGATGATTCCTCTTTCTACCTCACAGAACTTTTAACCCCTTTAGTCACCTTCACTGAAAGGGATTCCCAGGTCTCAAACAGAGATGGCAATAATAAACAATTGCTCCCACATAGGTTTTTCAACAAAGTTAGGGTCAGCACCCCTGTCCACAGCTGCCCCAGTGGGCACATCACTCACAGTACTAAATGCCGCTGCCGCACCAGCGCTTCAGCCAGTGGCTATGCCGGCAGCCACAGTGTCATTGTTTTCCTCTACCCATCTTGCGGCTCTGCCAGCTGCATCAGCATAGCTGCGGGGGACAGAGTCCTCTCTCCTCGCCTCCGCCATAGGACATGCAATCAGAGGCGTAACTAGATATTCGTAGGCCCCATAGCAAAAGTTTGTAAGGGCTAAATGTTTGTAAAACATATTACTTACACAGCAAAGATGGGCCCTTTTCAGCTCTGGGCCCCATAGCAGTTGCACCCCTTGCACCTATGGTAGTTACGCCCTTGCATGCAATACAGGTATGACCTGTCATACCGCAGATATCACAGAGTCTAGGTGTGGGGTAGCCAACCCTAGTCCTCGAGAGCTACCAACAGTGCATGTTTTGCAGGTCTCCTCACAGAATCACAAGTGAGCTAATTAGCTCCATCTGTGTATCTTTTAAAATGTGTCAGTGATCAATGAGTGCAGCTGTGCAGCAGCTAGCTTGTCTGGAAAATGTGAACTGTTGGTAGCTCTCGAGGGCTAGGGTTGGCTACCACTGGTCTAGGCTCTGGGCATTCTCCAGACTCATGCCCACAAGCCTTACAGTTCCTGCAACACTTCTCACTTGTGCAGTCTTTCATAACGTGCCCAAATTGAAAGCACCTCCTGCAATAGGTGGGCTGCCCAGAATAATACATACATGCTCTGTTACCACCCATCGAGATATTCGCAGGGGGTGGGTACAAAATTCCTCCAATACCCCTTGCATGTTTTCTGAACTTAACCCAGTATCTGAGTTTACCATTAAACAAACCAAAAACATTATTTTGCTGTACTTCCCCCTTAACCACTGAACAATAGGTCAGAAGGAAAGCTTTAATTAGCTCCAGGTCCATGAAGGGGTTAAAGACATGTACTGTCACAGGCATCACAACATTGGAAAACAGAGGAATAACCTGGACAAGTTTCAGGATAGGCTCCTCTGCCTAACCTTTAGAGTCTCATACACTTGCAGGCATCTTTCCCAATCAAAAAAGAAATGTCATACCGTACCTGAATTTGGAAATTCCTGCATACAAAAAATTTCCTCCTTCACCTTTGCCAATTTCACCAGTATCTGCATTGCAATAGAATAAAGGGCAATCCGATGTTTCTCCTGCTCCGCCACCACAAAACAAATGGAATTTCAAAGTCCCTCCATTTTTTTTCACAGCACCACACAATTCCAAGAGTCCAGGGATTCCTCCTAGCCAGCCCCTGACCCAGACCTCGGCAATAAACCTTGACTGAGCCAAAAGGCCGATAAGTGATAACCCGAATGGGGACCGAGCAAAGCACAGCACCCAAATGTTGGGGACACATACTAGTGGAGATTGTGCTGATAGACACCACACAACTCTACAATGAGCGGCCCAAAGATAGCTAGCTAGCTGCCTGCCTGCTTGGATGCATGCTTGCTTGATTGTTAGCTAGGTGGCCTAGGCCTACCAAAACTTGCACTCCTGCATACCCCTGGGCCTGCCTATGAGACAAGCGGGCACACTCCAGCCTTTATTTCTTGGTAGCAGAGTTATGCTGTGTACACACGGTGCAATATGATTGCTAGCAATATATTGCCAGCAATCATATTGCTCAGTGTCTCCTTTTCATCAGCGATGAAAAGGAGACACTGCTACGGGGCGGAGGGGGAGTGCAGCAGCAGCAGACGCTGCTGCTGTCACTTTGAAGGGAGGAGGGAGGGAGCAGCGGCACGGGGCTGGGGAGATCAATGCTGATCTCCCCGGCGCTGACCTCCGTGAAGGGAGGAGGGAGGGAGCAGCGGCACAGGGCTGGGGAGATCAATGCTGATCTCCCCGGCGCTGACCTCCATAAAGGGAGGAGGGAGGGAGCAGCGGCACTGGGCTGGGGAGATCAATGCTGATCTCCCTGGCGCTGACCTCCCGGCACAGCGATCGCCGGGGAAAGCCGCTGGTCGCAGGAGCATGCTCCAGCGACCAGCAGGGAGTGCACACGGGAGCGCGCAGCTGGCGATTTGCGCTCCAAATCACTGGCAATATGGTCGCTCAGCAACCATATTCCCAGCGATTTTACCTAATATTGCTCCCGTGTGTACACACCATAAGTCCGAATGTGCATATGCCCCGCCTCTGCTGTTAACACGAGCTCCGCCTCTGCTGTTGGCATGTGTGCACCCATTAGCCTCCTGGCAGACAGCTTTTGTTTTGAGCTCTTTGCTGCTTGCATGCATGCTAGCCTGCCTGTTTGCCTCTTCTGAGGAAACCGGTATTTTGCTACACTGGAGAAATGCATCAAGAGCCTCTATTCTAAAGCATTGACACTGTGGGACATTTATCCCTAACTGCTATTTAAAGCCACTCCAGCTGCCCCCAAGTCTGACCATGACCTTACAACTGCCAGCAGACTCCTCCGTACAACTTTATTGCTCCTGGGGGAGATGCAGAGACCGGGAGTACGGTCTCCTAACACCTGGGTGCCGGAGGTGCTTGAGAGCTGAGCGATACAAGTGCCGGGAGTACACGCTGCAGCTCTGTCTCCCCCGTATGCAGCGATAGCCTGGAAATACAGCTCATATACATCTCTGCCTAAAGACAGCTGCTTACACAGAATTGCAAGCCGACTGCATAAACCACCGGGTGACGTGAGGCACCTCAAGTGCTGATCTACATTCAACGGACCTTGGCTGAGGTACGGTTACCTGCAGATGGCAGGTCCCTCAGCCCCTGTCTAGCCCATTATCACTCCCCCTGGCAGCCGCACTCCAAAAGGCATTTGTAATATAAAAATACCAAAATATTGTGGATACACAAAATTGGAAAATTGCCTGGTGTGTACACGGCAGACTCTGGAGGCAACCTGATTCCAACTGGAAATTCTGTGCTGCTTTGCATAAAAAAAATCAAAAGGGATACCAAGAGATTTGTTGAACTCTGATCATCATTGGTGAGAATTGGTTCCAATAGTGATATTTAGCTTTAAGGCAATTTATTTGAAACATTGTCTCCAAAGTTTTTAACATTAATGTGCCCTACAGATGTCAGTGCTGAATGAATTGTTATATTTAATATAGATCTATCTATATGTTATTAATACATTTGGTACTTATGAGTTATCTGGGCGCCCGATTTTTTGATTGTATGCCTTAAGTTAAGGCATACAATCAGATGCGATGCGATGCGATATCGCATCGCATCGCATCGCATGCGACCATCGGATGCGATGACCCGATTTTTCCATAGGAATCAATGTTAAAATGGACTGAGTCCATTTTAACATGGAATTAAATGGGAAAAGGGGTCCTTTTCATACCCCTACTATCCAAGTGGGCATGGAGTTGGATATAAACCTGTGGCGAGCGTAGCGAGCCACCGAGCCCGAAGCGTGGCGAGCAAAGCGAGCCCCGCGAGGGGACGGTATTCTGTGTCCCCTCGCGGGGCTCGATACGCTCGCCACGCTTCGGGCTCGGTGGCTCGCTACGCTCGCCACAGGTTTATATCCAACTCCATGCCCACTTGGATAGTAGGGGTATGAAAAGGACCCCTTTTCCCATTGAATTCCATGTTAAAATGGACTCAGTCCATTTTAACATTGATTCCTATGGAAAAATCGGGTCATCGCATCGCATCGCATCGCATCCGATGGTCGCATGCGATGCGATGCGATGTGCCCGATCCGACCCGATTTAGAAATCGGGCGCCCAGTTAACTCACAAGTACCATACATTTTTATACTGTGACAACTGTGCTCTCTGTTTTTCAATTATCTGTTTGCCTGCCTACCTGCATCTATCAGCTGCAGTGCAGTCGTAGCTGGTCCGACCATCAGGTTGATTGCAGGCTTGCCTGCTTAGTCAATTAGCAGCAGTAGACAGTCCACTGGGCAAGCATTGTTCTAGCAGGTGCTCTGTGACATCACAAGCTGGCCGTTGTGACATCACAAGCTGGCCGTTGTGACATCACAAGCTGGCCGTTGTGACATCACATACTGTGCTAGCCTAGCAGCCTGGATGAACATCAAAATCTCCTGTTTAAAAGGTGCAGGTTTCCAAATGTTTCCTTTTAAAATTGTGAAGGGGTCTAAAATTTCAAATGGTGTGATTAAGTAGGATTTTACTTTAGTAAGTTAGCAGGTTAGTGAGGAAGTGTTCCCAGTTATTTTGGGAGGTCGCTGCGGCCACTAAGCTATTTAATTTAGGCAGGCTTCAGCTTATTTAGGTTGGCCACACATGCAGAATTTGGCCGTGGAGAGCCCCAAACCATCAAATCAGCTTGATACCTGGAAGTAAAAATAAGGGAGACAAGAAGTAGACACCAAATGATACAGAGAAGGCCAGTTTTCCAAATATTTATACACAACGGTTCAAAATAGAAAATGCATGCATTTGCAAATAAAAGAGGTGCTGCAAAGCGCCAAAGCAATTGAAGAAGGGACACATATGAAAATTGCAACAAAAAGAGAGCGTTACGGATGCAAAAAGGCACATTTAAAGGATAGCAATAGTCTATTTTTGGATGACAGATTAGGAAAGGTGCACCGGTCCTGGAAGTACTGCAATACCAGGTCAATCATGGAGTAGACAGAGCAAGCTCTTTTTCCATCTCCTGGGTCTAAAAATCCACAGATGAGTTTGAAAAAAAGCACGTGAATAGGGGGTCATGCGATCGAATGGACCCTCTCTCAAAGGAGAAGGGCCCCGTTTTTCCACTAACCCGACTCAGCCATAAGGCCGAAGAGGGGAAAAAAGGGATCGGTGGGTCCTCTTCGCCAGAGCTTAGAGAGATCCTCTTTCCTCAACCACCAGAAGGGTCATGACGGTGGGTCCTCCGCACCCGAAGGTTTGGAGAGACCCGCATTAGCCTTCCCTCCGCCTTGCGGCTCGGGGTCGCCCTCGAGGGGACAGAAGCTCTCCCCAAAAGGATGAGAGCTTCGGTATATTGGGGAATGGTAGGCCCATAAGGGTCAATCACACAACCCCAAAAAAGTGACACACTACAGAAAACAAAAAACGTGAAAAGTGATGAACGTAAAGAAGGAAAATAAATAAATAATAAAGAGAACCCCAGCCAGAAGGACGGGGTGGGGGTGTGAAAAATTGTCCTACCGCATCCAAAAGGACGAGGTAAGGATGTACAGCCTAACCTAGAGGGAAGTGCGCAGTGCAAGTGCTTACTTGTGAAAGGTGATTTTTGGGATCACCCGTGCAGGTTAGGAACCCCCAAGTTTCCCTGGGGGCACAGTGCAGCCTCGGACCCCAGGCAGCCGACTGATCAGCGTCTGACCAAGTGTTTCTCTGCTCCCATCGTAGGGCACTTTCCAGCCCCCGGCATGGGAATGGTTACTCCACTGGGCTTTTCGAATGACTCCCCTAGGGGTTGAGGCCCCCTCGGAAGAGCAATCTACTCAGTCTCAGTGTTTCTCTGATCCCAAGGTTAAGGTACTAAGCTGGGGTTTTCGCAGTCTCCCCATCAGAGGCTATGAACCTCTGGAACAGGAGCCATCTACTAAGTCCCAGCCTTTCTCTGCTCCCTGGGAATGGATACTAGACTAAGCCTTTCGCTGTCTCATCCTTTGGGGGCTAGGAACCTCATCAAGAGAGCCAAACTACTAGGCCCAGTGTTTCTCCCCCACTTTTCACCACTCCAAGGCATGAGGGGTCCCAAACCCTCCGTCCATCAGAGCAGCTAATCAGTCCAGCCTTTCTCTATTCTCTGTCAGAGGCCAATCCATACCCACTGATAAGAACAGATTTTTTTATTAAAAAAGCAGGTCTTTATTGTACATAAAGAATGCAAAAAACAGACGATAACAAATATCACACATATACCGCAGCACAGCCAAAACACAGTACACATGCAAACAGAATAGTACATATTATAAAATACAGCACAAGATAAACTCACACTATAGACTATACTATGCACTATGCATTCTAACAGTAACATTTATACAACAGTATACAAGACTATGGGTGTGGAGGGTAGGGGGGGGTGAGGGAGGGGGGAATCACATGCCCGAAGCTTTATTGACCTGACATACACATATAAGGGGAGGGCAATAAATAGAAAAACATCAACAAAACAACAGACATTGTGAATTGAGGGGGAAGGGGCCACGGTCCCAAAGTCTTATAAAACAGTCCAAACAAGGGGAAAGGACAAGAAGAAAAGGGGGTTCAGTCCTCTTCTTCCTCAGGGATATCCCAAATGGAATAGTCTCTGAGCAGGCTGTGAACCAGCCTGCGGCAGTCCTGAACGGACATTCTCTCCCTCCACAATATGAGACAATTTCTGGCAAACCATAAGCGTCCTTAACACAATTTATAAGGCGCCAGGCTTCCTGGGTCGCCCCATACGTGTGGGCGCCCAGGAATAGTCCATACAGTACTGAAAGGTACGAAAGACAGTTCCTGGGCACAGAGTCTTTCAATTCAGTCTGAAGGGCATCCAACAACAACTGTGCATAGGCGCAGTCCCAGAAGATGTGCATGGAGGTTTCTTCATGCACAAAGCACCAGGGACAATGTCTATACCTACACAAGTTTTGGGAATGCATGAATGACCGGTGAGGCAAGCCCCCCTGAATGGCCATCCATGACATGTCCTTATGTCTATTTGTGAGCCTTTTGGAGGCCAGATACTCCCAGACAAACTTTACCATTGCTTAAGGGAGCCCAGAAATCGGTTCAATAACGTCTTTGGCTCTGATGAGCTTGTGGATAGTTTTTGGCTTCCACAAGTCGGGTTTCAATCCCTCCAGTTGGTGTTCCCTCACAAACCTGGACACATCCAGGTAGAACTCAGGGATAGTCCAGTTGTAACGGATGGAGCTGTCCCACTTGTCCCATTTAAGGGTCCTCCACATTGGTAGGAGGAAGAAGCGGGACATGGAGTTCCCCGCAGAGCCAGCACAATTGTCTATCAAAGTTCTGTGGATACAGTTAAATGCAAAGAAGGCTCTCAGCATAGTTGGAATGTCTGGAATGCCTTTGCCGCCTTTAAGGGGATCTTTGTACATAACAATCCGCTTCACTCTGTCCAGTTTGGAACCCCAGATGAAGTGGAAAACAGCCCGTGTGATGGCCTTGCAGATCGCGGCCAGAGGTGGCCAGGCCTGGGCAGTGTACTGAAGAACGGGAAGGATCTCACTTGGCAGCACAATGGTTTTCCCTTCAATGGTAAGGTATCTGAGACTCCACAATCCCAGTTTCTGACGCATTGTCGCAAGTCTTTCATCCCAGCACTTCAGGGCCGCTCCATCTCCCCCGATCCAGACACCAAGGATCTTGATAACGTCTGGCTTGACGGTGAATGGTAATGGGGCAAAGGACGACAGGTGCCACTTTCCGAAGAGCATAGCCTCTGACTTCCCAAGGTTGACCTTTGCTCCTAAAGCACGGCCGAAGTCTTTGCAGGTCTGGACGAGGGCCATCACCGATCTCTGGTCTGCGCAGAACACAGTGACATCCTCCATGTATAGCGAACACTTGGCCTCTGGGTGTTCTGGACCCGGTGCGGTGATCCCTCTGATCTCTTGGTTTTGCATGATGGATACAGCGAAGAGCTCTATAACACAAACAAAAAGAAGAGGTGAAAGAGGGCAGCCTTGTCTGACCCCAGACAGAACTAAAAAGGGGTCAGTCTTCCAGCCGTTCACCAACACCGAGCTGTAAATGGCAAGGTACATCAGCTTAACATAAGAACAGAATAGCTCACCAAGACCAAATTTATGCAGTACCTTGCCCATCAGCTCATAGGAGACACAGTCAAAGGCCTTTTCCTAAACAAGACTGATCAGGGCCGTGCGCACATTACGGTCTTTCACGTAATGGACCATGTCTCTGAGGAGGGCAAGGCTGTCTGCGATTCTGTGGCCAGGTATGCCGCAGGTTTGGTCTGGATGAACGATCTGCCCAATGACGGCCTTCAGCCAGTACCTTGGCAAGGATCTTGTAGTCCACGTTCAGAAAAGAGATGGGACGCCACTTTTTCAGGTCACATCTCTCCCCGTTACGCTTATACAAGATTGTGATCATTCCTTCACTCAGCGAAGGAGGCATTTTGCCCTCCATCACCAACAGCTCGAGCAGTGCAACGGAAAGCTCTGCTGGGAGACCATCACTGCCCGTAGTCCTGCCTTGCTAAAAGGATTTAGTGGCAGAGAGCACCTCCTCCAATGCTAAGGGAGCATCCATAGCTGATTTACCTGCAGGATCAAGAGTTATTGATACCTGACAGGAACTTATCCGCCTCATCTGTGTCTGTAGTCTTAGGGGAGTAGAGGTCGCTGTAGTAGTCACGAATGACCTTCATCATGCCCTCCATCCCCTGTCTGGGGATGCCAGTCTCATCACACAGCTCAGTCAGGGGCAAGTGGCCAGAGTGGAGTTTCCTGAAAAAGAAAGAAGAGCACTTGTCACCCTTCTCCAGATTCTCCACCTTGGAACGGAAGACGATACATCTGGACTCAAGTGCCTTTTCAGGATCTTTTTGGTCTCGTCTAGGTCGTCCTTCACATCCCAGCCGCACCGCTGTAGGTCCACCAGGGACTGTAGCTCACTCTGCAGTTTTCTGAGGTTCCTCTTACGGTCGCATGCCTGTATACGCCCTTTGACGTGAAAGAAACTGCAGATGTTAGATTTGGCATATTCCCACCATTCCGACATATAGTCAAAATAACATTTGTCATTCTTCCATGTGATGTAGGCATCCTTAAACTCAGCCAGTACTTCCTCCCTTTCCAGAAGGGCACAGTTCAACTTCCAGGAGCCTGCGTCAGATGGAAAACCATGGCCCAGAACCGCTTGGAAGAGAATGGCCCTGTGGTCAGAGAAGAAGCATGGAACCATAGAATGCCATACCTGCTGCACTGCCTGGGATGTGAACACAAAGTCAATGCGAGAACACACTGAGCCATCGGGGCGGCTCCACGTGAAATTCACAGAGCCAGCTCCCATAGAGCCCACAGCGTCCCGCAGTGATGCTTCGGCCACCATTTCCCTGAGCAGGTTGGACGTGATGTCCAGCTTCACAGAGTTGCAGGTGCTTCGACCATCCCCTTCAATCGGGCAGTTGAAGTCTCCGGCCATCACTACAGCCCTGGTGGTGGCGAGCTGGGTCTGCAGGGTCTGGAATAGTTCCAAACGCTCATTCTTAAAAGGTGAAGCATACATGCTGATTAGCATGATAGGCTCACCTGCCCAGGAGCCATCTACAACAATAACCTGCCACAGACAAACTCCTGAACAGAATAGGCTACCCCTAATCAGAATGGCTACCCCTGCAGACTTACACTCACCTCCACCGGACCAGTAGGATGGACCATGATACCACTGCCGGGCCAGATGCCTATAAGACCTGGAGAAACGGAGAGAGCATTCCTGCAACATATACACATCACATTTCTGAATGTCAAGAAAAGCAAAAATTGATTGACGTCTGCACTTATCCTTAATACTCCTCACATTAAGGTAAAAAGGTTAAAAGCTACCATTTGTTAAGAGAAAAAGGTTACGGTGACAATACGTATATGTTACCACTCCCATCGGGAGGTGCTTCCTCTAGGTCGGCAACAGGATCTCCCTGATATGGTAGACAGCAAGTGCTTCAGTGGGCACTGCAGTAATTGAAGCCTAGGCTCCTTCAGCTGACAGGCCACTGCCTGATTATACAGTACAGAATGGAGGCTACTCAGTTAAGACTGAGTACACCCCTAAATACCTGGGGTGATGAGGAGGCCATCTTGGATGCAGTGGGGGGTTAATCCAAGACGGCCTCTTCATCATCTTCTTCTGCTGGGTTAACCCCTCGCTGCCTCCTAGCCTGGCTTCTGCCTCCTAGCCTGGCAGAAGCCAGGCTAGGAGGCAGCGAGGGGTTAACCCAGCAGAAGAAGATGGCCGTGTCCGCTCTTGCACCACGGCCCTCCTCCCGGTGCTGGCGCCTGAGTAGCATTGGTGGTGTGGTGGTAGTGAGGCCAGAGCCCCAGGCCAAGGTCCGCTGTCCCCTCTGTGCAGGGAAGATGATCAGGCACTCCTGGAGCATACCTGCGGACACACGCTGCCGAGGATGCTGTCAAAATCAAGGCGTGCTAGGCCGTAACCCACGGGAGGGCCAGGAAGCCATCTCCGGCTCCGCAACCAGCACTGGCCGGGTCCCTGTGACGGCGTCAAGCCAGTGGAGGGGCAGCCGTGAGGGAAGGTGAGGTGAGGGAGTAGGTGCACCCGATCAGCTTTATACGCATCAAACTGGGTTTTTAATTTTTCCAACTATGGCTTGGTTTAATCTCCATTAGGGTGGCCATAAATTCTCCATTATACAAACCCATATCTCCCTAGTTCTAATGAACACCATAGACTGCAGAAACTCTGATTCCCGCGGCCAATGGTGGGTATGTTACTAATCTTAAACCCTCTTGGGATATACTGGGATTTGAAATACTTTTATAAAAACTGACCTTCTCTTCAAACTGTTCAATTTGTTATAGAGCACTACTGGTGTTTGACTAGGTAATGATTCAAATTCCATTTGTTCACAGATTAACATGCATGATGGACCATGTGGTCTACATTTTACAGTGTCCGTGTAGTTGGGAAGTGCATGTGCAGTGCATGTGTTGGTAAGACAAAGAGGATGTTTAGGGAACGTATGAAACAACACATGTTGGATATTAGACTTGCATTTGAGAAAGGTGTTACAGATAAGCTGGTGGCTGCTCACTTTTTAATCAAGGGGCACCAGGTGTCAACATTAAAATATATGTTCATCTATTGGGGTCCCCCTTCGAGGAGGGGTGGTGATCAAGTTCTGTTACTACAACAGAGATAATCCAATTGGATCCATAGGTTAGAAACAGAGACCCCAAATGTGGGGTATTCCTCTGAAGATAGTGCATCCTCTCTGAAGGAATGATTATGGTGCAGGACTGTAATTGGTTGAAGATTGATGTTCTCTTTTATTTCTGCAAACATTGTTCATAAGCCTTTGATAAGGTTTCATAAGTTTTCTATGTTGGTTATTATGGGGGACATTTACCAAAATGGATTCGTAGAAAAAAGGTGTATTCGTAGGGAGAAATACACCTTTTTTTTTACGAATTTGTATTTTCGGGATTTACAATCCCAAAAATACAACAATTCGTAGTCCTAAAGATGGAACATTCGTATTTGTATTTACAAATATGAATGTCCTACACCATCGATAGGATACGACAGAAATCACCATTCAAAAGAATGGTGGTTCCTGATGTACTAAGCAGCCGTACTGATAATACGGCTGCTAAGTGGTGTAAAACACCCACGCAAATACGACAGGAAAATAGAACACCATTTTCCTGTTCTATTGGCTTTAAGCCTGCACGGATCAGTCAGATCCGTGCAGGCTTCAGTGTAAAAAAATAGAAAAATGAAATAAATAAAAAAAAAAAACGGCGTGGGGTCCCCCCCACAGCCGTAACCAGCACCAGGCTGAAGGAGCCGGGCCGGTAATTAAAAATCAGGGAACACGACAAATAGGGGTTCCCCGATTTTTAACAACCAGCCCCAGGCTCCAGGTCCGGGGCTGGTTCCCAAAATACGGGGGACAAAATGACTAGGGGTCCCCCGTATTTCAAGAACCAGTCCCAGGCACAACCAGCCAGCAGGGTAATGTCACAGCCGGGGGACACTTATGATATAAGGTCCCGCGGCCAAAACATTAACCCCCTGATCGGTCAGCCTGGCCAGGGGCCCTGGGGGAGTGGGGACCCCCCCAATGAAGGGGTCCCCCCCCTCCAGGACTTACCTGACCAGGCTGAAGCCTGGTACTGTCCCCGATGCCCCTGGGCGGTGGGCATCGGGCTGATTATGGTGTAAAAAATAGATTAAACTATTGTTTTTTACTGTGGCACTACAAGTGCCAGCAAGCCTCCCCAGCAAGCTGGGACTTGGAGAACCACAAGTCCCAGCCTGCTGGGCATTAAAGGGCCCGCTGGCACTTGTAGTTCCACAGTTAAAAAAATAGTACACAAAACACACTGACACACTTTTAAAATAAAACTTTAATACATACAAAGCCCACACATACTAATACTTACCTATCTTCTTCCCGTAGGTAGCCCTGGTCCTGTGTCGTCTTCTGGTCCTGTGTCGGCGGTCTTCTGGATCCATGTTGACGTCCTTCTTCATGTCGACGTCGCTGTCGGTGATGGCGTCCGGATCCGACAAAATCCATGGAGGAAGCTGTGGAAGGAAACCATACTCACCTGTCCCAGCGCGACGTAGTCCAGGTAAGTGTCTTGGCAAAAAAACAAACCGACACCCCGAAACCAGACCGGACAGAGAGCCGCACGGTGTTTGTTTACATCGTGCGGCTCCGCCTCCCGAATGCCGCTATTGGCCGCCTTGCGGCCTAGCGGCTCCTGATTGGCCGCTAGGCCGCAAGGCGGCCAATAGCGGCATTCGGGAGGCGGAGCCGCACGATGTACACAGAGTACCGTGCGGCTCAGCTGTTCGGCTGGTTTCAGGGTGTCGGTTTGTTTTTTTGCCAAGACACTTACCTGGACTACGTCGCGCTGGGACAGGTGAGTATGGTTTCCTTCCACAGCTTCCTCCATGGATTTCGTCGGATCCGGACGCCATCGCCGACAGCGACGTCGACATGAAGAAGGACGTCGACATGGATCCAGAAGACTGCCGACACAGGACCAGAAGATGACACAGGACCAGGGCTACCTATGGAAAGAAGATAGGTAAGTATTAGTATGTGTGGGCTTTGCATGTATTAAAGTTTTATTTTAAAAGTGTGTCAGTGTGTTTTGTGTACTATTTTTTTAACTGTGGAACTACAAGTGGCAGCGGGCCCTTTAATGCCCAGCAGGCTGGGACTTGTGGTTCTCCAAGTCGTAACCAAGAACAGGGCGTGTGTACGGACGACATACAAACCGTGCGTGTGCGGTGGAAACGTACAGATTCTTGCACGGTCTTCCCGCACAAGCACGGTCTTACCGCGTCAGAACGTACGGGAAGCTGTCCGTACGCCCAGATGCGGAGTATTTACGCTCAATCCCACACTTTTTTACAGAGTACACACAGCGATCACATGACCCACTTAGGCAATTAGGCAACCTCCTGAAAAAGGGATTGTAATCAATTTCAATCAATTAAATGCTCATCTATACTGACCCACATTCCTACTACATTCATGACACACATTAACCCTTACAGCATGTGACCCTAACATACATCTATATACACTATGTACATTTTGCTTATTTTAAAGATTTTAAACAAGTTACACATATACTTTAGCATGTTAGAAAAAAACACTGACAACTTTGAACTTTAAATAACTATTTATTATAAAACAACTGTCCACAAAAACTAAATTAATTATCGGCATCAATGATGCGGTCCATTTCCGCCAACATCTGGCGCATCTGTGCTCGCAGTCTAAGAAGGGCCCCACGGCGACCCTCCTCTGCTTGGGCAGGCTCATCTGTGGAGGAAATTCAAATTGAAAAATGACTAATGATATTCATGCATACATTTAACATAGTCAAACCTACATTTTAAACATGCACCGTGACAGGTGTGTGTGTATATATATATATATATATATATATATATATATATATATATATATATATACACACATATATAATTATATATATGAGACATACACCTATACATACATGCATACATACTACATGGAAAGCCTGATTTTGGCCCTCTACCCTTTACTCTGTCGAACACCTCACAGTCATACTGCTCCTTCTCAATCCAAACCCACCCATGACTAAGCTCTGAGAAGCATGTCACGCGCTGCACCAATCACAATTCGGCAAACAAAGTTCAGTGTCTGTTATATGATGGAGCCTGGCAGGGGAGTTACACAACTCTCAGGAATGCTCAGTACATTTGTGCAATCAAGCATGGCTTGCCTGCTGATGGTCTGCTCCAGAAATCATTGTCAGAATGCCAGTTAGGGGAAGCTGCAGCACTAACCCACTCCCATGCTCAAAAGCATTACTAAGACCAAATCAACACACAATTATGGTGCAAAACATACATGCAGTCCGCAGGGGGTGGTTAGCTAGAGGAGAGCCCAGGGGCACTGACCACTTGTTACTCCAGTCTAAGCCACGCCTGTCCATACTCCATTTATGCCATACTGAATCTAGTTTACAAAGATCATTCACCAGTAAACTCTACTCACCTATATGAGGCTACAGATTGTATGCTTGCAGCAGGGACATGAAACACTTACATTAGCAAGTCATCCCTTTCTTCCAGGATACAGATTAACTACACAGGTTCAGTGGCACTTAAAATCGATATGAAAGACATCCTCACAACCTGTGTCATTAATATGTGTCCTGGATGAAAGGGATGGTTTGCCCACCCTATCTAACCCCAAAGTGTGTCTGTTGCTATCCCGTTTGTTTTGTCACTTTATAGTATTGTAAAAATCAATTGAATCACCAGTGCTACATAGCAAATAGTAAATGCCAAACGGAAAAATTAATCCTTATGTATACATACCAATTCCGGCCGCCTGGACGACCTCACAGGCCTCCACCTCCTCCTCAGGGGCCTCCAATGCTCCCACCTCGTCCTCCCCTTGGATGACCTCCTCCTCGGGTGGCAGCGCCTCCACAGCCCACCCCTCCTCATCCTCCACTTCTTGGGCCCCCTCCTCCGGCCTCCCTTCCTGAGGAAGCTCCTCCAGGGCCACCTCTGCCTCCTCCTCCTCCATTTCCTGGGCCCCCTCCTCCGGGCTCCCTTCCTGCGGAAGCTCGTCCTGGGCCACCTCTGCCTCCTCCCGGGCCTGTCTTGCTCGATCACGTGCTGTGTATGGGAAAAATAAAAAAGTGGCAATTAGTGGTAATTACTATTAAGCCTTATCAAGCTATAAATGCAAAGGTTATAAGTACAGATAATTGTACAGGCAAACAGCTCCTTAGTGGCCTTTACAAAACACAGCCTGTAACATGGCAGGTATGCTGTGACATTTGGGCCATTGTAAGCATCACAAGCATTAATCCTCCCCAATAACATATTTTATGACCATTACAGGGTGTCAAACAGGAAGTAGCACTCATATATTGTATGCCATGTTTAACTCATGATCAGGCTGGTGACCTTAGTGGATTAAATAATGTCAGGTTAGCAATCATGTCCAAATCCCCATTTACTCTCGAAATACTCACATCTAGCAATGCTGGCCCTTATTTGTTGCAGCTTTTCTGGCTCCCTGCGCCTCAGGTCGGACCACCGCCGCTCCAGCTGAGCGATGGTCCGCCGCACCTGGGTGCGTGCGAATATATGGTAATAAATGGGCCCGCCCGCCCCAGCCTGGTCTCCATAACGGAGACCAGTGTTCTCAGCTCCGCTGTTGAGAATGGGGCTGCTCTCCCATAGGCCGCCATCTTAGCAATGGCACAAATCAAACAATCATGTGCTGTCATTGGTTGATCAGAGTAATATTTGGTATTAACTTTATTGTTCATTTTTACACTAACAGCGTGTATGCGCCCGAACAGACGGCTAACCCATTGCATCGCACACCCATCCTAAACAGACAGTGTAAAATAAGATGGAAACACATTATATATAATCTATACCATTCACCAAACATGGGTATAAGCAACAGGTGAAATAGTCTGCATCACTAGACACTTACACCTAACTCCACAAGGTACTAAACAGCTATTTTATAATGAAAGCTATGCAGCAGAAACATAGCAAATAGTGGCAGACCTTTTAAAAAAATTAGGCCATGCTGCCATGTGTACACTTACCTTCTACTGGCCCCTACTACAGAGGTGGAATGAAAAGTAGCTAGCATCCAGCCTGAATTTGGAGTGCTTTCACATGTGATTTGGATGCTAGCACTGATTACTTGTGGCTAAGTGGTGGACTGGATTTACATATGGAATGGGTAGTGTCAGTTGTACTACATACCAAACAAGTGCACAGTACAGATGTACATTCAAATATACATTTCATGTGTGACCTCAGTTTTATTTTGTCATTGGTGTTGGAATCTGCATTTCGCTACTAAATCAGACTTACTCAGTTTGCCAGGTTTTTGAGAAATATTTTTCCACACCAAGGGGCGTCCCCTATGCGCCGCACGGTTGACGCTGGCGTACGGAACGCGGCCGTACGGAACGCAGGTTGCAGCTGATTAACGCCAGTTACAGAAATAGTATTTAAAGTGGTCCTAGAAAGGCAAACAGTTGTTGCAAACATGGCTGGCTCAGAGTCAGAGGAAGAACAGGTGGTGCAGAATCTCTTGTCCCGCATGGAGGCCAACACCACCTATGTCCCCCTCAACCCAGAGCAGCCAGATGGGCCATCAACATCAGGCCAATCAGCATCTGGCCCATCCTCAGCATCAGCAGAATCATTGGGAACACAGCAGGTGGCTTCCCAACAGAGTAGCCAGCCCAGCACTTCAAGTACAGCAACCGGTGGCCGTGGCCGTGGCAGTGCCAGTGGCAGTGGCGGTGCCAGTGGCCGTGCCCGTGGCCGCAGTCGGGCAACAGAGGAACCAACCACAAGAAACATGGCATATGAACCGCAGTAGCTTGACATCCTGGTGACCCGGGCACGTGATTTGATAGAGTGCCCAGCGGTAAAGTTGACACACACAAGGAGATGGAAGATCTGGGAGGAGATAACGGCGGAGATTAATGCAGTGGCTCCACAAGTTCGTGAGGCGGAGCACGTTAAGAAGAGGCAAGTACATGTGTGTTACATTTGAGCAGTACAAGTCCAGTAATGTTTACATTAAATATTAGATGGAGTTGGTCAATGGGTGGTCACGTTGCTTGGAGGCACAGACATGTTTGCCATGACATTGAATTGATAGTTATTGGAGGGTGACTGTTGTTGTATCTTCTAAGGGTTGGATTTAAAAATGAATATAATGTAAGTTTGGTGTCAGTAGGCACATGTTTTATTATGTTTCAGATTGCAATGGGTGCTACAGCAAACATGAGGAGTTACATGTATTAATATGTACACTTTGATTGCAGGTGGCACGACTTCAAAGGAAACCTCAAGAAGAAATTGACCCAGCGGTGGGAACACAGCCACACCTCTGGGGCTGGCCCCATGCCTGGCAAGCTGAAGCTCACCCCCCTGGAAGAGATGGCACAGTGCTGCATTGCAGTGGAGGAGGTCCGGGGGGTGAGCACCATAGACAGCGAGTCCCCAGCGGAAGTGATGGCTTCTACGCTTGAAGGTAATTATTTGCCAGGCCATAAGTAGATGTTTTGAATTTGGCATGGAATGTGTGGTAATTGGTATTTTCTCGTTCAACAGCATCCCCACCGCTTGGTCAAGATTCTCTTGAGGAGGTTGTGGAGTCTGTGCCACCTGGCCCCAGTAGCAGGCCCGTGCAGCAGCAGCCGGAAATGTCCGCGGCTGAATTGTCCACGTGGGGCCGTGTGCTAGAAAGTATTGTGCAGCAGGGAGACTCGGCATCAGAGCGGGTGCGTAGGGCCGAGGAGGTGCTGCAGGGTTTGACCACCAGCCAGCAGAGTATTGCTGCCAGCCTGCAGGCTATTGCTGCTAGCCTGCAGGTGCTGGCTGATCAAGCCCTGCGGCAAAATGAACTCCTCCTCCACCATAATGAACTTATGGTGGAGCTAGTTACCACCAATAGGGTCCTAATGTCACCCGCTTCTGGTGCATTACCACCATCATCACTCCCTGCTGCCAGAGGGGGAAGAACATCCACCCCCTCCCCAGCATGTGCTCCACGTGACCCACCATCTGACTGTGGCCGTGGGCGAGGCCGAAGAGCTGCTGCACGTGGCAAGGAGCCTGCCAGGGGCAAACGTGCCCGCAAATGAACTTGTGTCCCCATTAATCTCCACCGTTATGTCTTCCCAAATCTTCCATTGAGCTGTGTGTGTCAGCATCCTGTGTCAAAATCCGTGCCGAGGGTCACCACATTTGCCAGCGGTTCAAATGTCATGTTTGGTTCCCCTGTTGCCCTGTTTCGGCTAGCATTACTGTGTGCTGTACTTGAAGTGTTGGTGCTGTACTTTTGTTGTGAAGCCACCTGATGTGTTCCTAATGATTCTGCTGTGGCTATTTATTATATCTTATTTCCTTTTAGTCCTGTTATGGTACCATTTGTTTTGTGATGTTTTTGACATTTTTGGTAAAGTTGCTTTAATAAATGTTATTTGGGCCCCACAAATGTCTGTATTAATTGATACATGCAGAAGTGACATGTGTATTAGTATTATTAATTTTAAGTTGTGTGGATTATTTGCTGTGTAAAAGTGTGTGACAAGTGCAGCATGTAATGTTCCCTTTAAGCTGCAATGCTTCCAATTGTAGCAGTGAGAAGCGTGTAATTAACAAGTAATGAGTAAAGTAGGTGATTGTATTGTGTTCAGCTGACATTGGTTGAGGTGCGTCCGTCCTGATTAGGCGTTCCGATTGCCTAGCGCATTACCGAGTGGTGTCCGCAAAGCAATGCTAGCCTTTTGGACACCGCACATTTCTACCCTTTTTGTTCGCGTGCATTCGGCGTGCTGTCCGAATGCACGCCTACCAAAATATGTGTACTCCCCCGTGTCCGCCCATGTTTCCGCCCAGTTTAGCCCACTTTGAAACTACGCCCCTGTGTCATTCCGCATGACGCCCATAACACACCCATATTGGCCGAATGATTGCGGTGCACATTTCTGTACGGTATTAGTGAGAACAAGTACGGAGACCATGCTTGGCACATGCGCATAGCGTTCCCCACGCATGCGCAGACGGCTAAAAAACGCGATCTGAAAGAATTCGGGAAAGTACGCACCGATCAGAATAAGGGCCTAAGTCACAACGAGACTGGGTGGAGAATTTGCCAATTGCAGATTTTGCCTATAATAATGGTTGGCATGCTGCCACCAAAGTGTCTCCTTTCTTTTGTATCTACGGCCTCCATCCTAGGACTAATTTCTTCCTGTTTGTTGCACGCAGCGGGCGTGCAGCGGCGGTGACGGGGCGGCGGCATCCCACGGCCGCACGTCCTCCCCGTCACAACGCCAGGCGGCCAGGTTGCCTAGCAACCGCAGACGCTCTGGCGGCCGGGCGCAGGAGGAATTCGTCAGCACGGCGCCTAGCAACCCGGGACGCCGGGGAGCTCAGGCAGCCGGATGCTGCAGTTCCGTTGCCTGGCAACGGTGGACGCCGCCGGGGACAGCGACGGAAGCCTCCGGATTAGCAGATACAGGGGAGGAAGTCCTCCTGTGATTACAGCTGCCTCTCGTTCGGCTGGGCGGGCTGGGCTGTAATTACTCCTTTATAAGGAGGCCAGCCCAGCATACCCCTGCCGGTTATAGCACCTGTCACAGTGGTTTCCGGTCTCCCTGCTGCTCAGTATTTGCTGTGTCCTGTCCTGTCAGTTCCCAGTCTGGGACCCTCCTCTGGTCCGCGTGAGTACCCCTTTTTGGGGGGCCTGCTTTATTCTTTGGCATTCGTTTCCCAGCCCTGGGATTATCCTTAGTTTTGGGGGCATCCTCTGTAGTTCTTAAGAGGTGCCCTGGGCCTTCGTCCCAGTTCAGTTCTCCTTGTAGGGGTCGTTCTGTCGTCACCCCCTTTGTATCTTCCGTGTGGTGTGCCTTTTTGTGTGGTGTATTTTTGGTGTATGCGACTCGGTCGCTGGTGGTTAGCGACTAGGTCGCTGGCGCTTGCAGCATAGCCAGGTTGGCAAGTTGCCTTTTGGTTAAAATATCAGTTAGGTCCCGTAGCTAGATCTCCTTTTGGCTGTACCCTTAGGAGGTCCCGGTTCCTTGTACCATCATAACTCCTGGCTGCACCGGAGCCAGGGCGGGCTTAACTCGCCCTTCCAAACGTGGCGGCTACAGGCGAAGCCTAGCTCCTGCAGGAACCGGTTACCTGGCTTTGGGGGTCAACAGAGGTAGAGTAGGGTTTCGCTGTGGCTGTCCTAAACAGCAGTCACGGCTGCGGGTTAACTCCCGAAACCATAACATTATAACCGGCCCTAAAAAACATAGTCAAAGAGGGAGGGTTTAGTATTAGGGGATTATTCTGTTAGAATTGTCCGCCTCATGCCTCTCTGCTTTTAGCCTCTTATCATGAATCCTACTCCATCTAATCCAGCCCAGGCCTTTGCCAACCAGCTACAGAACCTTACCCAGATGGTGCAGGATCTGTCCTTACGGGTAAAGTCCCAAGAAGAGCTGGCTCAGGGTCCCTCAGTTCCGGCTCCCGAGCCTAAGATGAGCCTCCCGGACCGATTTTCCGGTAATCGGAAAGATTTCTTTAATTTTAAAGAAAACTGTAAGCTTTATTTTCGTCTCAGGCCTAGGTCATCAGGTTCCGTGCAGCAACAGGTGGGATTGATCATATCATTGCTGCAGGGGGATCCACAAACCTGGGCCTTCGGGCTTAAACCCGACGATCCGGCCCTTCGATCAGTAGATGCCTTTTTAAAATCCTTAGGGTTACTATATGACGACCCTGATAGAGAGGCCTCAGCAGAAAGTCACCTGCGGGCCTTAAAACAAGGAAGGAATCCGGCGGAGGCATATTGCACGGAATTCCGCCGATGGTCCAATCACTGCGGTTGGAACGACCCGGCATTGCGCAGTCAGTTCAGGCAGGGATTGTCGGAGGTAATCAAGGATAGCCTGATTCAATACCCCTCTCCCGATACTCTTGATAAGCTTATGGAGCTATCCATAAAGATTGACCGTCGCCTTCGGGAACGAAAGTCAGAGAGAAGTTCTACTCTCCGACCCACCTCTCTCGGTTACGTGCCATCCGAAGAGGAAGAAGAGCCCATGCAGATAGGGGCCTTCCGAATTACTCCAGACGAGAGAGCCCGCAGGATGTCAGCAGGGCTTTGTCTCTATTGCGGCAGCAAGGGACATGTTCTGCGTACTTGCCCGAACAAACCGGGAAACGCACGGACCAAGTGAATTGTGAGAGGGTTCATCTTGGTCTCCAGCTTATTTCCTCTCGTAATGCATTATTGGTACCAGCATGTCTTAAAGTAGATAACACTGAACACCCCGTATCCATTTTTATTGATAGCGGGGCGGCTGGAAATTTTTTGGATATTTCTTTTGCTTCTAGGCTGGGAATTCCCCAGTTAGACCTGGATAGAATGCTCATTATGCGGGGTCTGGATGGCGGCCCTCTTCCCAGTGGAACTATCACAAGCCAGACTCCACCATTGCTACTTCGTGTGGGAATTTTTCATGAGGAGACTATCTCCTTTTTCCTAACCTCTTGCTCCCTGGTCCCGGTGGTTCTAGGATACCCCTGGCTCAAGAACCACAATCCACATATTGATTGGCAAGCAGGAGAGATTATACGTTGGGGCGATCAGTGTTTTGGGTCCTGCGTTAACTGCCCCATTCGGGCGGCGGCAGTTACCTTGGAGGGGATTCCTCCCAGTTATTTAGATTTTGCCGACGTATTCTCCAAAGGACAGGCAGAGGTATTACCGCCTCACCGTCCATACGACTGTGCCATCGAACTTCTGCCAGAGGTACAATACCCGAAAGCCAGACTCTATTCATTGTCTGGTCCCGAGACTCGTTCCATGAACGAGTACATTCAAGAGAATCTGAATAGAGGGTTCATCAGACCATCTAAATCCCCTCTAAGCGCGGGGTTCTTCTTTGTTTCTAAAAAAGATGGGTCTTTAAGGCCCTGTATTGATTACAGGGCCCTCAATAAAATCACCGTGAAAAACACTTATCCCTTACCATTGATCTCGGTTCTCTTTGACCAGTTGCGCTCCGCCAAGATATTTTCCAAGATTGATCTTCGGGGAGCGTACAACCTCATACGTATTAGAGCCGGGGACGAGTGGAAGACAGCCTTTACTACCCAAACAGGGCACTACGAGTATCTTGTGATGCCCTTTGGATTATCCAATGCACCTGCTGTCTTCCAGGACTTTATCAACGATGTCCTCAGGGACTTTTTAGGGAGGTTTGCGGTCGTCTACTTGGACGATATTATGATTTATTCTAGTACCCTGGAGGAGCATCGCGCCCAGGTACGTCAAGTCCTGCAAAAACTCCGCGAAAATCATCTTTTCGCCAAACTGGAGAAGTGTGAATTCGAAGTGCCCGAGATATCCTTTTTAGGGTATATTATTTCTTCAGACGGTTTTCGCATGGAACCCAAAAAATTGCAGGCAGTCTTGGAATGGGTTCGTCCCTCCAATTTAAAGGCCATCCAGCGATTCTTAGGATTCGCAAATTATTACAGATGATTTATCCGGTCTTTTTCCGATGTAGTCGCTCCCATCGTGGCCCTCACAAAGAAGGGAGCGGATCCTTTCAATTGGACCCCGCAAGCGGAGCGGGCGTTTGTGGCACTAAAAGATGCTTTTGTGACAGCTCCCATCCTCAGACACCCAGATCCAGAGCAACCCTTTATCATTGAGGTTGACGCCTCGGAGGTAGGAGCAGGTGCTGTGCTATCTCAGAAGGGCTCCAATCCCTCATTCCTCTTCCCATGTGCCTACATGTCCAGAAAATTCTCATCGGCAGAGGCCAACTACGATGTGGGTAATCGGGAGTTGCTGGCCATTAAGTGGGCCTTTGAGGAGTGGAGACACTGGTTGGAGGGAGCTAGCCACCAGACATTGGTCATTACCGACCATAAAAACCTGCAATATCTGGAGTCTGCCAAGCGTTTAAATGCCCGACAAGCCCGGTGGGCATTATTTTTTACACGCTTTAATTTTCTTATCTCTTATAGGCCAGGATCAAAGAACATTCGTGCGGATGCCCTTTCCCGCAGTTTTATACCCAGACAAGAATCAAGGGTTTCCCCAGTGCCTATCCTTCCACCATCTGTTATACATTCTGGTCTTACCCAGACCTTGAAGGATTCACTTCTCAGGGTTCAAGATGGGGCGCCCAGTCAGAAACCCGATGGGTGTCTGTTTGTTCCACAGGCCTTGAGAAGAGAAGTGTTGGCAGAATTTCATGAGAGTAGGATTGCAGGACATCAGGGAGTCAAAAAGACTTCGGAACTCCTCTCTCGCAGCGTCTGGTGGCCCGACATGGCTAGTGACACGAGGGACTTTGTCTTGTCATGCCCGGTATGTGCGAGGCATAAAATTCCCAGGATAACTCCGACGGGGCAATTGGTTCCATTGGCCATTCCGTCCAGACCATGGTCACATATTGCCATGGATTTTGTGGTTGATTTGCCCATGTCTCACGGGTTCCAGGTTATCTGGGTAGTCATTGACCGCTTCAGTAAAATGGCTCACTTTGTCCCATTGCCACAATTACCAACAGCTAGTGGTTTGGCCAAATTGTTCCTTCTCCATATCTTTAGGCTCCATGGTTTGCCTTCTGACATCGTGTCGGATCGAGGCCCTCAGTTTATTGCACGTTTTTGGAAGCACTTTTGTGCGGCACTTAAGATTAAACTGAGTCTAACCTCAGCCTACCATCCCCAATCCAATGGGGTAACGGAACGACTTAATCAGTCCTTGAAGCAGTATCTGCGCATGTTTGTTTCTAAGACTCAGAATGATTGGGCAGACTTTCTTCCCGTCGCGGAGTTTTCCTATAACAACGCGTATCATTCCTCTTCAAAGATGTCTCCGTTCTTCACTGTTTATGGGGTTCATCCCAAGGCTAATGCACTAGGCCCAGAGGGTCGTATTGTCGCTTCTTCAACCACGGCCCGGCTCAGAGAGATATGGAGGCAAGTTCACTTAGCCCTCAAAGGAGCTGCCTTTCGGGAAAAAGTCTTTTCCGATCGTTCGAGACGGCCGTGCAATTTTAAGGTGGGTGATAGGGTGTGGTTATCGACCCGTAACATTAAACTTCGACAAGTGTCCGCCAAGTTTGGCCCGAAGTTTATTGGTCCATACACCATTATAAGGAGGGTCAACCCAGTAGCCTTTCGACTTCTTATCCCCAAATCTCTTAAAATTGCCAATACCTTCCATTCCTCGTTACTCAAACCAGCCATCTGCTCCAAGAAGTTTCCTCGGAGGTTGGTGCAGGGTAGATCACCAGTGGATGTCCATGGTCACTCTGAATTTTTGGTGGAAAAAATCTTGGACTGCAAGGTGGTACGCGGGTCTCTCCGCTTTCTAGTCCATTGGAAAGGATATGGGCCGGAAGAAAGGTCTTGGGTCTCGGACAGAGATCTGCATGCCCCAAGACTCAAAGCAGAGTTCTTTCGGGAATTTCCCGATAAAGCTGCTTATAGGGGTTTGTTAACCCCTCCTCGAGGGGGGGTACTGTTGCACGCAGCGGGCGTGCAGCGGCGGTGACGGGGCGGCGGCATCCCACGGCCGCACGTCCTCCCCGTCACAACGCCAGGCGGCCAGGTTGCCTAGCAACCGCAGACGCTCTGGCGGCCGGGCGCAGGAGGAATTCGTCAGCACGGCGCCTAGCAACCCGGGACGCCGGGGAGCTCAGGCAGCCGGATGCTGCAGTTCCGTTGCCTGGCAACGGTGGACGCCGCCGGGGACAGCGACGGAAGCCTCCGGATTAGCAGATACAGGGGAGGAAGTCCTCCTGTGATTACAGCTGCCTCTCGTTCGGCTGGGCGGGCTGGGCTGTAATTACTCCTTTATAAGGAGGCCAGCCCAGCATACCCCTGCCGGTTATAGCACCTGTCACAGTGGTTTCCGGTCTCCCTGCTGCTCAGTATTTGCTGTGTCCTGTCCTGTCAGTTCCCAGTCTGGGACCCTCCTCTGGTCCGCGTGAGTACCCCTTTTTGGGGGGCCTGCTTTATTCTTTGGCATTCGTTTCCCAGCCCTGGGATTATCCTTAGTTTTGGGGGCATCCTCTGTAGTTCTTAAGAGGTGCCCTGGGCCTTCGTCCCAGTTCAGTTCTCCTTGTAGGGGTCGTTCTGTCGTCACCCCCTTTGTATCTTCCGTGTGGTGTGCCTTTTTGTGTGGTGTATTTTTGGTGTATGCGACTCGGTCGCTGGTGGTTAGCGACTAGGTCGCTGGCGCTTGCAGCATAGCCAGGTTGGCAAGTTGCCTTTTGGTTAAAATATCAGTTAGGTCCCGTAGCTAGATCTCCTTTTGGCTGTACCCTTAGGAGGTCCCGGTTCCTTGTACCATCATAACTCCTGGCTGCACCGGAGCCAGGGCGGGCTTAACTCGCCCTTCCAAACGTGGCGGCTACAGGCGAAGCCTAGCTCCTGCAGGAACCGGTTACCTGGCTTTGGGGGTCAACAGAGGTAGAGTAGGGTTTCGCTGTGGCTGTCCTAAACAGCAGTCACGGCTGCGGGTTAACTCCCGAAACCATAACACTGTTCCCGCCAGAACAGGTAATTCTAGGTGGGTGACTAGTAAGAGAAGGGTCTGGGCCGGGTTTCATAGGGCTCTCCTCTCTGCGACCGTGGCAGCAAAACATTTTTCTGATCGTCACAGGATGCCGTGTACATTTAAACCCGGAGACTGGGTCTGGTTATCCATCAAAAATAGAACACTTTATCAAGTCTCACAGAAATTAGGTCCCCGTTTCATTGGACCATACAGAATCCTGAACAAAATTAATCCAGTTACTTTCAGACTCCGTCTTACCAAGTCTCTTAGGATTAATAACGTTTTTCATTCTTCATTGCTCAAACCTGCAGTGCGGCCAATTTCTTGCAGACCAGCCCCTATTATTTGTCAGGGACACAAAGAGTTCATTGTAGACAGGATTATTGGCTCCAAATTAGTTTGGAACCAGGTTTTCTTTTTGGTTCATTGGAAGGGTTACGGTCCTGAGGAAGATCCTAGGTACCCGATAAGGGTCTCCACGCGCCTTCTTTGAAGAGAAAAATTTTCAAGCAGTTCCCTGATACTCCTGGTGTTAGAGCTTTGTCGACCTCTCCTCAAGGGGGTACTGTTAGGCGCCGCTGAATGTCTTAGCAAACTCCGGGGGCGGCTCTGTCACAGGATAGCACTGGAGCTGCCGGACGTCAGGGCGGAAGCGTCGGGCATTGCTTAGCAATGGCCCGAACTTCTGCCCTTCGCATTGTGGCTGACGTCACCAGCCGGCGGGGCGCAAGTTTTGAATAAATAGCCGGCGTCTATTTGGGAACAGATGCTGGTTATAGCTCCTTGTCCTGCTCATCAGCTTGGTAGTGTTCCTGGATCCCTTCTCCTCCTACGTGTCGGTTCTATCGGATCCTGCTGTTTGAGTCTCTTCAGCTTGCTCCAATGTCACTGCAAATAAGTCAGGGGTTCACCCTGCCAGTTTACCCTTGTACTTTGCAGTATTGTTATTTCTATATTCCACCACTGTGCATTGTTGCGCCCACACTGTGTAGTTGTACCACCATATATACCAGTGTACTTGTTTATTCTTTTACCCCCCTGGAGCCTCTGGGGGTTCCCCGTCCCATGTGTGGGCTTTAGGTAGCTTTCCCCTTGCCGTCCCTCTGCCTTGGCGGACGCGTTGTCTGCCATAAGACCTGATGTCATTGGGGTTGGAGCCGGCGTAACCAGCTCCTTCGAACACGGCTATTATAGGTGAAGCCTAGCCCCGCACGCATTCGCTAACTGCAGCCAGAGGCAATGGAGTCAGGGTGTTGGTTCGGGGATATTCCCAGAGTCCTAACAGAATACATGCCATGGATAAGCTTATTAGAGGTAACACTTTTTTGAAGGACCAGATGTGGATTTTCTTCTGACTGAAATAAATTTTGACTCCTGGTTTGAAAAAGCCGCCCAGTGTGTGGTGAAACGTGTTCACTAAGGATCACCTCCATCACTCGCCTAACACCTCCACATCGCCAAAGCCTTGATCTCCCCCTGATTACAGTGCACAGACACCTGTCGGACGCTGTGGCAGAGCGCCGCACGGAGTGTACAGAGGACTACCAGCTGCGATGGCTTACATAGAGCAATTCACCCTGCTGACTTCAGAGCAGAGGGTCAGTCGAGGCAGCGGGACGGAGCGGAAGCTGAGGCTCCACACACACTGCCTAATAGGTGTGAGCCCTGTTAAGTGGTAAGAGACTTATACCACGCTAATAATTGAATTGTGCCGCAAGGTTCATGACTTTGTTTGAAAAGGAATTCATCATCTAATTCCAACTGGTGTTTATGCAATATTACCCTCATTAAGACATTGCAATTCAGATTGGATTTGCCAATGTGTACATCCATCACTCAATTGGATGGTCCTCAGTCCAAGAGAGACCAAGTTTACAATTAAGGAGCTACTAAGCCGGTCTTATATAAAAAGCTAAGACCCACTTCTAAAACAGCTTAAGGCTATTTGCAATATAAGAATATTTTTAACATTGGGCCCATTGTGTGTTTAAATATACATTGACCGTATTTGATTGCTTTTTTTATTGTATGTACTGTTGTTTAAGTGTTATTTTAATAAATTGTAAGTTCTTGTGCACCTTTGAGCGCCCCACGTTTTTCCTCTTTTCCCTGTATTTTTGTGGAGGCTAGCAATCCTCCTACGTGGTGGCTGCAGGGTAACAAGCTACACCACTGTAGACTCTAGTGCCAAAGACAAATCTTTCAATCACTAGAAAAAAATTTACACTGTATAAGAATGTTTATTTTATTTTATTGGAGAATATTTTTTCCCAACAGTCTGGTTGTGTGATGGATTCACATTTAGAGCCCACATCCAGAGCCGAATTTCCCATTAAGCACGTGAGGCACGTGCCTAGGGGCGGCACTTGTTTGGGGGCGGCACTTGGATGCCTGTGATGGTACTATCAGCCCAAAGTGTACCAATAACTGCAAAATATCTACTGTACTGTACCGTATTCCATCTTAAATAGAGTGTAAATGATAAGACATGCAGATACTGCCCCTGTAAACTGTCCTACTTAGTAATATGTATACATAATAAAAGGACGTCACAGTTATTGGCTTTTTTTAATAAATCCATTATATTGGCTATTATCAAATGAGGGCTTATAAGTAATCAATAAAAATAATATAATTAGACAGGGGGTGGCGTTATTGTTGTGCCTAGGGGCGCCGTCATCCCTAAATCCGCCCCTGCCCACATACACAGTTTTTCATACACATACACATATTCTCCAAAGAGAAAAATATTTTTTTACAATAAAGACAGGATACTTTTCTATTAAAGGTACACAGACATCATCATTCTATTTTGGCAAGGTAATAATAAGGAATTTGTCACTCTGATCGAGTACATTAACAAAATTACATTACAAATAAATGTAAAATATAGTATTTCTGGATATCCTAATTGAAATGTGTGACAGCTAATTGATAATTATTTATATTAAACCAACTGATCAGAATAATCTTTTGTTAGCAAGTAGCCATCATCCCATAGCAGCCAAAAAGAGTGCCTTTTCCCCACATGCTTATTAATGTTGACTTCCAAGTTCTCTGCAGGGATTGAGAACATTGCAAACAAATTTAAAGAATGAGGGCAGCTAAAAATGGGATAACATAGAAAGATTTGAACCCTCAACATTAGAGGACCGCCGAATTGCTATGGCCAATTGTTCAAGGTGATAAGGATTTCAGGGCTTTAAAACATTCTAGGAGATGACTTGCATAAATCATGATAAAAATGTACATTATTGGATTATGCGTTCTGACATTACCGATTTGATTGTTCCTCTTTGATGCAAGAAAAACTGGAACTGGATCAGGAAATTATTTTTGTCATCCACATACAGGCTGATTCAGACATGCTTTATCTCAGGGGTTGGCCGGACTTTTGCAACCTGGTATCTAATTTTTGTTCACTTACTGGTGATCTATCAGCATCAATATGCTGAAACCTAATGCAAAATTTACTAATGATATCACTTGCACTGCATGGTGTTAGTTGGCATAATCAGGATGGTATGTACGTATTCCTAACCATAAGCAGGTGCCAAAAATAGCCTTAATAATTATGAACACACAAAATTAAAGGTACTTGTGTATTATCATGGCGCCCGAATTTACTACGTATGCAAACGTAGTGAAATGGTATGGCATGCAATGCGATGCGATGCGATTTTGACGCTTATAATGGCATTTAATGTACTACAGCATTAAATTACATATAATGTCATTTATTAATGCCTCCCCCCCCCCCCCCAGTATCGCCGTGATCCCGAAGCGTGGCGAGCGGACGTGTATTATATTACATGTACAGTATTGCGCGTCCGCTCGCCACGCTTCTGGCACAGTGGCTTGCTGCGCTCACCACACTATGTAGAATCAACTCCACACCGATGTGGATAGTGGGGGTATGAAAAGGTCGGTCGGACGCGTACCGCCGCCCCTCGTGGGGCTTGCTGCGCTCGCCACGCTTCGGGATGACATGGATAGTGAGGGGGGGGGACCAAAATATTATTGTCATTTTACCATTAAATGCCATTATTCTAGGTTCCATCAGAACCGCTATCTCATCGCATGCCATACAATAATGGCATGCGATGCAATGCGATTTTTTATCGCATTCTATCTTTTTAATGGATTCACTGACACAGAGCAGTGAATACATTACATAGGAAAATCGCATCGCCTGCCATACAATATGCAATGCGATTTCACTACCCTGAATAGCCCTCTATGCAAATGGAGTAGTGGGCGCCGTGATAATACACAAGTATCAAATAAAATTTCCTGGGGCCTGGATCAAACAAAATGCCACCACAGGGCCTGATTCATAGGTGGGCACTTTAATGATGTCTGCAGGGCTGCGAATAGAACACACACTGCATACATAAATACAGTATTCTCTCTCACACACACACACATAGATATCATACACACATACAAACACACACACCACATATACATACATACACAGCATACATAACACGCAGAAGACACACTGCATAGATACATATAGAACACACACCGCATACATTCATACATACATACACAGAACATATAGATATATACACTTACTGTGTACGATGCCTGCAGGCTGCACACAAACACACACTACAGCAAAAAGATGACCCGAGTCCCCCCCCCCCCCCCCCCCCACCACCACCACCACCACCACCACTATCCTGTCGGCGGACACACACTGTTCATCGCTGCACTGTCAGCACCAGCTCCAGTCCTCACACAAATCTGCTGTGGTGTGACATCACTCCGTGCCAGGCTACGGGCACTCATGCTGCCAACTACCCGGCAACTCTCCCGGCTTTCCTCTGTGCGCCTATCTCACAGGGTTGTGATTGGCTACCCTACATAAGTCCCTCCTGGCTCCTGATTGGCTGCTATTGTCTGGCGGCTATTACTGCTGCCGCATTTGTAATGGGTCAGTGCTATACGTGTCTCTGCCATCCTGGCCCCGATTCTATTGGGACTCAAGTACCCCTAGACAGCGGCCCTGGATGTTTGTGCAGTTGAGCAATTTTTTTCTACTTTGGATGCAGAAAGGCCTTCCTGTACATTCATGGAACTAAATATACAATGGTAGTTGAAGCTGCGTGCTGGATTGTTGGCATTAGTGGTGGTGACTGCGTACCATGGTTTATACTTTTAGAAGGGTGGTGGACACTCATTTTTTGTTCTATGAATAAAACTGCGGCACACATCAGGGTGTTCCATACAGCTGGACACAAGTTTCAACTATTTTCAAACAAAAAATGCCCACTGGACTACCGAGAGCTGGGCTTCTAAGACCCCAGTCCATTATAAAGATCTTGCTGGTCACCTCTTCTTTTTCATTGTTATGACTCTTATATTTGACTTGTGCTTGACACAATTTGAATGCATTTCAATAAATATTCATTTTTAAACAATATTCTGTTATAAGAGTGCCCCAGAATAGGGAAAGTAAGTATACAGTCAGTAAAGCGCTCCCCAATATCACCATGTGGAAAACACACACAAATAAAAGAATACTGTCCCTTTAAGGAGTTTCCTCAGTTTTCAAGTCGACATATATGAAATCTGTATAAAGAGATTTGGCTTTATGCAGCCCATAAAGCAAGCATTCGGCCAAGAAAAAAACACCACAAGTAAGTGCAGACTGTTTTACAAATGAAGCAGTATATAAATGCAGGTGTGCACTCACAAGCAAGCTGTTAATTATAGAGCACGCAGTAGAGTTTCTAATTTGAAGAAACGCGCCCATTGAACATTTTAGCATGTCTGGAAGAGGCAAACAAGGCGGCAAGACCCGGGCAAAGGCCAAGACTCGCTCATCTCGTGCCGGTCTACAGTTCCCGGTTGGTCGCGTTCACCGTCTGCTGAGAAAGGGAAATTATGCGGAGCGCGTGGGAGCCGGTGGTCCCGTCTATCTGGCCGCGGTGCTGGAATATCTGACAGCTGAGATTCTGGAGCTCGCCGGTAATGCTGCCCGCGACAACAAGAAGGCCCGCATCATCCCCGACACCTGCAGCTGGCTGTGCGCAACGACGAAGAGCTCAACAAGTTGCTGGGTGGAGTGACCATCGCCCAGGGAGGTGTACTGCCCAATATCCAGGCCGTGTTGCTGCCCAAGAAGACCGAGAGCCACAAGCCAGCCAAGAGCAAGTGATGTGACCGTCAGATGTTTTACCCGTTAGGCATTGTCTGCACGCAGTAGAGTTTCTAATTTGAAGAAACGCGCCCATTGAACATTTTAGCATGTCTGGAAGAGGCAAACAAGGCGGCAAGACCCGGGCAAAGGCCAAGACTCGCTCATCTCATGCCGGTCTACAGTTCCCGGTTGGACGCGTTCACCGTCTGCTGAGAAAGGGAAATTATGCGGAGCGTGTGGGAGCCGGTGCTCCCGTCTATCTGGCCGCGGTGCTGGAATATCTGACGGCTGAGATTCTGGAGCTCGCCGGTAACGCTGCCCGCGACAACAAGAAGACCTGCATCATCCCCCGCCACCTGCAGCTGGCTGTGCGCAACGACGAAGAGCTCAACAAGTTGCTGGGTGGAGTGACCATCGCCCAGGGAGGTGTACTGCCCAATATCCCGGCCGTGTTGCTGCCCAAGAAATCCGAGAGCCACAAGCCAGCAAAGAGCAAGTGATGTGACCGTCAAATGTGTGGCACCCGCAGTGCACGCTGGGTTGCTAGGCAACCGCAGCGTAGAAGAACCCCGACGCTGCACCCAAGGGGTTAATGACGGGCAGCAGAGGGCGCGAAACGGAGCCCCCGGTTTGAGGGACAGGAGGCAGGAGCCAATAGGAAGAAGGCGGGGAGGCAGAGGAAGAGAGCAGAGCGTGGGCGGAAGTGAGGACGGTGAGAGGAGAGGGAGACCGCGCATATGCAGCAGAGGACGGGGAGAGACGCCGCCGTGCTGAGGACGGCACCAGAGCCCCGGAGAAGTGGCGACAGGAGCCGAAGACGCCGGAGAGACGCGCCGGCGCAGAGGTCCCCCCCACTTGAATCCGCCCAGGGCAGGAGCGGCGCATCTGAGTGCGGCAACGCTGCAATAGCAGCGCCCACACTAGAGTGCCCCTGCACATGAGAGGAAGCCAGCACCAGCCTGACAGACGGCCGGAGGACCAGTCGAGATGGGCAGGAGCCTGCACCTTGGTCCAGTAACGCAGGTACTTTCCCTTACAAGGGCCCCAGGCTGGATCCCCAAGCTCCACTCCCTGCCACCAACGTCACTCTGTGCTAAAGACTAGGAGCCCACCCTCCATTCCCTGTCGCTAACATGATTCATGGCTACAGCCTCAGGGACTCCCTGAAAGACCCACTAGACCCTCTTTGCCCCCCTTCACCGTTGGCCTGTCTGCCGCGCTATGGAAGCGGATGCAAAGTACATTTAATTTGAATATTCCGCTGACAGTCAGGGAAACCCAGTCAGGAAAACTCCACAAGTCCCTGCATTACCCTGTCAGCTCTGGAAATACTGCCATCTTGTGGTTAAAAGTGATTATTACTGAGATTCCACTTTCCCTTGACTTTCCTTGCTGGATTATCCTTACTCATCAGGAAACACTTTCTGATGTTCACTCTGTGTTACATTGAATGTGCCTAGTTGGATGTCGTGCGATATGTTATAATGTGTCTGTCACCTGTAACGTTAAACAAACCGTAGATGTACACACTGGTTTTTAGAGTCTAGTGACATTTTGGAGTATAAAGCTATAAAGTGTTATTCGTTAAACAAGTCGTTATCATACCTTTGCAAATGTGGTACACGCTAAAATTAAGTAGTTGCATTAAATAAAACGCAAACAGTTGTACCTACTGAACGCCTTGCTTGAGTTCTTAGGTGGCGCGGTCCCTGCAGCCGACGAGAAGAAGAATCAGTGCGGAACCACGAGTATCCAGCAACTCAAGGTAAATTATACACCCCTGCCGTTGGCGTGTCACACTTGGCGTCACGAACAGGATAGGAGTCGGCTGAGAGAACAGTCAAGCAAGGAAGATGGAGCAACAAGCCGCACAACCGGCGGTACAAGCACCGGCGCAACTTGCTGCACCAGCACAAGGCGGAGAGATACCAGCACCCTGGGGTGAACAACAGGGACAAGCCGTTGCTGCACCAACCACCCCAATCACACTCCCGTACTATTTCGGGGCGTCATGGTTACCCAGCTACAGTGGAGACAAGAGGAAGGTGCTGGGAACCACATTCGAGGAATTCAAGAGGGGGATGGAGTCAACAAGCTTATTGTACACCCTACAAGAACAACAGAAGGTTCAGATACTGATAGGACAACTTACGGGATCTGCCCTCCGGGAGGTCAGGTCATGGGCACCCGAACACAGGATGACGGTAGCACAGATACTGAAGAAGTTATCCACCACCTTTGAGACGCGAAGTCTCCCAGAGTTAAAATTGAAGTTGTACGGAAGGAAGCAACGAGTGGGCGAGACGTTACGGGATTATGCCCTCAGCCTAATAGAATTAAGTAAGGCAATACAAGCCATCGACCCGGAAGAAATGAGGAACGTGGACGAGACACTAATAGTTCAGCTGATCGAAGGGGCCAGGCAAGAGAACATACGGGCACAACTGAGGTTGTTGCGAAGACAGATGGCGGGCGTAACCTACGCTGACTTCAAAGACGCTGCTCTTGGGGTAGTCGGGGCGCAAGAGGAAGAGGAGGAGGAATACCCCGAACTGTTAGGATTCCGTGAGCAACAGTACCCACGGAGAGCCTCCCCTACAAACCCAGAAGGCGCAAAGAAGAACGGAGACACGGTCATACAGGCTGCACAGAACCTGCCAGATGACCAGTTCAAAATGCTACAAAAACAAATCGAGAACCTCACAGTCGGCATGGCCGACATACAGAGGGAAATGCGCCAGCGACCCAGAACACCAACGTACAATGAGAGAGAACCCGAGTGGTGGGCCGAAAACCGCAGGGAAGCGGGTAACCGGTGGGACACCCCCAGAGAAAACGGCCGTCGGAGCACCGACCAATTTGATGGGCAAGGGGCCCCATCTGCAGACGGTGCCAGGAACCGGGCACGTGGAGCGAAATTGCTACCGTCCGGAGTCTTTAAACTTCAACGCCCTGAGGCCAGGGCCCGAACCTCGGGGAGAACACCGGGAGTAGACCCAGACCCGGAGGACTGGTGGGCCCAATACGTAGGACAGTGCCCGAGGACCAAGGTGTGGATCAACGGGATAGAGACAGTAGCCATGATCGACACCGGGTCGCAAGTATCGATGATACAATTACCCACTCTCCAAAAATATTGGGGAAAAGAAGTACCATTTAGACCACCCCCCACGCAGGTGAAAGTGGTTGCTGCCAACGGCCGAGAGGTCACCTGCAACGGGTACTGGGAAGCCGACCTGAAGATCGGACGAACGCACTTATCCAAACAGGGATATCTGGTGATCACCTGTGGGGAAGGAAAGGTTTCCCCCATCATCCTGGGCATGAACATCTTAAGACATTGCCCCGAAGAGCTGATGGCGACACTTAAGCAGGAACAGGTTAACCCGGATCAGGATGAGGAGGTAACCCTGCAACACATCATCTGCGTCCAGAGGAGTCAAGGGGTGAAGAAAGTGCTGGCCACACGGGCACAAGGAACTGTCAAGTGGTTTAACGTCCGAAGGGGATATGGCTTCATTAACCGAAATGACACAAAAGATGATGTTTTTGTCCACCGGACGGCCATCAAGAGAAACCACCCGCAGAAGTTCCTACACAGTGTCAAAGATGGCGAGACGGTGGAATTCGATGTGGTAGAAGGAGAAAAGGGTGCTCAAGCGATAGACATGACGGGCCCAGGTGGGGTACCAGTAAGAGGAAGCCGGTTTGATTCCGACAGGCGTCATGCCCGCAGGCGCTACCTCCGGTGCCGAAGTGGACATGGCACAGTAATGCCGATGCCCCCTCCCGCTTGCCTCTACACCCAGAGGGAGAGGTGGAGGATAACGGAGAGCAGATAGAGACACCCACTTTCACCAATCCAGTACCGTCCCGCTGGGAACCATGTGCACCCTGGGTGCAAGAACATCAGCCCAGATTGACTAACACGAGAGCCTTGGGCGACCAAAAGTTGGCGCAAAGTAGAGACCGCCAGAAGATTCACCCTGACCAGAATGCCCACGCTGACCGCATGCCTGTTGGTACCCCGGTGTTCAAAAGAAACAATCGTCACAAGAGTATATTTGATGCGAAGTGGGAGGGTGCCCACTCACAGCGGACCCATCACAACCGGATCAAACCGTATCCAACTCAAACCCCAGTTCTTTTCAAGTCGAGCAGCAAAGAAAGCCTGGACAACTGTAACTGTCAATCAAGGTTATTTTACAAAGAATTGAGTTTAACTGTTTGATTGTCCAAATATTATATATATATATATATATATATATATATATATATAGATATAGATATAGATATAGCCAACCACGAGTGCTGCGTGCACTCCCACGGACTCCCGAAAGTAAAACTCAGACACAGTGAACTGAAGTGCTGACGTTTCGGGATTTAATTCCCGTTTTCAAAGCAAACAAGCGGTGCAAGACAAATAAGAAGGTGAACACACTCACCTATATAGCTGAGAGAAGAGTCGCCCAGTTCTCCAGACGCCATCCATCGCCGCCCCGCCGGCGATGGACGGCGTCTGGAGAACTGGGCGACTCTTCTCTCAGCTATATAGGTGAGTGTGTTCACCTTCTTATTTGTCTTGCACCGCTTGTTTGCTTTGAAAACGGGAATTAAATCCCGAAACGTCAGCACTTCAGTTCACTGTGTCTGAGTTTTACTTTCGGGAGTCCGTGGGAGTGCACGCAGCACTCGTGGTTGGCTGTATGCTCTTTTTTCTGCGAGCACCCCGGCAGTTGTTTGGGAGATTTTGGAGTGCCGGTCCCTGGAGAGGCTAGATATAGATATATATACTTTCTTTCCAATGGACGCGGCGCTCCAGACCAATTTCAAAACGCAAAACGTGTAAATTTATTGAGAAATAGCAGCAACGTTTCAATACATGTGTATTCTCATCAGGCTCAGGAGCCTGATGATAATACATATTTATTGAAACGTTGCTGCTTTTTCTCAATAAATTAACACGTTTTGAATATGGTCTGGAGCGCCGCGTCCATTGGATCTTTCTACCATCAAGAATACGTGGGAGTGTTGAATGCCCTACCTGCACCACATGCAGATTTATGGAACCGGGTACCTACATAAAGAATCCTCATATGGGATATCGTCACCTTATAAGACACACATTGACATGCACGACCACCTATATTATCTATGTGATAATATGTCCATGTGGTCTAATGTATGTGGGCCAGACCATACGTGACTTAAGAACCAGGATGGCCTTACATAGGTCTTCTATCCGTGCAGCGTTGGAGAATAAGGAGTCCAAAGGCATCAACCAGCCCATGGCACGGCATTTCAAAGCATTGGGACATTCCCTGACCAGTATGCGGTGCAAAATCATTGACCACGTCCCCAACCCACAGAGCGGTGGAGACCGTCAGAAAAAAATTGTCTCAGTGTGAATCCAAATGGATTCACACTTTGAATACTGTTTCACCAAACGGACTAAATGAGAAGTTCACGTGGAACATTTTTCTGTAAATAAATCAATTACCAGCAGAATTTTTGCTTCAGTAGACTACCTGTAATGAACTTTTCAACTTTATATGGTTGACTGAAATATGGGGCGCCAAAGTTGGACATACACATGGCGATTTACTATGCATAATGTCCTTTATTGCTTTGGTTTTCCTGAAAAATTCAGCAGTAATAGAATATTACTCACTGTTGGGGATCGATGCTTGGGGTGTACCGGCGCACTGAGTGTTCCCTGATCGGACTAGCTTCAAAGCACTTTAATATAGTCTGACTCAAACTATACTAGTGTTAGTAGTCATAGGAAAAACTGGGGGTTAGTGCTGAGCTTTGTCCTGGTGTATGTGGAAATCAAACATGAATTGTGTCTGACACGGTGATACAATATAGCAATGCTTTTACTAAGAAATATCGTATATGAATAAAATACAGCGCTTGCTGTAGAATCTTTCGGGGTTGCGTGACAGAGTTGCCGGGCGGTGTTCGTGGGGGGTCTTGATTATAGATAATGTCTGTGATTCCTCAACGCGTTTCAGCTTCCAAAAGCCTTCTTCATGGAGGTTGAACCTCCATGAAGAAGGTTTTTGGAAGCTGAAACGCGTTGACAGTGGGTGTTGCTGCATATATATATATATATATATACTAGGTGATTCATCGCGCCCTCCGGGCGCTCTTCACACCGTTGTGAGGGGCTTCGCCCAATTAGAAGTAGAAATATATGTGAGAGCGGGTCCCCTGGGAGGCCTTGCTGAGAGCGGCAGGCAGCGGCTGGGAGGCAGCGTTTGTGTCTTACCTGGGAGCGTTAGGTGTGAGCGTCAGGCAGCGGGTCCCCTGGGCGGCAGGTAGCGGTGTCTGACTGGGAGGCAGCTGGGAGCGTCAGGCAGCGGGTCCCCTGGGCGGCAGGTAGCGGTGTCTGGCTGGGAGGCAGCTGGGAGCGTCAGGCAGCGGATCCCTTGGGCGGCAGGTAGCGGTGTCTGTGTGGGAGGCAGCTGGGAGCGTCAGGCAGCAGGTCCCATGGGCGGCAGGTAGTGGTGTCTGGGTGGGAGCCAGATAGGAGCGTCAGCCAGCGGGTCCCCTGTGCGGCAGGTAGCGCTGTCTGACTGGGAGCCAGCTCTGAGCGTCAGCCAGCGGGTCCCCTGGGCGGCAGGTAGGGGTGTCTGGCTGGAAGGCTGCGTCTGCGTCTCAGCTGGGCGACAGCCAGCGTCTGTTAGGCAGGCAGCGTGGCTGGTGATCCGTGCGGGTGTGTGACCGGGGCATAGAGTCTGGGCTGACCTGAGTGGGATAATGGTGGGAAGGGGAGGTGACGTTGGGGCATACTTGCCTACCTGACCCTCTCCATGCGGGAGAAAATGCTCTGTTCCTGCACTTCCCTGGTAATGTATGATTACCTTCACCTGTGCTGTAATACCTTTACCTAGCTCACCACAGGTGATGGCAATCCTACATTACCAGGAAAGTCCAGGAGCAGAGCATTTTCTCCTGCATGGAGAGGGTCAAGTAGGCAAGTGAGCGTTGGGGGGTGGGGGTGGTGCACTGGCCGCAGCCCCCTTGGTGGCGGGTGTGGTTGCCTGGGGGGTCTGCGGGACTATATTTTCCGGCTGGTCCTGGCTCCCGACTCCTGTCCTCCCCCCTCCTGACCCCATTGCTGCCGGCGCCGCAGCCTCTAACCCGACACGCAGATCTGTGTCGGGTGACGGGCAGGGGCGGTCCCCGGCTCCGGCTGCAGTGCTAATATAATAACAGACACTCGGAAAATTGCTGCCCCCATAATGCTGTATGGGGGCAGCCATTTTCCGAGTGTCTGTTATTATTGCAGCCGGAGCCGGGGACCGCCCGTCATCCGACACAGATCTGCGTGTCGGGTTAAAGGCAGAAGGGGGGCGGCCGAAATGTGTTATTATTGCAGCCGCAGCCGGGGACCGCCTGCGTGTCGGGTTAGAGGCAGAAGGGGGCGGGCGAAATGTCCGGCGGGGCGGTGGCAAAACAGTAGTTACGCCTTTGGGGTGGGGGGTTGTAGTGGTGATGCTGCGCGTGTGAGCGCGTGTATGAGCGGGGCGGGGGGGCTGGGCGCGCGGAGTGTAGACGTGGAGATGCCCTATGGGCGGGCAGGGGCTGAGTGTGGGGGGGGTTGTGGGCGGTGAGCAGCCATGGGGTGGAGTTTATGCATGTATGGGCAGGCATGGGGAGTGGTGGGCGAGGAGGGTTGTGTGCTTGTGGAGAACAGAGGTGGTGTGTAGAACGGAAGTGCCTTGCTTTTGCAGTGTGGCTAACGGTGGATGGGCCTGTCAATCACCCGTGAAACCCCGCCCACCGTTTTCCACACTGCTTAGACTGACGGATCTGGCTAAATATATAAGAGATATAAGGTAATGATCAGGTGGCACTCGAAGATCCTGATGAAGGGGAAACTCTCCCCGAAACGTTGAAGTGTTTGCTGTCTCAATACACATTTTGCTGTGTTAAAAAATCTTCAAGTGCCGCCTGATCATTACCTCCTGTTACTGGGTCCACCATTGCCCCTCAGGAGGGCACCGGAGTGCACAAACCCCATTGGGGGTGGCAGGAGTGCCGGAGGCTGCATCGATTTATTTTTTTATTTATAAAGTGGATATCACTCAATCATCCAATCTTCCAATCATCCAACCATCCAATCTTTCAATCATTCAACCATCCAATCTTCCAATCATCTAATCATATTCAAGCTTCTTCAATAAGTATTATCATTATTGTCTTCTTTGTCATTCAACCAGTATCTACAGTTATTTCATTGTGCCATCATCCCTATCTTTGTACCGCAGTATCTTCATTAAAAAAGGTTTAATTTTATTCGATTGCTTCACTTCATTCTGTCGTTCATGCAATAGCCCTACATTAACGCACCCAGCCTCCGTTACACTCTTGCTGGTGCTTCAGCTAGCTCACGAAATGAAGATAAGATTGTCTATATAGTGATAATAAAAATTTATATTTTTTTATATTGTTAAGTGAAATACTATGTGATGTGAGGTGAAACCTTAAGAAAGAAGAAAGCATCAAAATATTTTCGAGACACCCCTAGGCTAAATGCTTCATATCGAGAAATTCAGAAAAAAAAATTAAATTAAGTGCATTGTGTTTATGTCACAGTTATCTGGTGAGGGACAGGATTTGCTTCTGTTTGTCCCTTTATATTTTGATTGGCAGCCACAACCACTGGTTTTGCCTGGTACATTGACCATAAATAATATTGTCACATCCACCATGGCGTTTACCCAAAGACCCCTGTGTCATGCTTAGCCCTGGACCCTCTAGGTACACTAAAACCATGGCGCTCACCTCTGCTCATGTCTCTGGCTTCACAGGGGTACATATGGCCGGGATGTCACCGCGTGGTGACACCGGAGTATTGTGCTCCAGTGCCATGCAGGGTGTGTGTGGCGTACCGCCATGTGTGTTTGTGCCTGGTCAGCGTCTGAGTAAAGGCCGGGGATTGCGCAGCTGCGTATCATCAGGGCAGGCTGGAATCTGTCGCCCTCTCTGGCGGGCGCCATCTTCTTGGTTTTCCCAGCCTCTCCGGCATGGCTCCACCTCACTCCCTGATTGCCTGACCAATCCCAGCACAGCTCACCTGGTAAGTACTGACCGCTCAGGCTAGTCCGGCAGTTAGTACAATGATGTCCACCCCGCAGCATCATTGCTCTCATCTGGCTCTGTAGTACTCGGTACGTTCCTGAGCTTTTCCCTGAAGAGATCCTGCTGGCCGTTCACTGCTTCATGTACCACCGGACTCTGCCTACCGCCAATGTGGACCACCCAAGGTCAGGTCCTCTAAAGGATCTCACCTTGCTACTCTCCCGACGGTTACTTCCACGGTTACCTCTGTCAGCAGCTACGACCTTATACAGCAAAGGACAACTCTTCTCCATTCGTGATTCTTCATTTATTATTCTCCCTCAACCAATCTTCCAATCCTCCAATCTTCAACCAATCGTCCAATCCTCCAATCTTCAACCAATCATCCAATCCTCCAATTCTCAACCAATCTTCCAATACTCCAATCTTCAACCAATCTTCCAATCCTCCAATCTTCAACCAATCTTCCAATCCTCCAATCTTCAACCAATCGTCCATTCCTCCAACCTCCAACCAATCATCCAATCTTCAACCAATCAACCAATCTTCCAATCTTCAACCAATCCTCCAATCTTTCAATCTCCACTCAATCATCCAATCTCCAATCATTCATCCAATCTTCCAATCTGCAATACAATCTTCATTCGTTCTCCAAACCAGCCAATCCTCAAATCCTTCTACTACCTTCAAGTATTCAACTCCAGTTTATATTCTCTTCCACTCCTCAAATTATATTGCAATATTCTTCAAGTACCAAGCTCCATTTATTACAATAACCTGCTGGACAATTGACTTTATATTTGCATGCCTGCCATATCCCAGTTATACCATCATTATCAAAGTTTGCAATATCTTTATTACATTCATTATATTTTATCTTCATTGTTTCCTCTACTCTGTCATGGATACATCCTCAAACGTTAAAGCACTCAGCTTACGATATTCTACAGCTGGTGCTTTTACGTGCGTGACAAATATGAATTGATCCAGGTCCACCAACCCAAGTCACCCCTGTAAGTGTCCTGAGGTACCCTAGGGTGCCTAGGCACACAGTTTGGGAACCACTGCCTTAGAGGTAAAACCAATATGTTCAATACCCATTAGTATCAGATAAGATGCCTCTTTGTTATATGGGGGGAAATT